>NC_134089.1:154601523-155280739 GCF_000715075.1 Nicotiana tabacum | reverse complement strand
ATGCTGTGAGGGAATATCAATACCAACAGTAAAGTAAGAGAAAAGCATAAGAACAATTTAGAATTCATAGCAAAATAATAAAGAACTCGTAACCAATCTATGAACACTTCGTATTATCAATTATTGCGGCACGCAACTCGATCCCAAAACATAATAACTCTGTTGCGGCGTGCAACCCGATCCATATCATTTATCACTGTTGCGGTGTGCAACCCGATCCCATTATATTATTGGTGCAGCGTGCAACCCGATCCAAATATAATATTATTGCAGCGTGCAACCCAATCAATATCATTTATCACTGTTGCGGCGTGCAACCCGATCCCATTATATTATTGTTGCGGCGTGCAACCCGATTCAACTATAGCGTGCAACCCGATCCAAATATAATATTGTTGCGGCGCGCAACTCCCAATCCATACATATAGTTCAACACCAATCACAACAAGAGTCTCGACAAGGGATCAATAAAGAAACAACACTATCCCGGCAAGCGAATCGACGGTATAAGTAAATATGTCCCGACAAGGGAAAATCAGCTATAACCAAACTTGTTCCAATATCTAACTACCTCAACTAACACCAATACTCAATCATAAGTAATTTCTACGAGGATAATCATAATCCTTGTTCAACTCAGAGAATCAACAACTTAGGCATTCATAGTATTTATTCAGAACTCAACAATTTCAATTTAAGACTCACGGTTATGCTTGACACCAACGTATAGATACTCGTCACCATGCCTATATATCGTACTCAACAAGTAACATGTAGCAAATAGGACTCAATTCCTAATCCCTCAAGCTAAGGTTAGACCAAACACTTACCTCGATGCCACGAACACAATTCAAGCCTCTACTATCGCTTTACCTCGTGAGTCCACCATCAATTCACTCGTATCTAGCCAAAAGTTATTTAATTACATCAATAAATGCTAAATGAATCAATCCTAATGCATGAAAATGAGTTTTCTAAAGTTTTTCCCAAAAAGTCAAAAATTGCCCCCGGGCCCACATGGTTAAAACCCGATTACCCATTCCCCCACGAACACAAATATATTTTTTTATTTTGAAATCGGACCTCAAATCGAGGTCCAAATCCCCAATTTTTGAAAAACCTAAGTTCTACCCAAAACACCCAATTTCCCCCATGAAAATCATTGATTTTGAGTTGAAATCATGTAAAAAAACGTTAAAGATTGAAGAACATTAGTTAGAAATCACTTACAATCGATTTGAAAGAGAAGATGCCTTTTGAAAAATCGCCCTAGAGAGTTTATGTTTTGAGAAGATGTGAAAAATGGTTGAAAATGCGTCTAAGTTATGAACTTACAGGTTGCAGGTATCGCAATTGCGATCAGGGTTCGCAATTGCAAACCCAGGCTCTGCTAAGCTCGCACTTGCGAAGGGACTTTTGCATTTGCGAAGTCGCTTTTGCGATAAATTTGTCGCATTTGCGACGACTGGGGAGTTCAGGGCATCTTCGCATTTGCGAAGGGACTTTCGCATTTGCGGAATCGCTTTAGCGATAAAGTCGTCGCATTTACGACCCAAGGCAGCCCAGTCCACTTCTCGCATTTGTGACTCATTGCTCGTATTTGCGAGCTCGCATTTTTGAGCCAGGTTTCGCAATTGCGAAGCCTGCAGGCCTGAAGCATACCAGATAAAATCTGCAACATCCTAAGTCCAAATTCCAATCTGTGGCCTATCCAAAACTCACCCGAGCCCTCGGGGCTCCCAACCAAACATGCACACCAACCTAAAAACATCGTACGGACTTGCTCGTGCATTCAAATCACCAAAATAACATCAACAACTATGAATTTAGCATCAAAATCATGAAATTTCTTAAGAACTTCAATTTTTTCCAATTTTCTCAAATAAGATCCAATTCACGTCATCTCAAGTCCGTTTATTACCAAATTTCACAGACTTATCTTAAATCACATATAAGACCTGCACCGGGAGCCTGAACTAAAATACGGCCCCGATACCATCAAGTTCTAAACACGTATCATTTCTAAAAACTAAATAACATTCCAGAAAATAATTTTCTTTAAAAATTTATTTCTCGGGCTTGGGACCTCGGAATTCGATTTCGGGTATACGCCCAAGTCCCATATTTTCCTACGGACCCTCCAGGACCGTCAAATCATGGGTCCAGGTCTGTTTACCCAAAATATTGACCAAAGTAAAATTAATTCATTTTAAAGTCAAAATTCATCATTTTTCACAGATTTTCACATAATGGCTTTCTGGATATGCACCCGGACTCTGCACGTAAATTGAGGTGATGCTTAAAGAGGTTTTTAAGGCCTCCGAATGCAGAATTTATTTTAAAACAAGTGATGACCTTTTGGGTCATCACATTCTCCACCTCTAAAGCAACCGTTCATCCTCGAATGGACATAAGAAGGAAGTACCTGAGTCGGGAAAAATATGGGGATAACGGCTTCGCATATCGGACTTGGACTCCCAGGTCGATGCCTCAGCAGACTGACCTCTACACGGAACACAAACATAAGGAAAACTCTTCGATCTCAACTGACAAACCTGCCGGTCTAGAATAGATACCGGCTCCTCCTCATAAGACAAGTCCTAGTCCAACTAGACAGTGCTGGAATATAACACGTGGGATGGATCGCTGTGATATTTCCAAAGCATAGACACATGAAACACTGGATGCACGGGTGATAAGCTCGGTGGCAATGCAAGTTTGTAAGCCACCTCTCCCACTCGATCAAGAATCTCAAACGGGCCAATGAACCTAGGGCTAAGCTTGCCCTTCTTCCCAAACCTCATTACGCCCTTCATAGGCGACACTTGAAGCAATACCCGGCTCACCGACCATGAAAGCCAAATCTTGAACCTTGCGATCATCATAACTCTTTTGCCTGGACTGAGCTGTACGAAGCCTATCCTGAATAATTCTGACCTTGTCCAAGGCATCCTGAACCAGATCCGTACCCAACAACCGAGCCTTCCCCGGCTCAAACCATCCAACCGGCGACCGGTACCGCCTACCATACAAAGCCTCATAAGGAGCCATCTGGATACTCGACTGGTAGTGTTCTAGGCAAACTCTACTAAGGTCAAAACTGATCTCACGAGCCTCCAAAGTAAAAAACACAAGCTCGGAGCATATCCTCTAAAATTTGAATGGTCCGCTCGAACTGCTCGTCCATCCGAGGATGAAACGTTGTGCTCAACTCAACCCGTATGCCCAACTCTCGCGTAACTGCTCTCCAAAAAAAGGAGGTAAATTGCGTACCTCAATCGGAAATGATAGACTCGGGAACACCATGAAGACGGACAATCTCCCGGGTATAGATCTCAGCTAACCTCTCGGAAGAATAGGAGACTGCCACAAGAATGAAATGTGCTGACTTGGTCAGCCTATCAACAATAACCCAAACTGCGTCGAACTTCCTCCGAGTCCGTGGGAGCCCAACAACGAAGTCCATAGTGATTCGCTCCCACTTCCATTCGGGAAGCTCAATCTTCTGAAACAAACCACCAGGCCTCTGATGCTCGTACTTAACCTGCTGACAGTTCAAATACTGAGCCACATATGCAACAATGTCCTTCTTCATTCTTCGCCACCAATAATGCTGCCGCAAATCCTGATACATTTTAGCGGCGTCCAGATGAATAAAGTACCGAGAGCCATGAGCCTCCTCTAAAATCAACTTTCGGAGTCCATCCACATTAGGCACACAAATTTGACCCTGCAACCTCAAAGTTCCTCATCACCTAAGGTAACCTACTTGGCACCTCCGTGCTGCACCGTGTCTCTAAGGAAACACAAATGGGGATCATCATATTGCCGATCACAGATACATTCCAATAAAGAAGAACGAGCGACCGTGCAAGCTAGCACACGGCTGGGCTCAGAAACATCCAACCTCACGAACTGATTTTCCAAAGCCTGAACATCCAAAGCAAGTGGTCTCTCACTGACTGGAATATAAGCAAGACTGCCCATACTGGCTAACTTCCTACTCAAAGCATCAGCCACCGCATTGGCCTTTCCCGGATGGTATAAGATGGTGATATCATAATCTTTCAACAGCTCCAACCACCTTCTCTACCTCAAATTCAACTCCTTCTGCTTGAACAAGTACTGCAGACTCTTGTGATCCGTGAACACCTCACATGCCACACCATACAGATAATGCCTCCAAATCTTCAACGCGTGAATAATGGCTGCCAACTCCAAAAAACTGGATAGTTCTTCTTATGAATCTTCAACTGCCGGAAGCAAAGGCAATGACCATGCCATCCTGCATCAACACAGCACCAAGTTCAATCCAGGATGCATCATAATAAACCATATAAGGCCCTGAACCCGTGGGCAAAACCAACACTGGTATCGTAGTCAAAGCTATTTTGAGCTTCTGAAAGCTCGTCTCACACTCATTCGACCACATGAACTGGGCACCCGTTTGGGTCAACCGAGTCATCGATGCTGCAATAGACGAAAATCCATCCACAAACCGATGATAGTAGCCTTCCAAACCTAAGAAACTCTGGATCTTTGTAGCTGATACTGGTCTAGGCCAGTTCTTGACTGTTTCAATCTTCATCGGATCAACCTGAATACCCTCTGCGGATACAACATGACCCAGGAATGCAACTGAACTCAACCAGAACTCACACTTCAAAAACTTGGCATACAACTGACTATCCCTCAGAGTCTGAAGAACCACTCTAAGATACTGCTCGTGCTCCTCCCGACTACGGGAATAGATCAAAATATTGTCAATGAAGACTATCACGAACAAATCCAAGTAAGGTCTGAACACTCGGTTCATCAAATCCATAAAAGCTGCTGGGGCATTTGTCAACCCGAATGACATCACCAAGAACTCATAATGCCCGTACCGAGTGCAGAAAGCTGTCTTAGGGACATCGGATGCCCTAATCCTCAACTGATGGTAGCCAGATCTCAAATCAATCTTAAAAAATATCTTAGCACCCTGAAGTTGACCAAACAAATTATCAATCCTCGGCAATGGATACTTATTCTTTATTGTAACCTTGTTCAACTGCAAGTAATCAATACACATTCTCATCGATCCGTCCTTCTTCTTAACAAACAACACCGGCGCACCCCAAGGTGAAACACTCGGTCTAATGAAACCTTTCTCGAGCAAGTCTTGCAACTGCTCTTTCAACTCTCTCAACTTAGGCGGGGTCATACGATACGGCAGGATAGAAATATGCTGAGTGCCCGGAGCCAAATCAATGCAGAAGTCAATATCCCTGTCGGGTGGCATACTCGGCAGGTCTGAAGGAAATACCTCAGGGAACTCATGAACAACAGGCACAGAATCAATAGAAGGAACCTCGGTACTAGAATCACGAACATATGCCAAATAGGCCAAATAAGCCAAACACTCCTTCTCGACCATACATCGAGCCTTCACATAAGAGATAACACTACAGGTAGAATGACTAGGAGTCCCTCTCCACTCTAAACGAGGTAAACCCAGCAAGGCTAAGGTCACAGTCTTGGCATGACAGTCCAAGATAGCGCGGTAAGGTGATAACCAGTCAATCCCCAATATGACATCAAAATAAACCATGTCTAGGAGTAATAAATCCACACAAGTCTCAAGACCCCCAATCACAACTATACATGAGCGATGGACTCGATCTACCACAATAGAATCACCCACCGATGTAGACACATATACAGGGACACTCAAGGAATCACTTGGCATGACCAGATACGGTGCAAAATACGATGACACATAGGAGTATGTAGACCCTGGATCAAATAAAACTGAAGCATCTCTACCACAAACCAGAACAATACCTGTGATAACCGCATTGGAAGCCTCAGCCTCAGGCTTGGCTGGAAAAGTATAACATCGGGGCTGGGCTCACCACCCTGGACTACATCTCTGGGACGGCCTGTATCTAGCTGGCCTCCACCTCTAGCGGTCTGAGCTCCACCTCAAACACCTCTACCTCCACCTCTAGCACCTCTACCCCCACCCCTAGCTGGCGGAGCGGGCGGTGGAACACCTGGTGCCAAAACTATAGCACGAGAACCCTACTACTGCGATTGAGTACCCACCAATCTTGGACAAGCCCTCCGGATATGACCATACTTACCACACTCAAAGCATCCACCTGAGTGCTGCGACTGAGAAAACTAAAACTGACCCTGGCGACCTAAATGACCACCCTAAAAACTCTGGAGCGGCGATGCACTGATAGGAGCTGGTGGTACACTATAGGGCTGCTGATCAGAATACTGCATGTGAGAACCATATCCACCTGAAGCACCATGAGAAACCTGAAGGGCTGACTGAAAAGGCCTAGGAGGATGGCCTCTACCATACGAATCTCTGCCTCCAAACGAGGTACCACTGAATCGGCCTGAATGACGAGGCCTCTTGTCAGACCCCTAACCACCTCCCTGTGATAGAACCATCTTAACTCTCCTAGCCACATTGGCCGCCTCCTAAAGAGAAATCTCACTCCCTGTCTCCCTATTCATCTGAAGTCGAATCGGCTGAATAAATCCCTCAATAAACCTCCTCTCCCTCTCTCTCTCTCGGTGGGAAGTATGATAAGAGCATGATAGACCAAGTCGATAAATCTGGTCTCATACTGGGTAACAGTCATAGAACCCTGCTGGAGATGCTCAAACTGCTTTTGATAGGCCTCTCTCTGAGTGATAGGGAGAAACTTCTCCAGAAATAGCTAAGTAAACTGATCCCAAGTCAAAGCTGATGATCCGGCTGGTCTAGCCAAGCAATAATCTCTCCACCAAGTCTTGGCGGATCCAGATAAGCGAAAAGTAACAAAATCGACCCAATTGGTCTCCACAATCCCCATGTTCCTGAGAACCTCATGACAGTTGTCTAGAAAATCCCAGGGATCCTCAGAAGATGTACCACTGAAAGTAGTAGGGAAGATCTTGGTGAACCTGTCCAATCTCCACAAAGCATCGACAAACATAGCTGCTCCCTCACCGGTCTGAGCTACCACACCCGGCTGAACTGCTCCAATTGGCTGAGCTTCTGGAGTCTGAAACTGGGGAGCCATCTGCTCCAGAGTGCGAGTAACTGGAGTCTGGGCTCCTCCTCCAGCCTGAGAGATGGCTGGTGCTACAGGAAGCAATCCTGCCCGGGTGACACTCTCCATAAGGACCACTAGAAGGACCAGAGTATTCTGGAGTACTGGGGTAGCAATAAACCCCTCTGGGATCTAAGCTGGGCCCACCGGAACTGTCTGGGCCGAAACCTCATTATCAAAGTCAACCTGAGGCTCCGCCGCTGGTGCTTCTGCTCTGGGCTGAGCTATGCCCCTACCTCGGCCTCTAGCACGGCGTCAACATTGCCCTCTGCCCCTCATGGGAGCTGCTGCTTGGGGCTCGGGCTGTGGGTGGGTGGATGAGGAAGCGCGTGTTCTCGCCATCGGTGAAAGGACAGAGTAGAAATTCAATTAGCATTGAGAAACCAAACCGCACGATAGGAAAGAATAAATATGAAGTTTTTCCTAACTCTGTAGCCTCTGGGGATAAATACAGACGTCTCCGTACCGATCCCTCAGACTCCTAAGCTTGTCCGTGAATTGTGAGACCTATGTAATCTAGAGCTCTGATACCAACTTGTCATGTCCCGGATTTCCCAACCTCGAGAGTTGTGATGGTGCCTACTCGTAAAAGCTAGGCAAGCCGCGTAATATAGAATCCCTAACTCTTTTATTTAGCCTTATAAACAATATAAACTAACATGTGATTAACAGTGAAATATTAACGATAAATAGATAAAAGTGGAAGACTTAATCTAATAAAATAACCATAAACAATACGACAATGCCAACATACATCTCTACCCGGAAGCCGGTGTCATAATAACATGGACTATCTATGAATACTACATACAAATGTCTGAAAAGAAAGTATAATCTGACTCGGAAGCAAATGAAAACAGAATATACATAAAGATAAAAGAGAACGCTAGTCCTGCGGACTCCTGTAGGACTACCCCAGGATCTCTAACTGGACTGAAGGCAGCCACTCAATGCTACGGTCCAAAAGCTACCGCTCCGGGATCTGCATATAGTGTAGAGTGTAGTATCAGCACAATCGACCCAATGTGCAAGTAAGTGCCTGGCCTAACCCCGCCGAAGTAGTGACGAGGCTAGGACAAGACTAACAAATAGACCTGTGCAGTTATATAATATGCAGCGGAAAATAAAACAGGAATAAAAAAGTAAAGATGGGAGGGGGTATATGCTGTGGGGGAATATCAGTACCAATAATAAATTAAGAGAAAAGCATAAGAACAATTTAGAATTTATAGCAAAACAATAAGGAATTCGTAACCAATCTATGAACACTACGTATTATCAGTTGTTGCAGCGCGCAACCCGATCCCAAAACATAATAACTCTATTGCGGCATGCAACCCGATCCATATCATTTATCACTGTTGCGGCGTGCAACCTGATCCCATTATATTATTGTTGCGGCGTGCAACCCGATCCAAATATAATATTGTTGCGGCGTGCAACCCGATCCCATTATATTATTGTTGCGGTGTGCAACCCGATCCAACTATAATATTGTTGTGGCGTGCAACCCGATCCAAATATAATATTGTTGCGGCGCACAACCCGATCCACACATACAATTAAACACCAATCACAATAAGAGTCCCGGCAAGGGATCAATAAAGAAACAACACTATCTCGGCAAGGGAATCGACGGTATAAGTAAATATGTCCCGGCAAGGGAAAATTAGCTATAACCAAACTTGTTCCAATATCTAACTACCTCAACTAACACCAATACTCAATCATAAGTAATTTCTACAAGGATAATCATAATCCTTGTTCAACTTAGAGAATCAACAACTTAGGCATTCGTAGTATTTATTTAGAACTCAACAATTTCAATTTAAGACTCACGGTCATGCTTGACACCAATATATAGATACTAGTCACCATGCCTATACGTCGTACTCAACATGTAACATGTAGCAAATAGGACTCAACTCCTAATCCCTCAAGCTAAGGTTATACCAAACACTTACCTCGATGCCACGAACACAATTCAAGCCTCTACTATCGCTTTACCTCGTGATTCCACCACCAATTCATCGTTTCTAGCCACAAGTTACTTAATTACATCAATAAATGCTAAATGAATCAATCCTAATGCATGAAAATGAGTTTTCTAAAACTTTTCCCAAAACGTCAAAAATTGCCCAGGGCCCACATGGTCAAAAGCCGAGGTTCGAACCAAAACCCGATTACCCATTCCCCCACGAACCCAAATATATAATTTGTTTTGAAATCAGACCTCAAATCAAGGTCCAAATCCCCAATTTTTGAAAAACCTAGGTTCTACCCAAAACACCCAATTTCCCCCATGAAAATCATTGATTTTGAGTTGAAATCATGTGAAAAAATGTTAAAGATTGAAGAACATTAGTTAGAAATCACTTACAATTGATTTGGAAGAGAAGTTGCCTTTAAAAAATCGCCCTATAGAGTTATATCTTGAGAAGATGTGAAAAATGGTTGAAAATGCGTCTAAGTTATGAACTTACAGGTTGCAAGTATCGCAATTGTGATCAGCGTTCGCAATTGCAAACCCAGGCTCGGCTAAGCTTGCATTTGCGAAGGAACTTTGGCATTTGCGGAATCACATTTGCGATAAAGTCTTCGCATTTGCGACCCAAGGCAACCCAGGCCACTTCTCGCATTTGCGACTCATTGCTCGCATTTGCGAGCCAGGCTTTGCAATTGCGAAGCCTGTAGGCCTGAAGCGTACTAGATAAAATCTGCAATATCCTAAGTCCAAATTCCAATCCGTGGCCTATCCAAAACTCACCCGAGCCCTCGAGGTTCCCAACCAAACATGCACACCAACCTAAAAATATCGTACGGACTCGCTCGTGCATTCAAATCACCGAAATAACATCAACAATTATGAATTTAGCATCAAAATCATGAAATTTCTTAAGAACATCAAATTTTTCAGTTTTCTCAAATACGATCCGATTAACGTCATCTCAAGTCCGTTTGTTACCAAATTTCACAGACTTATCTTAAATTACATATAAGACATGTACCAGGCACCAGAACCAAAATACGGGCCCGATACCATCATGTTTTAAACACGTATCATTTCCAAAAACTCAATAATATTCCAGAAAATAATTTTCTTTAAAAATTCATTTCTTGGTCTTGGACCTCAGAATTCGATTTCGGGCATACGCACAAGACCCATATTTTCTTATGGACCCTCCAGGATCATCAAATCATGGGTCCGGGTCTGTTTACCCAAAAAGTTGATCAAAATTCATCATTTTTCATAGATTTTCACATAATGGCTTTCCGGATACCCGCCCGGACTGCTCACACAAATCAAGGTGATGCCGCAAGAGGTTTTAAGGCCTCGAAATGCAGAATTTATTTTAAAACAAGTGATGACCTTTTGGGTCATCACAAAGGTGCAGATCATGGTTATTATAGTTGGTATCCACATCTGATAAGTTCCTACTTTGTAGTTTTCTTGTTAGGAATCATCTCTTTCCATTGTCCTTTACTCTGTTCTTTTTGCCTTGTTTACTTCCTCTTACAAAATCTGTTTGGTTAGAACAAGTGAGAAATGACTTCAAAACTTGCCACCAGCTTTCCAATTGCACAAAACGGGATCTGGCTAGCACATCAAAGCGGCATAAGTCAGGAAAAAATAGCATGCTCACTGAGTTGGTAACAATCAACGGGCTTTGAGGATTCATGGGAAATACAAAGGTTCGGTATATGTCAATTCATGAACAATGCAACAGATAGAGGGTGTTGGGTTTGAATGGATCAAAGGTATTTTCTGTGATAAGGTTGACAGAGAAAGTGGTTAACCAATAACAAGCAAGGTCTTCCAAGTAGAAATTAAAGTTATCATGGCAAGTGAAGGAGCAACATACCTCAAGGCCAATGCCAATGGCATACATCAGGAAAGAACAGCAAGAGCACTGAGTTGGTAACAATCAACGTGTTTTGGGATTCATGTGAAATACAAAGGTTCGGTATATGTCAATTCATGAGCACAATGCAACAGATAGAGGGTTTGGGTTTGAACGAATCAGAGGTATTTTTTGGGATAAGGGTGCCAGATAAAGTGGTTAGTCAATAAACAAGCAAGGTCTTTCGAGTTGAAATCAAAGTTATCATGGGAAGTGAAGGAGAAATCTCCCTTAAAGTCAAGGCCACAAACCAACCACCATATTTATAAACTCACAAGTTTTCTTTGTTTGAAATAGGGACGAAAATTGTGTCCAAATCAAAGCTTGGAAGTTTGTTTTTTTCAAGTGTCGTGCCCAAATTTTGTCAGCACAAAGGTGGTTTGAGAAGGGGAAATAAAAATTTGTTCGATTTGCAGGAACCCTCCATGAGGAAAAGCATGGTTCAGGGGCAAGGAATTTTGTTCGTTCTGCAGATATCCTCCAGGAAGAGAGCATGGCTCAGGTAAGTTCATTCTCGGCTGTCCAGGACCCTCCTAGATAATGGGATTTAATTTAAAAAATTTCAGGGCCCTCCTGGATAATGGGATTTAATTTTAAAAGTTCTCAGGACCCTCCTAGATAATGGGACCTAGTTAAAATTCAAGACTTGCATTGATAACAAGATTTAGTGTGAGTTCTACCTTTAGGAAATACAAGTTAACTTTGAAGTTTTTCACTCTTAGGATGAGATTTAATTTTTAGGGCCCTCCTGGATAATGAGATTTAGCTTTCAGATTCTTATTGCTCTTCATAGGTAACATGATTCGGTTAACACTCACAGATGTACCCAAATACCAAACTGGGGAAGAAAGGTTTCTTTTGTTTTATTTGTTTTGTTGTAATTAGGTGCCCACTTGGAGAACAAGGGAATACAGTCCAAGTTTTGGCTATCATGCGCCCACCTAGAGAATAAGGGAATACAGTTCAAGTTTTGGCAATCAGGCGTCCACTTGGAGAACAAGGGAGTACAATTTAAGTTTTGGCAATCAGGCGCCAACCTGGAGAACAAGAGAATATAGTTCAAGTTTTGGCAATCAGGCGCCCACCTGGAGAACAAGGGAATAAGGGGATACAGTTTAAGTTTTGGCAATTAGGCGCCCACCTAGAGAACAAGGGAATGCAGTTCAAGTTTTAGCAATCAGGCGCCCACCTGGAGAACAAGGGAATACAAATTAATTTTTGGCAATCAGGCGCCCACCTGGAGAACAAGGAAGTACAATTCAAGTTTTGGCAATCAGGCACCCACTTGGAAAACAAGGGAATACAGTTCAAATTTTGGCAATCAGGCGCCCACTTGGAGAACAAGGGAATACAATTCAAGTTTTGGCAATCAGGCGCCCACCTGGAGAACAAGGGAATACAGTTCAAGTTTTGGCAATCAAGCGCCCACCTGGAGAACAAGGGAATACAATTCGAATTTTTGGCAATCAGGCGCCCACCAGGAGAATAAGGGAATACAGTTCAAGTTTTGGCAATCAGGCGCCCACCTGGAGAACAAGGAAATATAGGTCAAGTTTTGGCAATCAGGCGCCCACCTGGAGAACAAGGGAATACAGGTCAAGTTTTGGCAATCAGGCGCCCACTTGGAAAACAAGGGAATACAGTTAAGTTTTGGCAATCAGGCGCCCACTTGGAAAACAAGGGAATACAGTTAAGTTTTGGCAATCAGGCGCCCACTTGGAAAACAAGGGAATACAGTTCAAGTTTTGGCAATCAGGCGCCCACCTGGAGAATAAGGGAATACAGTTCAAGTTTTTGGCAATCAGGCGCCCACCTGGAGAATAAGGGAATACAGTTCAAGTTTTGGCAATGAGGTGTCCACCTGGAGAACAAGGGAATTCAGTTTCAAGTATTGGCAGCAGGCGCCCACCTGGAGAACAAGGGAAGTCATTTTAGAATTCAATTCAAAGTTAGAAGTAGCAGAAGCTCACGGCAAGAACGCAAATCAACAGTCCGAGATGATCAATAGAAGTAATCTCAATCTAAGATAAAAAAACAAAAAAATAAGATGAAAGAAAAGGGAAGTGTATCCAAAATGTAGAAGATGAGACAAGAGGTGGATTTCTCAAGACACGAATAAAGTCACAAGCATGGTGTGTCCGGTTTTGATCCGAAAAAGTTCAAGAAGAATGAACTAGCACCTGCAGCTAGCAAGTGTCAAGGTTCAAATCTAAAGTCTGCATGAAAAACCATCAGGTCAGCTCTTTGAGTTTCGGTGTTCTATGGGTCGAGTAGAGTTCGAGTTCGTCCGCGAGGTTCGAGGTTCTGTCGAGGTTGTCGCTATCTAAGGTTTCCGGTGTTAAGCATTTTCAGATACAAAATTGCTTTGTATTGAGGTCCGTTTCTTACTTTTAATCTCAAAATTTTGTTAGGCCAATAATAATAGTTGAGCAACCATGCTAAAACCACGGAACCCGGGAATGCCTAACACAATCTCTCGGGTTAGCAGAATTTCTTACCCGATTTTTTGTGTCCGTAGACCATAAATAAGAGTCAACTTCATCGATTCGGAATTTTAAATAGGTGACTTGGGACACCATAAATCATCCCAAGTGGCAACTCTGAATTTAATATAAATAATCCTGTTTCGATTGTCACTTAAATTGAAAAAACTCCCTTATATCCTTTTTTGGGGGAAGAAAAAGGAGGTGTGACACCGACCATTTGAACTGGGCACCCTTCTGGGTCAACCTGGTCATCGGGGCTGCAATAGATGAAAATCTCTCCACAAACCGACGATAGTAGCCAGCCAAACCCAAGAAACTCCGGATCTCTGTAGCTGATGCTGGTGTAGGCCAGTTCTTGACTGCCTCTATCTTTTTCGGATCAACCTGAATACCCTCTGCTGATACAACATGACCCAGGAATGCAACTGAACTCAACCAGAACTCGCACTTCGAAAACTTGGCATTCAACTAACTGTCCCTCAAAGTTTGAAGAACCACTATGAGATGCTGCTCGTGCTCCTCCCGGCTGCGGGAATAGATCAAAATATTATCAATGAAGACTATCACTAACGAATCCAAGTAAGTCCTGAACACTCAGTTTATCAAATCCATAAAAGTTGTTGAGGCATTTGTCAACTCGAATGACATCACCAAGAACTCATAATGCCCGTACTGAGTGCGGAAAGCCGTCTTAGGGACATCGGATGCCCTAATCCTCAACTGATGGTAGCCAGATCTCAAGTCAATCTTCGAAAATACCTTGGCACCCTGAAACTGATCAAACAAATCATCAATCCTCGACAGTGGATACCTATTCTTGATTGTAACCTTGTTCAACTGTCGGTAATCTATACACATTCGCATCGATTCGTCCTTCTTCTTAACAAACAACACTGGCGCACCCCAAGGCGAGACACTAGGTCTAATGAATCCTTTTTCAAGCAAGTCTTGCAACTGCTCCTTCAACTCTTTCAACTCAGGCGGGGCCATATGATACAACAGAATAGAAATAGGCTAAGTGCCCGGAGCCAAATCAATGCAGAAGTCAATATCCCTGTCGGGTGGCATACATGTCGGGTGGCATACATGGCAGGTCTGAAGGAAATACCTCAGGATACTCAGGAACAACAGGCACAGAATCAGTAGAAGGAACCTCGACACTAGAATCACGAACATATGCCAAATAATCCAAACACCCATTCTCGACCATACGTCGAGCCTTCATATATGAGATAACACTACGGGTAGAATGACCAGGAGCCCCTCTCCACTCTAAATGAGGTAAACCCGGCAAGGCTAAGGTCACAGTCTTGGCATGATAGTCCAAGATAGCATGGTAAGGTGATAACCAGTCCATTCCCAATATGACATCAAAATCAACCATGTCTAGAAGTAACAAATCTACACGAGTCTCAAGGCCCCCAATCACAACTATACATGAACGATGGAATCGATCTACCACAATAGATTCACCCACGGGGGTAGACATATATATAGGAGCACTCAAAAAATTACTAGGCATGAGCAGATACGGTGCAAAATAAGATGACACATAGGAGTATGTAGACCCTAGATCAAATAGAACTGAACCATCTCTACTACAAACCAGAACAATACATGTGATAACTGCATCGGAAGCCTCAGCCTCAGGCCTGGCCAGAAGAGCTTAACATCGGGGCTGAGCCCCTCTACCCTGAACTACATCTCTCGGACGGCCTGCTGCTGGCTGGCCTTCACCTCTAGCTGCCTGACCTCCACCTCTAATACCTCTACCTCCACCTCTAGCACCTATACCCCCACCTCTAGCTGGTGGAGTGGGCGGTGGAACACCTGGCTCCTGAACCATAGCACGGGGACCCTACTACTGCGACTAAATACCCGCTAATCTTGGACAAGCCCTTCAGATATGACCATACTCACCGCACTGAAAGCATCCACCTGAGTGTTGCGGTTGAGGAAACTGAGATTGACCCTGGCGACCTGAATAACCACCCCAAAAACTCTGGAGTGGTGGTGCACTGATAGGAGTTGGTGGTGCACTGTAGGCCTGCTGATCAGAATACTGCATATGAGGACCACGGCTACCTGAAGCGTCGTAAGAAACTTGAAGTGTTGACTGAAAAGGCCTAGGAGGATGGCCTCTACCATACGAATCCCTGCCTCCAACGAGACACCACTAAATTTGTCTAAATGATGAGGCCTCTTGTCAGACCCCTGCCCACCCCCTACAATAGAACCATCTTAACTCTCCTAGCCACATTGGCCGCCTCTTGAAAAGATATCTCACTCCCCGTCTCCTTAGCCATCTGAAGTCGAATAGGCTAAATGAGTCCCTCAATAAACCTCCTCACTCTCTCTCTTTCTCTCTCTTGGTGGGAAGTATAAAAAGAGCATGACGGGCCAAGTCGATGAATCTGGTCTTGTACTGAGTAAAAGTCATAGAACCCTACTGGAGACGCTCAAACTGCCTCCGATAGATCTCTCTCTAAGTGATAGGGAGAAACTTCTCCAGAAATAGCTGAGTAAACTGCTCCCAAGTCAAAGCTGGCGATCCGGCTGGTCTAGCCAAACAACAATCTCTCCACCAAGTCTTGGCGGATCCAGACAAGCGAAAAGTAACAAAGTCGATCCCATTGGTCTCCACTATCCCCATGTTCCTGAGAACCTCATGACAGCTATCTAGATAATCCTGGGGATCCTCAGAAGATGCACTACTAAAAGTAGTAGTGAAGAGCTTGGTGAACCGGTTCAATCTCCACAAAGCATCGGCAGACATAACTGCTCCATCACCGGTCTGAGCTACCACACCCGGCTGAACTGCTCCAACTGGCTGAGCTATTGGAGTCTTAAACTAAGGAGCCATATGCCTTGGAGTGCGAGTAGCAGGAGTCTGGGCTCCTCCTCTAGTCTGAGAGATGGATGGTGCTACAGGAAGCAAGTTTGCCCGAGTGACACTATCCATAAGGTCCACTAGACGGACCGGAGCATCCTGAAGTCCTGGGGTAGCAATGAACCCCTATGGGACCTGAGGTGGGCCCACCGGAACTGCTTGGGCCGGAACCTCATCATCCGAAAAATAAATGCAACACTGTTTCTGTATTACATAAGTGAAATAGGAAGAAAAGATAGAGGGAGACGCCAGGGCCTGCGAACGCCTGCAGGACTACCTTGGATCTCTGTAGGGACTGAAGGTAGCCACCCAAGCTAAGGTCTAAAAGCTGCTGTTCCAGGATCTGCAGGCAGTGCAGAGTGTAGTATCAGTACAACCGACCCCATGTGCTGGTAGGTGTCTAGCCTAACCCCGGCGAAGTAGTGACAAGGCTAGGACCAGACTACCAAATAAACCTATGCAATTATATCATATACTGTGGAAAATAAAGCAAGAATGTACAGTTAAGAATGGGAGGGGGAAAATGCTGCGGGGGATATAATTTACCAATAGTAACTTAGGAGAATAACATAAAGAACAATTTAAAATTCGCAGCAGAAAGAATAAGGAAATCGAACAAATCAATAACCACTTTTATCCTTTATTGTTGCGGTGCACAACCCGATCCAAATCATAAATAAACACTATTGTGGCGTACAACCCGATCCAAATATAATATTATTGCGGCATGCAACCCGATCCAAATATAGTATTGTTGCGGCGTGCAACCCGATCCGAATATAATATTGTTGCACCGTGCAACCCAATCTAAATATAATATTGTTGCGGTGTGCAATCCGATCCCAATGTACAATTCAACACCAAATCACAAAAAAGTCCCGGCAAGGGAACAATAAGGGAATAACAACATCCCGACAAGGGAATCGACAGTATAAGCAAATACGTCCCGGGAAGGGAATCTGCTATAACCAAACATGTTCCAACATTTTACTTCACAAAGAAACCTCAACTATCACCAATACTCAACTATAGACAATTTCCACGAGAATAATCATAATTCTTTCCCAACACAGAGAATTAACAACTTAGGCATTTGTAGTACTTATTAAGAACACAATGATTTCAATTTAAGACTCACGGGCATGCTCGACAACGACGTATAGATACTCATCACCATGCCTATATGTCGTACTTCAACCAAAAACACATATCAAATAGGACTCGACTCCTAATCCCTCAAGCTAAGGTTAGACCAAACACTTGCCTCAAACTTTCACGGCCAAGTCAAGCCTCAAATATCACTTTTCCTTTAGAATTCGCCTCCAAATTACTTCTATCTAATCCAAATTAATTTAACAACATCAATAAATGCTAAATGATCCAATCCCAAGGCTAAATTATAGGTTTCCTATCATTTTCCCAAAAAGTCAAAAATCGACCCCGGGCCCGCTTGGTCAAAACACAAAGTTCGGACCAAACCAGATCACCCTTTCACCCACGAGCACGAATATGTAATTAGTTTCGGAATCCGACCCCAAATCGAGGTCTAAATTCTAATTATTCAAAAAGCCCTAACTCTACCCAAACTCCCTAATTTCTACCATGAAAACCCTAGATTTTAGGATGAAAATTGATGAAATGCAATGGCAAATCGAAAGAAAAAGGTTTAGAATCATATACCAATGTCAGTATAACGCTTCCACCGATTTGTGTTTGCACCAGAGGTGCAGGTATTATAGTAGAGTTTTAAGGTGTAATTTTCACCAACGTGAAGAGAGGGTATGAAAGAAATAGAAGATACGATACGAGATTGAAAAGTATGCAAGGTAAATGTGAAGAAGATACATGATGCCCAACTACACAAGGTTGTGAATAGTCAAGCCTTCAGATATAGTTTGGGTCTTAAGTTTAATTTACAGAGGAGACCCTAGTGAAGACTTTACAAATCTATAAGAGTTAACATTCGAGGACGAATGTTCTAAAGGGGTAAGGATGTTACACCCCGTAAGTTTAAAAACCTTGATACCGTTATGTATATGTTTGATGTGGTATTTTGAGTGGAGCATTTTTATAAAAATTTTGAAAAATATGATTTTAAATAGTTATTAGTATTACTACTTCCGAAAATGCTTTAAATTGCACACATAATATGATATAGTTTATGAGATTTTCTTTATTGTAAAGATATAAATTATTATTTTTTTGCAAGAAAAGAAGGATATCTTTTCTTACCATTTTAAGAATTAAGTGTATGAAAATTTGTACTCTTTATATGAGATTAGGAAAAATTAGAAGTTGAGAAAATATATGTATAATTATGTTCTCTGTGTTCATATATTTAAATATTTTCTAATGACGGTATTTTCTGACCAGTTTGTGTGTACCTCGAATTAATTTAACAAATGGTAAGTGGGTGTTGGTAGATGTACATGTTAGTACTCTATTTCTTGTCGGGGAAGTGATAATTTGTGATTTAGGAATTATGTCGTATGTACTGATGACAATGAGTTGATTTTGTTTGATGTGCTACTATTATAATTTTACAATTTCTCTTTGTTGCTAATTGTATGGAAAGTGGGATGACTTGAAAGAGAGCATAATCTTTGTGTCACTTAAACTGTTTTTCAAAAGATACGATTTTTACTAGGACCTATGAATGTTCCCAAGATAGGATTACTGAACCAGCAAATCTTTATGGTTTGATTCATGTTAATTGTATTCTTCTATTTTAGTAACATCGTGTTTTGACAAAAACAATTGTCCTCTCATTGGTTATCAAAATAAAAAGGTTGTGAACTCATAAATGGATATTTTAATGAAATAATAGTGTATGTATTTATTTTGTATGATACTACATGACCACGATAGTAAAGTATATTATAGTAATGAGTAGTATTTTAAGTAATTTGGGTAATTTTTAATTATGCGGGTAATTGGTTAATTACCGGATAGCGAGACATGACCTAATTAACTAATAAGTTGGATAAAGATTAAATTCCCCCCACGCGGTAACACCCCTTAAATTATATGTATGACTCTTTAAGTCATTATATTGGGTGGCAACCTAACATATCAAAAATTTAAATTCTTAGACTTTATCTTTACTCTTTATTTCTAAGTATATTTACTTCCCATGCTTAGTCATTATCTTTCTCTTGTAAGAATTGTAACCTTGCCACGTATGTGAAGTTTGCTGACTATGAAGTATGCCTATCATTAAGTGTTTACAAATCTTTGAGCCATTCAATAATTAATCTTCAATGTAGTACAAAATTTCAAGAAGTTGCTTCAAACAGTACCAAAAAGGGAGTTGAGTGCGACTAAGGTTATTATAGAAATGTCAGTACTAAAATTGGTGACAAAGTCAGAATTCATGGTCCTAAGAATTCAAGGTTCTTAATTGTGAGCCACGAAAATGGAGGAAATTAATCGCCATTTTCGGTAAACCCATGGAGTGGACTGGCTATCTCGTGGAGTTTTCCTCAACATTTTAACTCTCAATGGCAATTTTCTTGGCCATTTTCAATTTGCATGATGTCCTTCACAAGTAACTCATAATGTCTCCTCACTTCCTCTGCTGATTTTCCACCTACACACATGGCAATGTTATGCCAACGATCAGGAGTTTCCTTGTCAAATAAAGCCAAAGCCTCCTCAAACTTCTTGTTTTGCCTTGTAGTCGATGAGCCCATTATTGATTAATAGGGATAGAGGGTTGTGAGCTACCTCGGGCAAAGTCAAGTACTCAAGTGAATGGTATGGACAAGATAATGATAAGCTAGCTAGTTCCTTATAAGCTGGAGGAGTGGTCTTGGTTTCTGGCAAGTTGGCGAATATTTCGTTTTCTTTTAGAGGAGGTGGAATACATGGTTATTGAAGTAATGCTAATGGGAATAGGTGGAAGGAGAATAAAGAAATATTATTTGTGACCTTGCTTGTTTTATTTGGAAAGTAATGTCATCAGCAAGTGCCTTGTCTACAATATCTTGCATGAGTCACTCTAATATGGATGTACGCTAATAAGCTGAGAACCTGAGACTCCAGATGCTGAAATTTCTGCACCATTGTGTTAAAATTGAGTGCTATAGTTTAGGGAGGACGGATTTTTCCCTACTCCAGGTATGTGAGGCTATCCCTTTCCTTCTTTTGCACGACTCCGATGGTACATAATGTAATGAACGAGCTTCCAAAGATACTCTACTCTTAAAAGATAGCAGTACTTATATTGTTTCCCCTCTTATGGAACGATTGATGTTAATGTTGCTTCTCTAATTCTTATGTTATCAATGTTGTTGGTACTTTCTGATTCTTATAAGGTTCATAGTGAAGAGCTAGTCCTAATAACGTGTACAGAGGATACCAACCTTACGTCACTCCGAAAGGTTTAGAACGTGATTCCATGAGTCGAGCATGCATTATATATATATATATATATATATATATATATATATATATATATATATATATATATATATATATATATCTATTTTACTCTACCGAGCCGCACTATAATCGGCCGGGTACGACACCTATTGTGCAACCACTGATCAGTTGGGTGTTACCGAGCTCCACGTGGCCGGGTACGATTCTATCGAGCCTTATTATGGCCGGGTACGTTTTTTTACCGAGCCTACTACAGCCGGGTACGATATGATGATGATGATGCCCACAGAGGCGTATGTTTTAAAAATTTATATATTTATATATATGTATCATGCATTGCATGTCAGTAGCCCTCAGAGGTACTCAGATGTTACAGGTTGTATATTCTCTATCCCTGCTTACATTACTGTTCGTATTTATGGTTCCCTGCCTTACATACTCAGTACTTTATTCGTACTGACGTCCTTTTATTTGTGGACGCTGCATGTCGTGCTGCAGACCCTGATAGACAGGTAGGTGCAGCTCCCCCACCACAGTAGGTTGTCCAGTTCAGCAGTGATTAGCGAGATCCCTTCTCCGGACTTGCCGTGGTCTTGGTATGCATTTTTGTTATAGACATTATCGGTATGTCGGGGCCTTGTTCCGGCTATGTTGCAACATTTATGTTCCCTTAGAGGCTCATAGACAGGTGTCGACTCATGTATAGTTTGGTATGCCTTGCCGGCTGGTTTTTGTTGTATAGTCTGGTATGCCTTGCCGGCTGGTTTTTGTTGTATAGTCTTTCATGGTAGCGTGGTAGCTCGTACCTTATATGTAGTTTCTTGATTGTCTGGTCATCCCATGTTATGTATGTTCATGCCATCCTATTTTATTGTTGGTTTTTCATGATCCATGTCTACCATTTATATTGATCTCGTCAACCCTAAAAGATAATAAAGAAGGTTAGATAAAATGTACGTTGGTGCTCGAAAGGTATGGTTGGGTGCTAGTCATGGCCCTCCAGTTTGGGTCGTGACACTTCCGCGTTCGCGAGTGAAGCCACGCGAACGCGAAGCACAAAATCCATGTGCACCAGAACTGAAAACCTGCAACATTTCTAAGTTTTAAAACCTTCTAATCCCTATCTGAAACTCTCCCGAGCCCTCGGGGCCCCAAACCAAACATGCATACTAACTCAAAAATATCATATGAACTTATCCGTGCGATCAAATCGCCAAAATAACATCTTCAACAACGAATTTATCATAGAAATCTAAGAAAAATCTCAAGACTTTCAAAGTATCAATTTTCACAAATATGAATCCGAATCACATCAAACAACTTCCATTTCTTACCAAATTTTACAGGCTCGACTTAAATCACATATAAGACCTGTACCGGGCTCCAGATCCAAAATACGAGCCCGATACCATCTACTTCCAAACATTTTTCATTTCTAAAACTCATATATATTCCAGAAAATAATTTTCTTTAAAAATTCATTTCTCGGGCTTGGGACCTCGGAATTCGATTCTGGGCATACACCCAAGTCCCATATTTTCCTACGGACCCTCCGAAACCGTCAAATCATGGGTCCGGATCCGTTTACCCAAAATGTTGACCGAAGTCAACTTAATTTCATTTTAAAGGCACTTTTTATCATTTTTCACAAAATTTCACATAATGGATTTCTGGTTACGCGCCCGGGCTACGTACGCAAATCGAGGTGAGACAGAAAGAGATTTTTAAGCCCTCAGAACATAGAATTTATTTCTAAAACAAGTGATGACCCAAAGGTCATCACAACGTAAAATACTATTTTCATTTTATTCTACCATTTACTAATGAAATAAAAAAAACTTCATGTGATAAATGATATTTTAAGTGACAGCAGCAACATACAAATTAAAAATATAAAACGTCTAATTTTGATACATGTACAAAAACACGTAAACTAAAAACATATTTTATATAACTAATTATATAGTATAAAAACTTATTTATAACTTATCTACAACTTTTATATATTATTTCTACCCAGTTAAATACAACTACAACAACATACAACTTAAATATAATTTCCGTATAAATTGTATACAAATATGTCTTTTGTATATAATTTGTATATTTTTTAAGTGGTGTGTTCTTCTTCCTCTTTGAAATTCCAATCAAAACTTCCTTTCTTAAGATAATTTTGATACATATTAATAACTTTATGTAAAAAGATAGGGTATATATAACTTAAATACAAATTTTGTACAATGATTCATACATTATACAACTATTTTTCAACTTTCATACAACATTCAAATAATAAAAATATAACTACAATAGAATACAATTTACATACAAATATAATGCAATTTTACTACAATTTCGTACGTATATTGTACGTCATGTCTTCTTCTTCTTCTTCTTCTTCTTCTTCTTCTTCTTCTTCTTCTTCTTCTTCTTCTTCTCCTCCTCCTCCTCCTCCTTCTTCGTCGAGTTTCAATATAAAATTCAGGCAAAATCAAGTCTAATCTTCACCAAACACCCTCAAAATTGAGATATAAACTCCAAATAATATTTTCAATTATCTACAACAACACCCAATCCAAACAAATAATAATTTTTGAAAATTAAAAGTCAATTTCAAAGATTCAAAGCTTTTTAATGGCTGTCAGTGGTGGAGAGTCAAACACCTTCAAAATCTATTGATTGACAATTTCAATTTGAACACCAATTGTGTAATATAAAAGGAAATTTCTAAATTGAAACTTTGTAGTAAAATGATTGAAACTCATTGATGAATTCCATTAAAAATAAATACAACATGAAATAATAAAAACTAGAGAACATCAGAGGAAGAAAAATTGGAGAAAAAATAGAGGATGAGAGAGTGCAGGAGAGAGAGAGAGCGAGAGACAGAGAGAAAGAGAGAGAGAGCGCAGGAGAGAGAGTGTCACGACCCAATTATTATTATAGGCCGTGATGGTGCCCAACACCATTATTAGGCAAGCCAATACTAATCAAACTAGTGGATTTCCCGTTTAATTAAATTAACAAGTGGATATTACTTTCCCGTTTATTAAAAAGATTTCAAAATTCGCAATTGGAACACAATTAAACGGAAGCAAGTGAGTACAAATTGTAGTCATGTAAATAAATTCAAAATCATAAGTCTACTAGCGTGTGTGCCAAGACCTGGAGTCACAAGTATGTGGGCAATCTCGTAGAATATACAAAAGAATGCTAGCCTATTATCTGAAAGGAAATAGACAGAAAAAAATAAAGCATAAGAGAGATTCTAGATGCTACAGAACGGCTCAGAAGGCAGCTCACCGTGAAGTCTCGAGATGGGGATCAAATCTGCGCGCCGGACTGGTGGCCAGATGCACCTGCCTTAAATCCTTTATAATTAAGTACAAAAATGTAGTGTGAGTACATAAAAATATGTACCCAATAAGTATCTAGTCTAGCCTCGAAGAAGTAGTGACAAGGGATCGACTCCGACACTTACTAGGGCCAACAATATAATAATATAAAATTCTAATTAAACATGATATATAGAGATAACAATAAACTCAAAACAGGAAACCCACTCGCGAATTATACATGCAACGCAGTCAAATATAAATTTATCAATTAATCGTAATCCTTCCTTGAATCTTTTTAAGATAAAGACAATTCAACTTGAAGTTTTTAAATCCTTGGAAATCTTCAACTTAATTCCATGTGTTACAATTAGCAAATATAATCAAATAACGGTGTCCACGGAGCATGGTGTAAACCTAAAACTACGTGGACATAATCAGAAATCGTAGCTATATACGGACTCGCGTCACTTCGTACGTACGTAGCCCCCACAAATAATCACATATTAATTAAGTTCACCTATGGGAAAATTTCCCTCTTACAAGGTTAGAATATAGACTTATCTCGTCTCAAGACCTACTTTCCGGTCCAAGATTATGCCCAAACCCTCAATTCGGTGCCGAACAATCCAAAACTATTTAAATAGTGTAAAAATTAATCAATAAATGTTTAAAAGTTCATAACCCAACTATTAAAGTGATTATCCAACTCTAAATGCAAGATTCCTAAAATTCATCCCCGGTCCCACATGCCCGAATTCCGGAAATTTTCGAAGGAAATTGTTACCCATAACCTTAGGAACATAAATATATGATTTTCACTAAGTTCCATAATCATTTTCATGGTAAAATCCCATTTTTATCAAAAACATAGGTTTTTCTCTAAACCCATGATTTTTCATTAATTTACATGTTATAATCTACCCATAAACTATGTATTAAACTCATATTAGGTAGAAATTACTTACCTCACAAAGCTAGGTCGAAATTTCCTCCTTAATAGCTCTCAAATCGCCCAAGAGTGTAATAAATGACCCCCAAAAATGCCTAAGTCCTGTTTTTGAAACTCACTGCCCAGCTGCCTCCTTCGTGGAAGGGGCATCGCATTCGCGAAGGCAAATAG
This sequence comes from Nicotiana tabacum, assembly GCF_000715075.1. Taxonomy (NCBI): domain Eukaryota; kingdom Viridiplantae; phylum Streptophyta; class Magnoliopsida; order Solanales; family Solanaceae; genus Nicotiana; species Nicotiana tabacum. Next base: position 155,255,526 of record NC_134089.1, on the reverse strand, counting down.
CTCATACCCGCTGGAGAGTCTTCATCACAAATGCAAGAACAAAGTGCCCGTGAGTCGCCTCACGCGAAAGCGAAGGTCACCGACCCTAGACCTTCGCGAATGCGGACTTGCTATCGCGAACGCGTAGCACACTTTCCCCCCAGTCCCAATTCCTTCTACACGAACGCGGTGGTCCCTTCGCATTGGTGAAGAAGGAAACCAGAACTGGGATTTTCTGGTTTCTTATACTTTGCTTCGAGGGGTCCGAAACTCGCCCGAGCCACTCGGGATCCCGTCCAAAAGGAACCAACAAGTCTGTAATCATAAGAAGGACTTGCTCAAACTCTCGAAATGCGAAAAACAACAACGAAACCAAGAATCATACCTTAAAACCAAATTGAATCAAACTTTGAACTTCAAGTTTCCAAATCGCTCCGAATGCGCCAAATCATACTTAGACTACTCGGAATAACACCAAATTTTGCGTGCAAGTCTTAGATGACATTACGGAACTATTCCTGATCTCGGAATTCCATTTGGACCTCGATATCACCAAAATCCTCTCCAACCCAAATTTAAAGAACTTCAAAATTCTTCAAGAACCAACTTTCAATATTAGGCGCCAAAACGCTCCCATGTCATCCAAAACCTGATCTGAACATATGCCCAAGTCTGAAATCATCATACGAACCTATTGGAACCGTCAAATCCCGATTCCGAGGTCGTTTACTCAAAATGTTGACCGAAGTCAAACTTGGCCTTTTAAACCAACCTTAAGGAACTAAGTGTTCCGATTGCAACCCGAACTTTTCCAAATCATGAACTAACCATCCCCGCAAGTCATAAATCAGTAAAAGCAAGTACAGGAAGTCTTATTTAGGGGAACGGGGTTCTAGAAAGAAAAACGACCGGTCGGGTCGTTACATTCTCCACCTCTTAAACAAACGTTCGTCCTCGAACGAGTTAAGATTCATACCTGAAGTGCTGAATAAGTGTGGATATATGCTCCGCATGGACTCCCAGGTTGCCTCCTCGACTGGTTGGCCCCTCCACTAAAGCTTTACCATGAAAATCCTCTTGGATCTCAACTGGCGTTCCTGTCTACCTACAATGACAACTGGCTCCTCCTCATAACCAAAGCTCTCATCTAGCGGAATTGTACTGAAGTCTAACACATGTGACAAGTCAGCGTGATACCTCCAAAGCATAGACATGTGAAAAATCGGATGAACCCCTGATAGGCTGGGAGGTAAAGCAAGCTCATAAGCAACCTCCCTAACCCGCCTCAACACCTCAAATGGGCCTATAAACCTTGGGCTCAACTTGTCCTTCTTTACGAATCTCGTAATTCCCTTCATTGGCGAGACTTTCAAGAGAACCTTATTGCCTACCATAAATGACACATCACGCGCATTCTGATCCGCGTAACTCTTCTATCTGGACTGTGCTGTGCGAAGTCGTTCCTGAATCAACTTTACTTTTTCCAAGACATCCTTTACCAAATTAGTACCATATAACGTAGCCTCGCCGGGCTCAAACCACCCGATGGGAGAACAACATCGTCGATCATATAAAGCCTCAAAGGGAGCCATCTTGATGTTGGACTGATAACTGTTGTTGTAAGCAAACTCGACCAAAGGCAAGAACTGATCCCACTATCCCCTAAAGTCAATCACACATGCTCTGAACATCTCCACCAATATCTGAACTGTCCACTCTGATTGCCCGTCGGTCTGTGGATGAAACACAGTGCTGAGCTCTACACAGGTCCCCAACTCACTCTGTATGTATCTTCAGAAATGCGAAGTGAACTAAGGGACTCTATCTGATATTATGAAAATAGGCACACCGTGCAATTGAAATATCTCCCGAATATAAATCTGGGCCAACCTCTCTGAAGTATAAGTAGTTGCAACTGGAATAAAGTGTGCCGACTTGGTCAACCTATCGATAATGACCCAAACTGCATCAAACTTCCGCAAGGTCTGCGGGAACCCAACAACGAAGTCCATAGTAATGCGTTCCCATTTCCACTCCGGTGTAGTCATCTGCTGAAGTAGGCCACCTGGCCTCTGGTGCTCATATTTAACCTACTGGAAATTTAGGCACCTAGCTACATACTCAAATATGTCTTTCTTCGTTCACTGCCACCAACAATGTTGTCTCAGGTCGCGATACATCTTCGTAGCACCTGGATGAATGGAATATCGAGGACTATGTGCCTCCTCTAGAATCCTCTCCCTCAAGCCATCGACATTAGGAACACATAGACGACCCTGGATTCGTAAAACACCATCCTCGCCCATAGAAACCTCCTTGGAACCACCCTATAATACTGTCTCGCTGAGGACTGCCAAGTGCGGATCATTAAATTGTCAAGCCTTGATCTTCTCTAATAGCGAAGACTGAGCAACAACACATACGAGAACCCGGCTGGGCTCTGAAATATCCAACCTGACAAGTCTGTTAGCCAAGGACTGAATGTCCAAGGCTAGTGGCCTCTCCTCTGCTGAAATGAATGCCAAACTACCCATACTCTCTGCCTTTCTGCTCAAGGTATCCACAACTACATTCGCCTTGCCCGGATGGTAAAGAATAGTGATGTCATAGTCCTTCAATAACTGGAGCCATCTGCGCTGCCTCAAATTGAGATCCCTTTACTTTAACAAATGTTGTAAGTTGCGATAATCGGTGTAAACCTCACATGACACCCCATAAAGATAATGCCTCCAGATCTTAAGAGCATGAACAATCGCGACTAACTCTAGATCGTGCATAGGGTAATTATTCTCATGGATCTTTAGTTGACGCGAAGCATATGCAATAAATCATACCTCCTGCATCAATACATAACCCAAGCCAATGCGTGAAGCATCACAATACACCGTATACATCCCCGATCCGGAAGGCAACACTAGAACCAGTGCTGTAGTCAAAGTTGTCTTGAGCTTTTGAAAGCTCACCTCACAATCATCATACCAACAGAACGGAGCACCCTTTTGGGTCATTCTAGTCAGAGGTGCTACAATGGATGAAAAACGCTGCACAAAATGGTGATAATAACCTGCTAACCCTAGGAAACTTCTGATCTCAATCACCGAAATGGGACGAGGCCAATCCTAAACTACCTCAATCTTCTTGGGATCTACCTTAATACCCTCTCCTGATACAACATGCCCAAGAATGCCACAGACTCTAGCCAAAACTCACATTTGGAGAACTTAGCATATAACTTCTATTCTCACAATGTCTGAAGTACCACTCTCAAATGTTGCTCGTGCTCCCCCAGGGTACGTGAGTAAATCAAGATGTCATCAATGAAGACAATAACAAAGGAATCAATATAAGGCATGAACTCCATAAACACCGTTGGGGCATTAGTCAAGCCGAAGGACATTAATAGAAAGTCATAATGGCCATATCTATTACGAAAGGCAGTCTTCGGAACATCTGAGTCCCGAATCTTCAACTAATGGTACCCCGATCACAAGTCGATCTTAAAGAACACCCTAGCACCCTGCAACTAGCCAAACAAATCATCAATACGCAGCAAAGGGTACTTGTTCTTGATGGTAACTTTGTTCAACTGGCAGTAATCAATGCACATTCATCTTTCTTCTTCACAAATAACACTGGTGCACCCCAAAGTGATACACTCGGTCTGACAAACCCTTTTTCTAACAACTCCTCAAGCTGCTCCTTCAACTTCTTCAACTCTTTCGGAGCCATACGATACGGTGGATAGATATAGGCTAGGTACCTGGAGCGGCAGCCACCTAAGACCAACTATGTGACTCTTAAAATCACATAAAAGATGGAAAATGTGGAGTAGTCTTTGGCCAACTAAGCCACAAAGTGGGGGCCCCCCGAACATAAGCTAGATAAGCCAAATAACCCTTCTCGACCATATGTCGAGCCTTTAGGAAAGAGATGACCTAACTAGTTGTACTAACTGAGAAACCCTTACACTCCAATTTCGGAAACTCTAGCATCGCTAAAGTAACATTCTTGGCATGTCAATCAAGTATGGTGTGATATGGGGATAACCAGTCCATGCCCAGGATGACCTCAAAGTCGGTCATATCAAGTAACAGAAGGTCCGCTCTAGTCTTGTAACCACAGAATGTGACCACACATGACCGGTAGATCCGATCCGAACCACAGAATCGCCCACAAGAGTGGACACATAAATAGGAGTACCCAAGGACTCACAAGGAATATGCAGGAAATGAGCAAACAGAGATGATACATATGAATAGGTAGATCCTAGATCAAATAATACTGAAGCATCCCTACCACAAATAGATATAATACATATGATCATGGCATCTGATGCCACTGCATCTGGTCTGGCTGGAAATGCATAGAATCTAGCTGGAGCACCAGCTAGCTGGCCTCCACCTGACTGAACAATAACTGGTTGACCTCCCCTGCCTGGCCTCCACCTCTAGGACGACCCCTACTAGCCTGTCCCCACCTATAGGTGGTCGGACGGCTGGTTCTGCAATCATGGGTTGATGACCTTGCTGTACTACCTTGCCCTGAAGTCTAGGACAGGTTCTCTTCATGTGACCCGGATCTCCACACTCGTAAAAACCTCTCGGTACCATAGACTACTACCCCAAAGTCTAACCCTGATGGCCTGAATACCCCCTAGAAAAACCCTAAATAGCTGGCGGGCGATATGAACCTCTGGCATGGCACTGAAAAAGGGTCGCACTGGAGAACCTCGAGAAGGTGGTGGTGGTGCTGGATATGTGGGCCTGCTAGGCTGACCCCTCTTAAACTGACCTCTGCCCCTAGCCAGGGCATCTCTGAACTCTCCAAAGAAACGGGTCCTCTTGTCCTGATGCATCTGCTCCCTACCCCTCTAGCAGTAGCCCTTAATCCTCCGAGCAATCTCTAGCACTAGCTAATAATCAGTACCCATATCAACCTCTCGGGCCATACTAGACCGAATACTCAACCCCGCAACAAATCTCCGCACTCTCCCTACGTCCGTAGGAAATATCATAAGTGCATGGCGAGACAACTCAAAAAATCTTGCCTCATAATCGGTCACAGACATTTGACCCTGCTCGAGCTGCTCAAAATGATACCGTAACGTTTCCCTCTATTAGGGTGGAATATACCTATCCAAGAAAAGCCGTATAAACTGGTCCCAAGTCACAAGAGGAGAACTCACTGGCCTGCCTGGAAGATAAGACAGTCACCATCTGCGGGCCCTGCCCTCCAACTAGAAAGTAGTGTAATCTACCCCATGCGACACTAATATCCTCATGTTGTGCAGTCTATCCCTGTACCTATCAATGAAGTCCTAGGGATCCTCATGCCACTCACCTCCGAAGATAAGAGGGTGTAGCCTAGTCCATCTATCCAAAAGCTTCTCCGGCTCGCCGGTTGCAATTGGTCTAGGCTCAGGTACAACTGTTGCAACTGGCTAGGCTCCGCCCACAGGTAGTGTATCTGAAGTCTAATATACTACAACTGCATGCCCAGGAGCCTGAGAAGTAAGGGTCTGTGCTCCCCTTCCCGCCTGAGATATGGCTGGGTCTGCTGGAAATAAACACACCTAGGTCATAGAATCCATGAACCGCAGCATATGGTCCATGACCTCCTGGAAGCCCGATGCTGATATGAAATCTATCGGGGCTGGCTCTGCCGCGAGCACCTTGATAAGTAGGGATTTTAACCGCTTTCTTGCTCCCTTTTGCTTGCGTTTTAGCTCAAAAATGCTTAAAGATATTCCCAAGAACTAATGAAATGTGCTTTTGTATAGGAATACTGGGAAACCAGCCAAAAAAAGTCAAAATCAACTCATAAAGGAGTCAAAAGTGAACAAGAACCAAAAAAAGGCAAAAAGGGCAATAGTGCGGCCGCGAAAAGAGATTCAGAGAGGGCCTTTGGGCTAGCTGGAGGAATGCGGACCGCATCGAAATTGTGCGGCCACAGGATGTCAATTGCGACTGCACTCATTATTATGCATTCCGCAGAGGTGAAGAATCAGAGAGTTGTGTTCAAGTCCAAAATCAAGGAGTGTGGACCGCATCAGTTTAGTGCAGTCGCACAATCATAAGTGCGGCCGCACTCATTTTTATGTGGACAACAGAAGCCCCAAAATGCCAAGCCCAAGTTCCAGAAAATGCGGACCGCACTATAATTGTGCGGCTGCAGAAGCTCATTGTGCGGACCGCACCAGAATTATGCGTCCGCACAACCTTCGTAGGAGCATTTTTGTCAGATATTTTTAGCTTAGTATAAATAGGACTTTTTGTCATTTTTAGGTTAAGTTTTAGTTTTGAGAGAGCACCTGAGCCGTTTTCTTTGCTGTTTTGAGTAATGTTGTACCAGATTAACTTCTAAACCTTATATTTTCTTTCCTTAATCAATTATTATGCATTCTATCTTAATTTCTTCTTGTATTTCTTCATTTTTAATGAGTAGCTAAAATTTCTAGCTAGGGTTGTGGCTCAACTCTAGTGTGGGTACTTAATATGTGTTTGATTTAGGGCTTATTTGTGATTGGATTAGTGATATTTAGCCTTTTTCATTCTTGTATTCAAGAAGTAATGGTTGCAAAAATTGATTCATGCCTTTTTGACTTAATCTCTACTTGAGAAAGAGAGATTAAGTCTAGGAAAACTTGGCTAACAAGAAATTAGGGTGAACTCAAGAAATCGATAACCCCAATTAAAGGGTGAAATGTAGAGATAGTAAGACCCGACTTGAGCATATATCACTTGATTTGTGCAATACCTATTTGGACTTGAGAAAGCTAAATTAGAAAAACTCACTCAAACTACCAAGAGGTATAGAGTCGGTAATTGCACGTGATTGCTATATTACAACCCCGACTAATCAAACTTGACCTAGAGTTTACAACCCATTAGGTAACCACCTAGATGGAAGTCACGATCCTAGATCTTTTATCATTTGAAAAATAATCAAAACCAAGAATATTGTCTTCTAGTTTTATAATTGCAATCAATAGCTTAAAGTAGAAGTAGAAACAACAAACAAGAATGTGAAAGTGTAATTTAAGGCACATTATACAATTGCACTAGGTTTATACCTAATCCCATTTCTAACTCCCTGAGGATTCGACCCCGACTCGCGTTGGATTTTATTATTGCTTCTACTGCCTCACTACCTATACTTGTGGTGTGAGTTTGGGCGATATCAATTTTTGGCGATGTTGCCGGGGAGTTAAATAGATTTAGCTATATATCTAAAAAAATTATGTGATTTGTCTTCTTTTCCTTTCAAGTTACTAATTTTGTTTTTGAATTGCTTTTATGTACGAAAATGGCTCTCAACAACGAGCCCATTGGGAATTTTCCATTGGGGAAAGATGTAGATGATGAACAAGTTGATGAGGTTCCTCTTGAACCTCAAGGAAATAGACGAGGACACCCACCTCAAGATAATGTTCCCTCTCCTCCCCCACCTCCACCAAGAGCGGCAGCCTACCAACAATTACCGAACGAGGGTTTTGCAAGTGCTATAGTTCCGCCCTGCATTAGGGTGGGCAACTTTCAAATCACCAACGTGATGCTTACACTACTTGAGCAACGGAGTTTCTTCACCGCGGCTCCGAGTTAGAATGCTTACAAGCATCTTAAAGGTTTCATCGATATTTGTTGGGGGAGCAAGCAAACAAATTTCTCCGAGGATGCATTGCGGTTGAGGCTATTTCCCTTTTATCTATGGGGAAAGGCATTAGACTGGTTAGAGAGATTGCCCAACCATACCATTCGTACATGGAATGAGTTGGAGGAAAAATTCATTGCAAAATTTTTTTCTCCGGGACATATGGCAGTTCTATGGTATGAGATTCTTGCATTCAAGCAAGAACCTAATGAGCCATTGCATGAGATTTGGGAAAGATATCGTACCATGGTTAAAGAGTGCCCGAACAATGATATGACTAAGGCCTTGATCCAATAAACCTTCTACAGGGGGATCAACATAACAAATCAATGTGTGGTTAACCAACTCGCCGAGGGGAACTTCATGAACACTCCTTACGCCGAAACTTGTGAAATTCTTGATGCGATGGTGGATACCTCCTCGGTTTGGCAAAGTAGAGCCAATGTTCCTCAAGGTGACCCAAATGTCATTCACCTACACAAAAAACTACATGATCATGGGCAATCTATTGTCGAGTTGACAACTGCCATGAACCAATTAGCCAAAGCTCAGATTCAACAAGTTCAAGGGCCGAGACAAGTGAATGCGATGGAAGGTGTGAATATGATGGTAAACAAGAGACGTCAACAAGGTCAACAAATGCAAAACCGTCCGGAGCAATTCATACAAGATGATAGTGGTTATGATCAAGGTAATCCATTCAATGCTAAAGAAGAAGAAGTTCAATATGTTAACAATTATCAAGGTCAAAGAAACAATGCTCAAGGACAAAATCAACAACAATGGAGGTCACAAGGAAACCAAGGTAATTGGAACAACCAAAAGCATCAAGGCAATTGGGGTGGTGGCAATCCTAATCAAGGCAATTGGAACAACCAAGGAAATCAAGGCAATTGGAATAATCAAAGCAATTAGGGTGGCAACAACCAAAGCAATTGGGGAGGAAATAACCAAAGAGGATGGAACGACAACAACAACTGGGGGTTGGGTTTTCAAAGGCCCTCGATGTTCCAACAACCAAGAAATCCACCTCCCTATCCTTCTCAAGGCCCGATCTCTTCATCTAATGAGATGGGTAGAATTGAAAACATGTTTAAACAGATGATAGAGAAGAATGCCGACTCCGATGCTTAATTAGCCTCGCACAACACTTCTAGTCGGAATTTGGAGGTTCAATTAGGATAAATCTCACAAGATTTGAACACTCGTCCTAAGGGGACATTACCTAGTGATATGGTGGTAAACCCGAAGGGTGGGAATAATACGGGACATGCTATGGTTGTGACTACTAGAAGTGAAAAAGGTGGAGATGCAACCACCTCAAATCAAAGAAGAATTATGGATGATGATGTTGTGGTTCACGAAGATAAAACTCCAGGCAATGTGGTTCAAACTAATAAAGAAGTGAGAATTGATATTGATGAGAGTGTGAAGAGATGCAAGAAGAAGTGAACCCATCAAGTGAACACATGATTGACATGCCGGAACCGGTAGTGCAAAAGGTCAAGGCACCAATGCCAAGGACTCCTCCTCCATACCCTCAAAGGCTTGAAAAGCAAAACAGTGAGAACCAATTTAAAAAGTTTATTGATATGATGAAGAGTTTGTCTATTAATGTGCCGTTGGTTGAAGCCTTGGAATAAATGCGGGGATATGCCAAGTTCATGAAGGACTTGGTAACAAAGAAAAGATCGATGAATTATGAGACCATCAAGATGACTCATCAAGTGAGTGCTATTGTGCACTCAATGGCTCCTAAGTTGGAAGATCCGGGCACTTTAACAATCCCTTGCACTGTTTGGAGCGCCAATTTTTCCAATGCATTATGTGATCTCGGGGCAAGTATCAAATTGATACCCTATTCGGTGTTCAAAACTTTGGAAATTGGGCAACCAAGACCCACATCCATGAGGTTGCAAATGGCGGATCGAACAATGAAGAGGCCTTTGTGTATTATTGATGATGTATTGGTTCGAGTTGACAAGTTCATCCTCCTAGTAGATTTTGTGATCCTTGATTGTGAAGTATACTATGAGATGCCTATAATCATGGATAGACCTTTCCTTGCTACGGGGAAGACTCTTGTTGATGTGGAAGCCGGTGAGTTCACTTTTCGGGTGTAGGACAAAAAGGTGGTCTTCTATGGGTGCAAATCAATAAGGCAACCAAATAGTAATGAAGTTTGCTCGTTCGTGGATTTGGTGACTGACATGATTGTTGATGATACTAGTGCCACAATGAATGTTGAGGACAATTTGGAAGTCGTCTTGCTCAATCTTGAGGATGATGAGGAGAATGGAAGCTATGTGGAGTGTGTGAATGCATTACAAGGCATGGGGTCGTACACTTATGAGCCCCAAAAGCTATCTTTGGATCTTGAAAATCGGAAGACTCCTCCAACAAAGACCTCAATCGAGGAGCCTTCTACTTTGGAGTTAAATCCACTGCCTCCGCATCTCAGGTATGAATTCCTGGGCCCTTCTTCTACTCTACCAGTTATCATTTCCTCTTCTTTGACAAACATGCAAGTAGATTCCACATTGGAGGTGCTACAAAGGAGGAAAAGAGCAATTGGATGGACTTTGGCGGATATCCGGGGGATAAGCCCCACCTTTTGCATGCACAATATTATTTTGGAGGAGGGTTCCAAACCCTCCATTGAACATCAAAGAAGGATAAATGAAGCAATGCAAGAGGTGGTGAAGAAGGAGATTATCAAGTGGTTGGTTGCCGAGGTTGTGTGCCCCATCTCTGATAGCTCGTGGACCTCGCCGGTGCAATGTGTCCCAAAGAAAGGGGGCATGATTGTGGTAACAAATGACAAGAATGAATTGATCCTCGTAATAACTGTCACTGGGTGGAGAGTATGCATGGACTATTGGAAGCTCAACAAAGTCACTCAGAAAGATCATATCCCGCTTCCATTTCTTGACCAAATGCTTGATAGGTTGGCCAGACGTGCTTTTTATTGCTTTCTTGATGGATACTCTGGCTACAATAAAATTCTTATTGCTCCCGAGGACCAAGAGAAGACCACTTTCACATGTGCTTATGGTACTTGTCACACCTCCTTTTTCCGCACCCGCGGGGCGCGTAGGGAGTTTTCTCCAATTAAAGGACAGTCGAAACGGGATTTATTTATTTATTTCAGAGTCGCCACGTGGGAATTTTAAGGCGTCCCAAGTCACCAGTTTTAATCCCTGAATCGAGGAGAATATGACTTTGTTTGTTATTCTGCGAACCAGAAATCCTGAGTAAGGAATTCTGTTAATCCGGAAGAAGGTGTTAGGCATTTCCGAATTTCGTGGTTCTAGCACGGTCGCTTAACTGTTTTTTATTCTTGGCTTATCTTGATTTTATATTTTTATTGCAGGATTTTGTTACTGCTTCTGTTTATTGTTTACCATAAACGAATTACGCGTACGTATATTCGTTTTCTACATTTTTATAGATATAAAGAATCGTGTCGCACATACGTGTACACAATAGAATTGACCATATTATAGTTTTTATTAAAAAATCATATGTTCAAAATTTAAAATAAAATTAAGAACATCGTCACCTTTGTATTTAAACAATGAACTGCACATTTCGGGTTATATGAAATTATTTTAACATCCTCGGAGAAATCCCTTTTATTAAAATGTTCACTCGAAGTTGCGCGAACGCATAATTCGAATTGCTTTTAGAAATATAATCAGGTTACGCGAACGCATCCCTAATTACGCAAAATATTCTTAATGGTAGTATAGATTTTCCACAAATTGTTTATTATATCTATACATTTTACGTAAAAATCACGAGAAATCTCTATTTAAGATAGCCTTAAATTCTTGAAAAGAATTCACAATTTATTAAATGTTTATTGCGAATTATATTTTTTCGCGTATGAATTATATTCTTCCAAGCTATTCAAGTTCAAAGAAAGGAATAAACATATGATTAACACTACTTTTAGTAAATACAACATATGTATACTCAAAAGGTGAATAGCGTATGAAACTTAAAAAAAATTCAATTCTTGAAAGGAAATGATATTTTCGAAGAATTCTCGTTATTCCATTTGCAACGAATGTTATTTTTTACAATCTTAAACTTGTTATACATTATAAATCTAATCTCTTTCCACATTTGCTTGTTCCTAATCTAATAGGCCTAATTATTTTGTTAATTCTGCTTGTGATTGAACGTAAGATATATATATAATCAAACCGATTTGATTCTCAATTTATGTGAACCATTGCTAAACACTAACTTTCGCATTGTAAAATTCCTAGGCCATTTGTTATTAAGAAAGAGAACAAATCTACCTATTAACTTAATAAAATAATATTGCATACAACATTATTCGCCATGTTTTGCCATTGTGAACATAGCAGATTTTACTAATGCAACTTTCGACTATTGATCATAACCATTATTATGCCATATATGGACAAAATGCAACCACCATCATCTAGCCTTAACCCACAACCAAATAATTAAAATATGCTAACAATGTATTTTCTTGACATTTCCATACTACTGTACCTGACTAACCATGTCATAAGACTTAATTAATGGCCAACTTTATGCCATGTTCCCTGTCTTGACAATTCAATCATAACTATACTTTAATGAAATTCTGGAATAGATAATACTATTGCAACACTTATATGAATTCCAAAAGAGAATGATTAACTGATAATTATCATGTCAAGCATACTACTATATTAACCAACATGAAACAAGACTGAAATTTAAAATAATGAACTTAGACAAATGAGAAAAAAAAAGAATTGCAATTCAAGCTTCATTGATTTGTCATGCTGAATCTCTTCCCAACATAGAATTTAAAAGATATATACCTGGAAATGAAGGTAGAAGGAGTAAATTTCAGCAGTTGTAGCAGTAACAAAATCAGCAGAATAGCAGTATTTCCACAGATTTGAGCAATAATAAGACCCAAGGAACCCAGATGCATAGTAACAGTATTTTTTAAGAAACTTCAGATTTTAACTGAACAATGGGATCATAAATCCGGACAGATTCAGTGAAAGAATAATATTTCTGATGTGAGACTTAGAACAAAGCAGACTGAAAAAGCTTTCAATTTCAAAACACAGAATCAACTTCAATACTAGTTTCCGATGTAGAATTCTGTTTTACTGTTTCTGTTTTCCTTTCTTAACTTCTATTCAGATTTTTCTCTCTATGTATATGTATTTCTGTGTGTATTCTCTAATGCCTTAAAAATCAGATCCCTTTCTTCTAATGTCTGTCCCTGTATTTATACAGGTCTGCCCCTTTCTTTTTTAAGTGCTGCCTAGACCCCTTCTTTCTTTTAAAAACAGAAAATCATATCCAAAATCTGCTTTTAAAAACTTTAAATCCCATTAAGTGACCCTTTTCCTGATTTCCAGCATTCCATTACCCTTTGTTTCCCATTATCCCATTAAATTAACAGCCACTAACATTCCACTTTCAGCACACTACTATTAACATATTACCCTCATTGTTTTATCTGTTTCATTCCCAGAAATGCCCCTGAATCCTACTAAAATCAGAATCTGTTACAAAACAGATTTTAAAGTCTGTTTAAGCAGCTATAACCAATCCTATTATTAACCTCCTAATACAATTGTATTTAACCCACACTCTGTAAAAATTGAAATTAAACCTAAACATCATAATAACATCATACTGAACAAAGAACAATTTAAACTGAATTTCAATATTGAACCAAGATTAAACAAATACAGGAGCATTGTCAATATACTGACAATGCCCTGAAACCAACTGGTTCAGAAATCAACATACACGCAGCATTCATTTGACGGACTCATTGAAATAGAATCAAGGATGATTTAACTGACGAGTATTAATCAAACTGATTATCTATAACAATTGTCCACAAACAATATGTAAACAGATTGTTTCAACTAGCATTATCACAAACGGGAATTCATAATGTAACTAATCGACGAACTTAATCGAGTCGATTACACACATTATAAACAATCACAACCAACAGAAACAATTCACACTTTGATCAAGTAAGTGGGTATGAGACAGAATAACAGAATTAATCAAACAAAAATATGAAAAATTAACAGGTTATTGAAACAAACAACTATACATGTAGGAAACAAAAAGAAATAGGAAAAATACCTCTAAATCTTTAAACTTCATACGGACTCGAACCCAACTTGGATTCGGACTTTTAAATCAAACAGACCTTAGTCGAAGTATTTTCAACTGAAAATACTTCGACTAAGGTCGATTAAACCTCAATCCCTCGTTTGAATTGAAAAAATTCCAAGATTGGAAAGTTTTTTTAGGGTTTCAGATTTTGGATCTTAAATCCGAACACTTCTGGGCAGATTCGAAGGGAGCCAAAGATGACACAATGGTGAGGGAAGCCTAGGGGTCATTTGGTGTTAATTTGGAAGGAATCTGAGTAGGGTTAGGTTTCACTCGAATCTTCAAATGAAGATTCGAGCAGTTCCATGAAGATTCAAACCATGCTACTAACAGATCCGTGATGAGGATGGATAGGGGATGCTATGGTGTTAATTAGGGGTTGTTTGGTTTAGATCTGAGTTTGGCTCGAATCTTCAAATGAAGATTCGAGAACCTTCAGGAGGATTCGAGCCAAGTGGCTAACATAATTGGATAGAGGATGGTCAGGGGGTTCCGGGGTATTAAGGTGGTGACCGGCGGCGTTGTTGCCGCCGGGTTTCAGGCGATGGGATGCTAGGGCGGCTAGGGTTAGGGGCATCGTCTGAAGACGATGATGAACAGGAGAGGAAGGGGGAGGGTGTTTAGTTAGGGGGCCAGGGTAGGGGTTTGGACTTATATAGGGACGGGGTGGATTGATGCTGACCGTTAGATCAGGCAGAATGAATGGCCAGGATCCGTTCATTAAACCAAACGATGTCCTTTGGTTTAATGCCAGGGTCGGGCTGAGTCGGGGCAGTGGGTCGGGTAAGGATCACGGGTTAGGGTGATGAGATCTCAGCCGTTGGATGGATTTGATCCAACGGCCATTGATGAAATACGACCAAACGCTGTCGTTTTGGTTCGTTTAAATTGGACCGGACCTGGGTTGTTTGGATTGGGCTGTGGGGGGGGGGGGTAACTTGGTTTGGGCCTGGATTTTAATCCAGGTTCGATTTTTTATTTTTTTCAACCTATTTTTCATTTCCTAAATTTATCCCTAATTATAAAAATCCTAATAAAAATTATAAAATAATTTTAACCTTCCAAAAATATTAATCACCTTTTAACAATTATTTAACACATAGATAAAGCGTTAATCACATAATGAAACATTAAAACTAGAACAAATGCATATTTTTGTGATTATTATTTTTGAATCAATTATTAAATGCATAATTAAATCCTAGATATGCATGAAACATGTATTTTTTTTATTTTAATTTTGTTTAATTATAACAAAACAAACATTTACGGACAAAACACAAACAATTAATAAACGTAACACAATTTCCAAAATTGCACACTAAAAGAAATTAACTTTATTTTTGATTTATTTTGGAGTAGTTTTCGTGAGGCAAAAATCACGTGCTCACAGCTGCCCCTCTTTGTGAGGAAACTCGAAGAGTTTTTCGTGCAAAGATAAAATGAGCGGATACGAGCGATTTTTGCCCGTTCAAATACTCCGTGGGAAGCATTTTTTGAAAGATTTGACCGAAACTCTGCTTCAAAGGTTTCCTACATATCCTTGGCTATAAAGGAATCAGGTCAATGTAGTTCGAGAAGTTTTGGGTAGCTGGGACTACCATGGGACTATGATGTTACTGCTGTTTCGTGCTGCTTTTACTGCTTGCTGACCTCCTTATTACACCTTGCTTCAAAGGTAATACAAAAGCTAAACAAGATTATGGTACATGAATTATAAAATCTTATCTAGATCATGCCCTTGCGTTTCTTGTTGTCTTGATATCTTGGTGACTCTTGGGCATTTGGCTTGTTCCGCATTCCCTTTCATTGTGTCCCATATTTTCTTTCTCTGTTTAGGACTCTTGTTGTTTCCTGCTGGGGACTTTGTTGGACTCCTCTGCTTTATTGACTCTAAGTGTGCTCCTTTCTTATATGGGCGGGCCTTTGACTTCAATACTTTAATTATATTCCCTTGTTCTCCAGGTGGGCGCCTGATTTCTACTGCTTCAGTTGTATTCCCTTATTCTCCAGGTGGGCGCCTGAATTCTGCTTTCTTTTTCATCCTTCCTTTTGTCCTTATTCTCCAAGTGGACGCCTTATTTCCTCCTTTCTTTGTCCTTGTTCTCCAGGTGGACGCCTGATTTCCTCCTTTCTTTGTCCTTGTTCTCCAGGTGGACGCCTAACTTCTTCTTTAATTCTTCATCCTCATTCTCCAGGTGGACGCCTGATTTCTTCTTAAATTTTTCATCCTCATTCTCCAGGTGGACGTCTGATTTCTTCTTAAATTTTTCATCCTCATTCTCCAGGTGGACGCCTGATTTCTTCAATTCTTCATCCTCATTCTCCAGGTGGACGCCTGATTTCTTCGTAAATTTTTAATCCTCATTCTCCAGGTGGACGCCTGATTTCTTCTTAAATTTTTCATCCTCATTCTCCAGGTGGACGCCTGATTTCTTCTTTAATTCTTCATCCTCATTCTCCAGGTGGACGCCTGACTTCTTTTTTAATTCTTCATCCTCATTCTCCAGGTGGACGCCTGATTTCTTCAATTCTTCATCCTCATTCTCCAGGTGGACGCCTGATTTCTTCTTTAATTCTTCATCCTCATTCTCCAGGTGGACGCCTGATTTCTTCTTAATTTTTCATCCTCATTCTCCAGGTGGACGCCTGACTTCTTCTTTTCATCCTCATTCTCCAGGTGGACGCCTGACTTCTTCTTAAATTTTTCATCGGGTTTTTCCTGACTTCTTCTTAAATTTTTCATCCTCATTCTCCAGGTGGATGCCTGACTTCTTCTTCAATTTCTTATCCTCATTCTCCAGGTGGACGCCTGATTTCTTCTTAAATTTTTTCATCCTCATTCTCCAGGTGGACGCCTGATTTCTTCTTTAATTATTCATCCTTATTCTCCAGGTGGACGCCTGATTTCTTCTTAATTTTTCATCCTCATTCTCCAGGTGGACGCCTGACTTCTTCTTCAATTTCTTATCCTCATTCTCCAGGTGGACGCCTGATTTCTTCTTAAATTCTTCATCATCATTCTCCAGGTGGACGCCTGATTTCTTCTTTAATTCTTCATCCTCATTCTCCAGGTGGTCGCCTGATTTCTTCAATTCTTCATCCTCATTCTCCAGGTGGACGTCTGATTTCTTCTTAAATTTTTTTCATCCTCATTCTCCAGGTGGACGCCTGATTTCTTCAATTCTTCATCCTCATTCTCCAGGTGGACGCCTAATTTCTTCTTAAATTTTTCATCCTCATTTTCCAGGTGGATGCCTGACTTCTTCTTCAATTTCTTATCCTCATTCTCCAGGTGGACGCCTGATTTCTTCTTAAATTTTTTCATCCTCATTCTCCAGGTGGACGCCTGATTTCTTCTTTAATTCTTCATCCTCATTCTCCAGGTGGACGCCTGATTTCTTCTTAATTTTTCATCCTCATTCTCCAGGTGGACGCCTGACTTCTTCTTCAATTTCTTCATCCTCATTCTCCAGGTGGACGCCTGATTTCTTCTTAAATTCTTCATCCTCATTCTCCAGGTGGACGCCTGATTTCTTCTTTAATTCTTCATCCTCATTCTCCAGGTGGACGCCTGATTTCTTCAATTCTTCATCCTCATTCTCCAGGTGGACGTCTGATTTCTTCTTAAATTTTTTTCATCCTCATTCTCCAGGTGGACGCCTGATTTCTTCAATTCTTCATCCTCATTCTCCAGGTGGACGCCTGATTTCTTCTTAAATTTTTCATCCTCATTCTCCAGGTGGACGCCTGATTTATTCTTTAATTCTTCATCCTCATTCTCCAGGTGTACGCCTGACTTCTTTTTTAATTCTTCATCCTCATTCTCCATGTGGACGCCTGATTTCTTCAATTCTCATCGGGTTTTTCCTGACACCAATGTTGTTTTTGCCCCTGTTTTTTAAATCAAAGAAAACTTTGTTAGTTTTAAAAAACAGGATGGTTAATTGTGGCATTCTTGCAGACGGTGGGGCTTCTCTGTCTTGTTTTGTTGCCTTGGAATGGATGAAAAGACTGTTTGTCCTTGTAATTGATCCTTAACTATAGGATCCTCCTCTGTATGTTTTCCTTCAAACCCTTTTAACCGTAATCATATGTTCTCCTGACATTGCTGATCCGCTTTTGATTCCACTTTTCTTACACCCATATCTTATTATTTTTTATTATTCATGGCCGTATTTTTGTCCTATGCAACCTTGAATCTTGGTAGTATACCTTGACATTCTTTCCTATTTGTTTGGTACAAAACTCATCTCAAACGCTTTAGAAGAGTAAGATTATTAGTGACGAAAACATGATGATTTCGACAATCTAAAAAGAAAAATCCAAATTTGGGTAATTGTTGGAGAAGGAATAAAGGACTTATCTGATTGGAGTTACCGGCGCCAATGATCATGGCATGCAATTTGGATTAATCAACCCAGTCTTTTAATCAATCTCCTTTCAATTGTCTCATTTTTGTTTTCCCCAAAATTTCCATAACCCAACTTCATTTTTCATTTTACAGACCTGTTTGACTTGCAATATCTCAAAGAGTTTTTACCAACAAACCTTCCTCATTTGTTCATTTCTTACTTCCTTTTCGCCTTATGGTGCCTGCGAAGGTTTTCACCAATAAGACTCTCTCATTTTACTTTCTCTCAACTTATGTCATCTTATGGTGCCCGTGTGGGTTTTCACCTATAAGACTCTCTCATTTTTACTTTCTTTTCTTGTCTGTACCAGAGTGTTATGAACCATCTTCATTTGCTTGAATCAGCATTTTTCTAAGATTGATCGAAAGGTCTTTTTGGTATGTGGTTGGAAATGGAAAGGTATCAAAAGCTAAACAGTTTTGGTATGTGTTTAAAATTACAACTCTTGGAATCTTTTTCTTATTTCCAATACAATTCTTGCCCCAGTTTCTTGATTGGGGTCGCTTGATGTTTCTTTTTGTGCACATTATGTATATTGTGCACCCTATGACCGAGCCGTGAGGCGCCTACGTATCCTTCTTTGAAGAATCAGGTCAAACGTAGTTCACTAAATAATAATGATTTTCTTTTTCTTTTTTTTTATTTTTTTATTTCATATTTGATTTTCATTGATTCCCAGAGAGGGTAAGAAAGAAACAAATATGGCTCAAAAGGGAAATCAAAGGGTATAGTGTTTGGATAGCAGAATAAATTGTCTTTGTCACTCCAATCTTCGAAATAATGCTAAATACAAACATTCAAAAGTTATGCATAATATCTTTTTACCACGTCAGAATTGATCGCCATGTCTATGCATTTGCCTTCAATATCTATTAAGCATAGTGCACCATTTGATAATACTCTGGTCACAATGAATGGTCCTTGCCAATTTGGGGCAAATTTGCCTTTTGCCTCAACCTGATGTGGAAGAATACGTTTCAGCACCTGTTGACCCACTTCAAACTTCCGTGGACGCACCTTTTGTTGTATGCTCTTGCTATTCTTCTTTGATACAATTGACCATGACATACTGCGACCAATCGTTTTTCATCAATCAAGTTTAACTGTTCCAGACGGGTTTTGACCCATTCATCATCATCAATCTTTGCTTCAGCGATGATCCGAAGGGAAGGAATCTTAACTTCTGCAGGAATTACTGCTTCAGTGCCATATACCAACAAATAAGGAGTTGCTCCTACTGAAGTGCGAACAGTAGTGCGATATCCCAACAATGCAAATGGTAATTTTTCATGCCATTGTCTTGAACCTTCTACCATTTTCCGAAGTATCTTCTTTATGTTTTTGTTGGCTGCCTCGACTGCTCCATTCGCCTTGGGTCGATATGGGGTAGAGTTGCGATGTGTAATCTTAAACTGTTGACATACTTCTTTCATTAAGTTACTGTTAAGATTAGCACCGTTATCTGTGATGATCACCTTTGGGATTCCGAATCGACATATGATATTTGAGTGGACAAAATCGACCACAGCTTTCTTGGTCACTGATTTGAATGTTTTGGCCTCAACCCATTTGGTAAAATAATCAATGGCTACCAGAATGAACCTGTGCCCATTGGATGCTGCCGGCTCAATTGGTCCAATCACATCCATGCCCCAGGCAACGAAGGGCCATGGTGCCGACATTGTGTGCAACTCGGATGGTGGAGAATGAATCAAATCTCCGTGTATCTGGCATTGATGACACTTGAGCACAAAACTGATACAATCTCGCTCCATGGTAAGCCAATAGTAGCCAGCTCGGAGGATTTTCTTTGCCAACACATATCCGCTCATGTGGGGTCCGCAAACTCCCGAATGTACTTCAGACATGACAGCTGTAGCTTGTCTGGCATCTATGCATCTTAATAATCCAAGGTCTGGTGTTCTTTTATACAAAACTCCTCTGCTTAAGAAGAATCCATTTGCCAATCGCCTAATGGTCCTCTTTTGATCTCCCGTGGCTTGTGCGGGATATATCCCCATCCTGATATACTCCTTGATGTCGTGGAACCATGGTTCACCATCAAATTCTTCTTCAACCATATTGCAATAAGCGTGTTGATCGTGGACTCGAATATGTAGTGGATCCACATAAGCTTTGTCTGGATGGTGCAACATTGATGCCAAAGTAGCCAATGCATCGACAACCTCATTATGAATCCTTGGAATATGCCGGAATTCCACTGATTGAAACCACTGACAAAGATCATGTAGACATTGTCGGTATGGTATGAGCTTTAAGTCGCGGGTTTCCCATTCTCCTTGAATTTGGTGTACCAGAAGATCCGAATCTCCCATGACTAAAATTTCTTGGATACCCATGTCTGCGGCTAGCCTTAACCCCATAATACAAGCTTCATATTCAGCCATATTATTGGTGCAATAAAATCGCAGTTGAGCTGTAACAGGATAGTGATGCCCTGTTTCAGAAATGATTACAGCTCCTATCCCGACTCCTTTCATGTTAGCGGCCCCATCAAAGAAAAGTTTCCAGCCAGGTTTTTCAATTCGCTCCATCTCGTCGATATGCATTATTTCTTCATCAGGAAAATAGGTTTTCAACGGCTCGTACTCCTCGTCGACCGGGTTTTCAGCTAAATGATCAGCCAATGCTTGGGCTTTCATTGCAGTTCGAGTCACATAGATGATGTCAAATTCTGTGAGCAATATCTGCCACTTTGCAAGTCTTCCCGTTGGCATAGGCTTTTGAAAAATATATTTCAACGGATCCAGACGCGAAATGAGATAAGTGGTGTAGGAAGACAAATAGTGTTTCAACTTCTGAGCTACCCACGTTAGGGCGCAACATGTCTTCTCCAGATGAGTATACTTAACCTCATAAGCTGTGAATTTCTTGCTAAGGTAGTAGATGGCCTGTTCTTTTCTGCCAGTGAGGTCATGTTGCCCCAATACACAACCAAATGAATTTTCCAAGACCATTAAGTAAAGAATCAGAGGTCTTCCTGGCTCTGGCCGGACCAACACGGGTGGGTTTGACAAGTACCCTTTTATCTTATCAAATGCTTCTTGACACTCATCGGTCCATTTGACCGCAGCATCCTTTTTCAACAATTTGAAAATTGGCTCACAGGTTGTTGTGAGCTGAGCAATAAACCTGCTGATGTAATTTAACCTTCCCAACAAACTCATTACTTCAGTTTTGTTCCTTGGAGGTGGCAGTTCTTGGATGGCTTTGATTTTTGATGGGTCTAGCTCGATGCCTCGCCGACTGACTATGAATCCCAGCAACTTTCCAGACGGAACTCCAAATGCGCATTTGGCAGGGTTAAGCTTGAGGTTGTACCTGCGAAGTCTTAAGAAGAATTTCCTCAAATCCCCAACGTGGTCGGCCTGATGCTTTGATTTTATGATTACATCGTCCACGTATACCTCAATCTCCTTGTGTATCATATCATGAAACACTGTGGTCATCGCTCTCATGTAGGTTGCTCTGGCGTTCTTCAAACCGAATGGCATTACCCGGTAGCAATAAGTTCCCCATGGTGTGATGAATGCCATCTTTTCTGCGTCTTCTTCATCCATTAGAATTTGATGATACCCGGCATAACAATCCACGAAAGATCCTATATCATGCTTGGCACAATTATCGATCAAAATATGGATATTGGGTAATGGGAAATTATCCTTCGGACTTGCTTTGTTGAGATTGCGGTAGTCGACGCATACTCTAATTTTGCCATCTTTCTTTGGCACAGGAACGATATTAGCTAACCAAACAGGATATCGAGTGACTCGAATGACCTTTGCTTCCAACTGTTTGGTGATTTCTTCCTTAATTCTCACACTCATATCAGGCTTGAATTTTCTCAGCCTCTGCTTGACAGGAGGCACCGTTGGATCGGTAGGAAATTTGTGAACCACTAAATCCGTGCTCAGGCCCGGCATGTCGTCATATGACCATGCAAAAACATCTTTGAATTCTATGAGTGCTTTAATTAACTCTTCTCGGATCTTTGGTTCGAGATGGACACTTATTTTAGTTTCCCGGATATTACTCGTGTCCCCTATATTGATGTCCTCGGTATCACTCAAGTTAGGTTTGGTTTTTTCCTCAAAGTGAATTAACTCTTTACTAATCTCTTCAAAAACCTCATCTTCATCATATTCTGATTCATAATCATAATATATTTCTTGAATTAATATTTCGGAACCAGATTGATTTTTAAGATTGGGCTGAGGATTCCTCATGCATGCCATATCACTAGAGCCAGCGTAAAAAGAACTGTACAGGAAAGAAGAAAAAGAAAAGAAAACTATCAGGAATGATAATAAAAAGGAAACTGCTTTTTATTGGATGATGAAAGATAACAAGGTTTGCACACTTCAAACAAACTGTAAGATAGACATTGGGGTTATAACCCTGAAGTAACCGAAACAAACTGAAGGAAAATTAAAATAAACTACCAAGACCCCTTTCGAACGGGGAGAGGAGTGGTTTCCCAATTATTGAGCCTTGTCTCTGGCCTGACGAATTGCACTTCTGTGTTGCTAGAACTTTCACTACTTTCCACCATATTCACATCGTCGAACAATTTCTCGAATCTTTCAATTAATTCCTCCTCAAGCTTTACCAAGGATTTAGGAATTGTTGTTATCGGGCGATTTTTAGCACCGATCTTGACAAAACACTTTGATAGATGTGGGACTGGTTTTGGAAGAACCCATGCCTTTTGTTTCAGCTTTCTGGCCTTTTTCACGTCGTTGACAGTGGGTATGAACCCCAAACCAAATGTTCCCCAGTTCTCGGGTAGAGATACTGGTTGTATAATTCCTTGCAAAGATGAGCCCAGACCTTTGCCGGGTATAAAACCATTTTTTAACATTTCATAGGCTACCATGACTGATGCAGAGGTTATCTTTGGATTCGGAAGGTACTTCCCCTCTGGAATTTTCTCTAGCGACACTGTATCGGACACTTGGTATACCCATGGTCCCTGGTCATTTTCTATTCCTTCGACCGGTAAAATGGCACTGCTGTGAGCATTTAAACTTTCTTCCCCATGCACAACTATTTCTTGATGATCCCATTCAAACTTGACAGCCTGGTGTAGTGTTGACGGGACTGCTTTAGCAGCATGGATCCATGGTCAACCCAACAACAAATTATAAGAAACAGTTATGTCCAGTACTTGAAACTCCATTGTGAATTCAACTGGCCCTATTGTCAGTTCCAACACTACGTCGCCAAATGAATCTCTACTTCCACCGTCAAACCCCCGTACGCAGATACTATTCTTCTGGATCCTCTCCTCTTTGATTTTCAATTTGCTTAAAGTGGAGAGAGGGCAGATGTTTGCACTTGACTCGTTGTCAACCAATACCGAGTTACTACGGAGTTTTCACATTTCACGGTGAGGTAAAGAGCTCTGTTGTGCTCGGCACCTTCCACAGGCAATTCATCATCAGAAAATGTAATTCTATTTGCCTCAAAGATTCTGTTGGCTATTCTTCCCAAATGATTTACAGAGATTTTATCGGGTACGTGAGCCTCATTCAGGATTTTCATCAAAGCCAGACGGTGCTCCTCTGAATGAATCAGTAATGACAATAATGAAATTTGAGCGGGCGTCCTCTTCAGTTGATCCACAACAGAATAATCATGGAGCTTCATTTTTCTTAAAAACTCTTCTGCTTCTTCTTCCGTCACAGCTCTCTTTATTGATGTTGGATTATTTTTAGTTTTTCTTAACTCTTCGGGAGTAAAACATCTTCCCGAACGAGTCAAGCCTTGCACCTCACAGACTTCTTCCTTGACTTCTTTTCCCTTGTACATTACAGTCACCCGTTCATAGTTCCATGGAATGGCTTTGTTGTTGATCACTGGTAGCTGGGTTACAGGTTTGATAATAACCCGATCTATACGGGCTCCTTCCACGACTACAATGGGTTTGCTGGCAACCCCTGGTATTACCACTTTCAACCTTTCTTGCTTTGTGGCAACCTTGCTCGAAGACCCCTTCTCGTCTACTACAGATGATTTATCACCATTTCTGCTCTGCTTAGGTACCGGCTTCTCCTCTGTTAACTGCTTATCTGGCTTGGCTTCATGAGACTTGATCATCATGACAGTTTGTGACGGCTTCTTTGTCTCCCCATCAGCTTGTATGATTTCTATCATATTGGCCTCCTGATGGGCTGGCATCGGATTTCTATTGATATTGGGAGCTTCGGGGTTTTGAACCTCGATTTTATTAGTATCAATCAGCTCTTGTATTGCATTTTTCAAATGCCAGCATTTCTTCGTATCATGGCCTGGTGTACCGGAGCAATACTCACAGCTAATGGTGTAGTCCAGATTCTTTGGAGGAGGATTGGGTAGCTTGGATTGTATTGGTCTTAGCATGTCCAGCTGTCTCAGCCTGTGGAATAGACTAGTGTAAGACTCTCCCAATGGAGTGTAGGTTTTCTTTTTCTGTTCCCTTTCTCCCCTGAATGCTGGCCTAGGCCTGAAACCTGGTCCGGGATAGGCTCGTGGGTAAGTACCTGGTATGGCAGGAGCACGCCAATTAGTGTGAACAGGTGGCTGATTGTATGTTTGTGCATGGTTAATGGAAAAATGAGGCTCTGAAGGGTGATAGTAGTGTTGGGATGAATTGTGGTGGTAAGTTGATTGGCGAGGTCGTTGTTGATTATAGTAAGGCGGTGAACCTCTGGGTCCCGACCAAATTCCTGAATCAACTACCGCTGCTTCCTCTCTCTTCTTTCTTCCGATTCCTCCTACCCTGCCTTGAATAGCTTGAGTAGTTGCCTTAATTGCTGAATAGCTCATAATTTTATTTGTCTTGAGGCCTTCTTCCACCATACCTCCCATCTTCACTACTTCGTTGAATGATTTCCCTACCGCTGAAACCAAATAGGCATAGTAAGTTGGTTCCAAGGCTTGGAGGAAGTAGTCTACCATCTCACTCTCCTTCATAGGAGGATCCACTCTTGCTGCATGTTCTCTCCACCGGAAGCCATACTCTCTGAAACTTTCATTGTGTTTCTTCTCAAATTTTTTCAAAGATAGTCGATCTGGGATGATTTCCAGATTGTATTGGAAATGGTATGCGAATGCCTGTGCCAGGTCATCCCAGGTGTACCATCTCCCATGGTCCTGGCGTGTATACCACTCCAAAGCTGATCCGCTTAAACTTTGACTGAAGTAAGCCATCAATAATTTGTCCTTTCCCCCAGCTCCTCGCATTTTGCTGCAGAAACCCTTTAAGTGGGCTACTGGGTCGCCGTGCCCATTGTATAGGTCAAATTTAGGCATCTTGAAGCCAACTGGTAATTGTACATTTGGGAACAAACACAAATCCTTGTATGCTACACTGACTTGCCCACCTAACCCTCACATGTCTCAGAACGATTGTTCTAGACTTTTGACCTTCCTGAACATCTCTTCTTGTTCAGCATTTTTGGCTGGCTTGTCACTTTCGGTTGGGAGGTCAAAATGAGGAGTAGTTGAATGGATTTCGGAGGCCTTGAAGGTAGGCTCCGGGGGGTAATATTGATTGTCTTGGGCCTGGAATATGGGCTCACTAGGAGATTTGTGGAATGTAGCCGGGGGAGGTGCTACGAAAACAGGAGTCACAGGTGGAGGAAAGTATGGAACTGGTTTCGGAGGTGGAGACTGCGGTGTCTGAGAGGTGGTGCCTCGGTAGTGCTCGTAAATGGGGAAATTTGGGGATAATTCAGTGGTAAGATTATCCTGAGTTTGGGCCATTGATGGAGCAGGGTTAGTTGGGTAAGATGGGGGTAACTGCCCTGTAGACCAGGCCTGGTACATCTCAGCCATTTGCTGCTTGAGTTTAAACATCTCTTCTTTCATTTTCCCGACATCCATCTCCTCTAGCTCAATACCTGTGTCAACATCTGGGATAGACATACTTTCAGGTATTGGTCCTTTTGATCTCGTGTGATAATGATAATATGCCAGTATACTCTTTAGAGAAACTAACTGCTTGAATTCTGGAAATGAACAAACTTGTTAGTTTTGAGAGTTTAACACATATATAATTACACGTTGAGATGCAATGCTCCTAGACAAGTAACCCCTTTCTATTATGCATTTGCTCGGCTGCTTGTGTCGTCCCAGCTTTCTTGAAATTTTTATTGTTACTCACTTTTATTTTATTTTCTTATATACATTTTTTATTGTATTGTGGTTGAATCTTATAGAGATTGCCTACGTATCATGCCCCCGCATGAATCAGACCTTGCGTAGTTCGGAATGGAAGGCAAACACTTTTATTCATTATACAAAAATGGAACAAACATTACATTTGAAAACCGTATAAGAAAATGGTTTGAAACACACACACTTAAATCAAAATAAAAGATACAGCTCTTAACATCTCACAACATTCCCCACTTTCCACTTTTGTTGTCAATTATTGGATTATCTGCTCAATGTGGGGCTTGACCTGGATGACCTCCCAGCGTACGATACATCCTTTCCAACTCCATTGCTAGATGACGGACAAAAATGGGTGCATGCTCTGTAAACATTTCATACTCCATTCCTTGGCAGTTTACATAACTTTGAGAGGTGTAGACCGCCAGGTCGTGGATTTGGGCCCTGAAATCTTGGAGACGTTGGTTTTGGTACTGCAATTGCTGTTGGCGAGTGGTGGCTATATCTCTGACACGGTCTTCACGATCTAGAGCTGACTCTAAGAGAGCTCGGAGTCTGGCCTGCTCCAATCTTGCTTGCGCTCTTTCTCGGTCGATGTCCGCTTGTTGATGTTCTCTGTTGTATCTTCTTGCCTCTTCTAGTTGTGCACGAAGTTGGTCTTCTGATCGTATCCAATTGTCTTTTTCCTTCTTAAATTGTGCCCTGTCTTTTTCGGATTGCCTATCTTGGCGTTCCTTATTAGATCTGGCTTCTTCGTTTAATCGTTGGATTCTTTCTTTTGCTTTGCTTAACGCCCTTTCGTTTGTAGCAAGAATGGAATCATAATCTTGCATTCTTTCAAAAAGATTGGCGATGGTTTTTTGATCCTTCCAACTCCTCATTGGTGTTTCAGAAGCCTTTTTCATTTTCTGAAATCGAGCATGAAGATTTTCATTCTCACAAGCTAGACTCTTCTTCTCGCCTTCGGCTTCTTGTGCTTGCAAATCTTTCTCCAGACTGAGGCTCCTCAGATTTTCCTTTAGGGCATGGATAGTTGCTTTGTACCCTTTTTCCTTTTCTCCCCAGATCAACCGCTCTTGGATTTTATCATTAAAGCTTTGAATGTGGGGTCTTTTTGTTGGCCTTCTTAGCTCAGGTTCTGGTACATCATCCACGCGAGACCGTTTCTCAAACCACCTTGTATATCCAGGATTTATCTCACCCTTTGTAGTGTCTGGGACATGAGTATCACTTTTCAAGTATCGACATCCATTCCACATCTGCTGAATTAGAGCCTCGGGAATAGTGGCTTCCGGGTGTAATTCGATTACTTGCATACTCAAATCTTCATCATCAGGAACTACTTGGTATCTCCCTAGTTGTCTTAAGACTCTTAGTGGCGCATATGGCTGGATGCTTCTCAATCCCAATAGTAGCAAATAACTATTTGAGGTTGACATGTGTATTACTTCCCTCATCGGGAGCCATCCCAAAGTCCACTCAATTTGATTTGTCGTTAAAGCCCTTAAATGAGATACCCATGCTTCTATCCCTTCTGGGGACTTATAATCCTTTATTCTTTCCTCATAACTCTCGATGCAATTATCATTGCTTGGCCCATATTGTATGATCTTGGGCTGTTGTCGGAGATGTTCAATCACCCACATTTGCAACAAAATTTTGCATCCTTCGAAGACTTTCGCTCCTGATTTACATAAAGTCAACGCCCGATAAATGTCTGAGAGAATGATGGGGACAAGGGTGTGATTTTTCTTGGTGGTGAGGACCTGTACAACTTTTGCCGTGCGAATATCAATTGTTAGCTCTTTGTTTGGGAAGACCATGATTCCTAGAAAAGCCACCATGAAGGCGAAGCGACGGTGAATCTGCCAGGTGTCTTTGTTTTGCTTGTTAGTAAGGCCTTTCTCATGAATTTCAAATCCATCTGGCTTTCCGAACCTTGAATACAAGAAGTTGAAGGAACAACATCCATTGATGACATTGCTTTTCCTGATTTGACTGCTGATGTTCAGAAGACCGAAGAATCGATGTACCGAAGGAGCCTTTGTGAATATCAGGCTTTGATTTCTTAGACTTCCGTCAAAACCAGCATATCCAGCTATCTCCTCTAATGTAGGAGTAAGCTCGAAGTCAGAGAAACGAAAGACATTGTGAACAAGGTCCCAAAAAGTTACTAACGCCGCAATCAGATCATCACGGGGTTTAACTTTCATAATATCCGTGAGATTTCCCAAATGCTTGACGACCCATTTTTGACCATCTTCGCCTAATTCATACCACCACATTTGAAGCTGAAATAGAAACTCTTCTGTATTCGTGGATGGGGGTTTTGTGTGGTGCTCATTTTGTATCTGAAATTTAATTTTAATAAAGTCAAGACTCATTTTGAAAATATACACTTAAAAAAAATCATTTTCAATTTTTTATTTATTAAACACCTTTATTTCAAGATTTAAAACTATTTTTGGGAATTTTTAAAACAACCCATTTTATTCCTCGGTTCTTACCATGATTTCAATTAAGCTGGTCAACAAGCATGTTCGAGGCAAATGAATGCACAGGTAGCAAGTAGGATGCATCAGGATGGTCTTTTTATTTCGGGTTCACCTGTCCTAGACAGACCCAACCCCTGTGTTGAGTCTCCAAGGTCAGATGTACATGATGCAAATAGACGTTCCTACTAGGGATCCGGTACATGGCTGAGTTATTCTAGGTAAAAACCTGAGGCATATTGTTCTAAACCTGGCTTACCCAAACGGACAGTTTGAGCCGAAGTGGGGGCAACGTACCGGGAGCACAAAAGTCTACCCGGCCTAGTTACTTGTCCCAACTTCGTCTTATTTGGTATGACCTTAACAGAAAGGTGGGCCACGCGCACGTGTACACCATAAATTCAGAAGACTCAGAAAGAAGGGGTTTTTCGTAGCAGTTGTATATATTCACAATTCAAATAATATTAAAGCGGTAAAAGCAACATTTAGCATATTAAGCATATAAACAGTTGAAAATCATATAGTAAATAAAGCCAATTATCGCAGTTATTTTAAGCTCGAATTCTTTAAACCCTCAACCAGTGGTTCTGGGTAGCAGTGGTATAGTCCCCAGCAGAGTCGCCAGAGCTGTCACACTTCCTTTTTCCGCACCCGCGGGGCGCGTAGGGAGTTTTCTCCAATTAAAGGATAGTCGAAACGAGATTTATTTATTTATTTCAGAGTCGCCACCTGGGAATTTTAAGGCGTCCCAAGTCACCAGTTTTAATCCCTGAATCGAGGAGAATATGACTCTGTTTGTTATTCTGCGAACCAGAAATCCTGAGTAAGGAATTCTGTTAATCCGGAAGAAGGTGTTAGGCATTTCCGAATTCCGTGGTTCTAGCACGGTCGCTTAACTGTTTTTATTCTTGGCTTATCTTGATTTTATATTTTTATTGCAGGATTTTGTTACTGCTTCTGTTTATTGTTTACCATAAACGAATTACGCGTACGTATATTCGTTTTCTACATTTTTATAGATATAAAAAATCGTGTCGCGCATACGTGTACACAATAGAATTGACCATATTATAGTTTTTATTAAAAAATCATATGTTCAAAATTTAAAATAAAATTAAGAACATCGTCACCTTTGTATTTAAACAATGAACTGCACATTTCGGGTTATATGAAATTATTTTAACATCCTCGGAGAAATCCCTTTTATTAAAATGTTCACTCGAAGTTGCGCGAACGCATAATTCGAATTGCTTTTAGAAATATAATCAGGTTACGCGAACGCATCCCTAATTACGCAAAATATTCTTAATGGTAGTATAGATTTTCCACAAATTGTTTATTATATCTATACATTTTACGTAAAAATCACGAGAAATCTCTATTTAAGATAGCCTTAAATTCTTGAAAAGAATTCACAATTTATTAAATGTTTATTGCGAATTATATTTTTTCGCGTATGAATTATATTCTTCCAAGCTATTCAAGTTCAAAGAAAGGAATAAACATATGATTAACACTACTTTTAGTAAATACAACATATGTATACTCAAAAGGTGAATAGCGTATGAAACTTAAAAAAAATTCAATTCTTGAAAGGAAATGATATTTTCGAAGAATTCTCGTTATTCCATTTGCAACGAATGTTATTTTTTACAATCTTAAACTTGTTATACATTATAAATCTAATCTCTTTCCACATTGCTTGTTCCTAATCTAATAGGCCTAATTATTTTGTTAATTCTGCTTGTGATTGAACGTAAGATATATATATATAATCAAACCGATTTGATTCTCAATTTATGTGAACCATTGCTAAACACTAACTTTCGCATTGTAAAATTCCTAGGCCATTTGTTATTAAGAAATAGAACAAATCTACCTATTAACTTAATAAAATGATATTGCATACAACATTATTCGCCATGTTTTGCCATTGTGAACATAGCAGATTTTACTAATGCAACTTTCGACTATTGATCATAACCATTATTATGCCATATATGGACAAAATGCAACCACCATCATCTAGCCTTAATCCACAACCAAATAATTAAAATATGATAACAATGCATTTTCTTGACATTTCCATACTACTGTACCTGACTAACCATGTCATAAGACTTAATTAATGGCCAACTTTATGCCATGTTCCCTGTCTTGACAATTCAATCATAACTATACTTTAATGAAATTCTGGATTAGATAATACTATTGCAACACTTATATGAATTCCAAAAGAGAATGATTAACTGATAATTATCATGTCAAGCATACTACTATATTAACCAACATGAAACAAGACTGAAATTTAAAATAATGAACTTAGACAAATGAGAAAAAAAAAGAATTGCAATTCAAGCTTCATTGATTTGTCATGCTGAATCTCTTCCCAACATAGAATTTAAAAGATATGTACCTGGAAATGAAGGTAGAAGGAGTAAATTTCAGCAGTTGTAGCAGTAACAAAATCAGCAGAATAGCAGTATTTCCACAGATTTGAGCAATAATAAGACCCGAGGAACCCAGATGCACAGTAACAGTATTTTTTAAGAAACTTCAGATTTTAACTGAACAATGGGATCAAATAAATCCGGACAGATTCAGTGAAAGAATAATATTTCTGATTTGAGACTTAGAACAAAGCAGACTGAAAAAGCTTTCAATTTCAAAACACAGAATCAGCTTCAATACTAGTTTCCGATATAGAATTCTGTTTTACTGTTTCTGTTTTCCTTTCTTAACTTCTATTCAGATTTTTCTCTCTATGTATATGTATTTCTGTGTGTATTCTCTAATGCCTTAAAAATCAGATCCCTCCTCTAATGTTTGTCCCTGTATTTATACAGGTCTGCCCCCCTTTCTTAAGTGCTGCCTGGACCCCTTCTTTCTTTTAAAAACAGAAAATCATATCCAAAATCTGCTTTTAAAAACTTTAAATCCCATTAAGTGACCCTTTTCCTGATTTCCAGCATTCCATTACCCTTTGTTTCCCATTATCCCATTAAATTAACAGCCACTAACATTCCACTTTCAGCACACTACTATTAACATATTACCCTCATTGTTTTATCTGTTTCATTCCCAGAAATGCCCCTGAATCCTACTAAAATCAGAATCTGTTACAAAACAGATTTTAAAGTCTGTTTAAGCAGCTATAACCAATCCTATGATTAACCTCCTAATACAATTGTATTTAACCCACACTCTGTAAAAATTGAAATTAAACCTAAACATCATAATAACATCATACTGAACAAAGAACAATTTAAACTGAATTTCAATATTGAACCAAGATTAAACAAATACAGGAGCATTGTCAATATACTGACAATGCCCTGAAACCAACTGGTTCAGAAATCAACATACACGCAGCATTCATTTGACGGACTCATTGAAATAGAATCAGGGATGATTTAACTGACGAGTATTAATCAGATTGATTATCTATAACAATTGTCCACAAACAATATGTAAACAGATTGTTTCAACTAGCATTATCACAAACGGGAATTCATAATGTAACTAATCGACGAACTTAATCGAGTCGATTACACATATTATAAACAATCACAACCAACAGAAACAATTCACACTTTGATCAAGTAAGTGGGTATGAGACAGAATAACAGAATTAATCAAACAAAAATATGAAAAATTAACAGGTTATTGAAACAAACAACTATATATGTAGGAAACAAAAAGAAATAGGAAAAATACCACTAAATCTTTAAACTTCATACGAACTCGAACCCAACTTGGATTCGGACTTTTGAAATCAAACAGACCTTAGTTGAAGTATTTTCAACTGAAAATACTTCGACTAAGGTCGATTAAACCTCAATCCCTCGTTTGAATTGAAAAAATTCCAAGATTGGAAAGTTTTTTTAGGGTTTCAGATTTTGGATCTTAAATCTGAACACTTCTGGGCAGATTCGAAGGGAGCCAAAGATGACACAAGGGTGAGGGAAGCCTAGGGGTCATTTGGTGTTAATTTGGAAGGAATCTGAGTAGGGTTAGGTTTCACTCGAATCTTCAAATGAAGATTCGAGCAGTTCCATGAAGATTCAAACCATGCTACTAACAGATCCGTGATGAGGATGGATAGGGGATGCTATGGTGTTAATTAGGGGCTGTTTGGTTTAGATCTGAGTTTGGCTCGAATCTTCAAATGAAGATTCGAGAACCTTCAGGAGGATTCGAGCCAAGTGGCTAACATATTTGGATAGAGGATGTTCAGGGGGTTCTGGGGTGTTAAGGTGGTGACCGGCGGCGTTGTTGCCGCCGGGTTTCAGGCGATGGGGAATTAGGGCGGCTAGGGTTAGGGG
The DNA here is from genome assembly GCF_000715075.1 of Nicotiana tabacum. Lineage (NCBI taxonomy): Eukaryota > Viridiplantae > Streptophyta > Magnoliopsida > Solanales > Solanaceae > Nicotiana > Nicotiana tabacum. Next base: position 155,222,304 of record NC_134089.1, on the reverse strand, counting down.
CATCGTCTGAAGACGATGATGAACAGGAGAGGAAGGGGGGGTGTTTAGTTAGGGGGCCGGGGTAGGGGTTGGGACTTATATAGGGACGGGGTGGATTGATGTTGACCGTTAGATCAGGCAGAATGAATGGCCAGGATCCGTTCATTAAACCAAACGATGTCGTTTGGTTTAATGCCAGGGTCGGGCTGAGTCGGGGCAGTGGGTCGGGTAAGGATCACGGGTTAGGGTGATGAGATCTCAGCCGTTGGATGGATTTGATCCAACGGCCATTGATGAAATACGACCAAACGCTGTCGTTTTGGTTCGTTTAAATTGGACCGGACATGGGAGTGTTGGGATTGGGCTGTGGAGGGGATTAGGGTAACTTGGTTTGGGCCTGGATTTTAATCCAGGTTCGATTTTTTATTTTTTTCAACCTATTTTTCATTTCCTAAATTTATCCCTAATTATAAAAATCCTAATAAAAATTATAAAACAATTTTAACCTTCCAAAAATATTAATCACCTTTTAACAATTATTTAACACATAGACAAAGCGTTAATCACATAATGAAACATTAAAACTAGAACAAATGCATATTTTTGTGATTATTATTTTTGAATCAATTATTAAATGCATAATTAAATCCTAGATATGCATGAAACATGTATTTTTTTATTTTAATTTTTTTTAATTATAACAAAACAAACATTTACGGACAAAACACAAACAATTAATAAACGTAACACAATTTCCAAAATTGCACACTAAAAGAAATTAACTTTATTTTTGATTTATTTTGGAGTAGTTTTCGTGAGGCAAAAATCACGTGCTCACAGTACTTTCTCATTTTCAAGGATGCCATTTGGGTTGTGTAATGCATCATCGACTTTTCAATGGTGTATGATGGCTATTTTCACCGACATGGTTGAGGATATTCTTAATATTCTTGAGGTTTTTATGGATGATTTTTCTGTGGTTGGGTATTCGTTTGAAGATTGCTTGAACAATTTGGATAGGGTATTGGCTAGATATGAGGAGACAAATTTGGTGTTGAATTGGGAGAAGTGTCACTTCATGGTCGAGATAGGCATTTTCCTCGGCCACAAAATTTCAAAACATGGCACCTCGGCCACAAAATTTCAAAACATGGCATAGAGGTTGACCAAGCAAAAATTAAGGTGATCTCCAAACTCCCTCCTCCTACTTCCGTGAAGGGAGTGAGGACCTTTTTGGATCATGCGAGTTTCTATCACCAGTTCATCAAGGATTTTTCCAAGGTGGTAAACCCTTTGTGTAAACTTTTGGAGAAGGATACCAAGTTCCACTTTAATGAAGATTGTATGAAGGAATTCAAATTACTTGAGTTCAATTTGACTACTACTCATATTATTACCGCACCGGATTGGAGCATTTTGAGCTCATGTGTAACACTAGTGATGTTGCGGTTGGAGCGGTGTTGGGGTAAAGAATCAACAAAATCTTCCATCCGGTCTAATATGCTAGCAAGGCCATGAATGATGCCCAAGTAAACTACACATAGACCGAAAAGGAGCTACTTGCTATTATTTTTGCTATGGAGAAGTTCAGGCGGTATTTGATGGGTACAAAGGTGATTGTTCATACCGACCCTGCGGCGCTTTGATATTTGATGAGCAAGAAAGATTCTAAGGCAATATTGATGAGGTAGGTGCTTCTATTACAAGAGTTTGATCTAGAGATTCAAGACGGCAAGGGTAGTGAAAATCAAGTGGCAGACCACTTATCCTGATTGGAGGAGGAGGGGAGGCCAAATGATGGCCTTGAGATTAATAATTCCTTCCCTGACGAGCAATTTCTAGCCATTTCAATGACCGGGATACCATGGTTTGCCGATCTAGCCAATTATCTCATGAGCCGCATTGTACCGAATGAGTTTTTTTCAAACCAAAGGAAGAAGCTCAAACGAGATTACCTTGACTATTATTGGGATGAGACATATCTTTTCCGGATATGTACCGATGGTGTGATCCAACAATGTGTGCTAGAGGAAGAACAAATGGGAATTCTTGAGGCTTTCCACTCTTTACCGTATGGTGGTCACCATGGTGGAGCTAGAACGACAACAAAAGTGTTGACTTGTGGATTCTATTGGCCTACTCTCTACAAGGACGCTAGTGAGCTTGTCAAGTGTTGTGATGAATGCCAAAGAGCCTGTGGGATTTCTAAGAAGAATGAGATGCCCCTCACCACCATCTTGGAAATTGATATTTTTGATGTGTGGGGTATTGATTTCATGGGACCGTTTGTGAGCTCTTATGGGAAAAATTACATTTTGATAGCTATGGACTATGTGTCAAAATGGATTGAAGCCATCGCTTTACCCAACAATGAAGCTCTAAGTGTGGTGGCATTCTTGAAAAAGAACATTTTCACAAGGTTTGGTACTCCAAGGGAAATTATTAGTGATGGGGTTCACATTTTTGCAACCGGGCTTTTGATACCTTACTCACCAAGTATGGTGTCACTCACAAAATCTCGAACCCCTACCATCCTCAAGCAAGCGGACAAGTTGAAGTCTCTAACCGGGAGATCAAGAGTATTTTGTCAATGACTGTGAATGTCAACCGAACTAATTGGTCAAGAAAACTTGATAATGCTCTTTGAGTTTATAACGACTTACAAGATGCCGATTTGGATGTCTCTATATCGATTGGTGTTTGGGAAAGTGTGTCATATTCCGGTAGAACTTCAGCATAAGGCCATGGGCTTTGAAAAAGTTTAACCTTGAGTGGGATGTCGCTGAAAACCTAAGAGTGGCACATTTGAATGAGCTTGATGAATTCCGGTATCATGCCTACACAAGTTCGTCCCTATACAAGGAGAAGATGAAGTACCTCCATGACAAGTTCATCCACAAAAAGGAGTTTAAAGAGGGTGATCTTGTGCTTTTGTTCAATTCCCAGTTACGGATGTTTTCGGGCAAGTTGAAGCCAAAATGGAGTGGTCCCTTTGAAGTGGTGATTGTAACCTCCTTTGGTGCTCTAGATTTGAAAAATAAGAACAATGAGGTGTTTAGAGTCAATGGGCACCCGGTTAAGCATTATCTTGGCAAGGTTAATATTGGCCACGTTGTGGCAGTTCTCCATTTTACATGATTGGTAATCTGCATCGTGCCGCGGCGTTAAATCAGGCACTTCTTGGGAGGCAACCCATGTGTCTTTTTCTTTCTTTTGTTTTTCTTCTTTAGATTAGATAGGGTTTGTGTTGTGCTAACTAGTTTTCAAGTGGATGCTGGAATGGGTGTACATTGCAGGGACTGCGCATGAAAAATTTGGCTAAGTGTCACAATAGTACGGACCACACCAAAACTATGCGGTCGCACAACTGGAAGATCAAAAATGCATGGTCTCTGAAGTTTGGCCTATCAAAGATCCTTAACAAATTGTGATCGCACACATTTTTGTGTGGTCCGCACTAATACTGCGGTCGACTAATTTTTGTGCGGTCCGCAGCAGGTTTTCACAAGAGCAGGTAAGGAGTGCGGACCGCATCAAAATTATGCGTCCGCACTCATGTCGGTCTGGGCCCAACGGGTCAAAACTATAAATAGAACCTCTCACATCTTTTTACACTTTACACTCTCCGACTAATCTAACATAGTGCACCTTCCCATTGTTCTCAAATCTTCTCTCATTTCATCACATTATATTCTCACCTACATCTTCATTACTAGTATGTTAATTTCATCTATAGATTCTCTTTGTTTTGTTCTTTGATTTAAGATTAATTACATGCCTCAAAATGTCAATAGTTAGTCCTTTTTTGCTTACAATTATGTGGGTATAATATTAAGTGTTAATTGAGGCATGGGTAAGTAGCTATCCATGTTTACTTGTGCAAACCATGTCTAAATTATGAAAAAAAATTCCATGAAGCCTAAAACAATGCCCCGTGAAATTCGAATTATGTGGTCGTATACACTTTTTTGCTGTCTACACTAGAGGCTATGCCGCCGCAGACACTTTTGTGTGGTCCACATCTCTCTGAGTTAGGGCTTGTGTGTGAATGAATTGTGTGGCTGCACTCAAAATTGTGCGGTCCGCAGTAGACTTGTGCGGCCGCACTTACTTTTGTGTGGTTTGCACTGGTGAAATATCAGAGACCCCAGTTGTCTGAACCTGGGGTTGTGCGGCCGCACTCACTTTTGTGCGGTCCACACTTGGCAGCTTGTGACCGCATTCATTTTTGTGCGGTCCGCAGTGGACAGTTCGCGGCCACACTCATTTTTGTGCGGTCTGCACTGCCTCTTCTAAGATTGGTTTACTGTAATTATCCAACATGCATCTGAGCTTCAATTGTAACTGATTTCTATTTCTTATGTGTTATAGACAATGGTTTTCTCACGTGGTAGAAGAGATACATCGAAAGGGAGGGCAAAACCCTCCCGAGGCTAGGGTCAAGATAAAAACATCCCACCTCTCGCACTTCAAAGGGTTATAAGCAAGAAAACTACAGCCAATAGAGCCCCTAATGCCTCGGAGACCCGTGAGTATGTCCCATATGGGGAAGCTTCTGAGGGTAATTCCGTGCAAGCAGAGCCGGAAGCCCAATCACAATAGATTCCGAGTAGCTTCCACTTGGTGGATGAGTCGTCATCAGCTGCCAGTTCTTCGGAAGGTTCGAAAGAGGGTAGTCAAGATTCTGAACCCTCTTCCTCACATACTCCACCTACTCCAATTAATTTAGACGATGATGATGATGTCCCAAATGATCGAAGAGGCGACAATACTACAGGTCGAGGAGGCCAGAAATATGAGAGGAAAGATTTGTCAGCGCCACTGCCTTTGCAAAATTTAGACAATGGTGGCCGCAAAGGTTGCTCACTCTTGAGCGATAATTCTTGATGAAAGATTTGGATAAGCACAACCCCGATGTCCTTAGACAATTCTATGAGCGAAAAGGTTGGAAGTGGTTCACCCACAGTGTTTTAGATGCAAATGAGCATTTGGTCAAAGAATTCTATGTCAACGTTGCTCATATCAAAAAGGGTACCAAGGTGACTAAAGTCTGAAATCTGAAGATCTGTTTCGACTCCTGTGCCTTAAATTCATATGTGGGGTTTGAAGAAGTGGAGGCAGTGCAGTATTTGGAGAAGCTAGCTATGGGTGATGCAGCTCGCCCGTGGCTAGCTGAGATTCTGGCAATCCGCGGGTCAACACCTCCGTGGCTCACAGCAGGGGTTCCAATAGTCCGAGCCACCCTAAACTTTGAAGCAAAAGGGTGGCAGATATTCGTGTGTAGCCGCATTGATCCATGTCTCAATAAGAACATCCTCCCACTTCCCCGTGCAGTTTTTGTGGCATCTATTATGGCTGGGTATCCGATAAATGTTGGTGCCATCATGTCCACTAACATCACTTTGGCTGTTCAAAACTTTAAAAGATCATATTCGTACCCATAGTTTCTCATAGAAAACTTCAAGGATCAAAGGGTGGAGCTGAAGCATTATGACGTCAAGGTAAAGGCCAAAAAGCCTTTCTCATGGTACCACCTCCAGGGAGCTGACAACCCGAAGTTCAAGGGTAAAGCTACTACCTCTACTGGCCAGTTTGAGGAGCCAACGGTAGTGGTTACCAATTCAGCTGTCAAGCCTTCCACAACAACCGGTACTTCCACCGGGACAGCAGCCATGCCATCTTCATCTTTCAAACCACCTGCTTCTGCTAGACTATCAGTGCCATTACCAGTGCTAGCCTCTTCTACATATCCTCAGACTGCAATGCAAGTCTCCCAGACATTGGTGAGTTTCATCAACTGGATGCAGGAAGATACTACAAAGTTGACTGACATATCCAGTGCTGTTGCAACACAGTCTTCAGCCCCAGCAGCACCACAAGTACCTCCGTCAGTGGAGGAAACATTGAAGATGCTTCTGGACAACCAGAAGATTATCATGACTAAATTGGTAGCACACGGGAAATCCATTGAGGACTTGAGCAAGCAGGTTAAAAATATGAAGAAGTCTCAGGCATCAAAGAGGTCAATGGACAAGCTGAGAAAGGAGGTCGCCAAGATTGCATCTACCAGAGATCTACCATTGGACCTACTTATGGAGTCAGCAGCCCTAGCAGCACACGCAGCACCAACAGTACCTAAGGCACTAGAGGCAGCAGCCGGCCAGTCTGACAAGCCGGCTGCGACTACCCATACCACTGAGGAGATAATCCAGATGCTCATCAACCCTATTGTCCATCACTCTGGTGATGATGAGATACAATTAGAGATAGAGGGTGATGATGATCCCATGTAGACTGAGACCACATAGGGAGTTTTTTCCCTCTCTACCCTTCCATGTTATTATTTTTGTTAAGCATTGGGGACAATACTTATTTTTCATTTGGAGGGTTGTCTATTTTGAGTTATTGACATTGACATTTGGCATGTAATAACTATTACACTATTTTTCCTTTATCTTTATTTTCTATTTGGTGATGTATATATTCTCCCCTGATGTACATATTCAGTGCCCCTTATATATATATTCATTTGACTTCGGTTTGTATATCCGTTTTACTTTCTGTAGTTTACTTCATAACTTCTTTAGTTTATTTTTTACTTAGTAGTATAACTTCTTATTGACTTTAGTAGATTCTTTTTAATTTGTTAGCTTCTTTTTACATTTTGAATGAACAATAAGCGTTTAGTTTTCTTAATGCCACGGTTCTTTCCAAAGGTGGATTTTGTGTGAACCAGGTGGCTCTTCCCAACGATGGATGGCGTGACAACCTTCTTAAGGGATTGAGTCCATTTTTTATGTTTAGGCAAATATAGTAGTAATTAATAAAAGAGTCTCAAGCATGCTTCACTTGGTACCAATACATTTACCTATGATCGTATGGTTAAAAACAATTTGTTGGCAGAAAATAGCTCTAGTTGTGACCCTATTGACTCTTGTGTTGACTTAAGCAGTCATCAAAGGTTCAATCAAGTCATTTGTGATTCTCAATATTAGCTAGGGTTGTTGTGGGCCCTAAACTCCATTTTCTTTAGCAATCCATAAGCGTGAGAGGTGAGATGTTTAGTTAAAATCCAAGTACCCGTGCTAATGGTCTAGAACTTGCCCCGAATGTTTTTCTTTGCGAAATTCTAAGTGTAGCTTGGCTTGAGAAATGATTGTAGGCTCTCCTTGATCCAATTTGAAATTTTAAATCTTCCATAGCCTACCAATGTGATATCCCTAGTCAACCCCTTTGAGTCGGAGCCCTTTTTCTTTCAATAACCACATTACAAGCCTTTATCCGTTTTGTAATGACCCTCTCTTGGCACCCGATCTTCCCTTAGATTTTTTGAGAAACAATTGGAAAAAAATAAGTTTGGGGGAGAGACGAGGAGTTTAAAAGTGATAAAAGGTACAAAGGAGATAAATAAATGAAGAAAAAGGAAGGCAAAGAAAAGAAAGAAAGAACAAAAAGAAAGTGAATAAGGCAGAAATTTGAAGAGATTCAAAGAAAACAATGATGAAAGGCATAGAGTAAATAGAAAAAGGATAAAAATGAATGTCATGATCAAGAAAGAGTGGTGTTACGTCTCTCTAGTTACCTTGAGAAAGAAGAAAGTGACTCAAAGAGTCGAGAAAGTATGAGTCGAAAAGAGAAAATGGAGTGCTTAAGGAAAGATGAAACCATTCCATTCCAGCAAGTCCTAACTTGGTCCAAAGGCCTTCATTACATCCCGCAAAAGCCCTGCATGATTTCAAGTTGAGTGAGCTTACATTAGTGGTGATTTACATAAGGGGCAAGCTTATGGTACTTAAAGCCAGACTTGTGACGTTCTTTTGAGAGAGATGAGCGAACATTTCACAATCCTTGCTTCGAGTGTTACATTCTAAAGTGAGATTTGCTAATGGACAGTAGAGGAGAAAGGGTTTGGGATCCACAATGATCTACATAAAAGAGAGAGCTTCCTTGATGAAAAGAGTCAACTCTTGATGCACTAGTGTCACATTAGAACTATGGCACTCAAAAAGTCAAATCATTGTGTTGTTGATAATTCATATGTGTTGTGGGTAATTGTTGGTCCCAATTGATGTGTGATTGATTCACCTTAGGCCAATTGAAATATCCTTTTTTTTCTAGTGGAGGTGGGAATTGCCTTAATTGTTTGAGGACAAGAAAAAGCTTAAGTTTGAGAGAGTTGATAAGTCGGGATTTTGACAGCTTATTTGCTCTTTTTTGCTTGTGTTTTAGCTCAAAAATGCTTAAAGGTATTCCCAAGAACTAATGAAATGTACCTTTGTACACAAATATTGGGAAACGAGCCAAAAGAAGTCAAAATCAACTCAAAAAGGAGTCAAAAGTGACAAGAACCAAAACATGGAAAAAATGGGCAACAGTGCGGATCGTACAATTCTTGTGTGGCCGTAGAAAAGAGATTCAGAGAGAGTCTTTGGGCCAGCTGAAGGCATGCGGACCGCATCAAAATTGTGCGGCCACAGGATGTCAAGTGCAGCCGCACTCATTATTATGCAGTTCGCAGAAGTGAAGAATCAGAGAGTCAGGTTCAAGTCCAAAATCAAGGAGTGCAGACCGCATCAGTTTTGTGCGGCCGCACAATCAGAAGTTCGACCGCACTCATTTTTATGTGGACCGCAGAAGCCCCAAAGTGCCAAGCCAAAGTTCCAGGAAATGCGGACCGCATTATAATTGTGTGGACCGCACCAGAATTATGCGGCCGCACAACCTTCGCAGGGGAATTTTTGTCAGATATTTTCAGCTTAGTATATATAAAACTTTTTGTCATTTTTAGGTTAAGTTTTAGTTATGGGAGAGAACCTGAGCCGTTTTCTTTGTTGTTTTGAGTAATTTTGTACTCGATTACCTTTTAAACATTAGATTTTCTTTCCTTAATCAATTATTATGCATTCTATCTTAAGTCCTTCTTGTATTTCTTCATTTTTCATGAGTAGCTAAATTTCTAGCTAGGGTTGTGGCTCAACCCTAGTGTGGGTACTTAATGGGTGTTTTATTTAGGGCTTGTTTGTGATTGGGTTAGTGATATTCAACCTTGTTCATGCTTATATTCAAGAATTAATGGTTGCAAATATTAATTCATGCCTTTTTGACTTAGTTTCTACTTGAGAAAGAGAGACTAAGTCTAGGAAAATTTGGGTAACAAGAAATTGGGGTGAACTCGAGAAATTGAATAGCCCCAATTAAAGGGTCAAATCTAGAGATAGTAAGACCCGACTTGAGCATATACCACTTGATTTGTGCAATACCCATTTGGACTTGAGAAAGCTAAATTAGGCAAAATCACTCAAACTACCGAGAGGTATAGAGTGGGTAATTGTATGTGATTGCTATATTGCAACCCTGACAAATCAAACTTTCCCTAGAGTTTACTACCCGTTAGGTAACCATCTAGGTGGAAGTCACGACCCTAGATCCTTTATCATTTGAAAAACAACCATAACCGTAAATATTGTCTTCTAGTTTATTATTTGCAATAAATAGCTTAAAATAGAAATAGAAATAACAAACAAGAATGTGGAAGTGCAATTTGAGGCACATTATACAATTACACTAGGTGTATACCTAATCTCATTTCTAACTCTCTCAGGATTCGACCCCGACTTGCGCTGGGTTTTATTATTGCTTCGATCGCCTCACTACCTATACGTGTGGTGTGAGTTTGGGAGACATCACACCTCGCCATGCTCCTCAATAATGAGATCCTCTACTGGATCCGTTGGTGGTGCAGCTGGGGCAACTCTAGGATATCCTTATCCCCTACCTCGGGTGGGTGCCCTCCCCCAACCTCTACCTCGGCCTCTAGCAATGGGGGGAGCAAATCCTCCCGAGTCTGAAACGTCTGTTGCACGCGTTCTCACCATCTATGAGATAATAAGACAAAGTAACTTAGTATACCATCAACTACACGATAAGAGATGAATAAAGAGTAGTTTCCTAACACCATATAGCCTCCCGAAGATAAGTGCAGACGTCTCTGTATGATCCGCAAGACTCTACCAGGTCTACCCATAACTTGTGAGACCTACATGAACCTAGTGCTCTAATACCATGTTGTCACAATATAATTTCCAATATAGGTCATGGTGGCGCCCAACACCGTTGTTACGCAAGCCAACACTAATCAAACTAGTGAATTCCCCATTTAATTAAATTGCCAAGTGGATATTACTTTTCCATTTTGTGAGAAACTTAGCATCCACCAGACTGTATAGAGAACCGGGTTCTCTATGAGTTTCCACTGAAGATACTAATGACCCGAACTGTATAGCGATCTGGTCCTATATCAGTTCCCACAGTGCTAACTACTGAACTAGTATGTAAATGAGACACAGAATAAGTACCTACTGTATAGAGAACCAGATTCTCTAACAGCTCCCAATGTAAGCAACAGACTGTAAAACCAACCAGTATAGGAAATCAGGTTCTCTAATTGTTCCATAGTAGCACAGCAGTAAGTAAAGAACACGGAGGATTTTTATGTGGAAAAATCCCAACTCAAGGGGACAAAAACCACGACCTACACTTGTAGGATTTCAACTTCACTAACTTGTAAACACCTATTACAAGCCACTTTGTAATGACTATTACAAAGAATTCAACTAACTTGTGGTACTCTTACTACAAGCCACTTCATGACTCCCTAGTTACAAAGAATTTAACTAACTTGTGATGCTCTCACCACAAGACACTTTGTCACTCTACAGTTACAAAGGATTTTACTCACTCTAACTTGTAATAACACTTATTACAAGCCATTTTGCAACTCTCTAGTTACAAAAACATTAACTTATGACTAAACCTAGTCACAACATAAACTGAAGAGTTTACGGATTTTGGGTTTCCTAACAACAGCTTCTAAGAAAGCAAGATAGGAGTTACAATGAAGAACAAATAACAAAGACTCCACAAACCTAAGGACTTAAGATATCTTCGATATTGGATCAGGTCCTTGAGGTTGTAGTAGCTTTGTTCTTGAGAGAGGTTGTTGCAAGTCATGAGAGAGGATTTTTGTTTCTGATTTGTCAAGTCGTCGAACCTGAATCTTGTGCCTTGCATAAGGTTTATACTATAAAATACATTACCTTAGTGATGTCCATTCTCAATAGGAAGTGACTGCTGCACTGTTTGCTGCACTGTCTGTTGCAGTGTTGTAGGCAGGCACTTTCTGTAGTTGCTTTCCAGTTGTATAGTTAACTTATACTTCTATCAGGGGAACACCAAGGTATCAGGTCTATAATCTGGTTCCTGTGAATCTAAAGCACACTACCCATATTATCTTTAGTCGATTAACTTGAATGATTGTACCAGACATGCTTCAGGTCCTTTATCTGGTTCTCTCATGAAACAAGTCATTTTACCTTCCTTGATTGTATTTATACGTGTGTGACATCACTTACAATGATGTAAGCAAGGTAGGTAAAAAGCCTTCCACAGAAAGTTGACTGTTGCACTGTTCCTGTACAATAGCGTGTGCAGGCAGCAACTTTCCTACTGGAGAGTTGACTTTGTATAGTCTTCGCGGGAACTGGTAGGGACTTGTTTCCTAAGTTGTTATTTCTACTCTTCCTCACTTGAGTCATTGCTATCAGCTTTGAGTACCAGGTTCTTTTCTTTCTTTGGTTCTCTTCTTTCACTATCTATCTTCCTTTTCATCTTGTAGGTCTTCAGATTTCCAACCAGCTCTTCTATGGTCAACTCTTGTAGGTCCTTTACTTCAGTAATAGCATTCACCTTGCTTTCCTAAGGGATGGATACCAACCTGGAACTTTGTGATCTCAAGGTCTTGTAGATGTGTAACAGGTTCCTTATCTGGTTCTGAATGGTAAGTTTGTTAGATCACTAAAACATAAAGTAAAGTACTTGTGCCCAAGGTACTTGTAACTTATCAATTTCCCCCTTTTTGATGACGACAAACTTAGAATTGATATTCCCCCTGAGAACCAGATCTCCATATTGTTCCCGCTACGAATCAACCATATTCCCCATGAAAACCAAACCTAAGGAGCCGATCACAACTGGTTCCTCAAGACTGTTTGGCAAATCATCAAAACTCAAAGTTCCATAACTTATCCATTTCCCCCTTTTTAATGATGACAAACCCAGAATTAGTATTCCTCTTGAGAACCAGATTCCGCACATGTTTCCTGCAGATCAGACCTATAATCAACATATTATCAGCAACGTTCCTCCTGCAAAGCAGAGCTATCTCTTGAGAACTAGAGAACCAGATTCCTCATATGTTTCCCTGCATTATCAGCAGCGTTCCCCTTGCGAAGCAGATCCATCTTTCATGCACATCATTCAATTATGTTCCTCCCATGTTGACACCTATATAACTTCCCCCTTTTGGCATCATCGAAAAGAATAATAGAAGAAGTACTACCAAAAAAAAGTTCAGCAACATTAACTCAGGCCACTTGGGCAACACAGCATAAACAATAACAAGAACAACAAGTGAATGTCATTGCATAACATAGAGTGATTGCCCATAGTGAAGTAATGATAATAAAAGCACAGTAGCTTCAACAATACATAATATGTCAATTTAAACAATTGAAGTACCAATGTCATCAAATATAGGGATCAAAAGAGGATAAGAATTCAAGGGAATTTGGAAGGAGTGAAAGATATGGATCACTGGGCAGGAGGAAAAGTAAGAAGCTAAGGCCTTGATAAGCTTGTCCATTCGTTCATTTACTCTCCTTTGATCAAGGATCATCTGCTCTCTCAGTTCCTCCACCTGTTTCCTCAATCTTGCATTCTCACCCTTCAACTTCGCATTCTATTCTGCCGAGGTTCTTCGAGGACCAGGTTCTCAACCTATCTGAGTAGGTTGAACCATCAATTAGATCACCAAGAATCTCCCCAAACTTCGTCTCATCAATAACAAACTTAGTCCCATGCACATATAGCATCATAGTATTACATAAACCATAGAAGTTTTTACTTCTTCTTCAGAAACATTGGGACTTGGAGGAACAAAAAGGTGATTCTATTTTTGGAACTCAATAATGTCAAGAAGTTCCTCCATTTTTTAGCAATATCAGAGTCAACACTCTGCCTTACAGTACTTTTTGAAACTTCAAAGTCTTCTCCCTCTCAAACCTAATAGCTCAACCTTTTGTTTCCGTAAGGAACCAGGTTCCTCACTTACACTACTCTTTCTATCCCTGAGCAGCCATGTCTCCATCTTCTTCTTCTCAGTCTGTTTACCCTTATCATCTGCTGCATCTTTCTCAGCCAACCTCCTTTTTTTAATTCTTTCTCACTGGTAAAGATTTCATTTCATTCACTCTTCCACAATAACATCAGCAGGTCACACTACTTCATCATCAATCAGCCTACTTTTCATCAATCCTTTTTACTAGATCAAAAGTTCGTTTATACACAAAACTCAAGGAGAAAAAGATCATCATTAAAATTAACTTCATGAGAAGGACTTGAGGGATCAGTTCCCTAATTCAATCCTCATATATACCAATTTCTCCATCCTTCAAGGCTTCCACAAATCTAGCAACAACTTCAGCCTCACGCTCTAGAATGTTAGATATGCCCTATTCCTTTTCTGTTAAACTTCCATCAAAATCTACCAAAGAACTCTTGGGGTTTTGATTCTGATGGAGTTAGGTTTTTGGAAAGTGAGAAAGTTGGGCTTACATCAGTTCTAGCATATTTTGAAAGAAGGATTATTTTGAGACAAGGTTGATTTTTGGCTTTGAAGAAAAGAATCAGTTTTATCTGGGTGTAAGATGGAGAAGTGCCTTTTTGGGTCAACGGGTCATTTTAGAAAAGGTTTAACATTTTGGATTTCAAAAGTTAGGAGGGGAGGCAGGAGGAAGGCAAAAACAAATTAATGACATGACACTTCAGCAGCTTAAAAACGCATATAAGTATTGAAGAGACTACTAACCTGAGTCGTAGGAACCAGGTTCCGTGACTGTTTTTGAAAAATTTGAGCAAAGAATCCTAGAAGTGCAATGTCACTCTTACTTGTTTTTGTCCGGAAACTACCATATGTGTATACCTATAACAGTATAGATTTGAGTTATATGTCGTCGAAAAATACTTTTTAGCATTGTATCTTTCCTTCTTAACATAGCCAATCATCGAGGGACTAGGTCCTCAGTTGAGCTTGATCAGCCCCAACTCCAAATGATTTCATTCAAAATGTTCCCCACTCAGCGCCTTGGTGAAGATGTCTGCTACCTGATCCTTTGTCCTCCAAAACTTCGTACAGATCAGAACCTTTTTAACATTGTCCCTGAGAAAATGGTGTCTGACGTCAATGTGCTTGGTTCTTTTGTGTTGAACCGGGTTCTTTGACATGTTGAGAGCACTGGTTTTGTCACATAGAAGCAGTACACAATCAATGTATATACCAAAATCTTCTAATTGTTTCTTGATCCATAGTGATTGAGCACGAGGCAGCTGCAACATATTCTGCTTCAGCTGTTTAGAGAGCTACTGAGTTTTGTTTTTTTGTATCCTATGAGATAAAACATGATCCAAGGAAATGAGCCATTCCAGATGTGCTTTTCTTGTTCACCAGATAGCCTGCATAATCAGAGTCAGCATAACCAATAAGGTTTAAATTGTCACCTGAAGAATAGTACAGAACCAGGTTCTATGGCCTTAAAATATCTCAAATTTCTCTTAGCAACCTTCAGATGAGATTTCTTAGAATTTGATTGGAACCTTGCACATAATCCAACACTAAATACAATGTATGACCTGCTGACAGTAAGATAGAGTAGAGATCCAATGATTCCCCTTTGATGCTTCCATATCAAACCTTTTCAAGAGTTCTTTGATGTATTTCTGTTGACTGATACATGTTCCTTTATGGACTGCTTCATTTGAAGACCCAGGAAGACATTCAGTTCCCCCAACATACTCATTTCAAACTCACTTCCCATGAGTTTAGCAAATTCTTCACATAATGAGTCAGTTGTAGCTCCAAATATGATTCCATCAGCATAGATCTGCACAATGAGTAGGTTCCTCCCTAATTTCGTTCAAACCAAGCACGGGGAGACTGGCTTCCATAACAGTTCTGTCAGCAGGTCATGGAACCAAGTTCCACGTTTTGTTCCTCTCAAGTTGACGGAGCTCTTCTTGCATAGCTGTAATCCAGTCAGTATCTTTCAATACTTCATTGATATTCTTAGGCTATATTTGAGACAGAAAGGCTGAGAAGGCAAGTGAGTTTCTTGTCTTTGATCTGGTTTGAATTTCTCAGCAGCTGGAGTTCCATGTACGATATCCACAACTCTGTTTTCTGCTTCAGATATTGTGTTGAGGGACCAGGTTCCTCTATGTCAGTTGGAGTCTCATCTTCGGTTCTGAGGAACAAGGTCCGTGTAAATCTGGAGTAATCATTCATACTGATGAGAATATGTACCGTTTTCCTCCTCTACTTGGCATCCTTATAGGTCCACATAGATCCATATTGAGGAAATCAAGTGGCTTTTAGATACTAACTTCCTTTTTGGGCTTGAAAGAGGATCTGACTTGCATTCCTTTTACACATGCATCACACACTTTGTGATCCTTGAATCTTGATTTGAGCAGACCATGAACCAGGTCCTTCTTGACTAATTTGTTTAGCAGTGTGAAACTTGCATGACCCAGCCTTTTGTGCCATAGCTCAGCATTATCATTAACAACACTCATACATCCAAGATCCCATTGTCACAGATTTGGGAAATACCCAGCAGAATCTCGTAGAGGACTAGGTACTCTACTGTTTAATGGGCTCATACTGTTCCCGATCCTTCCAACTCCTAGAATGTATCCCTTCTTTCCATTTTCGAAGGATACACTCTTTCCTTGCAGGACCTTCAATGAAAGGAAATCATTTGTTCTTCAGATATGAGCTTCGAGCAGTTGCTATCCATGTGCCACTGTTGACTGCTCCCTTTCACTGTTCCCTGTACACTTAAGTCAATGATTAGATTTAGGAACCCAAGCCATCTTGGGTCCCTTATAATGATAGAACGGGCGGATCAAACTTATTTTTGCCCATGCAGACAGCACATATTTTCTTTTCAGGGAACCAGGTTCCTCATCAGTACTCCTTTTTTCAACAAAAACTTTGTTTTTCTGCAAAGACTGATTTTTAACTTTACAAGAGTCCTTGTAATGACCAGTTTGACTATAGTGAGTGCACAACCTATTATCAGCCATAGTATCATACTTCCTATGGGGATTATAGGAGGTTTTAGCCTTTTGGAACCCGATGCCTTGCATGTTCCATCATTACTCCTGTACATAGACGTTATTACATCAGAGGACCGGGTCCATTTAAGTGACTTATCAAGATCATTTTTAACCTTTTTTAAATCCTCCTGAAGTTGTCTATTCTTTTTAAGCTCAGCAACAAAACTTGTTTTAACTTTCTTAAGCTCACTCTCAAGCTCAAGTTGAGCCTTTCTAGCCACTTCCTCTCCCTCAGTGTTGTACATCCATTTTTTTGTTTGTTTGTTCAACAAGTTGTGTTCTCTAGTTGCTTCTTCCACTTGTTTCCTTAAATCTACAATGGAAATACCATATCATCCCTTTCTTACTCAGTAGCTGTAATTTTCTACTAGAGTATTCTTTTCTTTGCTAAGGGTCTTTATGGTTTCCTTCAAGTCATCAACCACTACCATCAAATCATCTCTAGACTGTTCAACATCTCCTAGCTATATGATTAGGGCATTTTTATCATTAACAAAACTATAATATGTATCAATTAGAACATCTGCTAATGACATCAATTTTTTCGAAGAGTAGTACTTTAGATTTCTCTGAACATCCCTGAAAGTTACCTCATCATTGTCATCCTCTTCGGACTGAGCCGTCAATGCAAACAATGAATCAAATTACTTTGCTTCATTTTGCAATGCCATCATGGAGCTGCTTCCTGCATTTGGTTCCTCTTCTGATTCACTGGAGGACTCTCCTCACGCAGCAAGAGCTTGCTTCACAACATTATCAGCTACACTTTTTCGGCTGAATTGTTTGTGAGGAACCAGGTTCCTTTTTGCTACTTTGTTAGAGTTGTGTTTGTGATGTTCTTATTTTAGAAATGAGCAGTCTTTGATGAAATGTCCAGGCTTTCCACACTTATGACAGCACTCATTTCCTTTGAGAATCCTAATGGAACTTCCTTTCTTTAGGATCCCACCATTTTTGTGACCCGTCTTCTGAAATCTTTGTGGTCTATTGGTTGATTGAATTTCCTCAAAGTTTGGTGGAGAAGCCATGTAGATCCCTTCTAGGTGTTAACCTTTTAGAAAGAACCTGCTCTGATACCAATTGTTAGAAACTTTGCGTCTACCAGACTGTATAGAGAACCGGGTTCTCTATGAGTTTCCACTGAAGATACTAATGACCCGAACTATATAGTGATATGGTCCTATACCAGCTCCCACAATGCTAACTACTGAACCAGTATGTAAATGAGATGCATGATAAGTTCCTACTGTATAGAGAACCAGATTCTCTATCAGCTCCCACTGTAAGCAATAGACTGTAAAACCAACCAGTATAAGGAATCGGGTTCTCTAATTTTTCCACAGTAGCATGGCAGTAAGTAAAGAACACCAAGGATTTTTACGTGGAAAAATCCCAACTCAAGGAGACAAAAACCACGACCTACACTTGTAGGCTTTCAACTTCACTAACTTGTAAACACCTATTACAAGCCACTTTGTAATGACTCTATTACAAAGAATTCAACTAACTTGTGGTGCTCTTACCATAAGCCACCTTGTGACTCCCTAGTTACAAAGAATTTAACTAACTTGTGATGCTCTCACCACAAGCCAATTTGTCACTCTACAGTTACAAAGGCTTTTACTCACTCTAACTTGTAATAACACTTATTACAAGACACTTTGCAACTCTCTAGTTACAAACACTTTAACTTATGACTAAACTTAGTCACAACATAAACTGAAGAGTTTACAGATTTTGGGTTTCCTAACAACAACTTCTAAGAAAGCAAGATAGGAGTTACAATGAAGAACACATAACAAAGACTCAACAAACCTAAGGACTTAAGATATCTTTGATCTTAGATAATGTCCTTGAGGTTGCAGCAACTTTATTCTTGAGAAAGGTTGTTGCAAGTCTTGAGAGAGGATTTTCGTTTCTGATTTTGCAAGTCGTCGATCCTGAATCGTGTACCTTGCATAAGGTTTATACTAAAAAAACATTGCTTTAGTTATGTCCAATCTCAATGGGAAGTGACTGCTACACTGTCTGTTGTACTGTTGCAGGCAGTCATTTTCTGCAGTTGCTTTCCAGCTGTACAGTTGACTTATACTTCTGTCAGGAGAACACCAAGATATCAGGTCCCTAATCTGGTTGTTGTGAATCTAAAGCACGCTGCCCAAATTATCTTGAGTAGATTAACTTGAATGATTGTATCAGACATGCTTTAGGTCCTTTATCTGTTTCTCTCATGAAGTAAGTCATTTTACCTTCCTTGATTGTATTTATACGTGTGTGACATTACTTACAATAATGTAAGCAAGGTAGGTAAAACGTCTTCCACAGAAAGTTGACTATTGCAATGTTCCTGTACAATACCGTGTGCAGGCAGCCACTTTCCTGCTGGAGAGTTAACTTCGTACAGTCTCCTCGGGAACTGGTAGGGACCTGTTCCCTAAGCTGTTCCATCTACTCTTCCTAACTTGAGTCATTGCTATCATCTTTGAGTACCAGGTTCTTTTCTTTCTTTGGTTCTCTTCTTTCACTGTCTATCTTCCTCTTCATCTCGCAGGTCTTCAGATTTCCAACTAGCTCTTCTATGGTCAGCTCCTGCAGGTCCTTTGATTCAGTAATAGCATTCACATTGCTTTCCCAAAGGCTGGATCCCAACCTAGAATTTTGTGATCTCAAGGTCTTGTAGATGTCTAACAGGTTCCTTATCTGGTTCTGAATGGTAAGTTTGTTAGATCATCAAAACATAAAGTAAAGTACTTGTGCCCAAGGTACTTGTAACCTATCACGTTTATTAAAAAGATTTCGAAATTCGCAATTGGAACATAATTAAACAGAAGCAAGTGAGTACAAATCGTAATCATGTAAACAAATCCAAAATCATAAGTCTACTAGTGTGTGTGCCAAGACCTAGTGTCACAAGTATGTGGGCAATCTAGCAGAATATATAAAAGAATGCTAGCCTACTGTCTGAAAGGAAATAGACAAAAAAAATAAAGCATAAGATAGACTTCAGTTGCTGCAGAACGACTCAGAAGGCAGCTCACCGTGAAGTCTCGAGATGGGGATCAAATCTATGCGCCGGACTGGTGGCCAGATGCACCTATCTCAAATTAAGTACAAAAGTGTAACGCGACTATATGAAAATATGTACCAGTAAGTATTTAATCTAACCTCGAAAAAGTAGTGACGAGGAGTCGACTCCAACACTTACTAGGGCCAACAATATAATAATAATATGAAATTCTAATTAAACATGATATATAGAGATAACTAGGGGTGTTCATGGTTCGGTTTGGGTCGGTTTTTTCCTAAAAAAATTCAAACCAAGTAAGTCAGTTTTTCAAATATTAGAACCAAACCAAACCAATTAAGTCGGTTTTTTATCGATTCGGTTTTGTTGGGTTTTTTCGGTTTTCGATTTTTTCCGGTTATTTATCGGATTTTTTTCTTAAATATGAGACATACACTACCAAACGCATATTCCAGCGACTACATTTTTAACGTAACACTATCAAATCAATTGCTCTTTGAGAAATCTATCTTTTACCCAGGTACATTGATGATAATTAAATCAAATAGTGACAAATAATTGAAGTACTCAATTAAAAATCGATTATTTTTAACATGGAATAAATTCTTGTACTTAGCAAAAGAAAACTACCAATCAAACTAGAATGTAAAGGCAAAGAATTAGATGATTATAATAGCAAAGAACTAGACTAAAAATATAAATGACTAATATGTACCATAAAATTTTAGAAGCTTTATATATATATATATATAGGTGTAATAATTGTCGCACCTCCTTTTTCCGCGCCCGCGAGGGTACAAGGGAGTTTTCTCCAATTAAAGGACAGTCGAAACGGGATTTGTTTGTTTGTTTCAGAGTCGCCACCTGGGAATTTTAAGGCGTCCGAAGTCACCAATTTTAATCCCTGAATCAAGGAGAATATGACTCTGTTTATTATTCTGCGAACCAGAAATCCGGATAAGGAATTCTGTTAACCCGGGAGAAGGTGCTAGGCATTCCCGAGTTCCGTGGTTCTAGCACGGTCGCTCAACTGTTATATTCGGCTTGATTATTTTGATTTGTTAAATACATTTTTATTGCATGATTTTATTGTTACCGCTTCTATTTAGATTGTTTATAATTAAAGACCCTTCTTCGAATCGAATCACGCGTACGTGTATTCGTTTTATATATTATATATTTTTTAACGTGAAAAATCGTGTCACGCGTACGTATACACAATGATATTGATAATATAATAATTATTATTTTTTTTCGAAATTTTTTATTATAAAAAAAGAAGACTTAAGTTCGAAATTGTGCTAAAAATAAAATTAAGAACGTTCGTCGCTCTTGTATAATTAAATATTGAACCGCACATCTCGAGTTATATGAAATTAATATTGATATTCTCCGAAGAGCCCCCTTTTTATTAAATGTTCATTCGAAGTTGCGCGAACGCATAATCCGAATTGCTTTTAGAAATATAATCAGGTTACGCGAACGCATCCATAATCACGCAAAATATTCTTAATAGTAGTATAGATTTTCCATAAATTGTTGAATGTTAACCGCAAATTATATTTTTTGCGTAAGAATTATATTTCTCCAAGCCATTCAAATTTAAAAGGGTAAAAATAAACGTGGGATTAATAATACCATTTTTCCGTAAATACAATATATGCATACCCAAAAAATGAATTGCATATAAAACTAGGAAAGAGAATTAATTTGATAAACAAACTAATAGTTTTCGAAGAAATTATATCTCCTTCTCATCTACTTGTTTTTAGTCCAAAATTATAATAGTTTGGTTAATGTTTGCAATGGAAGATAAGAGTCAAGTTGATAAGAAAAAAGAAATATTACAAACTGATTCAATAAAATTGCTTTATATACAACGTAGTTGTTCGTCGGAACCATTCATAATATTTTAACGTCGTAACAAGCTAATCAATTCGTTGGAACCATTCATAATATTTTAACGTCGTAATAAGCTAATCAATTCACCTTTCTTATGGTTATACATATACCTGTTATCTTACCATATATGAAAAAATACAATCAACATCATTTTAACCTTATTCAACAATAGAGGTTAGAATGTAGTTTTCTTGATATTTCTATTCTACTTTACATTTAGCTAACAATGTTACGGGATGTAATCAATGGCCCATTTTTATGTCATATTCCCTATTTTGACAATTCAAATATAACTATACTAATGAGATTTCGAAATGGACAATATTATTACAAAACTTATGCAAACTTTTAAAAAGAAAACAATTAGATAATAGTCTTCATGTCAAGCATACTACTTTGTTAACCAACTGAAACAAACTGAAATTTAAACTAATAAAATTTAAATGAGTAGAAGACATCCTTATAATTCCAAACTTCATTTACTTGCCATGTTAAAGCTTTTCATGACATGAATTTACAGATATGTACCTGATATTGGAAGCAAAAGAAAATGAAGATGAGAATCAGCAGCAGTAATAATAGTACAACCGCAACAACTGCCCAGCAACAGTAACAACCCAGTAACAGACCGGTGGAGTAGTAATCCCAAAACAAAAGCCTTAAGCTTTGAATGAAACAACAACCATTAATACTAATTTCAAACAAAGAAAGAAAGCAGAAGATTTTTTAGTTTTTTATTTTTATTTTGAAAGCTTAAATATTTTTCGGAATTTTTCTTTCTCTTAAATGTTCAGCCCTTTTTTTCTCTCTTCTATTCTCTGTCCGTTTTTTCTCTCTATCTGTGTGTGTTTTTTCTTGTCTGTGTTTTTGTTCCTGTGTTCAAGACTTCATATATATAACACATCCCATAAACCTTTCAATTAATTAAAATCCATACTTTTTCTCTACCCAACCCATTATCTTCCCACTCATCCCCATTACATTAAATAAACATATCACACCATCCCATTATATTTTGTCTCTCATGCTTCATTTAAAATAATACAAGATTCCCCCCACTATATTTTGTCTTGTCCCCCCTTTATATTAAACAACTATATCACAACCCACCCCATTTCATTTTGTCCCCCATGCTTCAAATAAACAATTACAAAATGTACAATTCCTAAACTACCCCCTCCGACCTTACTGAAATTACCAAACTACCCCTGAACGTACTACAAATTTACCAAACTACCCATCAGCTATAACACATCAATTAATCAAACTTAACCAAAATATAGACAATATGATCAATTTCTAACAATGTTTAAACACCAATATGAACACGGATGAACATCATAACAACAATATCACATGAACACGATTTTAACAACATTTTAACAACAAATCACATGAACACAAATTGAACAACAAAGAACAACTAAAATTTGATTGAACAAATTTTTAGCAACAAACAATCCTATTTTCGAATTCAACAACTACAACAAACAAGTATATTTAGATTTCTAACTTCAATCATATTGAACTTAAAATCAACTACTCTAACAACATTACAACAACAATTCTTATATTAAACTTTATGAGACAAATTCAAGAAATAATCACAAATGGTAAACAAGAAATCAAGCTATACAAATTTCGGATTCAAGAACAATCAAACAAAGTATGAACATGAATTAAATCTATTTTAAACAACAAACATGATGGATTTAAACGATTAAACCAACATATTTCTCTAAACACAACTAAATTCTTTTAGACAAATAACAAGATCAACGAATAAACAATTATGAACTTAAGCTTAAACTTAACAATATTAACAATTTCTAACAATACATAAACACATGAAACAAATTGAAGAAATAGTTAATTAAATTTCAATTTGAATCTAACAAATATCAAACTAACAAATACTCACTTAAACAATAACAAATGTTCACTTAAACAACAATACAAACATGAAATAAACATGAAAAATAACTAATTAACTTCCATTTGAAATCTGAAAATTAATTCAACAAAAATACATGAACATGAACAAGACCAAAAATCAAATATCTAAACATAAACATGAACAAAACAAACATTTGCCGATTTTAGATTCGAAAATATCAAAACAAAATACGGACAAAATAAAACTCAAAAATCTACTAACCGGAGATGAACAACGACGAATTCGATTGTATGGACTATTTCGACAACCCTCAATAATGGGAATAAATCTGCCCGGACTCAACAACGAACTTAACGACGAACAAACGACTTTAAGAACTTGACTGAAGCAACGTCACAACAGTAGCAATGGGGGTTCGACGCAACATCACTGGAGGAAAAGGAGAAGCAGCGGCGACCAAGTCGACGGGGAGGTCGACAGACAGCTGCTCGATATTGAGGTGGTGCAATGGTATCCATGTCCACGCCGAAGCTGGAGCAATCATCATCCGTTTGGAGCAGTCATGGCTGCTCGTCGCAGCTGAACGCTCATGGCTGCTCGTCGCAGCTCGTCGCAGCTCGTCACAGTCATGGCTGCTCGCTGAATCGTGAAGGTGCAGCAACGGGGGGGAACTGGACGAGGCTGATGAGGCCGAAGGCAGCGCAGTAACAGCTGCGCAGTAGCAGCTGCGTGAGCAACTATGGTCGACGCAACAATGGCGGAGAAGATGACGAAGGTGAGGTCGAGGAAGAAGAAAGAGCAGCAGCACCAACTGAAGAAGCCATGGTCGTCGAGTTTGAAGGGAAGTAACGAGGGCAGCCATGGATGGGGTCTTTGAGCTTTTGGAGAAGAAAGAGCAAAAGTGGGTGTGGGGGCGGATGTTTTCTTTAGTTTTAGGGTTTCTTGTCTTTTAATTTTTGTTTTGTTTTGTAAAATGTAAGACAAAAGGGGTTTGGGTCTTTTGGGTTATGGACTGGGTCGACCCAGTTCGAAATGGACTGGGTCGTAGGGAAGATTGGGCCATTTTTTGGGCCTGTGGCTTGAAATCGAAGAAGAGGCTCAATTCCGACTTTCTTTATATTTTCGCTCTTTTTCCTTCTTTTATTTCTCTAAAACTAAATTATAAAAATACTTAAACTATTATTAAGAATTAAATTAAGTTATAAAAGCACAAATTAACTCCCAATAATAATTAACGCACAATTAAGTAATAATTAAGCATAAAATTGTATATTTGGACATTAAATGCTAAAAATGCAAACGATGCCTATTTTTGTAATTTTTTTAATTTTTGTAAAACAAATTTAATTACTAACAATTGTAGAATTAAATCCTACATGCGAAAGGCGACATATTTTTTGTATTTTTATTAATTTAGCAAATAAACATGCACAAACAAATACAAATAATTATTCAAAGTATCACAAGATATCACAAAAATGGCACACCAAGAAAAATTATTTTATTTTTGAATTTTTGGGAGTAATTCTCATATTGGGCAAAAATCACGTGCTTACAATAATAAATTTAAATAGCTACTTTTATAGTAGGTTTGGTTCAGTTATTTTTTGATTAAAACCAAAACCAAACCAATTTTGATCGGTTTTTAAAATTCAAAATCAAAACCAAAAACAAACCTAAAAAGTATCGGTTTTTATGGTCGGTTTTCGGTTTGGTTCGATTTTTTGGATTTTTATGAACACCCCTAGAGATAACAATAAAACTTAGAACATGAAATATCTGAACAATTCTTTCATCATATTTAAGAACCCAAAATACTTTCTTCATTTAAAACAAATGATCTCTCAAAAATGAATTATACAAGTTATAAAAAGGACTTCCAGTTCTATTATCACACACAAATTCCACCGAGGACGTTCGGCCCGATCCAACATAAATATAAATTGTGCACTGCCGAGAGTCAAATGGCCCGAACCATAGATGCATCTAATTATCCTGCTTGCAAATCATATATGTGACGCGGTCAAATATAAATTTATCAATAAATCGTAATCCTTTCTTGATTCTTTTCAAAATAAAGACAATTCAACTTGAAGCTTTTAAATCCATGGAAATCTTCAACTTAATTTCATGTGTTACAATTAGCAAATATAATCAAATAACGGTATCCATGAAGCATGGTGTAAACCTAAAACTACCCGAACATAATCAGAAATAGTAGCTACGTATGGACTCTCGTCACTTGATGCATACATAGCCCCCACAAATAATCAAATACTAATTAGTTTCACATATGGGAAAATTTTCCTCTTACAAGGTTAGAAAAGAGACTTACCTCGTCTCAAGGCCTACTTTCCAGTTCAATATTATGCCCAAACCCTCAATTCGGTGCCAAATAATCCAAAACTATTCAAATAGTATAAAAACTAATCAATATATGTTTAAAAGTTCATAACCCAACTATTAAAGTGATTACCCAACTCTAAATGCAAGATTCCTAAAATTCATCCTCGGGCCCACCTGCCCGAATTCCAAAAAAAATTCAAAGGAAATTTTTACCCATAACCTTAGAAATATAAATATATGATTTTCACTAAGTTCCATAACCATTTTCGTGGTAAAATCCTATTTTTATCAAAAACCTAGGTTTCCTCTAAACCCATAATTTTTCACTAATTTACATGTTATAATCTACCCATAAACTATGTATTAAACTCACATTAGGTAGAAATTACTTACCTCACAAAGCTAGGTCGAAATACCCTCCTTAAGAGTTTTCAAATCGTCCAAGAGTGTAATAAATGACACAAAAATGCCTAAGTCCCGTTTTTAAAACTCACTGCCCAGCTGCCTCCTTCATCGCGAATGTGGAAGGGGCCTCGTGTTCGCGAAGGAAAATGGCTCAGACCCCCTAGAGACCCTACATCGCGAACGCGACCAAGGCCTCGCGAACGCGGAAGCTAGCTTGGCCTACCCTTCGCGAACGTGCGGGTTGCTTCGCGAACGCGATGAACAAAGCAACCGGCCCAGCCCAGGAAACTCTACGCGAACGCGAGTCACCTCACGCAAACACGAAGGTCACCGACCCCAGACCTTCGCGAACGCGGACTCGCTTCCCCTCAGTCTCAATTCCTTCAACGCAAACGCGGTGGTCCCTTCGCGTTCGAGAAGAAGGAAACCAGAACTGGGATTTTATTGTTTCTTATACTTTGCTCCGAGGGGTCTGAAACTCACCCGAGCCACTCGTGTCCCCATCCAAAGGCACCAACAAGTCTGTAATCATAATACGGACTTGCTAGAACTCTCGAAACGCAAAAAAATAAAAACGAAACCAAGAATCATACCTCAAAACCAAATTGAATCAAACTTTGAACTTCAAGTTTTCAAATTGCTCCGAACGCGTCAAATCATACTTAGACTACTCGGAATGACACCAAATTTTCCATGCAAGTATAAATGACATTACGGAAGTATGACCAATCTCAAAATTTCATTCGGACCTCGATGTCACCAAAACCCGCTCAAAATCAAATTTAAAGAACTTCAAAATCCTTCAAGAACCAACTTTCACTGAAAGACGCCAAAACGCTCCCGGGTCATCCAAAACCCGATCCGAACATACACCCAAGTCTGAAATCATCATACGAAGTTATTGGAACCGTCAAATCTCGATTCTGAGGTCGTTTACTCAAAATGTTGATCGAAGTCAAACTTGGCATTTTAAGCCAACCTTAAGGAACTAAGTGTTACGATTTCAATCCAAACTCTTCCAAATCCCGAACTAACCATCCCCACAAGTTATAAATCAGTAAAAGTAAGTACGGAAAGTCTTATTTAGGGGAACGGAGTTCTAGAAAGCAAAACTACCGATCGGGTCATTACAGAGAGAGGACAATGATGAAAAATATTGATTCCTTATTCAATTCCTAATTTAAAGGGATACTCATTCAAAACTAATTTGTATATAATTGGTAAACTGTATATGCCCATGCAATTAAGTTAAAACTTGATTAGGGAGGATCATAAAGTTTCATATGTAGTATAGGAAGGTAAAAATCCCTTATCACTTTTAGCCATCCTGAAAAAACTAATGACAATCGGTAACCACAAATTACAATATACATTTTATAGTCCAAAACTAATTCTAGAGGCTAGCCACCGAAATTGCCGCATTCTTTTCCGGTTTCACAAATTCTCCCACAAGTGAAAAAGCTATTGAGATGAGGGACTAGGCTCCTTTCAAGTATTGAGAGATCATGTTCAACATTTTTAATAGCCAACACCTTAGAATTTGAGAACATGGCACGCTAACTGAAATATTTTACAATCAAAATTATCAAAATCAAATTATGAATGATATAACATGGATAAAAGTCACATTTTTAAACAACATCGATAGGAACATATGTGTAGTTGTGTATACAAAATATGTAGTGTCACGTATGTTCCATCATGCATTCGTAAGAAGAATAATAGCAGTTTGAATATAGAGATAAAAGAGACTTTTTAAAAAGCAATTTGAAGAATATAAAAATAAAACTTTTGTCATAAATATTACCTTTTGCCTTTTCCTATATGAGTTCAGTATGTGCCCATATTGTAAGTGAGATAAATAATTAAAATTTTAAAAAGCAAAATACTCTAAAAATAGAAGTTACGTGTATTTTGAGGGAAGGATTCAATTTTAGTATTATTTCTGGAGTATTTTGCTTTTTAAAGTTTTAATTATTTATCTCATGCATAATCCTCACTATACAAAATATATGCAAAATAGACTGTCATTATACAAAAAATATACTAAATATGCTGTCACTATACAATTTATATATAATAAACTGTCACTATATAAAATATATACAAAATAGACTGTCACTATACAAAATATATACAAAATAGACTATCATTATACAAAAAAAAAATACTAAATCACTCTACAAAATAGACTGCAACTATACAAAAAGTATACTAAATAGACTGTCACTATATAGTTTATATACAATAGACTGTCAATATACAAAAAATATACTAAATAGACTGTCACTATACAAAAATTATATAAAATAGACTGTCACTATACAATTTATATACAATAGACTGTCACTATACAAAAAATATACTAAATAGACTATCACTAAACAAAAAATATACTAAATAGACTGTCACTATATACAAAATATACGAAATAGACTGTCATTATATAAAAAATATACAAAATAGACATTTTGGGCTAATAAATATAATATGTTTGGACCGGAGGGATATTTCGTATCAATGGGGAACAACATGAGCTATTATCATTTAAGAAAAAACTAATGACAATCGGTAGCCACAAATTACAAAATATATTTTATAGCCCAAACTAATTCTAGAGGCTAGCCATCGAAATTGTCGCATTCTTTTCCGGTTTCATAAGTTCTCCCACAAGTGAAAAAGCTATTGAGACGAGGGACTAGGCTCCTTCCAAGTATTGAGAGATCATGCTCAACATTTTGAATAGCCAACACCTTAGAATTTGAGAACATTGCACACTAACTGAAATATTTCACAATCAAAATCATCAAAATCAAATTATGAAAGATATAACATGAATAAAAGTCACATTTCTAAACAACATCGTTAGGAACATATGTGTATTTGTGTATATACGAAATATGTACAGCGTCACGTATGTTCCATCATGCATTTGTAAGCACAATAATATCAGTTTGAATATAGAGATTAAAGAGACTTTTCAAAAAGCAGTTTGAAGAATATAAAAATAAAACTTTTGTCGTAAATGTTACCTTTTGCCTTTTCCTATATGAGTTCAATATGTGCCCATACTGTAAGTGAGATAAATAATTAAAATTTTAAAAAGCAAGATACTCCAAAATAGAAGTTACGTGTATTTTTAGGGAAGGATTCAATTTTAGTTTTACTTTTGGAGTATTTTGCTTTTTTAAATTTTAATTATTTATCTTATGCATAGTCTTCACTATACAAAATATATACAAAATAAACTGTCACTATGCAAAAATATACTAAATAGAATGTCACTATATAAAATAGACTGTCACTATACAAAAATATATTAAATAGACTGTCACTATATAATTTATATATAATAGACTGTCACTATACAAAATAGACTGTCACTATACAAAAAATATACTGAATAGACTGTCACTATACAAAAAATATACTGAATAGACTATCACAATACAATATGTGATATATTTGGGCCGGAGAGATGTTTTGTGTCAATAAAAAATATGAGCTATTAAAATTTTGAGGGGCGATAGAGGCCCGTTTTCTCTAAAATAAGCAGGGGGATTTTGCAGTCGTACCCTATATTTATGTCACCTTTTAACCTACCCTATTTTTAAAAACTATTGATTTCGTAACCAACTAACAAAAAATCCGTAATAATATGACCATTATACCCCTTCCAAAACATATAATTGATGCATCAAGCATACTAAGATTCAAATTCCACATCGCCTCCGTATCTCCTCCATCACTCCGTCTCTCCTTAGATCGTCTCTCGCAAACCATATTTGAACCAGATTCAAATTCCAAATTCAAAATTACAAAATACATTGTAAGTATTCAAATTCATCTTCAGAATTCAAAATAGTTTTTGAATTATATGTTTTCTGATTGATTGATTGAAGTTGTTTGACGAACTTCACTGATATGTTGAATTTGCATTCTAAATCTGTTTGACTAAATTTAATATTCTAATCCGACAAATATGCTGAAGCTTTTCACTGCATAATATACTGAATTTTTTGGTTTATTTGCTAAACCAGCTGAAGTTATTTAGTTCATATTTAAAAAATTCAGCAAATGAGATGGCAAATAACACAACGAAGAAAAAATTATATTAAAACATTATATGAGTGTTATCATTGTTTATTTGCTAAACAAGCTGAAGTTATTTAGTTCATATTTAAAAAATTCAGCAAAACGAGCTGAAGTTTTCCTCATACATTGGGTAAAAGATAAAACATAAATTAAAATTTAATATTGTACAAAAACTTAAGCATTAGGTGCTGAAGTTTTTTAGTTAATCTTTAAAAACTTCAGCGATACGAGCTGAAGTTTTCCTCCTACACTAGGTAAAGAAAAAACATAAATTAAAATTACATATTGCACAAAAAACTTCAGCATAGGTGCTGAAGTTTTTTAATTAATCATTAAAAATTTCAGCAAGACGAGCTGAAGTTTTCCTTCTACACTGGGTAAAAAATAAAACATAAATAAAAATTTAATATTGCACAAAAAATTAAGCATTAGGTGCTGAAGTTTTTTAGTTAATCTTTAAAAACATCAGCAATACGAGCAAAAGCTTTCCTTCTACACTGGGTAAAAAAAATAAAACATAAATTAAAATTATATATTGTACAAAAAACTTCAGCATAGGTGCTGAAGTTTTTTAGTTAATCTTTAAAAACTTCAGCAAGAAGAGCTGAAGATAAAACATAAATTAAAATTTTATATTGCACAAAACTTCAGCACAACTGCTGAAGTTTTTTAGTTAATCTGTAAAAACTTCAGCAAATGGAGCTGAAGTTTTCCTCCCGCACTATGTATTTTATTATCATTTTTTTGAAAAACTTCATACCAAAAAATGCTTATGTTTTCAGGAATATGTAAAATATTTTTCATATAATTTTATGCTGAAGTTTTTTTAGTTCATCTGCTAAAAATACTTAATATTTTGTCATGCAATATGTAATTTTCGGATAAGTTTTTATTAATTGCTCTATCATTTTCTAAGAATTTTTAGTTCATGCTTGAAAACTCAGCAAAGGGAGCTGAAGTTTTCATCAAGCACTGTGTGTTTTATTATGATTTTTTGGAAAAAACTTCATACCAAAAAATGCTTGATTTTCGGATTAGTTTTTGTTAATTCCTGCTGAAGTTATTTAGTTCATTTCCCTCTATTATTTTCGAGTTTGAATAGAATTAATATTTAAAAAAAATGCACAAAAAGCTTAAAACAAAAACTAATCCGAATATTTCATATTGATAAAACTGAATATTTCATTAAACATTAAAAAAGATAAATTAAATTACATAAATAACAAAATAACATTATAATCCTTTAACTAAAAGCATTATAGAAAAAAAGAAAAAGAAAAACTAATCGTCCATATCGTCATCATCATCATCATCGTCGTCGTCATCAGCAAGATTATCAAATCTTGCAAACATCACAAGTGTATCAAGCTTGTTATTGATTTCTTCCAGCTCCCTGTCGTACTTGTCTATGAGCTCATCCAGTTTCAGCTCAAAAGCCTCTATAATGTCTTGCTTGATTTCGTCCACTATTTGCCTTATGACAGCATCCATTTTTCTCCTTTTTGTATTTTATGTCTGCTAAAATATATGTGTTTGAGTGAATAAACTCACAAGGTATAGCGTGCTTATATATGCGAAAAAAACTTCTGCATGGTATATGAAAAGGCAAAGAGGAATTTTAAACGTTGTCTAATGAAAAGCGTGCATGAATGTGATAGGAATGTAATTATTACACTAACACATACCCCCAACGCAATATAATTACTACTTTAATTGTGTTTGTTATGTTTACTCCTGTATACTATGCAATTAATGCTGAAACATGCTCAAGTTTGTTGAATTCATTTGCTAAAACTTCAGCCCAATGTGCTGAAGTTATTTAGTTCATTTCTAAAGCTTCAGCACTTAATGAGCTGACGTTTTTTTTCCCTGGATTCATGAATCCCTATCATACAGACTTTTCAAAAAAACTTCAGCTGATATGCTGAAGTTATTTAGTTTATTTCTAAAAACTTCAGCACGTAATTAGCTGAAGTTTTCTGTGCAGGATTCCGGCAGAAGATACTTAAGTGATTTAGTTCATTTGTAAAAACTTCAGCACAAACAACCTAAAATTCTTTTGTTCACTTTCCTAATACTGGCCACTAAACATGAATCTGCAAGATGAGTTCGATTTGCGTTGTTATAACTTTCAATGGGAGGTGGACTCCTGATTTCAAATACTTGGATCATGATACAAAACTTGTTCTACTTAATAAGCACATATCATTTAATACTTTCCTGAAGAAAATTAGTGAAGTTGCAAATATTGATTCAACCAGATATTCACCAAAAGTATGATTTGATATCAAACTAAATACAAGCAAAGGAATGCTTAAAACTTCAGATGAAGAACGCAGTACCTGTATACATTTGCTTACAACTGATTTAGCCTACAAGAATTGTCATTTCGTCATTGAAAAAATACAACCTTCTGAATCTGCAGCATTCAAACAATCTCTTGCATATGCGATAGATTCAAAACCTTTTGTTGATTATCAACATGAAGTAGAATAGCCAATAATGGAAGTAGACAACGAGCAACAACCTTCTAACATTATAGCTACTTCAGAATATATAATGTTGCAACAATTACCCTCTCCTCCAATAAATTCATACCAGTTTGTCGATGACAAAGAAGAAGAAGGACAGTATAACGACCCGACTGGTAATTTTGCCTTTTAGAACCCCGTTCCCTTAAATAAAACTTTTCACACTTGCTTTAACTAATTTACGACTTGCGGGGATGGTTGGTTCAAGATTTGGAAGAGTTTGGAGTGAAATACGCCCATTTGATTCCTTAGGAATTTCTTAAAGGGCTAAGTTTGACTTTGGTCAATATTTTGAGCAAACGGATCCGGATTCGTGATTTGACGGTCCCGGTGGGTCCGTAGGAAAATATGGGACCTGGGCGTATGCCCGGAATCGAATTCCAAGGTCCCTAGCCCGAGTAATGAATTTTTATTAGAAATTGTTAATATGTAGTTTTAGGGATTTAAAGAAACTAAGAAATGATTGATCCCATGGGTATCGGGCTCGCATATTGGTCCCGGAGCCCGGTGCAGGTCCGATATAACATTTAAGACTGGCCCACAAACTTTGATGTCAATCCAAGTAGTTTAAGGGCGTTTCGGCTCGTTAGAGGAAAATTAAGAACTTGAAGTTCATAAGTTTGATTCATTTGGTTTTAGGGGGTGATTCTTGGATTTAGTGTTGTATCGGGCGTTCCGAAGGTTCGAGTAGGTCCATCTCGTGATTTCAGACTTGTCAGTATGTTCAGGCAGGGCCTAAGGGCCCCAAGCATCAATCAGATGAGGCTCGAGTGAAGTTGGAATTTTTGAGAAGTGCTAAAGCATCTGCTTCTGTCATAACCGCACCTGCGGTTGGTTGACCGCAGGTGTAAGACCACAGAAGCGCTCCTCCTATTGTAGAAGCGGCCAACGCAGGCCAGGCCAGGAACCACAGAAGCGGCTCCCAAGCCGCAGAAGCGGTCCCAGATCGCTTGGCCCATTTTCGCAGATGCGGTCTCTTCCTCGCAGAAGCGGGACCACAGATGGGGTCCCCTGACCGCAGATGCAGAAATCACTGAAGCACTGAACTTCATTTAATACGGGTTCTAAGTCATTTTTTACCACTTTTCACTCCTCCATTGGCGATTTTGGGAGCTTTTGAGAGAAGACTTCCACCTAGTATCTTGAGGTAAGTTTATCCCACTTATTCTTAGTTTAATACGTGTGTCTTAGGTAGATTAAACACTAGAATTTAGGTAAAATTAAGGGGTTAGAGCAAAACCTAGGGTTTTAACAAAAGTTAGATTTAACCACGAAATTTGTTATGAAATGAATTAGAAATCATATATTATTGATCCTTAGGTTATAGAGAACAACTTCCTTCGAAAAATTTCGGAATCCGGGCACGTGGGCCCGGGGTCGGATTTTAGGAAACTTGGGTTGAGAATGGGGAATTGCTTAAATAGCTAGAGTATGATCTTGTGAACTTATATTGACTAGTTCCTACCTCATTTAACTAGTTTTGGATCGTTCGGCTCCAAATTGAGAGTTTGGGCTCTTTCTTGGAATTTGGAAGTATACTTGGAGCGAGGTGAGTCTCCTTTCTAACCTTGTAAAAGGGAATTGTCCCCATGGGTGTAATAATCGAATTAATTGCTACTATATGCTGGGGCTACGTACGCACTAGGTAACGAGAGTCCATGCGTAGCTATTATTATGCTAAGTCCGGGTAGTCTAGGACCCAGAAGCATGCTCTATGTGATATTCTTGTAATTTCATGTTAAATTCAGATTCGTATAAATTATGTTGATTAAGGTAAATGAGACTAGTAAGAGGATCCTTATCTTCCTTGGTCTTTTAAAAGAGAATTTGAATATTCCTGTGAATAACTACTTCTCAGATATATATTATTGTCTGCTTGTTGTTGAGTTTATTTATATTTGACCGCGTCACACGTGTGATTCGCGAGCGGGATAATAGTTGCATCTATGGTTCATGCTGTTCGACCCTCGGCAGTGCACAATTTACTTTTACGTTGGATTGGGACGTACGTCCCTCAGGGTTACTTGCACATGTTTTACTTAGTACTTTTCTGTAGACTGAACTTCGTATATGCCTTGAAACGTAAATGGATACCCATGATATTATCTGGGAAAAGAACTGTTATTCTTTGCCATAAGATGTTAATTAATTGTGCTATCCATGCTTAGTATAAGTTCTTTCTCATATTATTTGACCCTAGTAAATATCAAGTCGACCTCTCGTCTCTACGTCTTCGAGATTAGACGGGATACTTACTAGGTACATATTATTTATGTACTCATACTACACTTCTATACTTAATTGTACAGGATCTGAGGTAGGTGTCTCTGGCTATCAGTCTGGTGCGCATCCCTGAGCAGATTTTGAGACTTCTACAGTGAGCTGCTTCCCTTCCCATGCCGTTCAGCAGCCTGAAGGAGTCTCACTTATGTATTTTTGTTGTCTATTCTATTTCGGACAGTAGGATAGTGTGATTCTTTTGTATATTCTACTAGTTGACCACAACTTGTGACACCAGGACTTGGCACACACATTAGTAGTCTATTATTTTGAGGATTGTATAATTATTTTTAATACATTATTGGTTATTGCCTGTTCTAATCTTAACTTAAGGAATTATTGAAAATATTTGGTAAAAGTAAAATGAGAACTTATTTGGTAGTTTCCGCATTGGCTTGCCCGACAATGGTGTTGGGTGCCATCATGACCAATTATGGAAATGGGTCGTGACATACAGCTAATAATGCAAGTTGACAACCAACACACAATCCAAGAAAGTTTTTTGTTACCTTCTTCAACGATATGCAATAACGAAGATGAAGTAAACATGGAGCTTATACCGGTAACATCAGATAGAATTGAAGAAATTGCTGAAACTTCTAGTGCTTCTCAGAAATCAAGAACAAGAGTAAGGAGAAAGCTGAAAGAATCTCCACCATGTAAAATACTTAGGCACGATGCATTGCCTGAGGAAGTAAGAGTCGGATCAATTTTTGAGAACAAACAAAACATGACTAAATTTTTCTGCAGCTTGGAGATAAACCAGAAAGTTGAATTCACTGCTGTTAGATCATGTTCAAAAAGATACGAGCTGAAATGCATCGTGAAAAAATGTGCTTGGAATGTACGTGCTACCAGAATAAAAAACTTCACACTATTCAGGGTGATAAAATATGATAACAACCATGAATGCTCGGTTGATGCAAGAAAATTAGATCAGAAGCATGCTATATCAAATTTTATAAGTGAACAGATAATAGAACATGTTCGAGACAAAAAGATAGATGTTACACCAGCCTTTGTAGAAATCGAAATGAAAAAGAAATTTGGGATTGACATTGGTTATCACAAAGCATGGCGCGCTATTCAAAAAGCTGTTGCTTGCATAAGGGGAACACCTGAAGAGAACTACCAGATTCTTCCTTCATACCTACACATGATGGTGCACAAAAACTTAGGAATGTACACAAGCATAAAAAGAAATGGGCAGAATAGGTAAGCAAAACAATACTAACCATCAGCCAGAAGTTTCAAATGTTCCTATTTGAAAAACTTAACACCTTATGATTTATTTTTTTGTGTTTCACTGTACAGATTTGCTTACATGTTCTTTGCTCCTGCGGCATCAGTAGCTGGTTGGTCCTACTGTAGACCCGTTATTACAGTAGATGCAACGTTTTAAAGTCAAAATATCGTGGTGTTCTATTTGTTTCTATATCAAAGGATGCAAACAATAAAATCTTTCCTCTATGTTTTGGTGTAGCAGATTCAGAAAACAATGAGGCATACATTTGGTTCTTTGGGGAAATGAGAAAAGAAATTCAAGTCTGTCGTGAACTAGTTTTCTTATCAGATTGAAACCAATCGATCACAAATGGGATTAGAAAAGTTTTTTCTGAAGCTCACCATGGTATCTGCCTCTATCACTTTGAGAAAAATTTAAAGAAAAGACATGCAAAAGCCACGATAATAAATCTTTTTCAAAGTGCTGCAAGGTCATACAAATGTGAAGATTTTAATTAGTTAATGTCCCAACTCAAAAGTGTTGACAAGAAAACATACAATTACATAATGGAAGAGCCTCCATAGAGATGGGCTCGATCGTGGTTCCCACGGCGACGTTATGATATGCTAACAACATACATGCTAGAATCATGAATTCCGTTTTACTAGAAGGGAGAGTAATGCCTATTTTAAGAACGTTTCCAAGAAAAGTTGGGAGAGTGGTTTTACGAACGGAGAAAAAAGGCAAATGAAACTTTTCACAGAGTATCAATATGGGCAGAAGAAGATATGACTAAGAAGATGGACTTGGCTTGCAAAATGTTTGTGAGTATATTTATTAACTTTAGCTTTTTATATCTGTTGCAGTGATTTACTGCTTATATTTAAAAAACTTCATACCTTTTCTTTTTGAAGCAACAATACACTAATATAGTTTATCTTAATTTTTTATTCCTTGTTAGGTATTCAACCTTGATTCAATGTTGTTTAGAATAAATAGCGAAGGAATTGAATTCATTGTGGACTTAAAGAAGAGAACTTATGACTGCCTGGAATTCCAACTTGATTAATTGCCCTGTCCACATGCAATTGCTGCTATTAATAAGAGATATTTGCAGAAATCTGACTACTGCTCAAATTGGTATTCAAAGGAAACATGGTTGAAAACATATGAAGGACATGTGATTACCGTGGGAGATCAAAAATCATGGGATATACCACAAAATGTACAATCTGAGATCACAAAACTTCCCGATGTAGAGATTTTACAAGTAAGAAGACAAAAAAAGAGGCATATTCCTACGACTGAATCAGTACCATTGAAGTCTACCAAATGCGGTTGGTGTAAAAAAGTTGGGCATAACAGAACAACTTGCTTGTCTTCTCCAGCACCTCATCCGTATTCCAAAAAATACACTAAAAAATACTCCAACCTTCAATAATCCTTGGTTTGAATTTAAACTTTCATTATTGTATGACATATTTGAAATGTGATTTTTTTCATAGGAATAAAAAAACTCTTGGACTATTTTATATACTGCTAAAGTACAAGTCACTCATTTTTGTTGCGTAGGCTTACATGTTTGGTTGCATTTTAAAAAAGTACGCAATGACTTCAGCGATAAAAAACTTCAGGTTACAGTATGTGAAATACATATCCTTAACAAACACACACACAGACATACATACACACACACACACATACATACGCGTACAACACATAAAAGAAACGCATGTACAAACAAAAGCTTCAGCATCTATATGCTGAAGTTATTCAAAATGAACCTAATAACTTCAGCATATTCTCTAATGAATATGCTTAAGTAAACAAAAAAGCACAGCAATAAAAACATAAAAAAAAGATTACAAACACTAAGCATCATCACCATCATCATCATCACAGTACTCCTCAATTTCTCTAAATATCTCATCATCATCAGTATCGGAGATAACTATACGGTACTCAAGCAAAAGACCACAGAGTCCAACGAGATCATTCTTCAACTTGTTGAATTCATCACACAATTGACTTTGTTCAACTATTACTCTATCCATAAGAGAAAGAAGAGTCTTCAGGTTGTTTTGTAGCTCGGAATAATCGTCCCCGATGGGAAACTTAAAACTATCAAACTGCTGCACAACCTTGTCAAACGAGGTTGAATAACCTCCACAACTACGTTCTTGGTTAAGCCTGTTCTGGAATGATTCATTGGCAAAACACTGTGGTCTGATTCTCTCCCAATCAGCCTTTATTCGATCCCGCAAAAGCATAAGAGTAGACATCGATTTGTTATTGTACCACTCACACTTCAAAGTCTCCCACTTCTGCATAATTTCATCCATATTAGGCTTCCTACTTCCTCTTGCACCAGACATTCTTTCTTTAACAAAAGCTAAAACACTAAGGATGAATATAAATTTAAAGAAATATGATGGAAGTCTATGAATGACTATGAAATTTGCAAGTGAAGAGATTGTTAATATAGACAAAGAGTTCACCTAATCAATTTAATATCTATAAATATATAAGTAACTTTTAAGGCGTTTTTATTGTTTTATGTTCAGAGAAATTGAATGAAACAAGATAAGTAGGTGGTAAAACAAGTATGTGGTAAATGCAAAAAGAAATGTAACTTCAGCCCTAATAAGCCCACAGTTTTTCTATAGTAAAAAAATATCTTCAGCCTGAAAAGTAACTTTTTGGATCATTTACTATATGGTCAAACAAATTTAAATGAAAGATGAAGTAGGTGACAAAAGACAAAAAGTGGCTAGTAAATGCAAAAAAGAAAAGTATCAAGTTGAAAAAATACCAAAACATACTGAAGTTTTTGCCGTAAAGCTTTTTTAAAAACTTCAGCCCAATGTGCTGAAGTTATTTAGTTCATTTATAAAAACTTTAGCATAACATAAGCTGAAGTTTTTCGTCGTAAATTCAAAAGTTTTGTCATAAAGCTTTTTCAAAAACTTCAGCCCAATATGCTGAAGTTATTTAGTTTATTTCTAAAAACTTTAGCACTTGGTAAGCTGAAGTTTTTGTCCCAGATTCAATAGTTTTTGTCGTAAAGCCTTTTCAAAAACTTCAGCCCAATGTGCTGAAGTTTTTTAGTACATTTTTAAAAACTTCAGCACTTTATAAGCTGAAGTTTTTGTCCTGGATTCAATAGTTTTTCTCGTAAAACTTTTTCAAATAACTTACGCAGAAACTATTGAAGTTATTTAGTGTATTTCTAAAAACTTCAGCACATTATGAGCTAAAGTTTTTGTCCTACAATCGACACTTTTGTTATGACTTTTAACCAAAACTTCAGCTTAAAAAGCAGAAGTTATTTACTTAAAATATACTTAAAATTCATGAAGAAAGACACAAACATATTTGAATCAATCCAAGTCAACTAAAAACTAATTAATGCGAATAGAACAAAAATTTAAAAGACATCACATAATTCACACAAAAAATTCACAGATTATCTTCATATTCTCCATAGTCATGTCCTAGTTGCTCTTCTTGGGTTTCTTAACCATATTCCATAAGTCCAAAGATTTGTAGCCAATTCCCTGTTGAATACCTATGCATGCCTTTGGTTATAGAACTCTCTATGATTTTTTTAGGAACTCCCGTCTTCTTTCATAACAACTTTACTACTATGATTTCATGCTTACAGATGAGACCTAGACACTAGCAAATCTCAGTGTCAAACTTAAGAGATATGCCCATGCTGTAGAGCTCCTAACATAATAACTTTGCACCATATACACATCAACCTTCACTATGTCTTCAACTGATTCATAGAAGCGGCAATACGAGCCCATTACTTTACCACCTTGTACGGACCTCTGAATTACATTTGCCATATTCTTGCACTTCCCACATATGTGCATCTGGAAGGACTCACTAAGTGTGAAAAGGCGTTCATGCAAATTCGTTGTAGCATCATGAGCTATAAGACAGTCACGCTCCATTTCACCAAATTTAATTCCACCAAAACGTTTTCTGTCAGATACAGGTTGACGAAGTTTACTACTATGATTTTTTTAACGACTCCCATCTTCTTTCATAAGAAAAAAACAAGAAAATATTGGCAAAGACATGCTTACTGGTGTGCAATTGGGAATTCGTGGGAAGCAAAGATAATGAAGGAGAAATCAAAAATACTTCATATGTGACGGAGAGTGACCACATAAAAAACTCGAGCTCCAGAAAATTTGCTCTTTTTCCTAAATGTTAGATTTATCAACTAGTATAAAGAGAAAATTGTCCTGGAGCTCGAATTTTTGATCTGTCCACTCGCCTTCACATATGAAGTATTTCGACTTTTCCTTCATTATCTTTGCTTCCCATGAACTCCCTTATACACCCAATAAGCATGTCTTTGCCAACATTTTCATGTTTTTCTTTGAATATAAATTTAAGGAAATATGATAGAAGTCTATGGATGACTATGAAATTTTCAAGTGAAGAGATTGTTAATATAGCCAAAGAGTGCACCTTATCAATTTAATATCTATAAATGTAAAAGATATTAAATTTAATATCTATAAATGTTGAAGAGATTGTTAAATGCTTTTTTGTTCAGAGAAATTGAATATAACAAGATAAGTAGGTGGTAAAACAAGTAAGTGGTAAATGCTAGTAGTTGATAAATGCAATAAATAAATAGTAAAAAATAAGGCCACAGTTTTTCTATAGTAAAAAAATAACTACATTTACTATATGTCCAGAGAAATTTAAATGAAAGATGAAGTAGGTGATATAGGTGATAAATGACAAAAAACTTCAGCCCAATGTGCTGAAGTTTTTTAGTGTATTTCTAAAAATTTCAGCACTTGATAAGCTGAAGTTTTTGTCCTGGATTCAATAGTGTTTTTCGTAGAGCTTTTTCAAAAAGCTTCAGTTCAAACTGCTGAAGGTTTTTAGTATATTTCTAAAAACTTCAGCACTTGATAAAGCTGATGTTTTTGTCCTACAATCGAGACTTTTGTTATGACTTTTAACCAAAACTTCAGCTTAAAAAGCAGAAGTCATTTACTTCATGTTTAAGTTTTTTCAACAAAAATGTACTTAAAATTCATGATAAAAGACACAAACATATTTGTCTGAACAAAAATCAACTAAAAAATAACTAATGTATATTCACAAAGTCCAAATTTTTGTGCACCCAATCCTCTAATAAAAAAATTCATACACAGTCTCTTCAAAATCTCCATAATTATGCCCTTGTTGTTCTTCTGGAGTTTCATAGTCGCTATCTTGTTTCCACTTTCCATGAACCCAAAAATTGGCAGCCAATTCTCTCATGTATGTCAATGTCTGATTTTGATCGAACTTAAAGACATCTTCTTTCTTCAACCTCATATCCATGAACTTAAGAGCAAATACGCCACAATCAACACTACAAAAAGAACATGAAAAAGAAATTGAAGAATAGTTAATACAAGGGCAAAAAATAATAAACATAAGATGCATGGTAAAACATATGTGAAACACGTACTTGTTATCCTGCAGAGGTGTCTGCATCCACTTAATTAGAAAATTTTTCCATAGGACTTTTCCCATAAAATTTATTGTGTGCCCCAAATTCCAAGCATTTGAGATAGTATGGGATCAACTGGGCATAATTTCTGAAATGTTCAAGCGCACGATCATATGTTACACTGCCCATGGAATCATACACATATAGTTTTATCATTAAAGTCCAGAATTCCAAAAAAGCAGTGCGTAGATCTCTGGCCCAACCTTGGCTTAAGTCGAAATGGAAAGAATACTTTTCTGGAAGATGCCCATGAGATAACATAGGAAAGGTCGACGCCTATTACGTAGTTGGAAACCTTTTCATTCGTTGATTCTTCCTCAAACCAACTAAAGTCCGTAAGTGGCTGAATAATCGCTTCTTCTTCTTCTGCCTGTTGTTTGGATATCGTCTTTCTCTTTGATTTGCTCTTTTTTTGATCCCCTATTCTCTTTTCCTTCCTTTTTCTAATTTTCTCCATATGTTCTTCTGAAGTATGAATATCAGCCAGCTTAGTCATATACTAATCAAAAATTAAATCTGTTACTGCACATCTTGATTTTGAATAACCTGGAAGGTGATAGCAATATTTTTTGTGCAAGTAATATATGCCCACACCCATATGCTGCAAATGAACAATAACAAAAGATAACATGTGAAATAAAAACTTCAGCATGCATAACTATGAAGTTTAGAAAAAGCGCATTACAAAACTACAAACAGCATTACAAAAACTTAAGTATATTCAGTTTGAAGTGTTAGAAAATAATCAAAAAAAAAACTTCTGCATGTTTGATTTAAAAGTTTTGAAAAAAACTAGAGAATGCATGTCAAAAACTTCAGCACGGTTAGGCTGAAGTTTTAGCATATAAGCTAAAAAACTTCAGTAGTTTACTATGAATAAAGCTGAAGTTTTCCAAATTATAGTACAAAAACTTTACTATAAAAAATAAGATGAAGTTTTGGGAAATACAGTTGAAAACAATTCAAAAAATAAACTTAATAACTTACTTCATCCGCATGATCATAGTTAGGATCCATAAGCTCGGTAAAGAATGATTTTGCAATATCAACTCCAACTAATCTGAATGGATTGGAATCATATTCAATGGCATCCATCTCTAACCACTCTGTAAATCTTTGCATCAATCCACTGTCTGGATTAACATAATGGAAGGGTCACTTTCGTATATTCTTTCCTACTTTCCAATCTTGCCCCCTTTGCTTTTGTTTAGGAATAACGTAAGCAGATCTCAACCAAATACTCTCAATACGAATCATTTTCCCTTTTTTATCTGGTTTTCCTTTTGCTTGCTCTTCCTGCTGTTCCGTCACAATTAACTGTTGTTGTTCAGCAGCAGGAGAAAAACCACAGCCATCGCGGTAGATACTTGACAAACTCCCTGCTGTTCACGACGTTCTTGTCTCTTTTCACGAACAACAATAGCAGCAGAATTACTTTCTGAATCAGTCCCTTGTATACTACCAAGTGAAAATGAACATAAATTGAAGTTGGGGATATCACTGGTGTCACACATAGGAGAACTGGAAATCTTCCTTCTCTTAGGATTTGGAAGAAGTTGCGATGCATCAGATGAGATCTGCAAAAGCAAGGAAAATATAAACATAAATAAAACTGATACAAAAACACATTAGGCAAAAAACCAGCTTGTAATCGAATTGCAGAAAATAACTACCTGGTCTAAATTTTGAGACACATATGGTGTTTGCATTCCAACAGATCCACTTCCTTTAACTTCAGATATGCATGTATCTTCATGCAAAAAAAACTAAATAATACTGACTAAATTTATAAAATAATACCAACACACTT
This sequence comes from Nicotiana tabacum, assembly GCF_000715075.1. Classification (NCBI taxonomy): domain Eukaryota; kingdom Viridiplantae; phylum Streptophyta; class Magnoliopsida; order Solanales; family Solanaceae; genus Nicotiana; species Nicotiana tabacum. The sequence goes on along the minus strand of NC_134089.1, from coordinate 155,179,043 downwards.
CACACCTGTCTGTGAGCCAACAAGTGTGAATAAATGTATTTCTCCTTTTTGATATAGCTGCATAAGCTCATCAAATTCTTTTTGAGTTGCCTCGAGTCTTTCTGAAAAATCATTCAAAAACATAACAAAGAAAATAAAGTATGTAAATTTTCAAACTGTAAAAAATATACTTCGATCAAATGTAATAAATTCATGATCTATAGAATACCTTGACGTTTGTCTTCCACTATGGTTTCCCTAGGCTGCATGCCTTTGTCGATATCAGCAGTTCCAACTTCATTCAATTGTGCACCAACGTCGAGGAGCATTGGAGTATTCTCTGGAAGGTTTTCTCAACTCTACCTTCATTCAATTCAGCATCATCAGAGAGTTTTTGTCATGACCCAAAATCCACTAAGGGTCGTGATGGAGCTGGACACCACTGTCAGGCAAGTCAACCATAAATACTTAATTAAATTCTCATTTAAACAATTATGAAAACTCTGATTTTTCTTCAATTTTTACGAGTAAGAGACACTCAGTTCAAATTAAATATACATGTCAAGAAGTCAATACAAAATACCTCATAACTATCCCAGAACCCGGTGTCACAAGTGCATGAGATATTTCTAGGAAGTAATACAATACAACAACCGTCCGGAATACAAATTGGACAGAAAATAAATAAAATAATCTAGAAGAGACTCTGCTGGCCGCGGGTCATCTCGGGCAGTGTAGTTCGCCTAAGTCTTCGTGTCAACCATGCTGCTACGCCCACTAGGCCACTAGAGATACATGTGCATGTGCAACAAAAATGCACAGAAGTGTAGTATGAGTACGAAAACAACGTGTACCCAATGAGTATCCCGTCTAATCTCGAAGAAGTAGAGACGAGAGGTCGACTTTGACACTTACTAGTGGTCCAATAATGTTATCTCAATAATATAGTAAATCGGGGATTTTTATAAACATGATTGTAATTCGATGGAACGAAGCAAGTAAGCAATTCTTTCTTTTATAGAAAATTTCCAAATACCTTTTCAACATTTATGCAAATATTCTCAAACCGGGAAGAGGCAATAACAACTTCAATAAGTTTCAAGGCAAGCAATACAAGCATGCGCAAATCATGCCGAGGTCGTATGGCCCAATCCAACAATATTTAAATCGTGCACTGCTAGAGGGTCGAATGGCGCGAACCATAGATGCATCTATTTAATCTACCGAGGCGTTTGGCCCGTTCCGAAATTAAACACATACAGACAGTCAATCAAGAAGTCAACAGGGAACAATTATCCGAAGAAAATCCAATTCTCTTTTAACAATTTTAGAAAAATGAAGTTTAATCTTTTTAGAAATTCATTTACCAATTCGATAGGATTTAAGCAATTCATCTGTCAATAAGGTTACAAATATTCCAAGTATAGCATGCTTTTGGATCCTAGACTACCCGAACTTTCACATGATAGTAGCTACGTACGGACTCTCGTCACCTCGTGAGTACGTAGCCCCCACAATTAGGAGCACATAACCAATTATTTCACATATGGGGACAATTCCCTCTTACAAGGTTAGAAAGGAGACTCACTTCGCTCTGAAGATCCATAATCGACATTCCTCGTCCTTTCAAAGACTCGAATCAATGTACAAAGCTCCAAAGCTAGCCAATAATAATATAAATCCATTAATATATGCTCAATTACCCCTAATGATCCAATTTATAACAATTACTAACCCTGATCGAAAAGTTGACAAAATTGCTCTCAGGCCCACGTGCCCGGATTCCTAAATTTTTCGAAGATAAGGTTTACCCGCAACCTCACGAACTCAAATATATAATTTACTCTCAATTTCCTACCCAAAATCATGGCCAAAATCCAAAAATACCATTTCTAGGTCTTTCCACCAAAACCCCAAATTTCTACCAATTTCATGCTCAAATCCATACATAATCAATGTATTTAACTCAAGATAGGTGGGGATAACTTGCCTTGTCGTTGATGATGAAAACCCCCCTCTTGAAACCCTCCAAGAATCTCCCAAGCCAAGAGAAATATGAAAGAACATGGCCAAATCCCGACTTTAAAACAACCCACTGCCTCCAGCCCTTTCCACACATGCGGTCTCGCAGGGGCGAACCAAACGTCGCTTCTGTTGTCCAGGGCTCCCAGCCCATTCCGCTTCTGCGTCCTCTCCTCCGCAGATGCGGTCCCATTTCTATGGCAAAACAACTGCATTTGTGGTCCCAGCCTAGCCGTCCATTTCCGCTTCTGCGGCATGAAGGCCGTTTTTGCGGCTCCGCACCTGCGACCTTATTCTCGCAGGTGCGGTTACACCAGCAACTTTAGCCCTTTCCAAAATTCCATTTTAGATCCGTTAACCACCCGAAATCCACCCGAGGCCCCCGGGACCCTGACCAATCATACGAACCAGTCCCAAAACACATTACGGACCTGCTTGAGGCCTCAAATCATATCAAACAACGCTAAAATCATGAATCGACCTCCAATCCAAGCTTAATGAACGTTAGAAATTCAAACTTCTACCTTCGATGATGAAACCTATCAAATCACGTCCGATTGACCTCAAATTTTGCACATAAGTCATATTTGACATTACAAACCTGCTCCAACTTTCGAAATTGAATTCCGACCCCGATATCAAAAAGTCCACTTCCGGTCAAACTTCTCAAAAACCTTCAAATTTCTATCTTTAGCCAAATGACTCCAAAATGACCTACGGACCTCCAAATTCACTTTTGATCACTTTCCCAACACCAGAATCACCATACGGAGATATTCTCAGATTCGGAATCCCACACGGACATTGATAACACTAAAATGCACTTCAACCCAAACTTATGAAATTCTTCCAAAAATTCTAACTTACACAATAGGTGCTGAAACGTTCCCGGGTCTTCCAAAACCTAATCCGAGCATACGTCCAAGTCTGAAATCATCATACGAACCTGTTGGAACCTTCGAATCCCGATCCTGATGTCATTTACTCAAAAATCCAATCCTAGTTAATTCTTTCAACTTAAAGCTTCCGAAATGAGAATTCTCTTTCCAAATCAACTCCAAACTCCCCGAAATTCAATTCCGACCACGCGTACAAGTCATAATACCTAAAATGAAACTGCTCATGGCCTCAAACTGCTGAACGGCACGCTAGAGCTCAAAATAACCGGTCAGATCGTTACATTCTCTCCCACTTAAACATACGTTCGTCCTCGAACGTGCTAAGAATTGTGATGGGGTTATCTGAAATCACTGTTTAACACCTCGAGCACCTACCCGTGCTAGCAAAACTCAGTTGAGCACCCTAGCTTGATCAATCTGAAAATATCCTTTTTCATTTAAGCAAATAAGCCTTAGAGCCCAATTCCAATATCCAGAATTCTTGTCAGGCATGTTCCAACATACGCTCACCGTATCAATAACTACCTGCAGCACCAAAACATGACTGCATACCTTAGCTGAATTCACACCATGCACCACGATAACAGGACCACGATAACATCCTCTGATCAAATTAGTCAAAATTCCACGAATCTGATGCTCCCATTGCACCTAATGACCTACATAGGTCTTGTTCTAACACTTACAATACCGCCAAGACAAAAGAGAAGTGTAGAAATTCATAACCAACTGCCAAATCAACAATTCATTGGGTCTATACTCCTGACAAGAGCTATCACCTCATTTTGAACCAAATAATGGTCTTTGCTTTTTAATATACTTCATATAATCCGACTGCACTATTCCTAGATCCAATAACATCGTCTGACCCAGTACGAATTTCTCAGGCAATAAGCCACCCCGGACATGATCAAAAGCCTCATATAATGCCACAATGTGCCAATAGGCTACCAATTCAAAGGTGATACAAGAGGAAAACAAACTCTAGAAGGAACTACTCAACTCACGCACTAATATGGACTTTCCTTAGAAAATGGGAAACAAAGCATACAAAAATAGCATATAGAAAACTGTACTCAACATCACACTGTTGCGGCGTGCAATCCGATCCAAATAACATACGCATGGCGGCGTGCCACTCGATCCACACATAGAATTCACATAAGGAGATATATATCGAGCTAAATTGCTCATCACAATAAAATACTGAATATCGGTCACAAGCACACTAAGTGCATAATACCGTCCCTAGGGAGACATATAGCGCCATAGGCTACAAAACTCAAGCACAACTAAGGTGCGATATACGATCTGAATCTCGAGAGCCAACCTGCTCATATAAATCATCTCTATGCGGAACCTCAACACATAAGAAATTCACCAAGCTATCTCAGAACTCATACGGCGCAATATATCATTACATGAAATAGCTGACGACGAAATAGTACCCCGACTACTTGTCCAAAGGAGCGCATTGCTGAAATGAAAACATCTGGCCTGATATAGAGCCAATATTCACACTTAGATCCATCCACAGACCTCAAGCTGATTCTTATCACACTGAACTAGGATAATAACCTTTCGAAGGTCTATAATAACCCCCCTTTTCTCATAACACTCGAGAACTACCATCATAATCGGCGCAATCCTCCACGGTCCACAACCCAATAAGTCGAGTGTCCTCCAAGCATAAATTCTCAAATTAATAATATCACCACCGTCTTCATATTTGGTTGAAATCTTCAATCAATCAAGTGACTACATGCCACACTTATACAATATTCACGTGGGGCACTCTCCCACGACCTTCCGTAACAGACAACAAGTATGTGTATCCATACTATCACACCCCTTTTTAACCAACTCACTAACCCTCTTAAAAATAAATAAAAAGATTTATAAAGCTCAAAAAGGGTTTTTAATTAAAAGTGACAAAATTGTATTCAAAAGGAAACAACTCAGAGTCGTCACCTGACTTTGATTTCGGTGTGCCATGTCACCGTTTTTTAAGAATGATTTTTTTCCTTTAAAACACTTTGGACTCCAAAACTAAGTCTACACCAGAGATTTGGGTAAGGGGGTTCATTTGACTGGGGGAGAAGGTGTTAGTCATTCTCCGAGTCTCGTAACTAGTACGGTTGCACACTTGATCAAGTAGGCTTTAAAATATTTGAATTGAGGTAACAAACACAGAAACGAGAAAATAAACACACAAGAGGCTCGAGGTCGTTCCCACCTAAAATAATAAAAATAAAAATGAAAATAAAATACTACGAGTTCTACTTTAGGCCTCCAAATACAAGCACTTCGGGGCATACCCCAGAAAATATATACAAATTATGCAGGGGCATTCCCCGGATAATAAACTAAAAGAAACTACCTCTTGCCTCAAAAAAAAAATAAAGGAAACCTAAGATTTTCCTACTCAAGTGATAACGACCCAAAACATGCTGCTAGCGGACGAAGAAATGAAATGAATAAAAAGAAGCTAAATAAAATAAATCATGGCATGCTCTTTTAGTCTTTTTAGACCAAGCCCAATCCTAAAGCATGTAGTTTAACTGAATACTAGTGGGCTCGATCTTTTCCCAATTCCCACGACCCGACAATCAAACAAATATCCACCAGACAATAGAGAATGAAATTCCGGACCATACAAAGAGAGAAAAGTATAAAGCAACAAATAAATATATGGTCAATCAAAATATGATAAGAGCCATCTAAAGTCCCATTAAACACATTTATGCGCCTCACTTCTCAATTCCCGAACTTCCATCTATCAGAAACACACATGTTTACATGCTCAAAATCATGAATTCCAAGTTATGAACTTCAAAAAAAGAAACTTCTCACATAGAAAAGCATTTGTGCCAAACTCAATTAACATGGTGACTTGAGAAAATGAATTAGTCCTTAACAGGTCATTAGATCAACAAAACACAAAGATATCCTTCAACAGAATGCAAACTCTCCAACCATTGGGAAAAGAAAGCCAAAATTTAAACCAAGTTCACCTACATTCCAATTTAGTGAGTTAAATTTCTGGGCAACATTAACACAACCCAAGGATACCAAGCAATCTGACGACAAGGATTATTCGGGAACCAAATTTCCCTTTTTTTTCTTTTTCTAGGTAAAAGGGTGACTCAACTCAATTAGCAGAAAAACAAAAGAAGAATTCGGTCTTTTATTTTAATGCTGAGGCGCATATGTAAGCACATAAATGTTTGGACGACAGTAACTGCTATATTCATGACAAAATTCATCGTTACCAGCTTAGCTCAACCAGAGAGATGGCTTAAAAAATCCGTATAGACTCATTTATTGGAGAGATAACAAGACTGTAAGAAAGAGTTGAACTATATCTAGCCCCAACGACCAAACCTGTACATCACGACAAGGGAGAAACAAGCCTCGCAATAGGGTACGAACTGAATTGATTAATAATACGATCTGACTAAAGTGTACCAAGGAGTTGTAGCAGTTCTAACTGCCGAGTAAAACTGACTGCTGACAACAATCAGTGAACGCCAAAGAACAATTTCAGAACTCAGTTGGCACTTAGATTCAATCAAACAGTTTAAAAGATCAAATAGGTAGCAAGTATATGGTTGCTTGAAATTGTCTTTCACTTGCAGTCAAAGAACTGATGTGAATCGATGCAAAACACAGCAGGGATCATCAAAGGACGATTTCAGAATTCATATTTTTAGTTCCAATTCAACCAAATGAGCAGAAACATTCATAGAAATTACAGCAATCACAAGACGGCTTCACACTCTTGTTAACAATCACAAAAAATTCAAGCTTCATATGCTAATCTCAGAAATCGGTACTTAATCTTAAACAAACAAAAATCAAACAACCTCTAACCCCACTAAACCTCTGGCTCTCATCATATTTGGATCGAACCTTTAAACATAAACGAAGAAAAGAGGAGAAAATGAACATGAGAATCAAAATGTCTTCTAAATAACAGAAGGTAAGAGGTTCGACTACAAAGCTTTGAACCCGAAATCCAAGTGAGGAAACAGGAACAACTTCAAACAAGGAACCACGATCGAAATTTTTCAGCGGACAGTAATTTGAAGCCTCAAACTTGAACACCTCAGGCAATCTCCATGTTTGCAACCGAAATCCAGATTCAAAGAAGAAATAGAACAAGTAAAGAGATATATATCTATATTTTTTTGGTTTTTCTGAAGTTTTTAAGAACTGAAAAAAAATTAGAGAGCAAGATTGATGATTGTTTTGAAACCCTCATTTTTTCTCCCAATCCCCGTCTATCTGAAAACCCTCATAATGGGGAGTATTTATATGAACTCTCAAAGGTTATCTTCCTCTCCTCCAAGAAAACCTCGAAACCGTGTAGACCCCTCCAAAAACAAAAAATCTGAAAATTCTTGTTGTAAACAAAAAATCAAAAAATGGAGGTCTTGGATCAAAACCTTGATCCAACGACTTCCATTGTCCAATCTTTTATCCAAAGGCTTCGAATTTGCTTCAAAAAAATGAAAAAGAAAGGAAAATATGTGTAATAATGATGAGACTCGGTACGGAATGTGTGACGTGGAGGAAGGAGAGAAGAGAAGAGGGGACCATGAGTGAGATTAGGTTGGAGTTATGGTGGTTTGGGAGCGGCAGAGATGGGGTGAAGAGGTGGGCGCCGATTTTGGGATGGATCTTTAGGTTTAGGGTTTGGCTAAAATAAGGTTTTATATGGTAGGGTTGGAGGATAGGGGTCATTGGATTAGATGATATAAATGGCAAGGATTTAAGGAGGGAGTGGGGTGGGTAGGCAGGCGGGTCACAGGTCAAGGGTATTGGGTGCGGGGTCAATTAATGGGTTAAATGACATTGGGCTGATAAGGGCTGTTGGGCTCAGAATTGGCTAAGAAAAGTTGAAAATTCATTAAACCCAATTTTCTTCTAATGCAGTATAAAATACTTACAAAAAGATAAAGTCCTCCTAATTAATTAGAATAAACAATTAAAACAAAATTAAAAGTTAAAAGTGAAACTATTTTTGATATTTTTCAAGATTATATTAAAATAAAGTTAAAGGAAAATAAATAAAAATTCTAGTAAAATAAAATCGTATGACTACAAAACATTAATGAAATTATTTTATATAATTTTTTAATTAATTTGTTTTTAAAAAAATTGTAATTGAAGTCAAAATAGACTAAAACTCTAGTTAACTCAAATAAACATTTAAAATATGCAATAAATATAGCTTGAAGACATGTCGGGTCAAAAATTACGTTTTTACATCTGCCCCTCTTTGCTTGTAAATACGAAGAGTTTTCGGAGCAAAGAACAATAAGCAACGTAATTGATTTATGACCCAACGCTTATTCAAAACGAAACAAAGACGGACGAAAGATTGTGACCGAGCCCTGGTATCTGAGCTGCCTACATATCCTTCGCTATAAAGGAATCAAGCCACGTGTAGTTCAGAAGTGAGAAGAACAACGGATTATACCGAGGTGGAGAGCCGAGTGAAGTGCTGTCGCGGTTCCGGTCCGTGGTTCCTACCTTTACATCAAAAATAAAAGGAAAAATTACACCAAAAGTAAATGTAAAATGCAAGATCCTATCTACTTCTTATCTTGAATCTTCCTTGAATCTCTTCTTGATCTTCAACATGAAACTGAAAAATGGACCATGTTCTTCAGGAGGGCTCCTGATACTTCTTGAGTTTGCGAATTGAAAGTAACTCACAAAAGAATTCCCTTGTTCTCCAGGTGGGCGCCTGATTTCCAAAACTTGAATTGTATTTCCTTGTTCTCCAAGTGGGTGCCTGATTGCCAAAACTTGAACTGTATTCCCTTGTTCTCTAGGTGGGCACCTGACTGCCAAAAACTTGTATTGTATTCCCTTGTTCTCCAGGTGGATGTCTGATTACCAAAAACTTGAACTGTATTCCCTTGTTCTCCAGGTGGGTGCCTGATTGCCAAAACTTGAACTGTATTCCCTTGTTCTCCAGGTGGACGCCTGCCATTACAACAAAACAGACAAAACAAAAGAAATTTTTCTGCCCCAGTTTGGTATCTAGGCACATCTGTGAGTGTTAATCGAATCATGTTACCTAAAAGAGCTTTAAGAATTTAAAATCTAAATCCCATTATCCAGGAGGGCCCTGAAAACTTCAAATTAAATCTCATCTTAAGAGTAACAACTTTAAAGCTAAATTATATTTCCTAAAGGTAAAACTTACGCTAAATCTTGTTATCTATGAAGGTCTTGAAATTTAACTAGGTCCCATTATCCATGAGGGCCCTTAAAATTTTAAATTAAATCTCATTATCTAGAAAGGTCCTGAAAATATGAAAACTAAATCCCATTATCCAGGAGGGTCCTGAAAATTTAAATTAAATCCCATTATCCAGGAGGGTCCTGAAAACTTAAAAACCTAAATCCCATTATCCATGAGGGTCCTAAAGAATTAAAATTAAATCCCATTATCTAGGAGGGTCCTGAAAATTTAAAACTAAATCCCATTATCCAGGAGGGTCCTAAAAAATCGAGAATGAACTTACCTGAACCATGCTCTCTTCTTGGAGGATTCTGAACAGAATTTCTTGCCCCCGAACCATGCCTTCTTCATGGGAGAGTCCCTGTGGATTAACAAATTTTCCTTCCCCTGTTTCAGACAAATAAAATTTTGTTAGTTTGAAAAAGTGGTGGTTAGTTTGTGGCATCATTGCTGAGTGTCTACTTCTGCAACTGCCATGTTTCATTCTGATTAGCTGCTTCGGGCCAGCAAGGAGTTGTTTGACCTTTTGATTGGAACTGGACCACAAAACCTCTGAATGACCTGAATCTCTTACACTCACTTGTTGCATTGTGTTTTCATTCTGAAAGTTGCTGCATCCTTGTATTTTCTCAAAATTCAGGATTCACTTGATTGCCTGAACCTCAGTTATCACCATACCGCTTATTCTAAATCATGTCAATTGTGATGTGCCTGGCCGAACTTTACTTTGCGTAGTTTAGAAGCTGGTAGTAGGATTTGGAATCCTTTCCTGCTTGTTCAACAAGGGCTAACTCGAAAGAAACTCGTAAAGGCAGACTCAAAGAGCAAAGTGAAATGATTTTTGGCAAAAGGAACAAAGGAAAATTTTGAACACAGATGACTATGTGAAGAAGAAGACTTATCTGAGTGAAGCGGCTGTCTCCAACGATCATGACATGCATTTAGGATTGATCAGCCTAATCCGTCCGAACAATCATATTTTCAGTTCAGGTCGTGTCTTCATACTTCAAAAAACCGGGCTTTTACTAATCCAAATTCTCTATCAAGTCACGAGCCTCATTCGACTTATAGTGCCCCGAAGGATTTTCACCAACAAGCCTCTCTCATTTGTTCATCCCTCAACTCATCATCGCCTTACGGTGCCCGCGGGGGTTTTCACCAATAATACTCTCTCATTTTAAATTTTCTCTCAACTTATCATTGCCTTACGGTGCCCGTGAGGGTTTTCACCAATAAGACTCTCTCATTTTAAATTTTCTCTCAGCTCATTATCGCCTTACGGTGCCCGTGAGGGTTTTCACCAATAAGACTCTCTCATTTTAAATTTTCTCTCTTGTGCCCAAGAATAAAGTGCTACCCATGATATAAATCATACCTCTATCTCGCTTGACTTGGCATCTTCAAAGATTGATCGGAAGGTCTTTCTTTGGACCGTAATGTAGGCTTTTGGATATGGTTAGAAAGACAGGGTGACATGAAGGCTCAAAATAATTTAAGGTGAAAGGGATTCAAAATTACAACTTTTGGAATCAGATCTTTTGCAAAACCAAAACTTCTGCCCCAGTTTCTTTGGGTCTGGGAAATTTTGGATTTTGATGGGATTGAACCGTGTAATGCCGCCTACATATCCTTAAAGGGAATTAGGTCGAACGTAGTTCAAACAAAAGTTGTTTGTTCTTGTTTCTTTTCTTTTCTTTTTTTTCTTTCTTTCTTTCTTTTCTTTTTTTTTCTTTTCTTTTTCCTTTTTTTTCATTTTTCTTATTTTTCATTCATTTTTTTATTCTCTAATTCTGCTACTAATTCCAAAAGAGGGGTATGAAAGAAAGTAAATAAGGCTCAAAAAGGGTAGCAAAGGATGAAAGTGTTTGGGTAGCAGAACAAAATATATTTGTCATTTCAACTTTGAACATGCCAAGTACAAAATGTAATTGAAAATAAGAAAAGAAATCATACATAGTACCTCAACTGCATCAGAATTGATAGTCTTATCTACACATTTGCCTTCTATATCTATTAAATACAAAGCACTATTGGGAAACACTGTTGTCACAACGAATGGCCCCTGCCAGTTTGGGGCGAACTTGCCTTTAGCTTCCACTTGATGAGGAAGGATGCGTTTCAATACCATCTGGCCCACTTCAAATTTTGAGGACTCACCTTTTTGTTGTATGCTTTTGTCATTCTCTTCTGATACAATTGACCATGACATACTGCAGCCAATCTTTTCTCATCAATCAAACTCAACTCCTCTAGCCGGGTTTTGACCCACTCATCATCATCAATTTTAGCTTCTGCAACGATCCGAAGGGATGGAATCTCAACTTCTGTAGGTATAACCGCCTCAGTTCCATAGACCAGCAAATAAGGAGTTGCACCCACTAAACTGCGAACAGTAGTGCGATATCCCAGTAAGGCAAAAGGAAACTTTTCATGCCATTGCCTAGAACCTTGCACCATCTTACGAAGTATCTTCTTTATGTTCTTGTTAGCAGCCTCAACAGCTCCATTCGCCTAAGGACGGTACAGAGTGGAGTTTCAATGCATAATCTTGAATTGTTGGCATACCACTTTCATCAAATGACTGTTGAGGTTGGCAGCATTGTCTATGATGATCACCTTGGGAATTCTGTACCGACAAATGATGTTTGAATGAAAAAAATCCACCACTACCTTCTTGGTCACGGACTTGAAAGTTACAGCTTCGACCCACTTGGTAAAGTCAATGGCCGCCAGAATAAAACTATGCACGTTCGATGCTGCCGGCTTAATTGGTCCATTGACATCCATGCCCCAAGCAACAAATAGCCAAGGTGCGAACATTGTATGCAACTCAGATGGCGAGGAATAAATCAAATCACTGTGCACCTGGCATTGATGACATTTGCGAACAAAGCTGATGTAATCTCGTTCCATGGTGAGCCAATAATAACTTGCTCGAAGTATCTTCTTTTCCAACACATACCCATTCATATGGAGCCCGCAAACTCCAGAATACACTTCGGCCATGATAGTTGAAGCTTCTTTAGCATCTATGTGTAAGCACGTGATTTTTGCTTTGCGAGCAATCGCTCCAAAAGAAAATAAAAATAGTGACAAATGGTTTCGCTGTACAATTGTTCGAGTTTTCGTGACATGTGTTGTTAGTCATTTGTGGATCTGTCCATTTTTGCATTTAATCATTAACAAACAAAATACAAAATATGTATGTTAGGATGATTAAACCATAATTCGGTCAGTAAAAGAAAATTCAAAAAAATATATATATGTGTGCATCGTTCGTTCTAGGCTTTTAGTTAACTTACTTAAATATTTTTTGTGATAATTGTGTTAAAATGTTGCATTGTTGTTTAGTTTTAATTTCGTTATTTTTATTATTTGTTATTTTTATTTTTTGTTAAAAAGAAAAAAAAATGAAATTAGAAAACAAAGAGTGAAGGAAACCGGTTTGGGCCAAAAGGAATGAAACAAAAAAACAGGCCCAACCAGCACTCAGATCCAGTCCAAATCCGGCTGCCCAGGCACCTCCTGAAACGACGCCGTTTCAGGCAAATCAATCTGAGCCGTCCGTCCAGGCCAATCCAACGGCTCAGGACCCCTTTCAGCAACCCGTGTTCAAACCCGACCCAATAACCAATCCGACCCAACCCCTCACTTAAACCAAACGACCCCGTTTAACTACCAAACGACCCCGTCTCATTTCTCACCCTCAGATCCAAGCCGTTGAGATCATCTGATCTAACGGCTCAGATCCAATCAGCCTCCCCATATATAAACTCGACCCTTACCCCCACGCCCCAAGCCGCACCCCCCCTTCAGCCACTGTTCACCATCTTCCCCAGGACCCCTTTCCGCCCTAGTCTCCCTCGCCATTAAAGCCGGCGGCACGAACGCCGGTGGCCACCTCCTGAACACCCTAGGACCACCGCACTCTCCTGAACATGGATCTACTATCCATTTGCCTCGAATCACTTTCGTTCGTCTCGAATCTTCATTTGAAGATTTGAGTCGAACCCGGACCTATGCCAAGTTACCCCATCTTCATACCAGACACTCCCCTGACCTTCCTCGTGACCAAACCAAGCTTGGTTTGGTCCGAATCTACCCACAACTCCCTAAAAATCAGATCTGGAGATCCAAAACCTAGAACACTAATAGCCTTGGAATCCGGCCGGTCTTAACAAGGGTTTGAGGTCTAATAGACCTTAATCAAGGTGTTCTCATGTGAGAACACCCTGATTAAAGTTTGTTCGGCCTCAAGAGTTCGAAGTTGAGTTAGATTTGGGTCATTTTGATTTCAAACTCTTTTGGTAAGTTTTCCTTTCTTTTGTTTTAGTTCTAATTAAGTTGTCAGCATGTTTCGTTGTGTTTGTTTGTTATTTTGTTATTTTTCATTCGGATTTCTTCCTTCTCTGTTAAAGGCCTTTTTATTTGGTCAATTATCTTCTGTTTGTGTTCTGAATATACCCTGTGATATACATGCTCATCAATTAGATTAGTCGTCAAACGAGTTTAATTCATATAAGTTCTAGTGTTTGAACAAATTTGTCTGAAATCATTCGGGACTCTATACGTGTTGTTTATATGAACGATTGATTGTTATGTGTTACGATTAATATAGTCGAGTCGATATATGTCGTCAATTAGTTTTAATCGTTAATGGTAACAACTTGATTCGTATTGCTTATTTCTGCTGTGATCGTATTTGAGTCCCATTAGGAACTGAATTGTATTGCCTATTGATTTTGTTCAAATCGAATTAAAGAACATCTAGGGGAAAGGTTATAATGGCAGCTCAGACTTGGATTTTAAAATACGATGCCATGTGCATTTGGTTTAGACAGTCTGGGCAGCATGTGTATGGTTAGATTTAGGGAATTAAAAATAATTGGACAGCATGTGCTGTCAGATTATATTCCCGCTGCCCATACTTTTGGTTAAATAAACAAGAGACTAGGACACTTTAAAAAAAAGAGAGAGGGGCTGACAGGGATTTCATGGGAATTTTGTTATTTAAAATAAGTGAGTGGAAAAACAACGGGGAGGGGGAATTTTGAGTTGTCAAAACAGACTGTTAAAGTATTAAGGTTAGGCTATAAAAGAGGCAGACCTTCGATTAGAAAGGGGGGCTTTTCTGGAGTCTGGAGGCTGGAATTTTTAGTCTTGAGAAAGGTTTTTGTGAGTTTAAAGAAAAAGATTGAAAACAGAAGAGAGTTTCAGTAAAACATTGTAACCAAACACTGTCTGAGAGCTATCTAAGAGTTCATATTGGTCAAGCTGTCTTGGCCAAGTTCTGTTTCTTTAGCACTGACTGAGCTGTTTCTGGTTGTTGAATTGGTAGTGTTGCTGCATTGAATACTCTGTTATTGCTGTTTATTTCATCACTCTTTCCTGGGATTTGCTCGTTTGGTACACAACTATCTGTTGGTTCTTTTGTTCTGGGAAATACTGCTGGTTGTCTGTGGACTGTAGAAAACACTCGTGGTTGTTGGTTGTTGTTGTGTTGTTGCTGTGTGTCTGCTGCTGCTGTTGTTTGTGGCACACTACTCAACTGATTACTCCCTTTCTTCCTTTCCTTTCTATACCAGGTACACACCCAATACACTGTCAGATGTAGCTGGAAATTTGAGCATGAATGTAAATGAAAGACCTGAAGAATGTTTTTTTTATAGATATAGATTGTTAGATTAAATATTCATGCAATGTGTAATATTTTTATATTTTTGTTCTGGGTACTAGAGGTAGTCTTCATGCCTATAAATGTCAATGCATGGTAGTTGAATGCTAGAATGTGCATATAGGTTGGTGATGAGAGTATGCCCAAGGCAGTAGTTTGTATCTCATATTTAGTTCAAAGGTGTAGTATAAGCCTGTAATGTATGCCAAGCATGAAATTCGTACACTGTAAATAAGTTCTTTCCTTTCCAATAAATTGCTATATATAAATCTTAAAACCATGTTTTAAGATCAGGAACACAAATTCAGGGCCTCAACCTCATAAAGGTCGAGTTCAGGCCAAAACAGGGCAAGCCGGCCTGCTTCGAGCAAGCAGTGGCCCAGGTCTGGCCAATCACGCTTGGGCTGGATTTGGGCCCGCGATTATTTGTTCGGCTGACTGTGCATGCAGCCTCGTGTCTGATTTTAAGCATTTCTGAATGTTGTTACAAACAACTTGCAAGCATGTAATTAATTAGGACTATCTACTGTTTTCAATTGATAAGGACAAACAAGACAAGAAACGTAGCTGCTATAGGATATCCTTTTAAAATAAGAATGAGATGAGCCTCGCCCAAATAAAAATACAAATTTGCGGGGCCCTCAGTAAATATTTGCTTTTAAAATGGTTTAGACTTTGGGATTGACCGCTTAGTAAAATTTCACGGTCTTACCCAAAATACATACGCTAGTCACTTTAGGCGCACCTTTAATAATTTAACTTCCTTAAACTCGGGTGCACATTGATGTGACCCAAATCCAAATCTCAACGGAGTCAAAGTGTGTCGACGACCACGGGTACATTGATTGTAACGCGGTTCGAGATACATTTTCACAACGTTGTAACTCTTGATAAAAAACGGTAAACGATAAAGGCGGTTTAAAGTTAATTTTTGCACATAAGTTCACACTTGTATAAAATCAGATAATCAAGCCGAATATAACAGTTGAGCGACCGTGCTAGAACCACGGAACTCGGGAATGCCTAACACCTTCTCCCGGGTTAACAGAATTCCTTATCCGGATTTCTGGTACGCAGACTGTAATATAGAGTCATTCTTTTCCTCGATTCGGGATTAAAATTGGTGACTTGGGACACCCTAAATCTCCCAAGTGGCGACTCTGAAATAAATAAACCAATCCCGTTTCGATTGTCCTTTAATTGGAAAAAAACTCCCCTGCCCCCTCGGGCGCGGAAAAGGGAGGTGTGACAGCTCTGGCGACTCTGCTGGGGATTGGCTTTCAGAACCACTGGTTCAGGGTTAAGAATTCGAGCTTAGAATAATTTTTGTTACTTGGCTTTATTTATTATCTGATTTTTACATGATATATGCTTAATGTGCTAAATGATGCTTTTACCGCTTTAATATTATCTGAATTGTGTATATAAAACTGCTACGAAACCCTTCTCTCTGAGTCTTCTGAATTTATGGGGTACACGTGTGCGTGACCCACCTTTCTGTTAAAGTCATACCAAATAAGACGGAGTTGGGACAAGTAACTAGGCCGGGCAGACTTTCGTGCTCCCGGTACGTTGCCCCCGCTTCGGCTCAAACTGTCCGTTTGGGTAAGCCAGGTCTAGAACAATCAACCTCAGGTCTTACACTTAGAATAACTCAGCCATGTACCGGATCCCTAGTAGGAACGTTTATTTGCATCACGTGCATTTGACTTAGGGGACTCAACACAGGGGTTGGGTCTGTCTAGGACAGGTGAACCCAAAATAAAAAGACCATCCTGATGCATCCTACTTGCTATATGTGCATTCATTTGCTTCGAACATGCTTGCTGACCAGTTTAAATAAAATTATGGTAAGAGCTGAGGAATAAAATAGGTCTTCATAAATAAAAAGAAAATTAAAAAAAAATAGAATATATATATATACATAAAAAATAAAATATAGTTTTCAAATCTTGAAATAAAGGTATCAAATCTTGGAAATAATTTGAAAAATTCCCAAAAAATAGTTTTAAGTCTTGAAATAGTTTTGACTAAAAATGATGGGAGTATGTTTTCGAAATAAGTCTTAATAGTTTTGACTAAAAATGATGGGAGTATGTTTTCGAAATAAGTCTTAACTTTATTAAATTAAAATTTCAGATACAAAATGAGCAACACACAAAACCCTTTCTCCGCAAATACAGAAGAGTTTCTATTCCAGCTTCAAATGTGGTGGTGTGAATTAGGCGAAGATGGTCAAAAGTGGGTCATCAAGCATTTGGGAAATCTCCCGGACATTATGAAAGTTAAACCCCGTGAGGATCTGATTGCGGCATTAGTGACCTTTTGGGACCCTGTTCACAATGTTTTTCATTTCTCTGACTTCGAGCTCACTCCTACATTAGAAGAGGTAGCTGGATATGTTGGTTCTGACGGAAGTTTAAGGAATCAAAGCTTGATATTCACGAAGGCTCCCTCGGTACATCGATTCTTTGGTCTTCTGAACATCAGCAGTCAAATCAGGAAAAGCAATGTCATCAACGGATGTTGTTCTTTCAACTTTTTGTATTCAAGGTTCGGAAAGTCAGATGGGTTCGAAATCCATGAGAAAGGCCTTACTAACAAACAAGACAAAGACAACTAGGAATCATGGTTTTCCCGAACAAAGAACGAACAATCGATATTCGCACCGCAAAAGTTGTGCAAATCCTCACCTCCAAGGAAAACCACACCCTTGTCCCCATCATTCTCTCGGACATTTATCGGGCTTTGACTTTATGTAAAGCGGGAGCGAAAGTCTTCGAGGGATGCAAAATTTTGTTGCAAATGTGGCTGATTGAACATCTCCAACAACAGCCCAAGATCATACAGTACAGGCCAAACAACGATAATTACATCGAGGGTTATGAGGAAAGAGTGAAAAATTATCAGGTTCCAGAAGGGACAGAAGCATGGGTATCTCGGCTAAGGGCTCTAACGGCAAATCAAATTGAATGGACTCTGGGGTGGCTATCAATGAGGGAAGTAATACATATGTCAAACTCAAATAGTTATCTGCTACTATTGGGATTGAGAAGCATCCAGCCATACGTGCCATTGAGAGTCCTAAGACAACTAGGAAGATATCAAGTAGTTCCTGATGATGAAGATTTGAGTGCGCAAGAAATCGAACTACACCCAGAGGCCACTATTCCCGAGGCGTTACTTCAGCAGATGTGGAATGGATGTCGATACTTAAAAAGCGATACTCAAGTCCCAGACACTACAAAGGGTGAGATAAATCCTGGATATGCAAGGTGGTTCGAGAAACGGTTTCGCGTGGATGAGGAACCAGAACCTGAGCTGAGAAGGCCAACTAAAAGACCCCATATTCACAACTTTAATGATAAAATCCAAGAGCAGTTGATCTGGGGAGAAAAAGAGAAGGGGTACAAAGCAACTATCCACGCCCTAAAGGAAAATCTAAGGAACCTCAGTCTGGAGAAGGATTTGCAAGCACAAGAAGCTGAAGGCGAGAAGAAGAGTCTAGCCTGTGAGAATGAAAGTCTTCATGCTCGATTTCTGAAAATGAAAAAGGCTTCTGAAACGCCAATGAGGAATCGGAAGGATCAAAAAACCATCGCCAATCTTTTTGAAAGAATGCAGGATTATGATTCCATTCTTGCTGCAAAAGAAAGGGCGTTGAGCAAAGCAAAAGAAAGGATCCAACAATTAAACGAAGAAGCCAGATCTGATAAGGAACGCCAAAATAGGCAATCCGAGAAAGACAAGGCACAATTCAAGAAGGAAAAAGACCATTGGATACGATCAGAAGACCAACTTCGTGCACAACTAGAAGAGGCAAGAAGGTACAGAGAGCATCAACAAGCGGACACTGATAGAGAAAGAGCGCAGATGAGATTAGAGCAGGCCAGACTCCGAGCTCTATTAGAGTCAACCCTAGATCGTGAAGGCCATATCCGAGATATAGCCACCACTCGCCAGCAGCAATTGCAGGATCAAGGCCAACATCTCCAAAATTTCAGGGCACAGATCCACGACCTGGCGGTCTACACCTCTCAAAGTTATGTAAACTGCCAAGGAATGGATTATGAAAGGTTTACCGAGCATGCACCCACCTTTGCCCGTCATCTAGCAGTGGAGTTGGAAAGGATGTATCGAACATTGGGAGGACATCCAGGTCAAGCCCCGCCTTGAGCAAATGATCTAATAATTTACAACACAAGTGGAAAGTGGGGCACGTTATGAGATGTTAAGAATTGTATCTTTTATTTCAATTTGAATGTGTGTATTTCAAGACATTGTTTTTCAAAGTTTTCAAAGGTAATGTTGTTCATTTTCTTTTGTGTGTATTTCAAGACATTGTTTTTACAAAGTTTTCAAATGTAATGTTTGTTCATTTTCTTTTTATAAATGATAGCCTCAAGGCAGAACTACGCCGGGTCTGATTCACGCGGGGACGTGATACGTAGGCAATCCCCATAAGATTCAACCGCTTTTAATAAAGAAAGAAAATAAAGTACATAATAAAATAAACACAGAGTTTCCAAAATACTTTAAAAGGACGAATGAGCAAACCGGGATGACGCATGTTGTTTGAAGCAAAGCATGTAGGAACGGTTAACTGCATAGGTGCATTGCATCCTCTATGTGTTATGGTCAAATTTGTTAAACTCTAACGCTAACGAAGTTTGTTATTGTCTGATCCAGACAAGTTAGTTGTTAAAGAACTCTGGCAACACACTCCTACCAAACCAGATCCAAAGGACCGGTAGCAACAAGCATGACTACTTCAGAGAATAGTAATGAGGAAGCAAGGCCAATGAGCCAGTTGCTAAAAGAAGCGATGGAAAAGATTGAAAGGATGGGACTAGAGATGAATGCAATGCAGCTAGCCCTAGCCAAAACACAAAAGAGCCCTGAGACACTGGGACACATGCCGGAATACCCTCACTCTGGCCCTTCCACAAGTCGTCCAAATCCCCTTTATCATCAAGAAAGAAGCCCTCATGATTCCCAAGCTCCACCACCCCATCAACCTCTCCCAACACCCAATATTCCCATTTTTGTGGGACCAACATCGGCCCCTTTGCAAAGGACGACCAGTGAGCCATTGTTTCAGGCTCACGATACACAATACTATCCCCCTGAGCCTACATTTCATGCACCCGAGCCTCAAGCTTACAATCCACATGTGGAAGTGCCGGCAGAGATTGAAAAGCCGGCTAAGGCCCCTGAACAGGATGAAGTGCTGAGAAAGTTCAAAAGCCTGGAGCAGTCCTTCAGGAACTTGCACGGGCTAGGCAATCAAGTCAGCGTAGCATACAAAGATCTGTGCCCTTTCCCAGACGTCCAACTCTCGGCTGGGTTCAAAATTCCTAAGTTTGATTTATATGAAGGACACGGTGATCTCATGGCGCATTTGCGGGGATTCTGTAGCAAGATGAGAGGGGCAGGCGGCAAGGATGAGCTGTTGATAGCTTATTTCGGCCAAAGTTTGAGCGGATCTGCACTAGAATGGTATACCATGCAGGATTCCAGCAAGTGGTACACGTGGGATGATCTGGCGCAGGCTTTTGCAGGTCATTTCCAGTACAATCTCGAGATAGTCCCTGACCGTCTCACATTATTGAGAACTAGGAAGAAACCCGGGGAAAGTTTTCGCGAGTTCGGGTTCCGCTGGAGAGAACAAGCAGCTAGAGTCGATCCTCCCATGAGAGAGGGAGAGATGGTGGACTATTTTTTGCAGACACTAGATCCAACCTACTTTGGTCACTTGGTGACAACAGTTGGAAAATCGTTCAACGAGGTGGTCAAGATAGGGGTCATGATAGAAGAGGGTCTGAGGTCTGACAAGATTTTGAACTATTCGGCACTCAAGGCCACGACCCAGGCTATTCAAAGCGGCACGGGAGGTGCGTTGAGAAGAAAGAAAGAAGAGGTTGCCACGATCGAGGCAGGCAGTTGGTCCAGGGCTGGCAGGCCACACTACAACCAACCCAGACCTCACAGGTCAGAATACCCATACAGCCCACCACAAAATTTCTATCCACCTCGAGAACCACATTGTTCCGTACACCAAGCCCAGGCATACACTCAGCCTCCGGTTCGCCCACAATGGCGCGCACCGGCCCCCCACAACATATACCCAGCTCCACATAATAACTACCCACCGCAAAACACCTACCCTCCACCAAGGGCATATAGAAACCCTTCAGGGATAGGCTTTCGGGGAAATCCAGATGCTAGGAATGACAGGTTGCGGAAGCAGAGAACCTTCACGGAGCTGGGAGAAACCTACACCGCTTTGTTCCATAAGCTGCGGCAATTGGGTCTGGTTAGTCCTGTCCAGACTCGAGAACCAAATCCCCCACCTCAGAATTTGGATCGATCAATCAGTTGTGAATACTGTTCAGGGATGCTCGGGCATGATACCGAGAAGTGCTGGAAATTAAGGCATGCCATACAAGATCTTATTGACACCAATAAGATCGAGGTCCAGACACCAGAAGCTCCTAACATCAACCAAAACCCACTGCCAGCGCACCACGAAACTCACATGATTGAGTTGGTGTGTGAAGGAGGAGAATTGAGAAAACCTTCACAAACAGTGATGATGATCCAAGCCGCCCCAAAGGAAGTCTCAACCAGTGGAGAAACGAGTGTACAGTCGCAGGGAGAAGGCGTCAAGCCGGTAGTGATATTGGGAAAGAGCCCGTCCGCCATAACAAGCAAACCCGAGCCAAGCAAGTTGGTAATACCAGGGATCCCACCCACACCGGCGGTCGTGTTGAAAGGGGTATGTAGAGAACGGGTGACCATAAAGCCTGTGGTCCAGCTGCCGATGATGGACAGCAGGGTTGTGCCTTGGAAATATGAGAAGGCGGTGGTGTTGTACAAAGGAAAACAGGTGGAAGAAGTCAGTTGTGAAGCGCAAGGGCTGACTCGATCAGGTCGATGTTTTGCTCCGGTGGAGCTAAAAAGGACCAACCCAGTTGCAACCAAGAAACCTGTGTCCGAAGAAGAGGCTGAAGAGTTCCTGAGGAAGATGAAAGTACATGACTATTCTGTGGTCGAACAGCTGAGAAAAACACCGGCCCAGATCTCATTGTTGTCGTTACTGATCCATTCTGAGGAGCATCGTCGGGCCCTGCTAAAGATATTGAACGAAGCTCATGTACCCAGTGAGATTGCTGTAAACCACCTGGAAACCATTGCCAGCAAGATTTTCGAGGTAAACAGGGTAACATTCTCAGATGATGACCTACCGGTGGAGGGTACGGAGCATAATAAGGCTCTATACCTAGCTGTCAAATGTGAAGACTCGGTGGTAACGCGAGTATTGGTGGATAATGGCTCAAGCGCCAATATTTGTCCATTATCCACTCTGGACCAGTTAAAGATCGACCGCGGAAGAATCCGAAAGAATAGCATCTGTGTCCGGGGGTTTGACGGAAACGGAACAGCCACTGTAGGGGATGTTGTACTTGAATTGACCATTGGTCCAGTCCTGTTTACCATGGAATTCCAGGTGTTAGATGCCACAGTTTCTTATAACCTGCTGTTAGGACGACCCTGGATTCATGCAGCCAAAGCGGTGCCTTCCACTCTACATCAGACGGTGAAGTTCGAGTGGGAAAGACAAGAGGTCGTGTTACACGGCGAGGATACAACGTGCACCATGGGCGGAACCATTGTACCTTTCATAGAGACTGCTGATGACAAAGGTCCTTGGGTCTACCAGATTTTCGATACAGGGTCGGCCAGCAAAATTTCTGAAGGAGAAATCATCCCACACCCTAGGGTAGCTGCCGCGACAGTCATGATGGTCTCGGAAATGCTGGGTAACGGGTTTGTGCCAGGAAAAGGCCTGGGAGTCGAGCTTCAAGGGATTGTCCAACCTGTCTCCCTTCCTAAAAATTTGGAAACTTTCGGATTGGGGTTCAAACCGACCGCAGCAGATAGGAAGCAAGCGGGAAAAATGAAGAAAAGGGTTTGGTCTCTGCCTAAACCAGTGCCACGCCTCGCAAAGTCTTTTGTCAGAGCAAGTGCCAAGGGGTCGCCGGTCCCAAAGATTCGAGTGCCTTTGATCGGTATAAATGAAGACCTGAATCAGAGTTTTGAGAGACTATTCGCGGATGTCAGTATGGTGGAAGCTGGAGAAAGTTCTAGCAGAGCAGAGATACAGTTTGTGGGGCCTGAGGCCAAGACCAACAATTGGACGGTTACTCCTCTTCCTATCCGAGGGGAGTCTTGGTAGTAGGCTTTGATTTATGTTTTGTTGTTTTGTCCGGATTATTCAAGGGTGTAATCCAAATTTTACTTTCGTTTTGTAAAAGTGTGAACCCTTTTATCCCGCAAGCTTAATAAAGTTCTTTCCTTCTGTTCCATTTTAATTTTGTTTTGTTCTTTTTCTTTCTGAACAGTTCTCTTTTGACTGGTTCTAATGACATGGCATGCACAACGGATCTTCGACCTAGTCTAATAAATCAATCTGAATCCCACTCAATGATGCAAGAGGTCGTTTGTGATGATGAATCTGAATGTGATGAAGGTGAAGCCTTCGAAGAAATAAACCGAGAATTATGCCAATTTGAAGAGAAACCCAAGCCTAACCTAAATGACACTGAGGCTGTGAATCTAGGAGACGCTGATAACGTCCAAGAGACCAAAATTAGCATCCACATTGAGCCGAATGTCAGAGAAGAATTGATCAAAACCCTCATGGAATTCAAAGATGTTTTTGCATGGTCCTATGACGATATGCCTGGATTAAGCACCAATTTAGTGGTTCACAAATTGCCCACTGACCCGGCATACCCTCCGGTCAAGCAAAAACTAAGGAAATTTAAAACAGAAATGAGTGTAAAGATCAAAGAAGAAGTGATTAAGCAGTTGCAATCGAAGGTCATTCGGGTCACTCGATACCCCGAGTGGTTGGCTAATGTGGTACCAGTCCCAAAGAAGGATGGAAAAATCGGGGTGTGCGTTGATTACCGCAACCTCAACAAAGCAAGTCCCAAGGACAATTTCCCGCTACCCAACATTCATATCCTGATCGATAATTGCGCTGGGCGCGAGATCAGATCCTTTGTAGATTGCTATGCGGGTTATCATCAGATCCTAATGGACGAAGAGGATGCTGAGAAGACAGCGTTTATTACGCCATGGGGAACCTACTGCTATCGGGTAATGTCGTTCGGGTTAAAGAACGCCGGGGCAACGTACATGCGAGCAATGACTGCTGTGTTTCATGACATGATACACAAGGAAATCGAGGTGTACGTCGATGATGTGATCATCAAATCTTGGCGTCAGGAGGACCATGTAGCAGACCTAAGGAGATTTTTCCAAAGACTCTGAAGGTATGACATCAAGCTTAACCCGGCCAAATGCGCATTCGGGGTTCCATCAGGAAAGTTGCTAGGATTCATCGTCAGTCGACGGGGGATTGAGTTAGACCCATCCAAAATTGAGTCCATCCGAGATTTGCCACCGCCAAGGAACAAAACAGAGGTAATGAGTTTGCTGGGTAGACTCAATTACATCAGCAGGTTCATCGCTCAACTCACAGCAACTTGCGAGCCCATATTTCGGTTGCTGAGAAAGGATGCTGCGGTAGGTTGGACGGCAGAGTGTCAGGAGGCTTTCGACCAAATCAAAGGGTATCTATCTAATCCACCCGTCTTGGTCCCGCCTAAGCCCGGGAAGCCCCTAATTCTTTACCTGACGGTCTTGGAAAATTCATTTGGTTGTGTGTTGGGGCAACATGACGACACAGGAAGGAAGGAGCAAGCCATCTACTATCTTAGCAAGAAATTCACAGTGCATGAGGTCAAGTACACTCAACTCGAGAAAACATGTTGCGCCCTAACTTGGGTAGCTCAGAAGTTGAAGCACTACCTGTCTTCATATACTACTTATCTCATATCCCGCTTGGACCCATTGAAGTATATCTTTCAGAAACCTATGCCCACGGGAAGGTTGGCAAAGTGGCAAATTCTGCTCACAGAGTTTGATATCATCTACGTAACGAGGACGGCCATGAAAGCCCAGGCACTGGCAGACCATTTGGCAGAGAATCCCGTTGATGAAAAATACGAGCCCTTAAGAACGTATTTTCCTGACGAAGAGGTGATGCATACAAATGATTTGGAATTACCCGAGGAACCAGGTTGGAAGCTTTTCTTCGATGGAGCTGCAAACGCAAAAGGGGTTGGAATAGGAGCAGTACTCATTTCTGAAACAGGACGGCATTATCCTGTTACGGCTCAACTACGCTTCTATTGCACCAACAATATGGCCGAGTATGAGGCTTGCATTCTGGGTCTGCGCCTGGCTGCTGACATGGATGTCCAAGACGTCTTGGTCTTGGGAGACTCAGACCTCTTGATACATTAAATTCAGGGAGAATGGGAAACACGAGATCTAAAACTCGTACCATACCGACAATGCTTGCATGATCTGAGCAAGCAATTTCGATCGGTGAAGTTCAAACACATCCCTAGAGTTCACAACGAGGTTGCGGATGCTTTGGCCACCTTAGCATCAATGTTGCACCATCCTGACAAAATGTATGTTGATCCTCTACATATCCAGGTACGTGATCAGCACGCCTACTGCAATGCCGTAGAAGAAGAAGCAGATGGCAAACCCTGGTTTCATGATATCAAGGAATACCTCAGAACGGGGATATATCCAGAACATGCCTCTGGAGACCAAAAAAGAGCCCTTCGGCGTTTATCGAACGGCTTCTTCCTCAGTGGAGGAATATTGTACAAAAGAACCCCGGATTTGGGATTGTTTAGATGCATAGATGCCAGTCAAGCAACGTCGGTTATGGTAGAGGTACATGCTGGAGTTTGTGGGCCACACATGAGCGGATATGTATTGGCAAGAAAGATCCTTCGAACAGGGTGTTATTGGCTAACCATGGAACACGACTGTATCACTTTCGTAAGGAAATGCCATCAGTGCCAGATACATGGAGATTTGATTCATTCTCCGCCAACAGAGTTACATACGATGTCAGCACCCTGGCCGTTTGTGGCATGGGGCATGGATGTCATTGGGCCCATCGAGCCAGTAGCGTCCAACGGTCACAGGTTCATTCTAGTGACCATTGATTACTTCACCAAATAGGTTGAGGCTGAAACCTTCAAATCAGTAACCAAGAAGGCAGTGGTGGACTTTGTTCACTCCCATATCATCTGCAGATTTGGGATCCCAAAAGTGATCATCACGGATAACGGTGCGAATCTTAATAGCAGCTTGATGAGAGAGGTATGCCAACAATTCAAGATTACACACCGCAATTCCACCCCATATCGTCCTAAGGCAAATGGAGCAGTCGAAGCAGCCAATAAGAATATCAAGAAGATACTGCGAAAAATGGTGGAAGGGTCCAGACAATGGCACGAGAGATTACCCTTTGCTTTGTTGGGTTACCGCACCACCGTCCGAACTTCCATAGGCACAACTCCTTATTTGTTGGTGTATGGAACTGAGGCCGTGATACCAGCGGAGGTCGAAATTCCGTCCCTCCGAATTGTCGCTGAAGCCGGGATTGATGATGATGAATGGGTCCAAGCTCGATTGGAACAGTTGAGCCTGATAGATGAGAAAAGATTGGCAGCAGTGTGCCATGGTCAGCTGTACCAGAAGAGAATGGCAAAAGCGTATAATAAGAAGGTGCGCCCCAGGAAGTTTGAAGTAGGGCAGCTGGTATTGAAAAAGATCCTCTCACATCAGGTCGAGGCAAAAGGCAAATTCGCCCCAAATTGGCAAGGGCCTTATATCGTGACCAGAGTATTGTCCAACGGTGCTTTGTGTTTGACAGATGTCGAAGGTAGATGTGTCGACATGGCTATCAATTCAGATGCAGTCAAGAGATACTATGCGTAATTTCTTTAATTATGGCAATTTTTGGTTTATTTGTTTGTATTTGGCATTTGTTGAATAATGAGATGACGGAGGCAATTCTTTCTTCTATCCAAACACTTTTAACCCTTGCTTCCCCCTTTGAGCCTTAAGCAATTCTTTCAATACCCCTCTTGTGGAATCACTAATGGAAAAGACATGAAAAAAAAAATGAAAAGAAGGAAAAGACATGAAAAAATGAAAGAAGGAAAAGAAAAAAGAAGAAGATAAAAGAAATACAAAACCGTGGGAACTACGTTTGACCTGATTCCTCAAAGAGGATACGTAGGCGCCTCACGGCTCGGTCATAGTATGCATCATAGTGAATATAGGATGCATAATGTACATAGTGTGCATAACAGGCACAGTGTGCGTAACGCACATAGCACAACGTAAGTGTAAAAGTAAATTCCCCAAGCAAGAAAACTGGGGGCAGAGGTCATGTTTTAAGTTCCAACAAAGGTTCGATTCCAAAAGTTGTAGCACATCACCCATCAAATTATTTTTCAATCTCGTAGCCTTTCTTTAACTCCACACCAAAACCAACATCAATGTCCAAAAGACCTCCCGATCAATGTTCAAGAGATGTCGAGTCAAGCAATGAGGCCGAGAATAACAAACCGATCCCCAGCAAAGAAGAGGATCGTAAGAATGGGAATGAATTGATGGTCAAAGGAATCTCCAGAAGAGAGGGCCGTATCTACAACGCCCCGATTCCCCGAAAGAAATAAAATGAGAGAGTCTTATCGGTGAAAACTTTCACAGGCACCGAGAGGCGATGTAAGACGAGGGATATGAAATGAGAGAGTCTTATCGGTGAAAACCTTCACAGGCACCGAGAGGCGATGTAAGATGAGGGATATGAAATGAGAGAGTCTTATTGGTGAAAACCTTCACAGGCACCATAAGGCGCCGGGAGATGAGAGAAAAGAGAGAGTCTCATTAGTGAAAACCCCTCAAAGGGCACTATGAGGCGACAAGACGAATCAGCAAAAGCTACCACATTTGCAACAAAATGGACAGTCATTTATCATCCCCAGCAAGTCAGACCATCGGGCAAATCGATTGATACAAATAGACTGGGTCGGGAATCTATGGTGCACGTCATGATCACGGGGACCAGTCATGTCCTCCAGATAAGTTCTTTTGAGTTTCTCCTCCCCACCAAATATGGGTTCAGAAAGATTTTTTCCCTCTAGCTTTTATTTTCTCTTCCTAAAATTTGTCTTGAAAAGAATTTTTCAAAGCTTACTACCAGAAACCGGAGGGGAATTCACCCAATGCAAGGATCGCGCCCGGCAATTTTGGAAGAAGTGAGCTCCTAAAGGGAGTGGTTTCGGGAGTTAAAAGCAGACTCCCACAGAATATGCTTCAAGAGAAAGCGGAAAGGGAGATTAATTGAAAGCCAATCCCCAGCAGGCTAGAAGCCCCCAGCAGGCAACTCTGCCCATTAATCAATTATGGGGACATAGAGCAAGAAAAGGGGAAGAGAGAAAAATCGTTCGCCGGAAAAGG
The DNA here is from genome assembly GCF_000715075.1 of Nicotiana tabacum. Taxonomy (NCBI): domain Eukaryota; kingdom Viridiplantae; phylum Streptophyta; class Magnoliopsida; order Solanales; family Solanaceae; genus Nicotiana; species Nicotiana tabacum. The sequence continues at coordinate 155,150,797 of NC_134089.1, read as the reverse complement.
CACCCTCTACCACCACGATTAAAACTGACTAAATCCTTTTGTCTGCTGCAGGAGAACGAAAGAATTAATAATGGCAGCAAGACGCAACGCCAGGGAAACCACCAAAAACCGGGGCAGAAAATTTTCTGCCGATTGTCGAAAATTTTCTCGGAAGAACGGGGAAGCAATTGGAATACTTTTAAGTTCTAGGTAGCCCACCAGTATAATGCGGGAATACATTTAAGTTCTAGGTCGCCCACCAGTATAATGCGGGAATACATTTAAGTTCTAGGTCGCCCACCAGTATAATGCGGGAATACATTTAAGTTCTAGGTCGCCCACCAGTATAATGCGGGAATACATTTAAGTTCTAGGTCGCCCACCAGTATAATGCGGGAATACATTTAAGTTCTAGGTCGCCCACCAGTATAATGCGGGAATACATTTAAGTTCTAGGTCGCCCACCAGTATAATGCGGGAATACATTTAAGTTCTAGGTTGCCCACCAGTATAATGCGGGAATACATTTAAGTTCTAGGTCGCCCACCAGTATAATGCGGGAATACATTTAAGTTCTAGGTCGCCCACCAGTATAATGCGGGAATACATTTAAGTTCTAGGTCACCCACCAGTATAATGCGGGAATACATTTAAGTTCTAGGTCGCCCACCAGTATAATGCGGGAATACATTTAAGTTCTAGGTCGCCCACCAGTATAATGCGGGAATACATTTAAGTTCTAGGTCGCCCACCAGTATAATGCGGGAATACATTTAAGTTCTAGGTCGCCCACCAGTATAATGCGGGAATACATTTAAGTTCTGGGTCGCCCACTAGTATAATGCGGGAATACATTTAAGTTCTAGGTCGCCCACCAGTATAATGCGGGAATACATTTAAGTTCTAGGTCGCCCACCAGTATAATGCGGGAATACATTTAAGTTCTAGGTCGCCCACCAGTATAATGCGGGAATACTTTTAAGTTCTAGGTCGCCCACCAGTATAATGCGAGAATACTTTTAAGTTCTAGGTCGCCCACCAGTATAATGCGGGAATACTTTTAAGTTCTAGGTCGCCCACCAGTATAATGCGGGAATACCTTAAGTTCTAGGTCGCCCACCAGTATAATGCGGGAATACATTTCAGCTCTAGATTTTGGAACCAGTAACCTCACCTGAAGACGGAAGGTTACAACAGAGAGCCCCAAGCAGGAAAACAATAAAATCCCCAGCGCCAAGAAGCAGTTTGAGAACGCTATGGCATGCCCAACATAACAATTCTGATGAAAAGCCATGCCACTGAAGAAGCCATTGAAAGATTTAAGGAGGAAAGCCATGTTCCCAGCAAATCAAGCAAAGTGATGAGAACTGACATTCAGAAAAGGTGAAGGACCAGCATCATCTCCAAGTTCACAAAACAAGGGCATCAGAGGAAAGCATTAGCCGACAAGAAAGCAAGGCAACAAGAACAAGTTAAAGATAGATGAGATTCTGTAGTCTAGCTTAGCTTCTTGTTTTTTCTTTTAACAATGTAACAAGGAGATTGGTGAGCGGTATCATTCTACAACGGCAAGCAACAGCGCACAACAGCAGCAAACACTACAGTCACACGGTAGTCCCAGCTACCAAAATTTCCCGAACTACATTGACCTGATTCCTGCTTCAGCCCAGGATATGTAGGAAACCTCTGAAGCAAAGGTTCGGTCAAATCTTTTTAAAAAATGCTTCACACGGAGTATTCGGACGGGCAAAAATCGCTCGCTTTATCTTTGCGCGAAAACCCTTCGTGTCTTCGTGCAAAGAGGGGCAGCTGTAAGCACGTGATTTTTGCTTTGCGAGCAATCGCTCCAAAAGAAAATAAAAATAGTGACAAATGGTTTCGCTGTACAATTGTTCGAGTTTTCGTGAAATGTGTTGTTAGTCATTTGTGGATCTGTCCATTTTTGCATTTAATCATTAACAAACAAAATACAAAATATGTATGTTAGGATGATTAAACCATAATTCGGTCAGTAAAAGAAAATTCAAAAAATATATATATGTGTGCATCGTTCGTTCTAGGCTTTTAGTTAACTTACTTAAATATTTTTTGTGATAATTGTGTTAAAATGTTGCATTGTTGTTTAGTTTTAATTTCGTTATTTTTATTATTTGTTATTTTTATTTTTTATTTAAAAGAAAAAAAATGAAATTAGAAAACAAAGAGTGAAGGAAATCGGTTTGGGCCAAAAGGAATGAAACAAAAAAACAGGCCCAACCAGCACTCAGATCCAGTCCAAATCCGGCTGCCCAGGCACCTCCTGAAACGACGCCGTTTCAGGCAAATCAATCTGAGCCGTCCGTCCAGGCCAATCCAACGGCTCAGGACCCCTTCCAGCAACCCGTGTTCAAACCCGACCCAATAACCAATCCGACCCAACCCCTCACTTAAACCAAACGACCCCGTTTAACTACCAAACGACCCCGTCTCATTTCTCACCCTCAGATCCAAGTCGTTGAGATCATCTGATCTAACGGCTCAGATCCAATCAGCCTCCCCATATATAAACTCGACCCTTACACCCTACGCCCCCTATACCAGCACCCCATCCCTTCGTCCCCAAGATCAAACCTGAAACCCCAAACCCTAGCAAGCCGCCCTAGTCTCCCTCGCCATTAAAGCCGGCGGCACGAACGCCGGTGGCCACCTCCTGAACACCTAGGACCACCGCACTCTCCTGAACATGGATCTACTATCCATTTGCCTCGAATCACTTTCGTTCGTCTCGAATCTTCATTTGAAGATTTGAGTCGAACCCGGACCTATGCCAAGTTACCCCATCTTCATACCAGACACTCCCCTGACCTTCCTCGTGACCAAACCAAGCTTGGTTTGGTCCGAATCTACCCACAACTCCCTAAAAATCAGATCTGGAGATCCAAAACCTAGAACACTAATAGCCTTGGAATCCGGCCGGTCTTAACAAGGGTTTGAGGTCTAATAGACCTTAATCAAGGTGTTCTCATGTGAGAACACCCTGATTAAAGTTTGTTCGGCCTCAAGAGTTCGAAGTTGAGTCAGATTTGGGTCATTTTGATTTCAAACTCTTTTGGTAAGTTTTCCTTTCTTTTGTTTTAGTTCTAATTAAGTTGTCAGCATGTTTCGTTGTGTTTGTTTGTTATTTTGTTATTTTTCATTCGGATTTCTTCCATCTCTGTTAAAGGCCTTTTTATTTGGTCAATTATCTTTTGTTTGTGTTCTGAATATACCCTGTGATATACATGCTCATCAATTAGATTAGTCGTCAAACGAGTTTAATTCATATAAGTTCCAGTGTTTGAACAAATTTGTCTGAAAGTCATTCGGGACTCTATACGTGTTGTTTATATGAACGATTGATTGTTATGTGTTACGATTAATATAGTCGAGTCGATATATGTCGTCAATTAGTTTCAATCGTTAATGGTAACAACTTGATTCGTATTGCTTATTTCTGCTGTGATCGTATTTGAGTCCCATTAGGAACTGAATTGTATTGCCTATTGATTTTGTTCAAATCGAATTAAAGAACATCTAGGAGAAAGGTTATAATGGCAGCTCAGACTTGGATTTTAAAATACGATGCCATGTGCATTTGGTTTAGACAGTCTGGGCAGCATGTGTATGGTTAGCTTTAGGGAATTAAAAATAATTGGACAGCATGTGCTGTCAGATTATATTCCCGCTGCCCATACTTTTGGTTAAATAAACAAGGGACTAGGACACTTTAAAAAAAAAAAAAGGGGGCTGACAGGGATTTCATGGGAATTTTGTTATTTAAAATAAGTGAGTGGAAAAACAACGGGGAGGGGGGGAATTTTGAGTTGTCAAAACAGACTGTTAAAGTATTAAGGTTAGGCTATAAAAGAGGCAGACCTTCGATTAGAAAGGGGGGCTTTTCTGGAGTCTGGAGGCTGGAATTTTTAGTCTTGAGAAAGGTTTTTGTGAGTTTAAAGAAAAAGATTGAAAACAGAAGAGAGTTTCAGTAAAACATTGTAACCAAACACTGTCTGAGAGCTATCTAAGAGTTCATATTGGTCAAGCTGTCTTGGCCAAGTTCTGTTTCTTTAGCACTGACTGAGCTGTTTCTGGTTGTTGAATTGGTAGTGTTGCTGCATTGAATACTCTGTTATTGCTGTTTATTTCATCACTCTTTCCTGGGATTTGCTCGTTTGGTACACAACTATCTGTTGGTTCTTTTGTTCTGGGAAATACTGCTGGTTGTCTGTGGACTGTAGAAAACACTCGTGGTTGTTGGTTGTTGTTGTGTTGTTGCTGTGTGTCTGCTGCTGCTGTTGTTTGTGGCACACTACTCAACTGATTACTCCCTTTCTTCCTTTCCTTTCTATACCAGGTACACACCCAATACACTGTCAGATGTAGCTGGAAATTTGAGCATGAATGTAAATGAAAGACCTGAAGAATGTTTTTTTTATAGATATAGATTGTTAGATTAAATATTCATGCAATGTGTAATATTTTTATATTTTTGTTCTGGGTACTAGAGGTAGTCTTCATGCCTATAAATGTCAATGCATGGTAGTTGAATGCTAGAATATGCATATAGGTTGGATATGAGAGTATGCCCAAGGCAGTAGTTTGTATCTCATATTTAGTTCAAAGGTGTAGTATAAGCCTGTAATGTATGCCAAGCATGAAATTCGTACACTGTAAATAAGTTCTTTCCTTTCCAATAAATTGCTATATATAAATCTTAAAACCATGTTTTAAGATCAGGAACACAAATTCAGGGCCTCAACCTCATAAAGGTCGAGTTCAGGCCAAAACAGGCCAAGCCGGCCTGCTTCGAGCAAGCAGTGGCACGGGTCTGGCCAATCACGCTTGGGCTGGATTTGGGCCCGCGATTATTTGTTCGGCTGACTGTGCATGCAGCCTCGTGTCTGATTTTAAGCATTTCTGAATGTTGTTACAAACAACTTGCAAGCATGTAATTAATTAGGACTATCTACTGTTTTCAATTGATAAGGACAAACAAGACAAGAAACGTAGCTGCTATAGGATATCCTTTTAAAATAAGAATGAGATGAGCCTCGCCCAAATAAAAATACAAATTTGCGGGGCCCTCAGTAAATATTTGCTTTTAAAATGGTTTAGACTTTGGGATTGACCGCTTAGTAAAATTTCACGGTCTTACCCAAAATACATACGCTAGTCACTTTAGGCGCGCCTTTAATAATTTAACTTCCTTAAACTCGGGTGCACATTGATGTGACCCAAATCCAAATCTCAACGGAGTCAAAGCGTGTCGACGACCACGGGTACATTGATTGTAATGCGGTTCGAGATACATTTTCACAACGTTGTAACGCTTGATAAAAAACGGTAAACGATAAAGGCGGTTTAAAGTTAATTTTTGCACATAAGTTCACACTTGTATAAAATCAGATAATCAAGCCGAATATAACAGTTGAGCGACCGTGCTAGAACCACGGAACTCGGGAATGCCTAACACCTTCTCCCGGGTTAACAGAATTCCTTATCCGGATTTCTGGTACGCAGACTGTAATATAGAGTCATTCTTTTCCTCGATTCGGGATTAAAATTGGTGACTTGGGACACCCTAAATCTCCCAAGTGGCGACTCTGAAATAAATAAACCAATCCCGTTTCGATTGTCCTTTAATTGGAAAAAAACTCCCCCTGCCCCCTCGGGCGCGGAAAAGGGAGGTGTGACAGCTCTGGCGACTCAACAGTCCCAAATCTGGAGTCCTCTTGTACAAGATTCCCCCACTCAAGAAAAATCTACTAGCCAGACGTTGGATGGTCCTCTTTTGATCACCTGTAGCATGTACTAGATATACCCCCGACTTGATGTATTCCTTGATATCATGGAACCAAGGTTCGCCATCAATTTCCTCTTCAACCAAATTACAATAAGCATGTTAATCACGAACTTGGATATGCACGAGGTCGACATAAGCCTTGTTCGGATGATGTAACATTGACGCCAGCGTAGCCAAGGCATCGACAATCTCATTATGAATCCTAGGAATATGTCTAAGTTCTACAGACCTAAATCGTTGACAAAGATCATGCATACATTGTCGGTACGGTACGAGTTTCAAGTCCCGAGTCTCCCATTCTCCTTGAATCTGGTGAACCAACAAATCTGAATCTCCCAGAACCAGTATTTCTTGGACTCCCGTGTCTATAGCTAACCTCAAACCTAGAATGCATGCTTCGTACTCAGCCATGTTGTTGGTGCAATAAATCGAAGCTGGGCTGTTACAGGGTAGTGTTGCCCTGTTTCAGTGATGAGTACAACCCTTATTCTAACACCTTTCATATTAGCAACTCCATCAAAGAAGAGTTTCTTACCTGGCTTTTCATTATGGTCGACCTCATCAACATACATCACTTCTTCATCAGGAAAATAAGTTTTTAGTGGCTCATATTCTTCATCCACCGGGTTCTCGGTCAAATGATCGGCCAAGGCTTGGGCTTTCATCGCGGTCTGAATCACATAGATGATGTCAAACTTTGTGAGTAAAATCTGCCACTTTGCAAGTCTTCCTGTGGGCATAGGCTTCTGAAAGATATACTTTAGAGGATCCATACGAGAAATGAGGTAAGTAGTGTACGTTGTGTCACCCAAGTCAGAGCGCAACATGTCCTCTCAAGAAGAGTGTACTTAACCTAATAGGGAGTGATCTTCTTACTGAGATAATAGATTGTTTGCTCCTTCTTTCCCGTGATGTCATGTTGACCCAATACACAGCCAAAAGAATTATCCAGAACTGTCAAATAGAGAATTAAAGGTCTCCCGGGCTTTGGTGGGACCAACACAGGTGGGTTTGATTTCTCTTAATCTTATCAAATGCTTCTTGACACTCGTCAATCCACTTGACTGCAGCATTCTTCTTCAGCAGCTTAAAGATGGGCTCACAGGTTGTCATGAGCTGAGCAATAAACCTGCTGATGTAATTTAGCCTTCCAAGCAGGCTCATCACCTCTGTTTTGTTCTTGGGCGGTGGTAGCTCTTTAATGGATTTGATATTCGATGGATCCAACTCAATACCGTGTCGACTAACCACGAATCCCAGTAGTTTCCCAGACGGGACACCAAATGCACATTTTGCTGGATTGAGCTTGAGGTTATACCTATGGAGCCTTTGGAAAAACTTTCTTAAATCCTTGACATGGTGTCACGACCCTAACCCCGAACCCGGTCGTGATGGCGCCTCTCGTGAAGACAAGGCTAGCCAATTAAACCCAATTCACTTTTTAAATAGTTAAACAACATAAAAATAGTCTAAAACAAGATTTAATGATACTAAGTAGCGAATAATAGCAAATACGTGCGGAAGTACAACCCGACAAAATCCTAACCGGAGTGTCACAAGTCACGAGCATCTAACAACACTAAGTCCTCAAATATAACTACATAGTTTAAATACTGAACTAAGGACATAAAGGAAAGAGATAGGGAGGAGCTCCAGGTTGCGAACGCCAACAACTACCTAAAGACTCCACGAAGATCCGTCTGAAGCTGGAATGAATCAGCACTCAGGAGCGGGACCAGCAACACCTGAATCTGCACATAGGGTGCAGGGAGTAAAGTGAGTACTCCAACTTAGTGAGTAACAAATGTAAATAACGACTGAAAGTAAGAAAACATGTAAGGCACAAGGCATTCTATAATGAAGCAGTAAAATCATTTAAAAACAGTAAACTAGTGAAATGTCAAGTAAAATCCTCTCTCAACAAGTAAACCAAGTAATTGACAGGTAGTTAAGGTAAAGTAAACAAATAGAAGTTCGCCCCTCGGGCACAATATCAACGGATCCGCCCCTCGGGCAACATCTCAAAACAATACCAGCCCCTCGGGCTTCATCTCACATCACAATGGGTACCCGCGCTCACTGGGGCGTACAGACTCCTGGAGGGGCCTCTTACGGCCCAAGTTCAATAACAAGCCATCTCGTGGCATCAAAACTAGGCCCTCGGCCTCATATCAATCAAGCCACCTCATGGCGTACATATCTCAGGCCCTCAGCCTCATAATCAGTATCAAATGTCTCCTCACAACATAGGCTCTCAGCCTTACTCAGTTAAAAATCATCACAAGCCACTCGGGCTATAGTAAAACAGTGTTTCTCTGCCCAAAACATCATTTAAAATATTATTTAAGTATTAAAACTGAGTAAACATGGCTGAGTACAAAAACAATGCAAAAAAACATGACTGAGTTCAAGTATATAGTCAAAACACTGAGGAAATATTAATAAAAATCTTCGAAGGGTTCAAATAGTTGGCACGAAGCCCAAATATGGCATTCAGCCCAAATCATGATGATAGCAAATAGATTTCAGTCAAATACACGGTAAAATACTCATTCGGGGATGACTAAGTCACAATCCCCAACAGTGCATGACCCCACGCTCGTCATCCAGCATGTGTCTCACCTCAATGTAACACAACAATGTGCAAATCCGGGGTTTCAATCCCTCAGAACGCCATTTACAATCATTACTCACCTCGAACCGGTCAAATCTCTAGCTCGCGATGTCTTTTCCCCTCGAACCGGCCTCCACTCGGGTCGAATCTATCCAAAATTAGAACTAGGATGTCAAAATATGCTAAGGGAACGAAGCCTAAGCGAAAACAATCAATAAAGGGCACAAATCCCGAAATTACTAAAACCCGACCCCTGGGCCCACGTCTCAAAATTCTGAAATTTTTACACCAATAGATTCCTTATCTTCCCATGAGTTCATCAAAAGTTCTCAAATCCGACCCCAAATGGTCCTCCAAATCCCCAATCAAAGGTCCAAATTTCCAAGCCCTAGTTCTTCAATTTTTAGCTTAATTTCCATGATCTTCTAGGCGGAATTCACATAATAATCGAGTTTTAAGTCCGAGAATCTTACCTCCCAACGATTCCCCTTGAATCCCTCTTCAATCTCCTTCAAATATCTCCCAAAATGACAAAATATGGAGGAAATAAGCCCCAAAATTGCGGACAAGACGAGCTTAAAAATATTCTGCCCAGGCATATTTTCCTTCATCGCGATCATGCAACATCCCTCGCGATCGCGAAGAACAAACCTTCAGCTCCCAAAATTTCCTCTATGTGAATGCGATCAAGCCTTCGCGAATGCGAAGGGCAAAATTTTGCAACAGCTGAACCTGCAACTTCTGCAATTTTCTCAAGTTCAAAATGATCCAATTGACCACCCGAAGCTCCCCCGAGGCCCCCGAGACATCAACCCAAGGCACCAACATATCCTAAAACCTTATTCGAACTTGTTCCAATCTTCAAAACACCTCAAACGACATCAAATAAACCAAAACACATCGGATTCAAGCCTAAGTTTCTAAAATCTTCCGAATTCCGCTTTTGATCAAAAACCTAACCAAACCACGTCTGAATGACCTAAATATTTGCACACACATCCCAAATGACCCAAGGAAGCTACTGCAACTCTCAGAATTCCATTCTGACCTCTATATCAAAATCTCATCTATCAACCGGAAATCGCCAAAATCTCAACTTCGCCAATTCAAGCCTAAATCAACTCCGAACCTCCAAAACTCATTCCGATCGCACTCCTAGGTCATAAATCACTCTCGAATCTAACTGAACCATCGAAACTCACGTCTGATCCCTCTAACATATAAGTCAACATCCGGTTGACTTTTCCAACTTAAACTTCCTTAAAAGAGACTAAGTGTTTCAAACCTTACCAAAATCATTTCGGATTCGATACGACCAACCCAATACCACAAAACACGGATAACAAAGCATAAATAAATAGAAATGGGGAAAACAGAGCGGTAACTCATGAGACAACTGGCCGGGTCGTCACACATGGTCAGGCTGCTTCTTTGACTTTATGATCACATTATGTACATAAACCTCAATCTCCTTGTATATCATGTTGTAACGACCCGACCGGTTGTTTTGAGCTCTAGCACGCCATTCAATAGTTTGAGGCCATGAATAGCTTTACTACAGGTATTATGACTTGTGCGCATGATCGAAATTGAATTCCGGGAAGTTCGGAGTTGATTTGGAAAGAGAATTCTCATTTCGGAAGCTTTAAGTTGAAAGAATTGACTAAGGTTGGATTTTTGAGTAAACGACCTTGGATTCGGGATTCGAAGGTTCCAGTAGGTTCGTATAATGATTTTGAACTTGGGCGTATGTCCGAACTGGGTTTTGGAAGACCCGGGAATGTTTCGGCGCCTATTCTGGAAGTTAGCATTTTGAAGGAATTTCATAAGTTTGGGTTTAAGTACATTTCAGTGTTATCAATGTCTGTTTGGGATTCCGAGTCTCGGAATAGCTTTGTATGGTGATTTTGGTGTTGGGAGCGCGATCGGAAGTGAATTCGGAGGTCCGTGGGATCATTTTGGAGTCATTTGATTAAAGATAGAAATTTGAAAGTTTTTGAGGAGTTTGACCGGAAGTGGACTTTTTGATATTGAGGTCAGAATCCAATTCTGGAAGTTGGAGTAGGTCCGTAATGTCGAATGTGACTTGTGTGCAAAATTTGAGGTCAATCGGAGGTGATTTGATAGGTTTCGACATCGAATGTAGAAGTTTGAAATTCTAAAGTTCATTAAGCTTGAATTGGAGTGCGAATCATAATTTCAATGTTGTTTGATGTGATTTGAGGCCTAGAGCAGGTACGTGTTATGTTATGGGACTGGTTGGTGTGATTGGATGGGTCCCGGGGGCCTCGGGTGTGTTTCGGGGTGGTTTCAGATCATTTCGGGCTGTTTTGCTATAGCTGGTGCTGGTGTCTGGTGTTGTTCTTCGCGTTCGTGAGGATATTCTCGTGTTCGCGAAGAAGTATTGGGCTTCAGGGATTTTGTTCTTCACGTTCGCGAAGAAGAAAATCTCTGTTGCGTAGGTCTGGCTTTGGAGGCTCATATCTAGCAATCTATAAAGAATTTGGAGATAATCCAAAATGAAAGTTGTAGCTTTTTGTGTCTCGTTTTCAGAAATGTAAACCATTTATCATGTGGATTTGTGTACAAAACATTATGGCTGGTACACTATAGGTTGTCTGGGAAGATAAAGAAGAAATTTGTGTTGCACATGGCTGAATTTGGTGGCTTATATTTCGAAATTTATAAGGAATTGGTAGATGCCCAAAACATAAAAGTTGTAGATCTTGGTGTCTCGTCTTCGAAAAGTTAAACCATTTGTCATTTGGAGTTTTGTACAAAAGGTTATGGCTATTATACTAGAGGTTATTTGAGAAGAGTTTGGAAAATGGTTTCTGGGAATTTTCTTCTTCGCGTACGCGATGGGGGTCTCGCGAACGCGAAGAAGAGTCATTTGGGCAGTGTATAAGTGTAAAGAAATGGGTTTGGCTCATTTCATCGTATTTCCTCCATGGGAGCGTCCTAGGAGCGATTTTGGAGCTCCATTTTCATCATCCATGTCAAGGTAAGTGATTCCCACCTATTACAATTTAATTACTTGGATTATATCTAGATTTTAACATATAAAATCATGTAAACTAGTAGAAATTTTGGGATTTTGAAGAAAACCTAGGAAATTTGTATTGTTCGATTTTGACCACGATTTTGGACATGAAATTGATAGCCAATTATATATTTGAGTTCGTGAGGTTGTGGATAAACTTTATCTTCGAAAAATTTCGGAATCCGGGCACGTGGGCCCGAGGGCGATTTTGTTAACTTTTCGAGCGGAATTGGGATTTTATATAAATTGAATTGTTAAGAGTATTAGGGTGTATTTTCATTGGTTTTCCCGTTATTTTGCTAGATTTGGAGCGTTGGGGCATCGGTTTGAGTCGTCGGAAGGGGGTTGGAAGCTGGTTATTGGACTTCGGAGCGAAGTGAGTCTCCTTTCTAACCTTGTAAGAGGGAATTGTCCCCATATGTGAAATAATTGGTTATGTGCTCCTACTTATGGGGGCTACGTACGCATGAGGTGACGAGAGTCCGTGCGTAGCTACTATTATGTTTAAGTCCGGGTAGTCTAGGACCCAAAAGCATGCTATACTTGGAATATTTGTAATCTTATTGACATTTTAATTGCTTAAATCCTATCAAATTGGTAAATGAATTTCTAAAAGGATTAAACTTCATTTTTCTTAAATCATTAAAAGAGAATTAGCTTTTGTTGGAATAAACATTCCCTAATAAACTCTTAATTGGCTATTTGACTGTGTGTATCTATGTGTGCCCGCATCGCATGTATGATTCGTGAGCAGGGTATTTGTTTATTTATGTTGATCGCGTCGCATGTATGATTCGCGAGCAGGGTAATAGATGCATCTATGGTTCGGGTCATTCGACCCTCGGTAGTGCACATTTTACATTTCTGTTGGATCGGGTCGTACGACCTCGGCATGAATTGTGCATGCTTGTATTGCTTGCCTTGAAACTTATTGAAGTTGTTATTGCCCCTTCCCGGCTTGAGAATATGTGTATAAATGATGAAAAAGTAAATTTAAAAATTTCACATAAAAGAAAGAATTGTTTACATGTTTCACCCTATTGAATTACAAATCCTGTTTATATAAATCCTCGATTCATTATATTATATTATGGACGTATCATTATTGGACCACTAGTAAGTGTCGAAGTCGACCTCTCGTCTCTACTTCTTCGAGATTAGACGGGATACTCATTGGGTACACGTTGTTTTCATACTCATACTACACTTGCTGTGCATTTTTGTTGCACAAGCACATGCATCACTAGTTTCCTGGCGGGCGTAGCAGCATGGTTGATGCGGAGACTTAGGTGAGCTGCACTTCTCGAGACAATCCGCAACCAGCAGAGTCTCTTCCAGATTATTGTATTTATTTTCTATCCAATTTGTGTTCCGGACGGTTGTTGTATTGTATTGCTTCCTAGAAATAGCTCATACACTTGTGACATCGGGTTCTAGGATAGTTATGGGGTATTTTGTATTGACTTCTTGACATGTATATTTAATTTGAACTAAGTATCTTTTACTAGTAAAAATTGAAGAAAAAATTAGAGTTTTTCACAATTGTTTAAATAAAAATTTAATTAAGTATTTATGGTTGGCTTGCCTGACAGCGGTGCCTGGCGCCATCACGGGCCTTAGTGGATTTTGGGTCATGACACATGTCATGAAATATGGTAGTCATTGCCCTCATGTAAGTTGTCCCAGCATTCTTCAAACCAAATGGCATTACCCGGTAGCAATATGTTCCCCATGGCGTGATGAATGTTGTCTTTTCTGCATCTTCCCCATCCACCAAGATCTGGTGATATCCCGTGTAGCAATCCACAAAAGACCCAATCTCATGCTTGGCACAATTATCGATCAGAATGTGAATGTTCAGCAATGGAAAATCATCCTTTGGGCTCGCTTTGTTAAGATCATGGTAATCAACACATACCCTGGTCTTACCATCTTTCTTTGGTACTCGCACAACATTAGCTAACCAAGTGGGATATCGAGTGACCCGAATGACCTTTGCATTAAGCTGCTTTGTGATTTTTTCTTTGATCTTCACACTCATGTTAGTCTTGAACTTTCATAACTTTTGCTTGACAGGAGGGAATGTTGGATCAGTTGGGAATTTATGAACTACTAGATTAGTGCTCAGGCCCGGCATATCGTCATATGACCATGCAAAGACATCTTTGTACTCAAAAAATATTTTGATTATTTCCTTCTTAATTTGCGGTTCTAGATGCACACTTATCTTAGTTTTCCTAACATTATCCTGGTCCCCTAAATTGATTGCTTCAGTTTTGCTCAAATTTGGCTTTGGTTTTTCTTCAAATTGTTTTAGCTCTTTACTGATTTCCTCAATTGCTGCTTCTTCATCATATTCTGTTTCATCATCATATTCTACTTCTTGGATTATTATTTCAGAATTAGATTGGCTTTTAAGACTTGGCTATAAATTCCTCATGCATGTCATGTCATTGCAACTAGCATAAAAAGAACTGTACAAAAGAAAAACAAAATGAAACACTATTAGAAATACTGGAAAACGGGAAATTGCATTTCATTGAAAATAAAAGGATAGAAGGGTTTGAACATCAAAACAAGCAAAAACTAAAAATCTAGATTACAACCCTGAAATAACCCAGATAACAGAAAGGAAAACAAATCAGACTACCAAAACTCCTTCGTGGTGGGGAGAAGAGTAGCTTCCCAATTGCTAAGCTTCACGTTTGGCCCAACGAGCTGCACATCTGCTTTACTAGAACCTTTACCAACTTCTACCATATTGACCTCATCGAACAGACTCTGGAAACTCTTGATCAGCTCTTCATCAACATCGACCGCAGGTTTTGGGATTGATGAGGTTGGAGGTTTTTCGGCCCCAGACTTGATAAAAGACTTAGCGATGTGTGGGACAGGCTTGGGGAGTGACCATACCTTCTGTTTCGGGTTTTTAACCCTTTTCACATCCTTCTCTGTGGGCATGAATCCCAAACCAAATGTACCAGGATTCCCACTGGGGTGCACTGGATGTATAATACCCTACAGAGATTAGCCCAGACCCTTGCCCGGTACAAAACCATTCTTTAACATTTCATTCGCTACCATGACAGACGCAAAGGATAGCTTAGGACCCGAAATACAATTTCCTTCAGGAATCTTCTCAACAGGCGTTGTTTCGAACGTTTGATAGACTTAAGGTCCCTTATCATCTTCAACTTCAATAAACGGAACAATTGTGTCATTACAAAATGACAAGTCCTCATCACCGTGCAACACTATTTCCTGCCTGTCCCATTCGAACTTCACCATTTGGTGCAGAGAAGATGGGACTGCCTTAGCAGCATGTATCCAGGGCCTTCCCAATAACAGATTGTAGGAGACAGCCACATCTAACACTTGGAATTCCATGGTGAACTCAATTGGCCCTATCGACAATTCGAGCATTATATCTCCAACAAAATCTTTACCTACCCCATCAAAGCCTAGAACACACACATTGTTCATGTGGATTCTTTCGGTGCCAATCTTCAATTTTGCAGAGAAAAGAGGGGGGTAAATATTCGCACTAGAGCCATTGTCAACCAAAACCCTTGAGGCGATGGAATCTTTACACTTCACCGTGATATAAAGAGCTCGGTTGTGTTCTGTACCCTCCATAGGAAGTTCATCATCTGAGAAAGTGATCTTGTTTACTGCGAAGATCATGCTGGCTATCTTTTCCAAGTGATTCACTGTGATCTTATCAGGGACATATGCCTCATTCAAAATCTTCATCAGGACCCTGCGATATTCATCTGAATGTATTAGCAAAGACAAAAGAGAAATCTGAGCTGGTGTTTTCCTTAACTGCTCCACAATGGAATAATCCTGCACTTTCATCTTTTTCAGGAACTCCTCAGCCTCTTCTTCGGTGACCGATTTCTTCACTAGAACTGGATTATCTCTGAGTGTTTTAGCTTTCCTTTACTCTTCCGAGGCAAAGCATCTCCCCGAACGAGTTAATCCCTGGGCCTCATTAACTTCCTCTTTCACTTCCTTCCCCTTATAGGTCACTATCACCCGCTCATAGTTCCATGGGATAGCCTTGGTGTTGACCATCGGCAGTTGGGTCACTGGTTTAATGATGATAGGGGTAATAGGAGACCCCTTCACAACTATGATAGGCTTACTTGGAATCCCTGGAACTACCACTTTTGAACTTTTCGGACTTGCCCCAATATCTTTCGAAGGCCCTTTCATGACCAACACCGGTGGATTCAAATTAAGCGAGCTCAGCTTTTCTGTAGCCCCTTTAACTGTCAAGGGCTTTGCTTTGGTAGAGTCTGAAGCTTTAACCAAATTACTTTCATTGGCCCGAATCATCATGATGGACTTAGAATACTTCTTGGGCCCCCATCCTTGTGAACTATTTCAATCATATGCATTTCATCATGGGCCGGCAATGGGTTCTGATTGATGTTGGGTGCTTTCGGAGTTTGGACCACAATTTTATTTGTGTCGATAAGCTCTTAGATGGCGTTTTTCAAATGCCAACACTTTTCTGTATCGTGCCCCGGAGAAGCAGAACAATATGCACAACTGAGGGAGTAATCTAGATTCTTTGGAGGAGGGTTTGGCAATTTTTACTCGATTGGCCTCAACACGTCCATCTGCCTCAATCTCCGGAATAGACTGGTATAAGATTCCCCAAGCGAGGTGAAAGTTTTCTTCCACTGCAAACTTTCATTTTTGAATACTGGCTTGGGTTAGAAGCCTGGACCGGCAGGGTTTCGGTATGTTTGTGGAGGTGGGTAGGCATTTTGTGGAACTGGGTAGGTATTTTGTGGGGTTGGGCGCCGTTGTGGGTAAGAAGGAGGTTGAGTGTATGATTGGGTGTGGTGGACATGGTATTGAGGTGGCTTGACAAAATACTGAGGTTCTAGTGATGGACAGTAATGTTGAGGTGGATTATATGGAGTTTGGGTGTAGGTTCGGGAATAGGGTCGAGGTTGGGTGTAATGATGTTGTGTACCCCTCGGACCGCCGTTGCAACATCTTCTTTCTTCTTCTTTCCTATTACTCCTCCAGTACCTTTCTGAATTGCTTGGGTAGTTGCTTTGATAGCTGAGTAGCTCATGATCTTTCGATTTAAGCCCTTTCTTCTATCATACCTCACATCTTCACTACCTCGTTGAAAGACTTACCTATGGCCAATATCAGATGACCAAAGTAAGTAGGCTCCAAAGCCTAAATAAAGTACTCTACCATTTCACTTTCCTCCATCGGAGGGTTGACTCGTGCTGCCTAATCCCTCCAACAAAAACCATATTCCCTAAAACTCTCACTAGGCTTCTTCTCTATCTTGGTCAAAGACGACCGATCTGGAACAATTTCTATGTTGTATTGGAAATGTCGGGCGAATGCTTGGGCCAAATCATCCTAGGTATACCATCGGTTGTGATCCTAACGAGTATACCACTCTAATGCCGCGCCACTCAGACTCTGGCAAAAGTATGTCATTAACAGCTCATCTTTCCCACCGGCTCCTCTCATTTTGCTGCAAAATCCCCTTAAGTGGGCCACGGGGTCTCCGTGCCCGTCATACAAGTTGAATTTGGGCATTTTGAACACAACAGGTAACTGGACATCAAGGAACAGACATAGATCTTTGTAGGCTACACTCACTTGGCCTCCTAATCCCTGCATATTTCTGAGCGATTGTTCCATGCTTCTCACCTTCCTGAACATCTCCTCCTTTTCCGCGTTCTTGGGTGGTTTCTCAGTTTCAACATGAGGCTCAAATCGAGGAGTGTAGGAGTAAGGATTTGGGACTTTGAAAGTGGGTTTCGGGGCATAGTATTGGGTATCTCAAGCTTGGAATGCGGGCTCACTAAAGGATCGGTGGAGGGTAGCTTGTGGAGGGGGTACAAAAATAGGAGCAGATGTCGGAGCAAGGTACGAGGTTGTTTGGCTGGTGGAGCATGAAAAATTTGGGCCGAAGTGTCGGGGCAGTTGTGGTAAGGGGTAAAACCTGGTGCGTGTTATGGGGAAAGATCAACGGTATTAGGCATCTGGGATTGGGAGAGTGGTGGAATGAAAGCATGGTTTTCTGTGTAGTTAGTAGGGAGTGAGGGTGGAGGGTATCCCTTAATCTAGGCCTGATATATTTTCGTCATCTGATGCTTCAACCTTCGGACCTCCTCTTGCAGATCCGATTCCTACTGTTTGGAACTTTGACCTGGTGTTGTATGGATGACTTGCCAGGATGCCAACAAACTAACCACCTTCATGTTGTTGAAAAAAGTAACAGAGTAAAACAACACAAAACCACAATATTAGCGTTAGGGCATTTATATTATAATAATATCACGTTACGTGCAATGCACCTAGCAATAATTAGTGGTTCTAAAATGGTTTGAGGGTCGCAGGGTCATATGGAATCATCCCAATTTTCTCATTTCAATCCTTGCTTCTCTTTCTTTTCTAGCACCTCTTATCATTTTCTTCTCACTCTTTCTCTCTTGTTTTTTTTCTCTTTTCTTTTATTTTCTCTTAGTTTTTAAAAAAAAATTATTCGATCGAACCCGATGTAGGTTGTCTACGTATCATGTCCCTTATGAATCAGACCAAGCGTAGTTCTGGAAAAGTGAGAGAAAATAAAATAAAATCTTTTTTTCATTTAAAAATTTTGGTTTACAAAATGGGAGGTACGAGAATGAAAGACTGACTGACTCAACTACACTACGACAAACTCTAACACTAACTTCAGTACTACTAGACAAGGCTAGAAAATAAAAGACGACATAAATAGACTCAAACCATGTGAATAATAACAGAAATCCTCCTCAATCAACTCCTCGATGTGATTCCCCCGATTGGGATGGTCCCGAGCTATCCGTCATGCTCAAACTCTGTAGCATGCCTCGTAAAGAAACACTGATGCTGGGAATAAAGACCCTGGCGTGTTCCCCTGCATCCTGAAGGCCGACCCTAATAAAATATTGGCCATGTTGCTCCACGTTTGCTGCCAATCCCGCAAACTGAGACTTTATCAACTCATGCTTATCCCAAGGATCTTAGTCCGATGCCTCCTCAAAATCATTTGTCTGAACTACCCGACCCCTAAGCTGTGCTGTCAATGGGATGCTAACCCCTAGTGGGAAGGACTGTAACCAGATCAAGTACTCCTGAGTACACTCGGGCCTGCCAACGTCCTTTACTAATGTATTTTTCTTCATCCTCTTTGCATTGTTCCAGTATTGCACGTACTTGATTTCATCAGCCGACTTTTTGCTAAAATTCATGACGTGCCTCCGAAGATTCAAAGTTGGAGGCTTCTCTTGTCTCCTACCCAACTATCGCATCACCCTAATGGGAGTGTACGGCTTGACACATTTAAGTCCTATCAATACCAAGAAAGGCTGCATGCGGCATCCTGCCAAGATCTTATCTAAAGGTAGCCAAAGGTAAGCCCACAAAACATTCCTATTTGTCCTCAACCCAAGGAACTCAATCCAAGCTGTGACGCCTACTGGGTATGTAAATTTAGGAGATTTCATCCTACGCTCGATGCATACCACCCGATCCCTCAAGGCACGATCGATGGGACAAAGTAAGGAAGTGGTGTGCAAATGCTCCATCATCCACAATTGTAGCAAAAGGTTACTTCTCTCAAAATACCTGACACATCCCCTAACCTCACTCAGGGCTCGATACAACTCTGCTAAAATCATCGGCACAACGGCAACGAATTTGCGTTGCTTCTCATGAAATAGTGCCATCACCACTGACTGTAGACGGGTGCTAATGTGCCTCTCATCTAATGGAAAAACCAATAATCCCAACAAAGCAAGGCTGAAAGCTTTGAGGCGACGTCTTTGCCACTTTGCCTTGGTTGTGCAAAACTCATCCCAAAAGACGTCAAAATATCATGTGGTCCAAATCTAGCAAACAAATAATCTAAGGATATCCGGGACTGCTCGAGGCATCTTAAATGCTTGTTGTCTTTCAGGCCCAGGTCGCTGAGGAATCTTGTCCTAGAATGGTCTCGGGGAAGTATCATGTCCTTGCCTATATAGCTTAAACGAGTGAGACCAGATATTTCCGCCAAGGTAGGAGTCATCTCACACTCTCCAAATCTGAAAGTCAAATTTTGCGGATCCCAATAGGTCAGCATCACCTCCACTAAGTCTGGGCGAGGAGTGGTATCAAGAAGGGAAGAGAGGGTGAACAATTTCTGCATTAACTCAGGCTGCTCTAACAGCGAAAATAATTTCCACCACTTGATCAACTTCCTAGGAATCTTTACTACCATCAGCACTTTGGATCTAGTCAGCGGGTCCATACCTGAATGAAGAGAACATAGTTAGCGACTCGGGACACTACGTGACACCACAACATTTCCTAGAGGACAGATGCACGACATGATTTGGCTATATTTTACAAAATGGCCTAAGTGGCCGAGGGTGGCTATTAGTGCAAACTTAACAAAGTTGACCCCTAATACATGAAAAATACTCAATTTAAAGCTTACACGGCTCCAACCTTCCAATAATCATGGCCTTAAAAATTTACTTTGCGGAAATAGCTCATTTTGCAAAACGGCCGATATGGCCAAATGTGGCTAGGGATGCAAATACGATAAGGACGGACCTTAAAGTGATATGACACTGAGTTGTGGTCTCAAGATCCTAAGACATGAGTAATTGAACCACTTTTACAAAAATGATCCCATTTCTCAAGAATGGCCGATGTGGCCAAAAGTGGCTGGACACGCAAATTTTGCAAAATAGCCCCATTTTGCAACAAAGCCGATGTGGCCAAAAGTGGCTAGATATGAAAATTCAACAGGAATGGGCCTTGAAGTAAGGAGACACCTAATTGTGGATTCTAGACTCTCCAAACACGGTTCAACAAGCCACTTCGCAAAATAGCCCCATTTTGCAACAAAGCCGATGTGGCCAAAAGTGGCTAGATATGCAAGATTTGGCTAAGACCCCGCGAAGCCAAGAACCTAAGTCTTACTAAAAAAAACCGAACCCTGTGTGGGTTGCCTACGTATTCCACCCCGAAAGACGAGAATCAGGTTCACGTAGTTCGTGAAGATTGGACATCGGAGAAAGCTTTTAAAAAAATGCAACTAATTTGGAGAAACTATATTTTTTTTGTCTTTTCGAAAGATTATAAAGAATTTAAAACCTTTTTGTATTTTCTTTTTTTCTCCTTTTTTTTGATTTTTGAAAAATGATGGAAAAGTGCAAAATCTTTTTGGATATTTCATTTTCAAAAAATTTTTTTGGTCTTTTCTTGAAAAAGTTGTGAAAGAAAAATATAACTAGGCCCTACTTGCTTCATTTTTCACCCTTCTTCCCAAAACATCGGTCCGCCAAATGACCTTTCCACCCTCGTAGATGCAACATTTAGCACATAGGATGATTAAATGTCATTTTGGGCCACGGGTTCTTTTTGGCATAATTTGGATAGGCCTCTTACGACGGGACACGGTGGCTGGGACCGAGCCCTGCTAGGTTTAAATGACATGATGCAAATAAGAATGACCTAAAGGCTGATCTAAGTTTGGGGTTCACTAAAAAGGCAATTCGGGGGGAGCGTATGGTCGATGGTGGCTGCTCAAGCTTTCCACCCACTCCATACGTCCGACGGCCCCCCTCCTAAAATAAGGGTGACTCAACAAAGAGTTTGTGTACGCGACGCGTACTCCGAGACTTGTTGCAGAAAGAATTGATGGGGTAATGCATATGATGACAGTTATAAAGTAGTTACATATAAAGGAAAAACTGTAAACACATAAAACAACTAGCAAATAAAGCGACATAAACAAAAATAAATCAAATAAAGAAAACCTCAACCGAATATTCTAAAAAGCCAACAAAATCAAGTAGCAGCTCGAACCTGCAACTCCCCAGCAGAGTCGCCAGAGCCGTCACACCCCTTTTTAACCAACTCACTAACCCTCTTAAATATACATAAAAAGATTTGTAAAGCTCAAAAAGGGTTTTAATTAAAAGTGACAAAATTGTGTTCAAAAGGAAATAACTCAGAGTCTCCACCTGACTTTAATTTTGGTGTGCCAGGTCACCGTTTTTTCAGAATATTTTTTTTCCTTTAAAACACTTTTTACTCCAAAACTAAGTCTACACCAGAGATTTGGGTAAGGGGGTTCATTTGACTCGGGGAGAAGGTGTTAGGCATTCCCCGAGTCCCGTAACTAGTACGGTTGCACACTTGATCAAGTTGGCTTTAAAATATTCGAATTGAGGTAACAAACATAGAAACGAGAAAATAAACACACAAGAGGCTCGAGGTCGTTCTCACCTAAAAAAATAAAAATAAAAATGAAAATAAAATACTACGAGTTCTACTTTAGGCCTCCAAATACAAGCACTTCGGGGCATACCCCGGAAAATATATACAAATTGCGCAGGGGCATTCCCCGGATAATAAACTAAAAGAAACGACCTCTTGCCTCAACATAAAAATAAAATAAAGGAAACCTAAGATTTGCCTACCCGAGTGATAACGGCCCAAAACATGCTGCTAGCGAACAAAGAAATGAAATGAATAAAAAGAAGCTAAATAAAATAACTCATTGCATGCTCTTTTAGTCTTTTTAGTTTATTTTTAGACCAAGCCCAATCCTAAAGCATGTAGTTTAACTGAATACTAGTGGGCTCGATCTTTTCCCAATTCCCACGACCCGACAATCAAACAAATATCCACTAGACAATAGAGAATGAAATTCCGGACCATACAAAGAGAGAAAAGTATAAAGCAACAAATAAATATATGGTCAATCAAAATATGATAAGAGCCATCTAAAGTCCCATTAAACACATTTATGCGCCTCACTTCTCAATTCCCGAACTTCCATCTATCAGAAACACACATGTTTACATGCTCAAAATCATGAATTCCAAGTTATGAACTTCAAAAAAAGAAACTTCTCACATAGAAAAGCATTTGTGCCAAACTCAATTAACATGGTGACTTGAGAAAATGAATTAGTCCTTAACAATTCATTAGATCAACAAAACACAAAGATATCCTTCAACAGAATGCAAACTCTCCGGCCATTGGAAAAAGAAAGCCAAAATTTAAACCAAGTTCACCTACGTTCCAATTTAGTGAGTCAAATTTCTGGGCAACATTAACACTACCCAAGGATACCAAGCAATCTTACAACAAGGACTATCCGGGAACCAAATTTCTCCTTTTTTTTCTTTTTCTAGGTAAAAGGGTGACTCAACTGAATCAGCAGAAAAACGAAAGAAGAATTCGGTCTTTTTTTTTATGTTGAGGCGCATGTGTAAGCACATAAATGTTTGGACAACAGTAACTGCTATATTCATGACAAAATTCATCGTTATCAGCTTAGCTCAACCAGAGAGATGGCTTAAAAAATCCGTATAGAATCATTTATTAGAGAGATAACAAGATTGTAAGAAAGAGTTGAACTATATCTAGCCCCAACGACCAAACCTATACATCACGACAAGGGAGAAACAAGCCTCGCTATAGGGTACGAACTGAATTGATTTATAATACGATCTGACTAAACCGTAGCAAGGAGTTGTAACAGTTCTAACTGCCGAGTAAAACTGACCATGACGACAACAATCAATGAACGCCAAAGAACAATTTCAGAACTCAGTTGGCACTTAGATTCAATCAAACAGTTTAAAAGATCACATAGGTAGCAAGTATATGGTTGCTTGAAATTGTCTTTCATTTGCAGTCAAAGAACTGATGTGAATCGATGCAAAACACGGCAGGGAACATCAAAGGACGATTTCAGAATTCATATTTTTAGTTCCAATTCAACCAAACGAGCAGAAACATTCATAGAAACTGCAGCGATCACAAGACGACTTCACACTCTTGTTAACAATCACAACAAATTCAAGCTTCATATTCTAATCTCAGAAATCAGTACTTAATCTTAAACAAACAAAAATCAAACAACTTCTAACCCCACTAAACCCCTGGCTCTCATCATATTTGGATCGAACCTTTAAACATAAACGAAGAAAAGAGGAGAAGATGAACCTGAGAATCGAAAATTTCTTCTAAATAGCAGAAGGTAAGAGATTCGACAACAAAGCTTTGAACCCGAAATCCAAGTGAGGAAACAGGAACAACTTCAAACAAGGAACCATGATCGAAATTTTCCAGCGGACAGTAATTTGAAGCCTCAAACTTGAACACCTCAGGCAATCTCCATGTTTGCAACTGAAATCCAGATTCAAAAGAAGAAATAGAACAAGTAAAAAGATATATATCTATATTTTTTTGGTTTTTCTGAAGTTTTTAAGACCTAAAAAAAATTAGAGAGCAAGATGATCGATTGTTTAAAAGCCCTCTTTTTTTCTCCCAATTGTCGTCTATCCGAAAACCCTCAAAATGGGAGTATTTATATGAACTCTCGAAGGTTCTCTTCCTCTCCTCCAAGAAAACCTCAAAACCGTGTAGACCCCTCCAAAAACCAAAAATTTGAAAATTTTTTTGGTAAATAAAAAATCAAAAAATGGAGGTCTTGGATCAAATCCTTGATCCAATGGATCCCATTTTCCAATTTTTTATCCAAAGGCTTTGGATTTGCTTCAAAAAATGAAAAAGAAAGGAAAAAATGCGTAATAATGATGAGACTCGGTACAGAATGTGTGACGTGGAGGAAGGAGAGAAGAGAAGGGGGACCATGAGTGAGATTAGGTTGGAGTTATGGTGGTTTGGGCGCGGCAGAGATGGGGTGAAGAGGTGGGCGCCGATTTGGGGATGGATCTTTAGGTTTAGGGTTTGTCTAAAATAAGATTTTATATGGTGGGGTTGGAGGATAGGGGTCATTGGATTAGATGGGATAAACGGTTAGGATTTAAGGAGGGAGTGGGGCGGGTAGGCAGGCGGGTCGCGGGTCAAGGGTATTGGGTGAGGGGTCAATTAATCGGTTAAATGACATTGGGCTGATAAGGGCTGTTGGGCTCAGAATTGGCTAAGAAAAGTTGAAAATTTATTAAACCCAATTTTCTTCTAATGCAGTATAAAATACTTACAAAAAGATAAAGTCCTCCTAATTAATTAGAATAAACAATTAAAACAAAATTAAAAGTTAAAAGTGAAACTATTTTTGATATTTTTCAAGATTATATTAAAATAAAGTTAGAGGAAAATAAATAAAATTTCTAGTAAAATAAAATCGTATGACTACAAAACATTAATTAAATTATTTTATATAATTTTTTAATTACTTTTTTAAAAAAAAAAATTGTAATTGAAGTCAAAATAGACTAAAACTCTAGTTAACCCAAACTAATATTTAAAATATGCAATTAGTATAGCTTGAAGACATATCGGGTCAAAAATTAAGTGCTTACATATACCACCAGCCGCACTAATGCTGAGAAAGCGTTCAAGAATCCATAACCAGGATGCAAGGCTTTTTTCACAAAACACCGATCTCAGGTGACGCTGAAGACGATACCCAATTAATTTAAACATCGAAACTCCTTTACTGCTCATCCGAGCTCGTGGCATCATTGTCAACACCGAACTGCAATCTTGATCCTCACTTCAAATTCTATACCACTCACTGCACCCAACATGCCAATATACGATAGAACACGATTTTTATCATAACTCCGTAACCACTAATAGATTAAAACTTTATCATATAAAAATTTTCACTTAACTCACTTCAGGAGAACCATAGCAACACACAGGTGAATTCTCATAACCGTAGAATATGTAAATCTTCAAGTAGTGGTCTAAGCCACCATAGCCCTTCCGGGATCCGCCTACACATAACAGACCATAACAGTGGAATACTTCTGAATAACATCAATTAAGGCGGCTGACAGGCCTCACCCGTACCGTCACAAATCACTTGCATAACTTAATCACACTAAGGGAACTAGTCATTTCCATCATCATGTCAATTCAATCATAGTTAACCAATCTACTTCTTCTAACTCAACCTCAATTGCCTTAGGAATAATAATAATCTCATTCAACACATAGCGAACTCAATCTGCACTCATCCCGAGTGACCTTGAATCACGGGACCATGCTGTCTCAAATCCCATGAACCATTTCATACCTCCCTTGTGCGCACATTCACATCCTCAACTGGTATGTCCATTTTGATAATCCCACTACGGATCTGAAGTTTTTTCTCATTTTCCTCCCAAATGCTACACTGCAAGTCAAAACATCATAGAACATCCTGGGCCTCTTCTCATGAGCTGCTACAAAATCTTGATTCTTAATTGTACCTATAGGCTCGAAATCATTAGGCACCACACTTTACCCCTTTGAATCCACTAGAACCGTTGTTGAGAGCCACCCGCTCTGACTTGGCCCCGAATATAATCACTCCATGAATCTTCTAGTACATGAATACCTTCTTGGCGAAGCACCCGGCAGAATCACTTCCATTGAAACTCGCATCTATACAAGGCATAAATCATGAATCCTTCCCTAAGTCTGAACATGAGCCAATAAGGCCAACTATAGCACACCATTAACAATTTCTTTGCTCAAATTACCACTTATGTTCCTTTCCCATAGCTGAAATAGCCCATCAATATGCTAATAACCATAAACCTCGCAAGTAGTTAACCATGCAACCCAATCATAGGCGGTGCGACTCTCCCACTTAGCTTGGAGCTACTACTACACAACTCTAGAACCCACCAAGATTCTTTACTTTTTACTGACATAGCCTTGCGAAATCAACTGCCAAATTCCTAGAAATCCTTCTGTTAGCATTCCATGAACACCCTGAATCTCTCGCAACATTCCTATGTTCGATTTCTTACTGGGTAGCCAGTAGGACTCTTCGCAGAAGCTTCGCCAACCACGCGACCGCTGATCCGCTCACAAAAGATAACCCACCTGATTCCGAGCTCACTCTCTAGTTGCACAAGTCCCTTCACCCCTCGTGGACATCAATTAATTGTGCAGTAACATCTTTCCAATTTAAAGTTATGTTTTATCCTTCTTCATTTCAAGTAGCTCTTTTCCGTTATATCAAATCTCCTACCGCATAATAGCCCATACTTCAGATTAAATCTGTAGACCCCAATCACCAATCACTAAAATTCCAAATCATTTCAAACTCTCCTTAAGGTGTGTAGTCATCCTACCACAAAGCTCATATACAACTTCGTCACTCTCCTACTTTGGCGTAACTCACCCCTTTAATCAACTACTCGACCCTTGCTTCTTATACCTGGACTTCTATAAATTTTAACCACCGCCTGACAATTCCCACATGTCCTTCCTCATCCTTTGCTGCTCAATTGTTGTCTTAAATAAAATCTATCTTCGTAGCACTTGAACCCTGAAATCCCTACTAACCTTAAACTTTTCCAAAGAAAATTTTTCTCGAGCCATCAACATTAGAAACACCGATTCAATCCTGAACCACTGTACCCCGTGATATCTGGCAGTTGTTTCTCCCATATTATTTCATAATATCTTACCCCAAAGGTGAATTGCACAAGATCATAACACCGGCGAACTTAACACATGCAATCGAGGACGACGACATTACATAGCAGATGAAAATTCCACCATGCTTGAAAATACCAAGTCTCATTACTCCGTCACCCCAAATCTGGACATTCATATGCCAATTGCTTTTCCTCCGCCGGAAATGAAATATCAGATCTCTGAATCGTTTACTGAGTGGACTTCCTTTCAAATCATTCACCGTCCTAACACATAGGCAAGTATCCTATCATCAAGTCAATACTGTGCGATAACCAATCGTGAGCATCATAGCAACCTGTATATAGCCTCCAAGCTCTTAGAAGCACAAGTATCGAGCCAAAACAATAGAAAAATCCTTCCGCAAGGTGACGACAATAGCCCAACCAATTATACCAGGAGAAACATCCCGTACCACATCTGTAGTACCATTACAATTCTTCAATTCTCAATTTATAACAAGCGGTTCGTGCCACGTAAGATTGAGTAGGAAGGAAACAAAGGCATAAGCCTCAAGAAATCAAATCGCACGATGAGGAATCAATAAGGAAACTGCTCCTAACAGCCCTGTAGCCTCTCGAAGATATGTACAGATGTCTTCGTACCGATCCGCGAGACTCTACTAGACTTGCTCATGACTCGTGATACCTAAGGGAACCTAGTGCTCTGATACCATGTTGTCACGACCCAAATCCACTAAGGGGCATGATGGCACCGGACACCGTTGTCAGGCAAGCCAACCATAAATACTTAATTAAATTCTCATTTAAACAATTGTAAAAACTCTGTTTTTTCTTAAATTTTTACTAGTAAGAGATACTCAGTTCAGATTAAATATACATGTCAAGAAGTCAATACAAAATACCCCATAACTATCCCAGAACCTGGTGTCATAAGTGCATGAGCTATTTCTAGGAAGTAATACAATGCAACAACCGTCCAGAATACAAATTGGACAAAAAATAAATACAATAATCTGGAAGAGACTCTACTGGCCGTGGGTTGTCTTGGGCAGTGCATCTCACCTAAGTCTATGTGTCAACCATGCTGCTACGCCCACTAGGCCACTAGAGATTCATGTGCTTGTGCAATAAAAATGCACAGAAGTGTAGTATGAGTACGAAAATAACGTGTACCTAATGAGTATCCCGTCTAATCTCGAAGAAGTAGAGAGGAGAGGTCGACTTCGACACTTACTAGTGGTCCAATAATGTTATCTCAATAATATAGTAAATCAGGGATTTTTATAAACATGATTGTAATTCGATGGAACAAAGAAAGTAAGCAATTCTTTCTTTTATAGAAAATTTCCAAATTCCTTTTCATCATTTATGCAAATATTCTCAAACCGGGAAGAGGAAATAACAACTTCAATAAGTTTCAAGGCAAGCAATACAAGCATGCACAAATCATGTCGAGGTCATACGGCCCGATCCAATAATATTTGAACTATGCACTGCTAGAGGGTCGAATGGTGCGAACTATAGATTCATCTATTTAATCTACCGAGGCATTCGGCCCATTCCGAAATTAAACACATACAGACAATTAACCAAGAAGTCAACAGGAAACAATTATCCAAAGAAAAACCAATTCTCTTTTAACAATTTTACAAAAATGAAGTTTAATCTTTTTAGAAATTCATTTACCAATTCGATAGGATTTAAGCAATTCATCTGTCAATAAGGTTACAAATATTCCAAGTTTAGCATGTTTTTGGATCCTAGACTACACAAACGTTCACATAATAGTAGCTACGCACGGACTCTCGTCACCTTGTGCATATGTAGCCCCCACAATTAGGAGCACATAACTAATTATTTCACCTATGGGGACAATTCCCTCATACAAGGTTAGAAAGGAGACTCACCTCGCTCCGAAGATCCATAATCGGCATTCCTCGTCCTTGATCGCAACCTTCTCCACACTACTAATTATGTAGCGAGAGAGGGTCGGAGCAGCTTTTACCCGATTTTGGGTCGGGATCGATTTCCACGGAGAGCTAGAATTGGAGTGGTGTATCTATTTAGCTTAGGATTGCGTAGAATTCCAAATTATACTTCTCATCATTTTTGGGGTTTTCTTTATAATTTTACTTTTAACAAACTACAAATTGTAAATTAAGCTAAGAGTTTAATGCTACGGGTTGTTCAAATAGTTTAAAGGGCACTAGGGTAGTGACATCCGCCTAGGTGGTCAATTGATAGGTACTTGAGTCTAAGGCACAATTGACATGATTGGGGAGTATGATATAACTGTTGCACTATATTACCCACTATACACCTCTCGGTGGTTCAAGTGATTTTACCCAATTAACTTTCTCAAGACCAACTGGGTATGCAAATTTGCACAAGCAACTTAGGGTTCAAGTTGGGTATTACTCTCTCGAGGTTTAACCCTTTAATTGGGGCTATCAATCTCTTGAGTACGCCTCAATTCCTTGTTGGATCAATTTCGGAGACTTAGGCTTTCTTTCTCAAGAAGAGCCCTAGTCAACTAAACACAAACTAGTATTTGCAGCCACTAATTCAGCAATTAACCATGAAATTGACCCAAATATCAAACACTCCTAATCAATTTAGCCCTAAAATACAAAACTCATCAATTACCCACACTAGGGTTGAGCCACAACCCTAGCTATGGGGTCTAGCTACTCATATTCAAAGAAGAAAAACAAGAAATAGATGAAGATAAACACATATTAATTAATTGTTAAGCTAAATACAAAGATTCAATGATGAAATGTAGATAAAGTTGCCCAAAATGACTAAGAAAAGTCGACCCACGAGCACAACTATGTTATTACAATATCTAATGACCTAAAAATGGAAAAAGGATCTATTTATACTAAGCTAAAAAATCTGGACAAAAATGCCCCTGTGGGGTTAGTGCGGACCTTACAGAATGGACTGTGGCTGCACTAGGACTCTTGGCTCCAAAATCTAGCTCTCTGAACTCAGGCTCCGCGTACTGCACAGAATGGACTGCGGCCGCGGTGACATCTAGTGTGGTCCGCACAAAATGGACTGCGGACCGCATTGTCTTGAAAGCTCCAAACTGCAACTTCTCTGAATCTTGGGTCTGCAGACCGCACAGAATGGTAGTGCGTACCGTACTAAATCTAGTGTGGTCGCATTCCTTTTAGCCTGAATACTTGCTCTCCAAACCTCCTAGTGTGGACCGCACAAAGTGGTGTGCGGCCGCACTGGACCTATTTTGCCTGAGCTTGTCTTGTCTTTGGTACTTGTGCAAGTTTCACTCCTTTTGAGATGATCTTTGACTTCTTGTCACTTTGTTGACCAAACCTGCAATCAAGCACAAGTTATGAGCCTTTTGGGACTATTTTGTATGAGTTTCTAATCAAAACATGAGCAAGAAGGAGTATAAAATGCGTAAAAATCCCTAGTTATCAACTCCCCCAAACTTAAGCTATTATTTGTCCTCAAGCAAACAAAATAAGACTCACCCCTTAAGGAAACATCCAAGAAATTTTCAGCTGTCCTAAAGCAACCTCAACCAGCATCAATTGGGACTAACAATTGCCCTCAATACAAATGAATCATTAACAACATTTACCATTTGAAACACCATGGATTAAGTGCGACACAAGAGCATCAAGAGTTGACTTAACATATCAAAGAAATCTTTCAATTGCTTTGGTCATTGTGGAACCCAAACTCACATATCCTCAACTCTCCCTAAGCAAACCTCACCTTTAGAATAGTGGCACGTAAAACAAGGTTAATGGAAATTCACTCATCTCTCTCAAGAAAAAGTCACAAGTCCGGCTCTAAGTACCATATACTTGCCCCTTATGTGAGTATCCACTAATGTAAGCTTCATTCAACTAAAGATCATATAGGACTTTTGTGGAGACATTGTGAAGGTTTTTGGTTCAGGGTTAGGTCTAAGTAGGTTTCATCTTCCCTTAAGCACTTCTTTTGATTTACTTGGCATATATTCACTTGACTGTTTGAGTCATTTCACTTCTTTCTAAGGGGTTAGAGAAACACACGGTCACTCTTTCTTAGGCATTTCAAACCTTTTCTCCTTTTTCAACTTTCCACA
This sequence comes from Nicotiana tabacum, assembly GCF_000715075.1. NCBI lineage: Eukaryota > Viridiplantae > Streptophyta > Magnoliopsida > Solanales > Solanaceae > Nicotiana > Nicotiana tabacum. The sequence goes on along the minus strand of NC_134089.1, from coordinate 155,119,810 downwards.
CCTTCCATTCTTTGCTTTTCTTGAATCCCTTTTTATTCTTTTTTTTACATTGAACATTCTTTTTGTCTTTTTGCTTTTCTTTCTTTTTCACTGCCTTTCCTTTTCTTCATTTTTGTGCCTTTTTACCACTTTATTTCAATCCTCGTCTCTCCCCCCAAACTTATACTTTTGTCATGTGCTAAAGGAAAGATTGAGTGCCAAGAGAGGGTATCTTTTAGAACGGGTGTAGGCTTATATCATGGTTCTTGAAAGAAAAAGGTCTAAGGTTCAAAAGGGTTAACTAGGGATCTTATCATTGGTAGGCTATGGAATTGTTCAAACTACCATTTGGATCAAGGAGAGCCTATAATCATGTCTCAAGTCAAAATTCACTTATGATTTCGCCTCAACAAATATTCAGGGAAAGTTCTAGACCAATGGCTCGGGACTTGGACTTGCAATTGCAATTACTCACCACACAAGCTAAAGGATTGCTAAAGACATAGAGTCGGGGATCCACAACGACCTTAGATACGATTTGAGCACACAATGGTCCCGAAAAACCACTTGATGATTATTAGTCAACACAAGAGTCTCAAGGTCACGACTTTCACCATCTTAAACACAACAATTTATTTTTGACCATGAGATCAAAGGCAAATGTGCTAGGCCCAAGTGAAGCTTTGTTTTGAGGCACCCTTAACTACTAACTATTTAAAACAAAAAGAAAAAATGGACTCAAACCCTTAAGAAGGTTGTCACACCATCCATCATTGGGAATAGCCACCCGGTTCACACAACACTCCACCTTTAGAAAGAACCGTGACATTAAGAAAACCAAAGGCTTATTGCAAACTTCAAAAACAAAAAGCTACGAATCACAAATAAGAATCTAAGAATGAAAAATTTGCGGAAAATAGAATGAATATATACAAGAGGGGATTTGAATATACAATAGATGGGATGAATATGTACAATGAAACATAACTTTATATACAGACCCAAAGTAAAATAAAAGTACGATAAATGTAATGAAATGTCAAAATTATATACATACCAAAGATGAAAAATCAAGAAAGCATAAAAATGTATCAAATTATATACAATCATCCGAATGAATAATAGGTAGGGCCTACCCCCTCAAATGAAAGCTGACATTGTCCCTAATGCCAACTAGTCTAAATAAAGCACCAAAAGGGTAAGAGGAAAAGGGATATAGAAGACCCCCTATGGCCCGTCTGTCTACATAGGCTCATGTGTGGTCCCTGGTCCTCTCTATGCTTGGGGACCTCAGACTGCTCCCCTATAGCCTGCTGCCCTACTACTGGGGCCTGGGCCTGGACCTGGACAGGCTTTGTAGGTAGTGCACCCTGTGACTGACTGGAAAAGGTCTCCTGTGGGTCAACCAGCTGGATGACTGCATCATCAGCTCGAGGGATCATCCTCTTCCTCTTGGGAGGCCTCTGTGGCTGCTCTGGCTCTGGATGAACTACTGGTGTTGGGCCCTAGAGCAGTAAATCTAAAGGCAGGTGATCCGGCTTCAATCTGTCTACATCTACTCTCAGCTCCTTCACAGACTGTCTTCCACAGCTTCTTATGCTCCCGAGCAAGCTCCTTGAGAGCCTTGCTATGTGAATCAACTGCGTTTGAGAGCATTGCCTGAGTGTTGAGGATCTTCTTTTGGTTATCAAGTATCTCCTTGAGAGCATCCTCTATCGACTGTGGAACCTGTACTGGCGGAGGTGCCGACCGAGCCTCAACCATGGTAGTGAGTGTGGACAACTTGGATGAGGCAGTCTGCATCCAGTTGTTTATACTAAGAAGCGACTAGCTTAGTCAGTGAGCATTAATAGGATGGGCCCGGGAAGATGGAATCTCTAGGCCTGTTGAGGTGGATGGGCCATCAGGAATGGTTGTGGATGTGGAAGGACCGGGAGGGATGTCTGTGGAAGTGGAGGTAGGCTCAACAGGAGCCACTACCCTGGCTCCACAACTGGCTCTTCAGACTAACCAGTTGGAGCAGTAGTTGTACCTTTGAAGTTCTTGCTCTTGGAGTTGTCATCCCCCTGCATGTTGTACGAAGAAAATGGGGCTTTTGCCTTAACTTTGATGTCGAAGGGCCTCTTGTCCACTTTCAAGTCCCCGAAGTACATCGTGAGGAAACTGGGGAATGGATAGTTTCTGTCATGCTTCGCACCCATAATGGTAATAATTCGTGACATGGGATCCAACCGGCTACATACAAAGGTCTCCCACCCTCGTGCCTCAAAGTTCAAACTCCTTCTTAAGATCTTAACTCTAGCAGTCAACCAGTCCGGGGTAGTACTTGGGATTGCCAGGTATTGTGCCAACCATGGACAGACCTCCTCTCCCATTTCCATCTTCGCCATGTACAGGGTATCGTCTTCCTCATTGAAGCCAAGGTATTCATTTATCGACTTTCCGTCGAATAACACTTTCAGATTCCGAACCTTGGTCACTTTGGAGCCCTTTTTGATGTGGGGTACGTTGCAGTAGAATTCTTTGACCAAGTGTTCGTTGGCGTCCACATAATCATCCAAAAAATGCTCCCATCCAACTCTCGTCCTAAACTGCCTCCTCACATTGGAGTTGTGAGGTAGCAAGTCTCTATCTATAAAGCTCCTCTCCGGGATCAACTTTCTCACCAGCCACCACTCCCAAAATTTATGGTATGCCACCTCACTCACAAATCTGTCCTCCCAAGCCTCAGGCTTTCTAGTGCTAGCAACGCCTCCCACCTGAGGCTCACCTCCTTCTACTACTCCCTCATCTCTCTCTACTTCCTCCTCACCTCCTACTGCATCCTCTCCGGAGAATGAAGCTATGGGAGATGTGGAGTATTCCCTACTACCTGCTACTGAGCCCTCATACGACTCAAAAGAAGTGTTCACTGATGCTTGGGCAGCGGGGGAAGTGGGAGGAGTGTCTCTCGGTCTGTGTCTCTCCGGATAAGGGATGTACTCTGGGATTGAGTCCGAAGAGATATCCAGGGAGGGCTCGTAGTCACTCCCTGACATGTCAATGGCTATGTTAGCAGCTTTTATGGCCTTCCTCATATTTTTTATGTTTTGCCTAGCTTGGGGAGTGAGTTTAACCATTTTCTGTTTCCCTCCACGGGAAGATTCACCTCTGCCTGGTTGTTTGGATCCTTTGCCTCGTTGTTTAACCATTGTCTGCAAACACAATCAAGTAAACTTTTTAGTATCAGTAGCCTCAGTTAAAAACATTGTTGCATAACAGAATCAAAATGTTGCAGATATGTTGCAGAAAACAGCCCAGTGCAGACCGCACAAAATGGCCATGCGGTCCGCACAGGGATAGGGATCAGACTACCCATCCTCTGTATCTAGGCAATGCGGACTGCACAAAATGGTAGTGCGGCTGCCATAGGGGCCAGTGTGCAGTCCGCACAAAATGTAGTGCGATCGCACTGCCCAAAGTTCAGCTTCCCAAATTCATCAATGCGGTCCGCACAAAATGGCAGTGCGGCCGTATGGACTCCAGTGCGGCCGCATTGCCTTTTAGCCTAAATACCTGCTCTCTGAATCTCCTAGTGAGAACCGCACAAAGTGGTGTGCGGCCGCACTAGACCTATTTTGCCTGAGCTTGTCTTGTCTTTGGTACTTGTGCAGGTTTCACTCCTTTTGAGTTGATCTTTGACATCTTGTCACTTTGTTGACCAAACCTGCAATTAAGCACAACTTCTGAGCCTTTTGAGACTATTTTGTATGAGTTTCTAATCAAAGCATGAGCAAGAAGAAATATAAAATGCGTCAAAATCCCTAGTTATCAGTCCTTGCGAAGACTCGAATCGATGTACAAAGCTCCAAAGCTAGCCAATAATAATACAAATCCATTAATATATGCTCAATTACCCCTAATGATCCAATTTATAACAATTCCTAACCCTAATCGAAAAGTTGACAAAATTGCCCTCAGGCCCATGTCCCCGGATTCCTAAATTTTATGAAGATAAGGTTTACCCACAACCTCACAAACTCAAATATATAATTTAATATCAATTTCCTACCCAAAATCGTGGCCAAAATCCAAAAATACCATTTCTAGGTCTTTCCACCAAAACCCAAAATTTCTACTAATTTCATGCTCAAATACGTACATAATCAATGTATTTAACTCAAGATAGGTGGGGATAGCTTACTTTGTCATTGATGATGAAAACCCCCTCTTGAAACCCTCCAAGAATCGCTCAAGCCAAGAGAAAGATGAAAGAAAATGGCCAAATCCCGACTTTAAAACAACCCACTGCCTCCAGCCCTTTTTGCACCTGCGGTCTCGCAGGTGCGAACCAAACGCCGCTTCTGCGGTCCGGGCACCCATCCTATTCTGCTTCTGCGTCCTCTCCTCCGCAGATGTGGTCCCGTATCTGCGGCAAAACGACCGCATCTGCAGCATGAAGGCCGCTTCTGCGGCTCCGCACCTACGGCCCTAGTCTCGCAGGTGCAGTTACACTAGTAACCAGCAACCTTAGCCCTTTCCAAAATTCCATTTTTGATCCGTTAACCACCCATCCCGACCAATCATACCAACCAGTCACAAAACATATTACGGACTTGTTCGAGGCCTCAAATCATATCAAACAACGCTAAAATTATGAATCGACCTCCAATCCAAGCTTAATGAACTTTAGAAATTCAAACTTCTACCTTCGATGACGAAACATATCAAATCACGTTCGATTGACCTCAAATTTTGCACACAAATCATATTTGACATTATGGACCTGCTCCAACTTTTGGAATTGGATTCTTACCCCGATATTAAAAAGTCCACTTCCGGTCAAACTTCTCAAAAACCTTCAAATTTCTATCTTTAGCCAAATGACTCCAAAATGACCTACGGACCTCTGAATTCACTTCCGATCGCGCTCCTAACACCAGAATCACCATACAGAGCTATTCCCAAACTCAGAATCCCAAACGGACATTGATAACACTAAAATGCACTTCAACCCAAACTTATGAAATTCTTCCAAAAATTCTAACTTCCACAATAAGTGCTGAAACGTTCTCGGGTCATCCAAAACCTGATCCGGGCATACGCCCAAGTTTGAAATCATCATACAAACCTACTGAAACCTTCGAATCCAGATTCTGATGTCGTTTACTCAAAAATCCAATCCTAGTTAATTCTTTCAACTTAAAGCTTCTGAAATGAGAATTCTCTTTCCAAATCAACTCTGAACTCCCCGAAATTCAATTCTGACCATGCGTACAAGTCATAATACCTAAAATGAAGCTGTTCATGGCCTAAAACTTCTGAACGGCACGCTAGAGCTCAAAATGACCAGTCGGGTCGTTACAGTTTTTGAGTTGTTTCAATTGAAGCACAACTAGTTTCAACTTCCACTGCATATTCATAAACAGGGGTAATAGATCAACTAGTTTTTCTATATATATATAACATAGAAAAAATTTATACCTGTAGTGAAAATTTCACTACATGATATTATCAAAAAAATCAGTTAAAACTTCAACTCTAAGAAGGCTAAAGTTCGCCATTCACAAACAAAAACTTCAGCTCTAGAGCTGAAGTTTGACAGTACAAAACAAAAACTTCAGCTCTAGAGCTGAAGTTCGACAGTTACAAAACAAAAACTTCAGCTCTAGAGCTGAAGTTCCCTAGTTACAAAACAAAACTTCAACTCATATCTAAGGTATCATTGAACTATTATAAACTTCACACTTTATACCTGTAGTGACAATTTCCTGTGTATCACCACCTTCAATTTCATTGCAAATAGCTAGTACTTCTGCAAACCGATCGTCTTTCCCAATAGTGCTAGACACATCACTCGCTTTCAGTTCTAAAGTACCAACAGGTGCTTGATATCCATCGCCAAACAAATTGCCTTTTGCAATATCACTTTCCAAAGCATAACTCGGTACATGTTTTTCAGTACCAACAACTTGATCATCTGCACCTTTCTCAGTTGTTAACTCTGCATCATTTACATCTTTACTCAGTCTATAAACACTAGATTGTTCCTCTCCTCCTTGTTGTTGAACATGTTCATCGCCTTCAATAGTCGCTTCCTTACGTGTAGCATTATCATCTACGACTTTATGCGATGCATCATGAGCAGCATGTTCTTCAATATAAACAACTTGATTATATGCACCTTTCTTTCTTCCAACATTCTCAGATGATAACTGTTCTTCATCATTTTCATCTCTGCTCAATCTATCAGCACTGCAACGTTTCTCTTCAACTTGTTCTTGAACATGTCGGTTGCCTTCAAAAGACGCTTCCTCACGTGTAGCATTTACATCTGCGACTTTATGCGATGCATCATCAACAACATTAATATCCGATAGATGTTCGTAACAGTCGTTCATCCTATCATATTCTCGATGGTCACTCAAATCAAAATTGTCATCGCCCATTCCATTTGATTTGTTGACAATCTTAAACAACTGTTCAAACATCTCATCAAAATATTCCTAGAAAAAAATTACTAACAATGATTAATCTGAATAACATTAGCAGAAATAAAAAGACTTCTCTATAAATTAGCTTACCTTCACTTTTCCAAAAACCGCATCCAGAATAGTAGATCGCTCCTCATTTTTAAACTTATCGAAAACTTCATTCACGATCGTGCTTCTTTCTTTTTCTGCATGCCTTTGAACCTCCATCGTTACCCTCTAGTATAGACACACAATAAAAATTCAGATATAGAAGAAAACTTCAGCTTAAAAACATGTTGTACTTTTACAAAAACAAAACCACAAAACTTCAAATCAAAACTTACAGAACATATTGTGTCGAGTAATTCATTGTCATCAAACTCAGTTGTAAAACGGTTAGAACGACTCTAGGTACGACGAGTAATTCATTGTCATCAAACTCAGTTGTAAAACAGTTAGAACGACTCTAGGTACGAGATGATTCGTCAATAAAAGGAGTTCGATTTGCTTTTTTTGATCGAGTCCGACTACGTGGTGATTGTCCAATAACAGGAGTTCGATTCGCTTCTTTTAATCGACTTAGACTACGCGGTGATTCACCAGTTGAAGGAACCGCATTAAGTACCTTTGAACGAATCTGACTGCATGATAATTGTCCAATTAAAGGCATTAAATTCAATTCCTCTTCTGTAGGAATTATATCTAATACCCTAAAGTTGCGATAATTCTGTTTAACACAAAAAAGTATATTATGAGGGGGAAAAACTAATACGTCAACATATAAACACAAAGACAAAAAAGTAACTTACTTCATGACTACTGAAGAATTCAAAAGGTTCGGGATATTTAGGCTCTCCCACACATACATAACGTAACATCGTGGGAACCTGAGGGGTATAAAGGTACTCGTCCTCTCTTATATACTTCTCCCGAATATCTGGGAAGCGCCCATAGAACCAAGCACATAACGGATATGGAAATCCACTAACTTTATACTCAGTTGAATGTACTTTGTTCTGCTTGTCCAATGCCTGTTTCAGTGAGTAAATGAGCTTCTCATAAGCCACATTACCCCAAGGATATTCAGCACAAACCTTATCGTCTTCAATAATAGATGCATACTCCTCCATCATAGATGACTCAGTCTTTTTCCCAAACAAAATAGACTCTACAACAAGAATTTCTGTAAGCTTCGCAGCATTATCATCACTCTCGCATATGTGACGGTGATTCATAGCATTCTTTGGAATTTCATTCCGAGTCATAAAATCTCGAATATCCTTCAAAGTCACACCCATGGACTTACCAAAATAGCGCTTCAGAATATTGCTTTCTCGATTAATTGGTTTTTCAACATTATGTGTTGTGATCCGCAAACCGCACATAATGTGAAAGTCTTCAAGGGTGAAGGAAACATCATGGCCAAAAATCTTGAAACTAATGGAGTCTCGATCATTGGTGAATATTCGAGAAAGACACAGACAATGAACCAACTTCATGTTGCATTTGAAATTCTCCATAGCCATAATGTATCGAAATGTACAATTATTAAGCTTATCCCGTTGTGTAGGAGTCAAGAAATTTGCAATTAAACTCTTCAAATTGTGGTTCCCCTTCCAGTAACCCTTACGGTTAAACCAATCTCGAAACTCAAAATATCTTTGCCCTGGTCTTGTAGGTGGAGGAGCAAGGACATAAGGACCTAGGGGTATTATAGGTGCTTTAGGTGCATTAGCTGCTTTGCGTACTTTAGCTGCATTAGGATCTTTAGGTGCTTTAGGTGCCATCTGTTCAAAAAAAAGTAAAATATATAAAAAATAACATCAGGACATTATCAAAAAGATCACTTAAAACTTCAATCTCTAAGAAGGCTGAAGTTCCACAGTTACAAAACAAAAACTTTAGCTCTAGAGCTGAAGTTCGACAGTTACAAAACAAAAACTTTAGCTCTAGAGCTGAAGTTCGACAGTTACAAAACAAAAACTTTAGCTCTAGAGCTTAAGTTCACCAATTACAAAACAAAACATTCAACAAAAAAATATGATGTAGTTTTTACAAAAAACAAAACATAAATTCAAATCCAAAAATAATGTCAAAACATAGAAAAAAAATTCAACTCCTATCTAAAGTATCATTGAACTATTATAAACTTCACACTTGAATAGTATCATCTATTTAACTCTCAAAATTTTTAAAAATTTCGACATCTAATCCCTGAAGAATTTATAGAATTTTCATCAATAACACAAACACTCGTTCAAAAAACCTAAAAACACAATCGTAAAAGTAAAACTAATGCACTTATCAAACTAAACCCTAAGAAACTATTTTATCATAAATACATGACTATCAAAACCAAAAATTAAATCGTAAAAATTAATACTAAAATAAAACCCAAAAAGTTAATGCAATGTACCTGTGATTAAATCGTAATGTGGGAACAACGACGACTAGCAGTTGAAAAATCAAAAACAACGACGAAAGCCGCTTGATTTCAGAGAAGAACAAATCAAAATACGCGAATAACGGGAGAGAGAGACAGAGATAGTAGAGGACTAGCGTATACTTGGAGAGAAAGTAGTCTTTTAATAAAGAAGGGCAGAATAGTCTTTTTAAAAGACTTGTAAGAAAAAAAACGGGTACAGGTGCAAACAAAAAAATAAAGCGGCTATCGATTAAAAAGAGGCGACCAAATAGGGCGCCCCATGCAATTTTTACAAAAAGCATGGAGATTATTGTTGAAAATTTGATAGAACTTCATCTGTTGAAAATTCGGGCCATAGGCCCATAATTCAGGAGTTGGAACCAAATAAAGGAATAGTGAAAATGGCTACTCTAACCTTGCACTTCTATTCCCAATTCCTAATGGGCTTATAGCCCATATATAGTTAAAATAGTACGGTCTAGCCAGTTTTCGGACTGGTCATTCAAAAATAGTCAGCGTTTATCAAGTCAATAAAAAATAGTCACTATTTTGCTGCAATAGAAACCGGTCCAGCATAATATACTGGAGTTCGGTGCACCTGTGTATGAACTTCCAACATATTATGCTGGACAGGTATACTTTGTTGGCTCCAGTATAATATACCGGAGACTGGAGCATCGGTGCTCCAAACTCCAGTATATTATGCTGGAACGGTATATTATACTGGAATTCCAATCTAATAGACTAGAGTTCCCTCTATTTCTTTCACTTTTTCCTCTCTTTTCACATGATAAATACGGAATAGAGAAGGCTTTATTGGACTAATTGGCATTTAGTTATAATTCCTATATCCACCTCAAGTTAATAGCACAATCATCACTGGATTCATAATTATATATATAATTCACGTGAACTCGTAATTAAACCTCTAGGTCCGCCATGATTTGGCTATATGATCACTCGAATCCGCGCCATGTGATTCGAGTTGTGACCTCTAGCCACTAGGTAGTCCTATTGAGATCTTCCTCTACTTTGGGGAGCTAATAATAGGACACTATATTAACAACAACCAAGTTACATCCAACTGTGAGTTTAACAACCAAAGCATTGGTCCTCAATATGAGATTTAAATGCATCTATCTAGAGAAGAAAAGGAGAAACTAAAAGGGAAACTTCCAAAGTGGTTTCTTCTTCCCTTCTTTTACTTCCACTTTTATTCCACATTCCCTTTCTTTGGGAGCAAATTCTAGCCGATAAGAATGGCTCAAACCAAAGAAAATAGAGGACCAAAGAATAAGTGCAAATAAGAGAAAATAACCATTGAGGATTGTGGTAGGATACATGGGCGTATGCACCTTATTGCTTTGTCGAAAACTTTTAAGTACTAGATGTGTAAGAAAAAGAAAAATATTGAGAATAAATATACAAAATGATATCACTTATCATTATAGTGAGTTGTTCATTTGTCTATTTCTTTAAACTGTGATATCGCTTATGAAATATCCTGTATACGCTGCTGATAGAATATGTAGGATCTCTCCATCATTAACCATAAATTACGAATTCAAATGCTAAGTATAAAAAACGTCTTGCTAGTAAAAGCTTTATCCCAAAATAGATCTATTTGACTGGAATTCAAATTAGTCACATCAGTGATTTTTTATTACCGAATACTTAAAGCAAAAAAGGAAACAAAGAACAAAAAAGACTAAGGGCAAAGAAGGGTGGAGGTCTAAAGGAGGCCCATGTGAGACCCAAAATGCAAAACAAGAATATAGGAATTGGAGCCATTTGTAGTCTTGGAAAGCATTTTTAGTTAAAGTTAGGGCAAGTCACATATTTGGTCTATTGATAAATAATAGTAGTAATTAATATTTATTAGCTAACCATATATTAAAAAATTATACATTGATTATGTATAAAATATGCATATTATTCATTAAAATATATTTTGCCCATTATTTTTGGAATCAGCTTTAAAGTTAGTGAGGTCCGAAATCCGAAGAGATGAAACAAAGAAGAGAGTATACAAAAGCTAACAGGAGTGGTCGTGAAAATGTAAGAGGGTCAAAAATCAAAATCTTCCAACGCCTGAAAAAGACAACACAGTCTGTCGGCTTATTTGATTGGGAAATGACTCATAAAGTCAAGTCATGTTTCAATTGATGAAAACTTTCCTCTTGTTATTCGGTTCTTTGATTTTCACAAAATTCTTGTTGTATTATTTTGCAGTTTTCACTGTTACTATTGTTTCCCCTTGTCATGATTTTGAAACTATGTGTAATTGCTTTTCCCAGTCGAATATGACACTATTTCTAGTAAAATTATAGGACAAACAGTTCTACTATATTTAGTGTTCACTCCAAAAGGCCCGACATGGCAAGAACAACAAGTGGTAAAGTCTTCATTATGTGAATTACAAGAAAAGAATGCTCAAATTATTTCATCCCATTTTCTTGTTATCTTGTTTTTGTTGGTACTTTTTCGTTTTACTTTTTATTTTTAGTGGGTTTTTGTATTATTGTATTGTGATGACCTTTTTGGGTCATCACTTATTGTTAAAATGAACTATGCGTTCTGAGGCCTTAAAACCCTCTTTTAGCATCACCTCGATTTGTGTGCGCAGTCCAGACGCGTAGCAGGAAAGCCTAAATGTGAAAATCTGTGAAAAATGATAAATTTTGACTATAAAATGAATTAAATTGACTTCGGTCAACGTTTTAGAGAACGGACCCGAAAATATGGGACTTGGGCGTATGCCCGGAATCGAATTCCGAGGTCCCAAGCCCGAGAAATGAATTTTTAAAGAAAATTATTTTCTAAAATTATTTATGAGGTTTGAAAATGAATTTTGATTAAGACTTGATAGTATCGGGCCCGTATTTTGGTTCTGGCGCCCGGTACAGGCTCAATATGATTTATATGTGTTGTCGGTAAAGTTTGGTATGAAACGGAGTCCATTTGACGTGATTCGCACCTTAAATGCAAAATTTGATGTTTAAAGAAGTTTTGAGAAATTTCATTAATTTTGAGGTTTAATCTGATGTTCATGATGTTGTTTTGGTGATTTGATTACACGAATAAGTCCTTAGGATGTTTTTGAGGTTGTGTGTATGTTTGGTTTGGAGCCCCGAGGGCTCGGGTGAGTTTTGGATAGGCCACGGGATGTATGTTGGATTTAGAAAAATTGCAGATTTTCAGCTGTGCATAGCAGGCAGGCCTGCATGCGAAGCCTGACTCGCAAATGCGAGTTCGCAAATGCGAGTTAAAAGCGCAAATTTGATTACACTAATTATATATATATATATATATATATATATATATATATATATATATATATATATATATATATATATATATATATATATATATATATATATATATGTAACTTAATTTCTTTATCAACATCTAATATAAGATTTTTTTGCACATCCATTACTGAGTTCATGCCTTTTAAATGCAAATATGTTTCTTTTCTTTAAGTAATAATCCAATTGTATGGTCTAACTAAGTTTAAATCTTTTAATCCTAAAGTGGAGACATTCTTCAAACACTGATATCTATTCCCAATAAACTTAATAAAAAGTGAAGACAACAAAATTAGTTAATTAATTAACTAAATAAATAAGGGACCCATAGAAATGGCTTTCCAGGGTGTGGGGGAGTTAAGAGTCTTGATCTTATGTTTGAACTATGAATTATTGTATTCATATATAAACTAGTTGCACACGCGTGCGCCTAGACACAAATAATATAAAGTATTTAATTATATTTTTTTATCTAACTTTTTATTATATAGTATTAGGCGCATGCGATTTAATTGACTTGGCACCCTTTAAAAATATATATCCCTCAAAAAATAATTGAGGAAAGAGTACATGAAGGAAGAAAACAAAAACAAAAAGAAAAGATAAGAAAAGGAAGTCCAAGAAACACAGCCTTCTGAAAACATTGCTGAAGTCATTGTTTTAGAAAAAAGACTAAAAAGTAAATGTGCGTATCTTATAAATTTTACAATTAGTGTTTTAAGAAAAAATTATATGAGAGCAAAAAATGCCATGGTCAAAGACATTGAAAGAAAAAAGAAAAAGACCAAATTTACGTTATAATACAAAACATGATCTTAATTGAACGAAAGGATATAGTGGTAGCTTTGTCACCTTAGTACTTTACACATTAGCAGGTGAATGATATAAATTTTTCTTAAAAATTAAGAAATATAGCATAAATTATGTAATATATATTCTAAATTTTCATTGTCAAAGGCAGCGAATTAACAGATTGTCAAAGGCAGCGAATTAACAGATATATGCAAGGAGAAAAGTAAATCAAGAGATGTAGTTTATTTAAATATTTATTTACAACAAGAACAATAGATGCATGCATTATGTAATAAAACGCATGTCTCACCACCAAAGGATGTGGTGCAGTGGATGGGATTGCTCCTCCCTTAACCAGAGGTCTTGAGTTCGAGCTCTGGATATGGAAAAATCCTTGGTAGGGAGCGCTTTCTCCCGAATGGGGCCCTATGCGGCGCAAATCCGAATATAGTCAGGCTCCAACGCGGGTATCGGACACCGGGTGAGAAACCAAAAAGAAAATCATGTCTCGTGTTTTTTTTATTTTTTTATTTTTTATTTTTGCATTCTAATATGCAAATTTCGAATTCTCTCACTTTTCTTTTCCTTTTTTTTTTCTACGTAAGATCAGAAGGAAAAAAAAACTCTTAATAATCTAATTAAAGAAGATTACGAGATATGCATTTGAGATCTTCTTGATTAAAAAAATGGATCGTTTATACTATCTGTTTAAAGACACAAGGATTTGAATGAATGAACTGGACAAAAAGAAAAGAGGGTTTTGTGCGGTGCTGAAGATAAATTTGGGAAAATGATATCGTGTGGCTGCTTTTAAAATAATAGTCGATATATATATATATATATATCAAATATTAATAATTTCGATCGCGGATTGATTATGATCTTTGCTTGAATTTGGAAAAACAGCACTATATAATGTCAAAAATTATAGAGTAATAAGTATTTTTTTCTTCTTCAATTAGAAGTTTCGAATTTGAACCTTGATATAATATTGCCTTTGCACAAAGCAGTTTACCTTAATATGAAATTTTCCAACAAAAATTCGAATTAATGCGATCTCAAAATAGATTACTTAATACATGAGAAACAAACAAAAAGAAGTGATAAGAATTAGTGGGGGCCATGAGATGAGATAGACACGAACTTTTGTAAGTAAGGGGAAAAGAGGGGACATAAGGGAACAACATTTCCTTTTTCTTATATTTCTTTATTATCTTTGTTAACGTAACACATCTACAAGGGAGAATCGCTGCGTGATTACATGCAAATTAATAATAGTAATAAACAAAATGTGAAGGACTACTCATCATCATGTGATTTTTCAAATCCCAAATTGGATATATGTTAGATCTAATTTTAATGATGCAAATAATATATTTGTGCAGGAAATCAATTACAAAAAATCAAGGAATCAAAGAGTTACTATAAGATTGTTGAAGTTAATTTAGATGCTTAAGGAAAGAAATCAATCAATAAAGATTACGAATCAGTCAGCAAAGATTACGAATCAATCAGCAAAGATCATGGATAGCTGCGATGGAAAGAATCAAGCAAGCCTAAACTTGAGGCATCAATCAAGGCTAGCACAGTCAATCCGAAAGATTGAAGCAGTCAAAAAGCATCGAAGATTCTGTAAGAAGATTAGCTGAGCGGCTAATTTAGGAAGGACCAACAATCAAGGAGTAAACCTTCATTGCTAACAACTGTAGAAAGAAAGCTGTCAATTTTCTCTCATCAAGGAAGAGCAATGGCAAGCAATCTTATTATTGGAAAGAATCAATCTCTTTCCAAGGATCAAATCTCTTGGGTTGTCAAGTCTCATCAGCAAACAGTCTTCACCAAAGTATTTATACTCAGCATCAAACCTTAGATAAATATACTTTGATCGAACCAAAAAAACCTCTCATTATTCTACTGCAAACAAACATTGTAGTTCTCTAAGATTTGTTGTGTAACAAGTCAGAGAAAAAAGAAGAGTACAACACTGGTGAGGCATTGTATCAAAAGAGACGAGTGTTATAAGAACTGAGCTATCACGTCATTTCCATTGTACTCGAAGAAACGCATTTACTAAAGAGAACTCCCTTGCAACCCAAGGGGACTGGACTAGGATTCACATTGAATCCGAACCAGTATAAAATTCTAGTGTCTTTAATTCATGCACTTACTTTCTGTGTTTTATATTCTGTTATTATAACTATTAGGTTATTGCATCTAATCAACTAATCCAGAAACCAGTCAACTAATAGAGATTAAGTTTAAAAATATACAATTCACCTCCACCCCCTCCACCCCCTTGTACTTTCAATTGGTATCAGAGCTGCGCTCACATTCTACTTTTGCTTAACAACTTGTGAGAAAAGATCACGACAAATCAAGTTATCATAGGCTCTCTCTTCCAGGAAGGAACTTCACAAGTTAGACCACCATACTTCAATGGACAACATTTTTCACACTGGAAAGTGCGTATGGAAATCTTTGTCGAGGCTTATGGCGTTAAAGTTTGGAGAGTCATCAAAAAGGGGAACTATCCCTTGCCAGCTGCTACTCCATCACTTGCTGATCCTGAAGATATATATTCATATACAAAAGAGCAAATGGAAGTGGTACGGGTTAACAATAAAGCGAGAAATCTACTTCATAATGCTATAAATGGTAAAGAATATGAGAAAATCTCTAGTTGTGACACAACCAAAGAAATGTGGGACAAGCTTGAGGTTACATACGAAGGAACCAGCAAAGTAAAAGAAATACATATCAACATGTTGGTTCATGATTATGAACTCTTCTCAATGAAAGAGGGAGAATCTATTGAAGATATGTTTGCTAGGTTCAGCAAAATAATAAGCGATCTAAAGGCATTTGGCAAGCCATATACTAGTGGTGATCAAGTTAGAAAAATTCTCAGAAGCCTGCCAACCACGTGGCACACCAAAGTAGTCACACTTGAATCTCGGGATTAAATAAATTATCATATGATGAACTACGAGGATAACTCATAGCCTTTGAAAAGACGCATCTCAAGAAGACTAGTCAAGAAGAAAAAAGAAAAATAGTCACATTCAAGGCTTCAACTGAAATAGCTGAAAACGAATATGATGGTGATCCTGAAACTCTACGAGAAGAGATTGCTATGCTATCGAGAAACATGGATGGCTTAATGAGAAGATTTAGAAATACAAAGAAAGGAAGAATTCCACTAAGACGATCCAGGCAATACAACGAACAAGACAAGAATGATGGAAAATGTTATGAGTGTGGAAGATTTGGACACATTCAAGTTGAATGCCCAGAACTAAAAAGAAAAATTTCTAGAGGCTTTAACAAGAACAAATCTTTTGAAAGCTGGAGTGATGAGGACAGTTAAGACCACGAAGAGATAGCAAATCGTTGCTTCATGACGATTCTGAAAAATGAAATGAACAAATCCTCAGGATGCTGGACAGATGAGGACACTTCAGATGACGAAAATGAAAACTGTTTCATAGCACGAGGTGAAACAAGTGAGGTAAGATCTTATAACTGTGAAAGATGCAATGAATTGCAGGATATTCTTGATTTAACTTTGAAAGAATCTCAAAAAATGATGAATGAGCTTAAGAGACTAAATAAAGAGGTTAAAGACTGGAAACTCAAACATGAAGTATGTGAAATTGAAAAAGAAGTACTTCAAGAAGAGTTTGAGGAATTGCAAATGCAACTTAATGGCATGCGCAAATCCACCAGTCACAGTTCTGTCAGGTCAAACCAGACGACTTACAAGTCAACTGAAAAAGGACTAGCCAGAACAAAGTTCACTAGTACTAACAGTAATGAAAGACCTAAAGGTGGGTCAGAAGTTACGTGTCACTACTGTAACAAAAGTGGGCACAAATATTCTTTTTGTCGCTTTCGTAAAGCAAATGTTTCAGGATGGGTTTGGAAACCAAAAAACAATTCTGAACCTAGCAATACTAACCTTCCAGTACCCAAGCAAGCTTGGGTACCTAAAAGAAAGTAATCACTTTGTTTTACAGTAACACCACAGAATAAGCCGCAAAGGAAAATGGTATCTAGACAGTGCGTGTTCCAGTCACATAACAGGCGACAAAAACCTATTCAAAGAAGTTACAAAAATTGATGGAGGAAGCGTTAAGTTTGGGGATGACTCAAAAGGTAAAATAATTGGTACTGGAACAATTCCCTTCAATAACAACTGTGACATCACTGAAGTTTATCTCGTCGACAGACTCAACTACAATCTCCTGAGCATAAGTCAACTATGCGACTCAGGATATGCGGTAAATTTTAAGAAAATAGGCTGTGCTATTGAAGATGAATCAGGTAAAACAGTCCTTCCTAGAAAAAGATATGGAAATATTTACATCCTTGATAGTTTTGAAAAGATAGATGGTCATATTTGCTCAACGTCCATGTTTGATGATCCACGGTTATGGCATAAGAAACTTGGTCATGCTAGCATGCATTTGATAAAAAAATTGTCCAAACATGAGTTAGTTGTTGGCCTACCCAAACTGAATTTTTCTAGAACTCATATCTATGATGCACGTCAAATTGGTAAGCAGACCAGAAACTCTTTCAAAAATAAAGATATTGTACCCTTGAAATTGTTTCATATGGACTTATTTGGGCATACTAGAACTGCTAGTATAGGAGGAAAAAGATATGTTTTTATTATTGTTGATGATTATTCACATTTCACTTGGGTAATTTTCTTATCTCATAAGAATGAAGCACTAAGAAAATTTGAAGTTTTCTGCAAAAAGAATAAAGAGGAAAGGGATATTTGATCTCAACAATTCAGAGTGATCATGGATGAGAATTTGAAAGTAGAGCATTTGAAGATTTCTGTAATGATCAGGGATACACTCATAATTTCTCTGCACCACGATCACCACAGCAGAATAGGGTTGTAGAAAGAAAAAACAGAACCTTCCAAGATATGGCAAGAACCATGTTACTAGATCATTCACTGCTAAATCATTTTTGGGCAGAAGGTGTAAGTACAACATGTCACATTCTCAACTGATGTCTCATAAGGCCCATTCTGAAGAAGACTCCCTATGAATTATGGAAAGGTAAATGTCCCAATATCAGTTACTTTCATCCCTTCGGAAGTAAGTGTTTTATTCACCATAACGGTAAGGACAACCTTAAAAAATTCGATCCATGGAGTGATGAAGGTATTTTTCTAGGCTACTCATTAAATAGTAGATCTTTTAGAGTCTATAATAAATGCACATTATGTGTGGAAGAATCTGTACATATTATATTCGATGAAAATAATCCCTTGGTCGAGAAAGGAATTACTGCAGGTGATGAGATCAAGCTCAAGAAATTTAGGAGACAAGCAAATCTCAAGAGTCGACTGATATATCTGCTATAATAGAGTCAACTAATGAAATTAGCAACAGTGTACCAGATCATCCAATCGAGTCGACTACTAATGTAGTACGTCCAAATGAATGGAGAAGCGAGCCTGAATATCCTCTAAAATTCATCATAGGGGATCCAAATGAAGGAATGAAGACCAGAGGAGCTCTCAAAAAAAGCAAATGTTGCATTAATCTCTTAGGTTGAATCAAAGAAGATAGAGGAAGCTCTAAAATATTCAAGTTAGATTCAAACAATGCATGAAGAGTTAGATCAGTTTGGTAAAAATCAGGTGTGGAATCTGATACCCAAACCAGAAAATGTTTCTGTAATCAGAACAAAATAGGTCTTCAAAAACAAATTGAAAGAGGATGGAAAAGTCGTAAGGAACAAAGCCAGACTAGTTGCTCAGGGATACTCACAATAGAAAGGAGTCGACTATGGCGAAACCTCCGCTCCAGTAGCTCGTTTGGAGTCTATACGAATTCTTCTGGCATATGCATCGTTTAAAGGATTTAGGTTATTTTAGATGGATGTCAAAAGTGTATTTTTGAACGGATTTATTGAGGAAGAAGTATACGTGAAACAACCGCCTGGGTTTGTAGTTTCAAGGTTTCCCTACTATATATATAAGCTCACTAAGGCACTATATGGACTAAAGCAAGCTCCACGTGCTTGGTATGATAGACTCAGTTCTTTTCTTATTGATCATGGCTTCAAAAGAGGTAAAGTAGACACTACCTTGTTTATTAAAAGATCATCAGAAGGTAATCTCATTATTTAGATTTATGTTGATGATATTATATTTGGTAGTGCTAACCCTCTTATGTGCAAGGAATTTTCAAATCTTATGCAAAGCGAATTCAAAATGAGCATGATGGGAGAGCTAACATTCTTCCTTGGAGTCCAAATTCAACAATCTGAAGAAGGAACCTTTATGTGTCAGACCAAATACACAAAGGAACTTATTCAAAAATTTGCCATGAGCAATGCAAAATCCATTGGCACACCAATGAGTCCTTCAGCAAATCTAGACAAAGATGAATAGGGAATCCCTGTTGATGAAACTAAATATCGTGGAATTATTGGATCATTACTGTATCTGACGGCAACTCGACCGAATATTATGTTTAGTGTGTGTAAATGTGCCGGGTTTCAGTCAGCTCGTAAGGAATCTCATCTGACTGCAGTGAAGAGAATCATTTGATATTTCATTGGGATTGTATCTCATGGACTATGGTATCCTCGCTCTAACTCTTTTAAACTAGAAGGTTTTTTCAGATGCTGACCTTGCAGGTGATAAGGAAGAGAGAAAAAGTACAAGTGGTACATGTCAATTACTTGGAAAGGCATTGATATCCTGGAATAGTAAAAAAAAAAACAAGCATCAGTTGTATTATCCACCACTGAAGCTGAATACATTGTCATTGGACAATGTTGTGCACAATTATTGTGGATGTCCCATCAATTGGGTGACTATGAACTTTCTTTTAAACCTATACAAATTTTTTTGTGATAATTCAAGTGCTATTTATCTTTCAAAAAATCATGTGCATCATTCTAGAGCAAAGCATATAGATATCAAACATCACTTTATTAGAGATCATGTTCTTAAGGGAGACATAGAAATATCTTTTATTGAAACTACTGATCAGTTAGCAGATATTTTTACTAAGCCATTATTAGAGGATAGTTTTGTGCTTTAAGAAAATTACTTGGCATTACTTGTTTAACTAATAACCTATAGGACTTATGTGTACTATAGTTACTTTGGCAGGTGTAATGATTTTCCTTTACTCATGCACTAATTACGCCTCCGTTTTTCCCTCTTTTTTTCTTCTTTCACACCATTTCGTCGTTCAAAGTTGGAAAGTCAATCATCATGTCCCTTCAACTGACGCCTTTTCTATAGTCGAAGAACCCCTTTCAATCATGTTCATATCTATCATCTAGAAAACCCTTCTCCAAAGCTCCGATCAAACCACTTTCCTTCAATGGCCAAACAACCCAGGAATCCCTCTGCTTCTACCAGAAAAAGTACTCGCTCCAAAGCAAAACCCCCTTATATGTCCCTAGAACAAGTACACTTAGGGTCCGACCACTCTGAGGGTTTCGCTTCTTCACAAGGAGATTTCTCTGATCACTCTCAAATATTAGGAGAAAAAGCCCTAGAAAAATGACCCATGGAAGACCCTATTGTTTCCTCTATCCCAAAGAAATCCAAGATTGATCTTTTTGGCTCTCTAGAATCTGACCTGAATTTCTGGGATTCTCCAGATAGGGATTTCTTCATTGCTCTGAAGGACAAGCCCATTGCTCATAGAAGGGTAGTCGACCTTGACGACATAGAAGCCCTAAATTGTAAGGTCAAAAACCTCTTTGTTCATCAAGGGTGGGCTAAGTTCCTCTCTATTCCTCCGCCTAAGGTCTATGAACCCCTGGTAAAGATGTGTTATGCTAATCTCTGTTCTAGTAAACCTGACAGGTTAGAATCCTTAGTGTTAGGTAAGCGCATTGTTCTTGATTGTGCCCTGTTTGATTCGCTCTTTTAGTGTCGATGTTCTGGTTTTCCTATGCTTTTCAAAAACACTTGGACTGATGATTTAAAAAAAAATTACCAAGCCAAACAATGTATTGCTGAGTATCCCTCTGACTCCCTTCCCAACCAGTTAGGTCCTAGTGATGTTAGTTTCGAAACTCGAGTCTTGGCCCACATTGTAGCAACTACTCTGCTTCCCCGCACTGGTTCCTTTTCAACCTTCTCTCAAAGAGATACTTTCTTAGTATATTGCCTTGTGACCAAACTCAAAGTCAAGTTATCCTCCTGGGTCATTAATTTCATGATTGAAAGTGCTGAAGATCCCACCAGTTTACCCTATGGCCTGGCCATCACTCACATTTTGGAAGCTCATCAAATTTCCCTGTCCAACTATCCCTTCATCACTGTTTCAAAGTCTTACAATTCTAGAGCCTTTGCTAGTATGGGATATGTGAGTGTGAAGGGCTCATGGGTTAAGAAGCACGAAGGTGAAGCAAAGCATGCTCCTATAGAGCCCAAACCTAAACCCTTTGCCTCTCATCCCAGCCCGGGTGATCCTAACCTTAGTGAAAAGCTTCGTTCCAATGACACTCAACTCTCTGAAATCAAAAATCTCCTCACAACCGCTCAGACTACTGTTAGTGACATTCATGCCATCTCCAAGGAAACAGGGTCTGATGTGTCAAAGATTAGAGTTGTTGTTCTCAGAGTTAGGAAGAATGATGTCAAATCTTTCAGGGAGATTCATGACAGGTTGGATGGAGGGAGCATCTCAGCCAATGCTAGCTTTGAACAATTGAAGGAGGCCATCTGCAACACTCTTATTTGAAGGTTGCTTAAGACAAATTTTTTTGTTATGCTGTTTTTTGGGTTGTTATCTTAGACATTGGACAATCTCTGTTTTTCTCTTGCTTTAGGTGTTTTTGTGTGAACTATAACTCTACTGTTTAATGCTATATATTCTGTTTAGTTCCCTCTTTGTTGATGCCAAAAAGGGGGAGAAGAGTATATGTTGTATTTGTACAGGTATAGTTGACTGTGTAGCAAAAGTAGCATTCTCCATGGCAGGAGTCGACTCCAACCATGGACTAGTCAACTACATGAACTGAGGGGAGTGCCATGAACCTGTCAACTGCATACATTAATGGGGAGTAAAACACAGGGAAGTCAACTGGTGTTAATACATATATATTATTTCGTCATCATAAAAAAGGGGGAGATTGTTAGATCTAATTTTAATGATGCAAATAATATATCTGTGCAGGAAATCAATTACAGAAGATCAAGGAATCAAGGAGTTACTACACGATTGCTGAAGTCAATCTGGATGCTTAAGGAAAGAAATCAATCAGCAAAGATTACGAATCAGTCAGCAAAGATCATGGATAGCTGCGATGAAAAGAATCAAGCAAGCCTAAACTTAAGGCACCAATCAAGGCCAATACAGTCAATCCGGAAGATTGAAGCAATCAAAAAGCATCGAAGATTCTGTAAGAAGATTAGCTGAGCAGCTAATTTAGGAAGGACCAACAATCAAGGAGTAAACCTTCATCGCTAACAACTGTAGAAGGAAAGCTGTCAATTTCCTCTTATCAAGGAAGAGCAACGACAAACAATCTTATTATTGGAAAGAATCAATCTCTTTCTAAGGATCAAATCTCTTGGGTTGTCAAGCCTCATCAGCAAACAGTATTCACCAAAGTATTTATACTCATCATCAAGCCTTAGTTAAATATACTTTGAACGAACCAAAAAATCCTCTCTTTATTCTACTGCAAACAAATATTGTAGTTCTCTAAGATCTGTTGTGTAACAAGTCAGAGAAAAAAGGAGAGTACAACACTGGTGAGACATTGTATAAAAAGAGACGAGTGTTATAGGAATTGAGCTATCACGTCATTTCCATTGTACTCGAAGAAACACATTTACTAAAGAGAACTCCCTTGCAACCCAAGGGGGCTGGACTAGGATTCACATTGAATTTGAACCAGTATAAAATTTCGGTGTCTTTAATTCCCGCACTTACTTTCTGTATTTTATATTCTGCTATTATAACTGTCAGGTTATTGCATCTAGTCGACTAATCCAGAAACGGTCAACTAATAGAGATTAAGTTTAAAAATATATAATTCATCCCCCTCTTGTACTTTCAATACCAAGTTAGGAACTTAATCACATCTTCCAAATAGTTAAAGACAATATATGCATACAAAATTACTTAATTAACCTTACTTGGTACTTACTAGTCATTTGTTTTTTACATTTTTTTTTTACCAACATAGAGTTTTAAAATAAAAATTTCTTTTCTTTCTCATTTCTTGAAAGAAAGGACAACAGGATTTGAAATTGCAAAGATAACTTCCTTGCGAACTTTTCCTTCTAACCTCCCAATAATCACTAATGGCTAAAGGGAGGAACTTATAGAATCAATATATCGAGCTATAGGCACTGATGGGAGACTGGGCAACGATAAAGTTGTCTTCGTGTGACTTATATGTTATGAATTTGGATTGTAGAATTAGTTGCTGATACAATCAGACCTCTCTATAACAATATCGCCGTATAAAAATCATTCACTCTAAAAGCCAAGTTTCCTTGGAACCAATTTTCATGTTATGTTATAATATATGTTCTATATAACAGCACCTTCACTATAATAACAAAAAAAATCTGGAACAAACGTTATTGTTATAAAGAAGTTTGGTTGTACTTGTATTATGATAGACTGACTACATCATACACCTCCTAGGATGCGGTCCTTTCCGGACATTCGTAGATGGGGATACTTCGTGCACGCGACAGTCCTTTTTTAGTTACGTTAACTGTAAAATACAGCTGGGGTGGGGGGCTAAAATGTAACTTCGAATATATTAAGCAGACAAGGCATGTTAGCTGAAGTGTAAGGCACTTATTCCCACATCATCTCATCTAATTGATGAATATATTCAAATGATTATACCTTTTGATTATACCTCTAAAATTTTGTACTCACACTTATTCCCACCTCATCTGTCGTTAACCGTGCGGGTCACAATCATTAACTCAAAATCTCTAATTAGCCCCTCATTTATTTTTAATTAATTGTCGGTTCATAGGTCATATAGGTATCTACAGTATCACCTTTATTCCAGCTATAAACCAACTTAACTACTAGAGTATCAATCTACACAAGTTGCTTAGTTTAGCCTTTTCTTTAAGCAAACTTTTTAAACTTTACCTTTCTAGTTTCAATTAATGACAAGAGGGAGATTAATTATCCTTCTATGTAAATGTACCAAAATAACCTTCTAATTTGCTCCTCTAAAGAATTTCTTGAACATTGGAAATCACCACATTTTTAGTTCACTGGACTAATTGTACTCCTAAGTCCTAGCTAGACTAGGTATGGAATTCTATTTTCTTTAATGAGAAATTTTGATAAAACACTATCTTTTAGTGGTAATTAGCTATCTATAGATACCATTTGCTATATTATAAATTGTAGATATGTTTTCTGTTGCTATAAGATGTATTAGATACATTTAAGTATCTATATTCATGAATACAGTAGCAAAAATAGGCGTGAAGGGAAGTCCAGCTAATCAGTTGTTGTATTCGAGTGTATTCGACTGTATTCATGGCGTGAAACATGGGATTACAGCTGGACAGATTATTGTATTCGACTGTATTCACGGCGTGAAACAGGGGATTACATTATCTTTAAATGGAAAGTGAATCAATTAACATAATAGACTCCTAATATAACTCAACAAACTCAATTATAACACACAAATTTTGTATTTCCAATTATAAAAAGATTCTCAACCGAAAAAATATCCCAAAAATATAGCAATCTTCGGAAAATTATATAATACATATGAATACATAAATTATATTAATTAAAAAAACATATGAATACATTCATGTCATATAGCGAGATAGTGAAATACAATAAAATACATAGAATACAATGAGATACATTGAAATACAATAAAAAAAAGATAGTGCATACAATGAAATACATGGAATACAATGAGATACATTGAATTACAATGGAAAAAAACAATGAAATACATGAAAATACAGCATGATACGTTGAAAATACATTGAAATATATTAACAGAAAATATCGTCTCGTCAAGAGGGCCGCAATTCTGACTCGAAACTCTCAAAATTTAGAGCACACTTGGTCTTGAAGATCTTTGCCCCTACTGCTTCGTTCCCCGGTGCCTCCGCGAAAGATGCCATTTTTTGAATTTGGGTTTTTTCTGATTTTCAGAAAGTATAACCTAATAAAAATAGTGTTAGAAATGAACCCTTCTTTGATGATTTTAGGATCAGGTACTTGAGTAGAAGAACACATAAGCTTTGAGACAAAGTAACGGAGGATTCCAATTAGGACCATAACAATTGAGAGCGGGATTAATACCCAGTCTTTAATTGTTGTATCCACTACTAAATCTTCAGCCATTTTTTTGAATCTGGTGTTTGTGATTGGAATCAGAAGTTTGGTGGCGTACAAGGAAATAACAAGGAAGAAAAAGAGAAGAAGAAAACGGCAAAAATTTGAAAGAATGAGAGAGAAAAATAATACAAAGAATATTTTATGGCTTAAGGATAGGAGGTAACCATAAATAGATATTTGGCTATAAAAATCAAAAGATAGCTATAGAATATAATTTTTTTTAAAAGTATTTATTTAAAATAAATAAGGTATCAACCTTTGTTATAGGAGGTAACAAATCTTTCTTTAATTCCTTTTAATTAAAGACTATGATCGGATGGCATAAAATTAAACCTAATTAATACCCAAGTTCTTGGATAATAATGCATGGTTGGGAAGTCGCAATAACTAGTTTTCTTGCATTTTGTTTTCTTCGGTTTCCTATTCGGTATTCGATATTCGGATTGGGGCCCAACTGAATCTGAATTTAAATAAAAAAAATCCGACATTAGAGGGATAAAACTAGGGATGTCAATGGATATTTAAAAACCGACTAAATCATACTGTACCAACGATTTTCAGGTTTCTTTTAATAAAACAGTAGGTTTTAATATAAATCTATAACCGTAAAGATAATTAGGGTATATTTTTTATTTTATGAAAATAAATCAAAAAATACCGAACTGTATCGAATTAATTTACATGTGAAAAATATATTTATATATTAAGTTTAAAAATAATAAAATATTAAATTTTTTCTTGGGCCTTGGAATTATGAAAGAGGTTACAAGCCAACAAGTAGTTAAACTCAAAATTCTAATTTCCAAACCTATAATGCTACTCTTATTGAAATTAAATTATTTATAACATATTCATTAGTAAGACACAAAGTATTATAGCGATTATAAGTAGCAAACTATAATATATTGAATATGTTTCTTTTTGTATGATTTAGATTAATCTTTTTGAATATGTAACCTTCTAGAGAAACTTTTGAGTCCCAGCTTGGTTAATATCTTTTCACTCGGGATTTTTTTTTAATCTTTGCTTAGTTTCTTTTACATTGCTATAGAATAGTTGATGGATCTATACGCTGGCCATCTTTATGTTTTCTTAATTCATCACCCTTTAAACAGTAAAAATATTTAAGAGAATTTTGTCAAGTTCTATAAAAGTACGTAGGTTATTGTATTCTACTTCTACTAGTGACATTTACATGACATTAAAAAAATAACCGAACCGTACGGATACTAAAGTGAAACCGACATGATTAGGACGGTTTCAGAAAGTCTAATTTTGGTTATACATAATAGAATAACCAAAAAAATTGATATGGTACAAATTTTATAAAATAATCAGTCGAACCGAACCATTAACACCTCTAGGTAAAATATTCTTTAGTAAATACGATTCTATACTCAGGACTCAACATGGATTCAAATTTTATTGTCCAAGTATAGGAGATGGAGTTAATTTCTGATCGACAACAAAATAGGGGTGTTCAAACCGAACCGAAAAATCGCACCAAACCGAAAAACCAAACCAAATCGATTAAAAGACCCGACTAGGTTTGGATTGACTTGGTTTGGTACTGAGTAAAAAATCCAAACCAAACCGATATATAAATATATAGATTTTATTTATATTTTTAAGACTTTATAGTGAATTTTCTTTAGAAAATATAGAAATATTTGGGATCCTCTCATGTATTAACCTTGAAAGCGTAAATTAACGAAAAATTATTGTTAGATGACTAAGAAAATAACTATCATGTGTTACTAAAAAAATTCTCCCATTAGAATATTTTGATAGATCATATTTTTGTCAATTTTTTCCATATTTACTAAATATATATTCACTTATCAAAGTTTTATCTATAATTTTAACAAAGTAAGATTAAAATAATATTTATGTAATAAAAAAAATCCGAAAAACCCGACAAAACCAAACCAATTCAAACCGACATAGTTGATTTAGTTTGATTTTGATAAAGACCGAACTAACCCGGTTCACCCCTAAACAAAATATGTAATGTCTATCATATCAAAGTTGGGTAAAGAATAAAATGAAGAATTGACACATCCACTGGATAAAAGGGGTTGGCATTCATTGGATATAACAAGACAACTAACCGAAAGGTGATGCTAACAACTTATTGGGAGTGCATTTCTGAAGTAACCAATTCGTCCCACTCGAATGAGCTCTTCTTTTTTTGTTTCCACCGATATTCGATATTTGTATTGGGATTCGACTAAATTTGAATTTACATCAGGCAATTTAATATTAGTGAATAATTAAAAAGCTTCCTAACAAAGGCGATTGCATATTCAAGGCTCGAACCAAAGACCTTTAGTTAAGGACGAAAGAGTACTTATCATTTTACTACAACCCTTATTGGTATATTTCTTCTACATAACAAAGGTAGGTTCAACATTTAAAAACTTATGGATTCGAGTTTTAAATTACACTATAGCTTATTTGGTTTGTTAAGTTCTAAATATATTGTTTTTATTTATTTTAATGAATTTTTTAACAAATATATAAATTTGAGTCAAAGTTACTAGATTTAGATCATAATTATTACCGAAGATCCTCTCATGCTTCATCATAATTAAAGGGATCTTTATACAAATAATCAATCATATTAATTGTTTAGTTTTTCTATTCATATACATAGATTATACAGTAATTATACACATGTAATACATAAATTATGCATATAATATACATTCACCAGCTATTTGGATTAATTCTTCATAATTAAACTAGTAGAAATCAAATAATCATCGGATTCGAACCGAAATCCTATAAATAGATAAGAACACAACCCAACTAATTCCCCAAAAATATGAATTTGTATAAAATTCGAACTAGTTATAATTAACTAATCCCAATATCCCGATATGAAAGTAATGAAAAAACTCATAAAAGCAACCAAAAAAAAAAACTTTTGAGCTAGGGGCTACACAGTTAATTCAAAGGGTTGTGCTACTAATTATTTGTCTTAAATTGAAGGGGCAAAAATTAAAGGGGGGAGCAGAGTTAACCCAAGGTGCATACCTTGGTCCCCATGATATATGGCATGAGGGGATCACCTCTTGTTCACTAGCTCTGCAACTTTTAAATTCTGCTAATTAAATTCTCTTTGTGAAATCATACCATCTTGTATTAATGACTCTCTAGAACCTTAATGAGATTCTTTTTAATTTCCCATCCGATGTTTTCCGATTAAATTCGGTTTCGTACCGAGAAGTGTCATATTGGGGATAATGTGCTCTCTAATAATAATGATTTCACATTTAGGGCTCGAACCCGAAACCTCTTGTTAATAATGGAAGAATACTTATCACAACACCACAATCCTTGTTGGTATCTTTGTTTAACCAAAAAATAAAATTTTAGTCAAAGCTAGAATTTAGAAGAATACGGGTTATTGATAATCAAAAGAATGTATAAAAGGAAGTAATTTAGGTAGCAAGAGAGTAATCAAGAGAAAAACAAGTAAACCAAAATTTTCCAATAGTTTTTTTTTTGTCCTTACAATTGATCAAATATCTCCCTTTTATAGATATCTTGGAGATATACGTTTTGCCAAAATCATAATGAGGCTATTATGAGTAATTAAAGACATTGAATGCTACGTTACATAATCATTACATTCAATACAGATTCTCTAATGTATTCCACATTTAATGCCTATTAAATGCCGTATCTGCACTCTTTTCTATTGTCAGATTCATTCCTTTTGATTCTCGGATATAAATGACTTAGATAGGTACGGGCGCTGAGTTATTCGAATAACTGCATGTGTCTCTTCCTCTGCCATTTGCTCGTATCTGTTGCTACTCATGCCTCTTGGCTAGTTGTAATTCTTTGACTATTTGACCAGTCTACGTGTCTCGACACCTTTATATTTAAATATAATTTTTTTCAATACAGATAGTCCCCCCACTTTCCATTTATTCATCAGTTGAATATTTGGGAAGTAGATTTCATTAAAAGAGAATTTTTGTCACCATTAATGCTATGACAAAATTGACGCTTCAATTGTCGCTTCCATTTAATGCTCCGTACACGTGTCATTTTTCCATTGATTCTGCAGTTTTGCAGCCCTTTTCAAGGCTTTTTTATGGTTCACTATTCACGAAGTGCCAGTTATCGTTATTATGGTCCTTCCATTACTGCACTTTTACCTTTGGCGATTGCTTATTAATATAAATATAACTTCTTTCCTTGTCTTTTACCACATAAAGCTTATTGAACACTTAATTCCTCAAATCTCAGTTCACTTTTTCCTCACATTATTCTTCTTTGCCATGTCTTCACCAAACCCTAACCCTAGGAGAGTTCCCATTGTTGATACCTTCCCCAATGCCCCCATTAGGCATAGAAAGGGAGGTAGGCTTCGTAGCTTAGGGTCTACTCATGGTGGTGGCTCGTCTATACCTTCTCCTAGTTCTGGTCCTTCTTCTAGAACCAGAGGTTCCCTTTCTCACAAATCTTCTTCTAGGGGTAAAGAACCTTCTGAACAATTACGTGAGCCTTTAGTAGAGGAGATAGTCCCTACAAAACTATCTTTTTACCATGATAAGAAATCTATTAGAAACCAGGTTTCCGCTATAGATCATGCTGATGCTTACCCCACTCAAATTACAGAAGTTTTGACTCCTGTAGTTAGCAAAGATTGTCATTGGAGTAATGATTTTCCCATTATTATCCCTAATCTAAATCAGAGAATTACTTCTTATTTGATTGGGTTCTCTTTTGTTTATACATACCCTTTCACTTTAGGGTTCAAACCAGCTATTGACCCAGTCATTCTTGAATTTTGTCATTTCTTTAATGTCTGTTTGGGTCAAATTGGCCCAATCATATGGAGGGTTGTTACCTGTTTGAGGCATTTAACCAATATGGCTAACGTTTCCTTTACTTTCCCTCACCTGATTCATCTTTACTCCCCTAGGCTTTTCCGTAATGGTGTTTTTACCCTAGTGGCCAGGAGTAAGAGAGTTTTGGTGAGCCCTGAAGATGACAAGGACCGTGGATGGTATGTACAATTTGTTGCTGCCCCCACTGTTGGCTTAGTGGGTGAGGATAACGTTCCCTTCCCTGAGAAGTGGAATTTTGCACGTAAGTCTTTTATCTTTCTCGTGCCTTTTTTCTTCAAGTTTATCAACTTCTCTAATTTTGACCTTTTTTTAGCAACCATGGGAGTTGTGGAGGACATTCCCAATTTCCATGGTTGGATAGATAAATTGCTGAAGACCGTACCAATAGATGGTAGGTCTTGGAGAACACTTTCTAACCGTTACGGTTGGAAAGTAAAGACTCATGGTAAGAGTTTTTATTTCATCTTTCACGCATATATATATTTTTCTTTATTGCTCTAACTCCCATCCTTCTTTTTATCAGGATTTGCTATTCGAGGAGTTACTGCTGAAGCAGTTGCAACCTCTCGTGTCTCTTCGAGAACTCGTACTCCTTCGGGGGCCCGTATCTCTTTAGAAAGAGCCCGAGAAATAGTCTTGGGTTCTTCTTTTGCGAAAAGGAAAGCTGTTGAAGAGGAAGACTCTGAAGAAGAGGAAGATGGGGGCTCCCTGGTGATGAGGCCACAAGCTAGGAGACGCATCATCTCTGATGACAAAGCTGAAGTTTCCCCTCGTCTTTCTGTTTCTCTTACCAAACTTGTTGAAACCCCAGTAATAATTCCTGACGATGACGCCACTCCTTATGATACCCGTGAGTCTATTGATCAACTTTTCATCAGTGGTTTTGGTAGTGGAAGTTTAGGGCCTGCTTTAGATGAAATACCCTTATCTTCTTTTTCAACTCCCGTGCCTGTGATTCCTTCCTTACCAGCACCAGCTGTTTCTATTCCTTCTTTTACTGTTTTCACTTCTTCTACCACTCCTTCTTTGACAATTCCCCCTCCTAATGTTCATCATACGGAAGTGGGCTCTTCAAGTAGAAGTGCAGCTATGAGGAGGGTAACTACTGAAGTTCCTGCTGATAGCAGCCTTTTGAGGAAGTCAGGTCAGGCAGATGTATGGCTGGAGCCTTTAATTGGCCCAATTGAAAAAGCAAAGTTGGAGAGCCATAGTTCCCTGACTCTAATGAATGATATCGTGCATGCCACTTTAAAGGTATTTTCCTTCTCTCCCTTCTTTACTTTGTAAAATTTTTTTATCTTTGGGATTCTTATTTCCCTTCCTTTTTTTAGGCCAATCTTATCGGCACAGAAATGATGAACAGAATCACCCTCTTGGAGAAGGTAGCATGTGATTCTCAGTTGGAGGCGATCAATTGGAAGGAACAATTTGAGAGTGCACAAATTGATATGGAAGATTTACAAGAGAGCAAGAATACTTTAGAGCAGCAGGTGCGGGCTTTAACTTCAGTGGTAGCGGTTGTAAAAGCTTCCTCAAGCCAAGCAGAAAAAGAAAAAGAACGTCTCGAATCCTCCTTTTCAGAGCAACTATCTAAGGCTAGTGAAGAGAACAGAGAGTTGAAAGCTCTTTTGAGTCAAAAAGAAGTTTACGTTGGGGAGCTCGTGCAAAGCTTAACTCAAGCACAAGAAGACCTTCGAGTCTCTGCTGATAAGGTGCGTGCTTTATAGAGCTCCCATGACTCTCTTCAAGCTTCTTATAACTCCGCCTTAGCTGAAAATGAAGAGCTAAAGAATGAGATTGCTGATTGGGAAAAGGATTATGAGATTCTTGAAGAAAAATCTATTGTTGAGGTAAGTTGGGAATTTTTGAATTCACGTCGTGATACCCTCATTGAAGCCGGCCAAGAAAACTTCAACCTGGAGTCGGAGTTAGCTAAGATCAATGAAACCATTGAAAAAGCTCAGCAAACTCAGGACTTCCCTTCTCCCGTGGTTGAAGCTCCCGTGAATGTTAAAGCTGATACGGGTATCTCAACTCTTTCAAGACCAACCGAGCCTGTTGCTGCAAGCCAAGTTGAAACCGCATTTGTTGATGCACCTGCCCAAATTGAGCCCGCTGCTATTGATGATCCTGCTTCAGTTCACAAACTTCTCAGTGACCAGTCTTAATCATTTGAATGATTTTGTTTTTGTTTTTATTTTTGGAAAATTGTAATCAAACCCTTAGCTTCAATTGAGGGTTGGTTTTGGAAACGCAAGTTCCCAAGTCTTTTATGGGGCAATTTGTATAAACAATTTCATAGTTTTATGACTAAGTTCGTACTTAGTTTTCAATTTTTAAATATTAAGAAGTTTTTCATGTTATTATATTAAACTTCTGTCTGCTTTATTCTTGCCTTTATTTTTATGGACTTATAGAATAATTTGCATTTTTGTTCTTCGAAAATGCTTCTGTTAATCTCATGACTAACTAATTTAAACATGAGTTTTATAAAAGAGGGACCTTTTTATATTTCGACACTTAATGAAGAACGTCTCAACTTCATAATGGTGTTATCATACGATAAAAGAAATAGGAACACACATGTTTCTTTGAAATAACTTTGACAAGTTTTGAATAATACTTTACATGTATTTGAATTACATCTATAACTTTCTCGTAACTGTTTTTCTTGTAACAGATTTTTACAAAAGAAGAATAATAGACACGGGGTTTTTCCTTATAACCCATTTTAGTACATAGCCTTTACCCTAACTATAGTGAGGTTTTTCTTTGGCCTTAGCTCGTGGCTCTATCTCGTGATTTTGTGACTTTTACTCTGCACTTGACTCTTTTAGGCTTGATTTTTCCTCAATTTTCTTTGCCTTGTTTATACACATGTCTGTGTATATTATGTAGTCCCCTAAGTGTTTGAGTGTTGAAGTATAAAGCCTCGAGCACTTGATAGTTTCTCTAATTTGGTCCTTTTCCTGAAAAGGAAAAACATACGGGACTCGGAGGTGCGATTATAGATGAAGACTGCTTAACCCGTTTGGATTTCTATCAGAATAATTGTAACCCTAGGCCAAGAATTTTAGGTTATTCCGTGTGCCTTACAGGTCGTGACTCATCATTTAGTACAGGTTAGCTTTTTGCCTATCATCTAAAATCATTAGTAAAATTTTAACAATTCAAGAATTAAATTTAAAATGGTGATACTTGACCGTGGGTATTCCTTAGAAATAGTATCTCTTCAAATGAATAGCATTCCAATGTGAAGGTAGTATCTTGCCATCCATTGTCTCCAGTTCATATGCTCTCTTTCCTGCAATATCACGAACTCTGCAGTGTCCTTCCCATGTTGGACTAAATTTACCCGCGTTAGCTGCCTTTGTAGATTAAAAAACCTTTTTTAAACACGAAGTCCCCCACTTTGAAGAATCTGAGGCGTGCTTTTCGGTTGTAATATCGTTCTATGACTTGCTTTTATGCTGCCATTCCTATTAATGCAGCTTCTCTCCTCCCCTCGAGTAAATCTAGATTGACCCACATCTCCTCGTCATTAGATTCTTGTGTCGCTTGTGTGAACCGTGTACTTGGTTCCCCTATCTCAACTGGAATTAAAGCCTTAGCTCCATAAACCAATGAAAACGGTGTTTCTCCTGTACTTGTTTTTGTAGTTGTGTGATATACCCATAAAACTCCAGGTAACACTTCAGGCTAGTTACCTTTTGATTCCTCTAATCGTTTCTTTAAATTATTGATAATAACCTTGTTTGTTGATTCTGCTTGTCCATTACCCACCAGATGATAAGGCGTAGACGTAATCCTTTTAATTTGCCAACTTTGAAAGAATTCCGTGATTTGAGCTCCAATAAATTGAGGGCCATTATCACACACGATCTCCTTTGGTACACCGAACCGGCATATGATATTCCGCCAAATAAAATATTTGACTTCCTTTTCTTGCACTTGTTTAAATGCTCCTGCCTCCACCCATTTAGTAAAATAATCAGTGAGTACGAGCAGAAACTTTACCTGTCCTTTTGCTTGTGGTAGTGAACCCACGATATCCATTCTCATTTCATAAATGGCCATGGCGCGATGACCGGATGTAATAACTCCGCAGGTCTATGCATATTGTTACTGTACCTTTGACATTTATCACATTTGGCCATGAAACTTTCTGCTTCTTCTTCCATTTTAGGCCAGTAATAACCTGCCCTAATTAAGGTTCTTACCAAGACCTTCCTCATGCGTAATTCCTGCAATGTCCCTCGTGTATTTCTTTCATTACATACTCCGTTTGCGAAGGTCCGAGGCATCTTGCTAAGGGACCACCGAACATTTTACGATATAAATTGCCTTGCTTTAAGCAGTACCGAGCAGCCTTCTTTCGAAGCACATGAGCTTTTTTCTTATCATCAGGGACGGTACCATACTGCAAAAAAGCAACAATCTCGTTCCTCCAATCCCAAGTTAAATTATTAAAATTTACCTCATTCTTATCAGGATCGAGAACTGAATGAAATAAATGTATAATTGAGGTGTTTGCATCGCTTGCCACATCAACTACAGATGTGAGATTAGCTAGGGCGTCCGCTTCAACATTTTCATCCCTTGGTATTTTTATAACTTTCTAGGTTTGAAATTGCTTTATCAATTCTCGTACCTTTTCTAAGTATTGTTGCATCCTTGCTTCCCTAGCTGTATAAGTCCCCAACATTTGATTAACCACGAGTTGCGAATCACTCTTGATTATAATCTGATTTATGCCAAGCTCTCGTGCCAATTCTAGACCAGCAATCACAACCTCATACTCCGCTTCATTATTAGTTATGGAGTGACATTTAATAGCTTGTCGAATGGTTTCACCCGTAGGTGGTACCAAGACAATCCCTAAACCTGCACCTTTCACATTAGATGAGCCATCAGTGAATAAAGTCCAAGTTCTTGGGTTAGCTCCATTGAATACCTGTAATTCTTTTTCTGCTTCTAATTGCATCCCCTGGCTAAAATCAACCACGAAATCAGCTAACACTTGTGATTTTATAGCAGTTCTAGGTTGGTATGTGATTTCGCATTCACTTAACTCTATTGCCCACTTAGCTAACCTACCTGATAACTCATGTTTGTGTAATATATTACGTAAAGGGTAGGCAGTTACTACAGCGATAGGATGACACTGAAAGTAAGGTCTTAACTTTCTAGATGTCATGTTTAATGCAAGTGCAAGTTTTTCTAACTGAGGATACTGTGTCTCTGCATCTAACAAAGATTTACTAACATAATAGATAGGGGATTGTTTACCTTGTTCCTCTCGGACCAAAACAGCACTTACCGCAACTTCCGAAATAGCAAGGTAAATGAGTAGTCTTTCCCCAGCCTTTGGTTTTGCCGGCCAAGGTAGATTTGATAAGTACGTTTTCAAATTCCTGAGTGCCTGTTGACATTCTTCATTCCATTCAAAATGATCCTGCTTCTTAAGGGCTAAGAAGAATTTAAAGCACTTCTCTGATAATTTAGAAATGAATCTTCCCAAGGCTGCAATTCTCCCTGTTAATCTTTGAACTTCTTTCTTGTTTGAAAGTATATCAGGGATTTCTTCAATGGCCTTAATCTGTACAGGATTCACTTCAATACCACGGTTAGAAACGAGAAAACCCAAAAACTTACCTGATGCAACGCCAAATGCACATTTTTGGGATTTAACTTTATATTAAATTTGTGCAAAATTGAAAATGTGTCAGATAAGTGTGATATGTGATCTTTTGAATACTGAGTTTTAACAAGCATATTATCTATATATACCTCCATAGTCTTTCCTAAATGCTCTTGAAATATTTTCGTAACTAACCTCTGATACGTTGCACCTGCATTCTTTAGACCAAAGGGCATTACTTTATAACAGTAAATTCCCCTGTCTGTTATGAATGAAGTTTTTTCTTCATCTCCCGAATCCATTTTAATCTGATTATAATCTGAATATGCATCTAAAAAACTTAATAGTTCGTGACCCGCAGTCGCATCAATCAATTGATCTATGTGTGGTAGTGGAAAAGAATCTTTAGGGCAGGCTTTATTAAGATCTGTGTAATCTACACAAACCTGCCACTTACCGTTCTTCTTTGGAACTACAACAGTGTTATCTAACCAGTTAGGATACTTTACCTCACGAATGGAACCAATTTTTAGCAATTTTTGGACTTTTTCTTGAATCACC
Source organism: Nicotiana tabacum (assembly GCF_000715075.1). Lineage (NCBI taxonomy): Eukaryota > Viridiplantae > Streptophyta > Magnoliopsida > Solanales > Solanaceae > Nicotiana > Nicotiana tabacum. The sequence continues at coordinate 155,083,428 of NC_134089.1, read as the reverse complement.
TGATTCTTTAAAGTTCCTTGCTTTCTTTTCTTTTGCTTGACAGGAGGGTATGATGGATCTTCATTTAGTTTATGAGTCATCACCTCTGGTGGTATTCCTGTCATATCAGAGTGGGACCAAGTAAAGCAGTCCACATTAGTTTTCAAAAATTCAATTAACTTACCTCTCATACCTTGGCTTAGATTGGCTCCAACATAGACTTTTTTATCAGGCCATTGAGCAAATAACACGATAGGCTCTAACTCCTCTATTGTTGTTTTGATATTTTCATTCTCTTCTGGTTCTTGAATGGTATCAGGCCTTGAATCTACATCTGTTTGCCCTTGTTCAGTTGAGGTTTGTGTTGTGGTGTCCTCAACTGCCTTCTGTGACTGCTATTTACCTTCATTTCTCGTGATTGTATCTGCAACAGAGTTGATATCCCTGGATATATGTTGATCTCCACGAATTTGACAGATTCCCCATGGCGATGGAAATTTAATAACTTGATGCAAGGTTGAAGGAGCAACATCCATTTCGTGGATCCATGGTCTCCCAAGAATCATGTTGTAAGCCATCTCCATATCTACCACCTGGAACTTTGTATCTTTGATGACTCCTTCAGCGAATGTGGTGAGTGTTAACTCTCCTTTCGTGAGGACACTAGAATTATCAAATCCAGATAGAGTATGCGCATTTGGTATCATTTTATCTTCAGCTTGCATCTAATGTAATACTCTTAGCAAAATAATGTTCACGGAATTACATGGATCAATCAAAACTCATTTCACATTAGTATCACGTGCAATTAAAGATATTACCAGTGCATCGTTATGAGGGGTTAATACGCCATCTGCATCTGCGTCATTGAATGTAATGTTGTCTTCCTTTAAAACATGCCGCACCTGTTTCCCTTGGGTAATTGTTACTTTGGAAATTTTGTTAGCTACAGTATATGATATATCATTGACGTCTTCACCCCCACTTAAAACGTTGACAGTTCTTTTGGGAGAAGGTGGTTTCAGAGGCTCCTGCCTGTTCTTCATGTAAGCTTGCTTGCCTTTCTCACTGAACAACTCAGTAAGATATCCTTGTTTTAATAAATGATCAACTTCACTTTGTAAAAATCTGTAATTTGTTGTTTTATGTCCGTGGTCATTATGAAACTCGCACCAATGATCAAGGTTGCGCCTGTTTGGATTCGATCTCATTTCTTTTGGCCATCGAACCTTATCTCCCATGCTTCTCAAAACAGCTACGAGCTCGGAGGTGCTGACGTTGAAGTTGTAACCACCGAATTTCGCTTTTAAATTTCTATCATCATCTCGTGACTCATAGTTGTTTCGCTCGTTCCTGAATCTTGATGAAGAACCTGATTCTCTGTTTCTTGATCTGTGATCGTACCTCTGACTATCTTGCTTTGACCGTGAGTCCTTTCCCGTAGGTCCCATGTAAGGCTCGTACCTATTTTTACCGGATCTTTTTTCAGTCTCCGCACGTCTCGAACTTACCTTTTCTTCTTTTTGAACTCGTGGAATAGTATCTTCCTCAATCCTCAACTTCGTGCTATACCTGTTATAAATATCATTCCACGTTGTAGCTGGGAATTCTCGAAGGCTTTCCTTGAGTCTCCTCGTAGCTTCCGACCTTTTTTCATTCAAATTACTTGTGAAAGCTATAGCTGTCCAGTTGTCAGGTACACGTGGCAATGTCATTCTTTCACGTTGAAATCTGTCCACGAATTCTCTAAGCAGTTCTGAGTCCCCTTGCTTGATTTTGAAAATATCCTCCATTCTTTTCTCTACTTTTTGAGCTCCCGAGTGTGCTTTGATGAAAGAATCTGCAAGCTCAGCAAAAGAATTTATAGAATTTTCGGGTAAAAGAGAATACCATGTTAGCGCTCCTTTGGTGAACGTTTCACCAAATTGTTTGACTAATTCCGATTCAATCTCTTACTTAGTCAAATCGTTGCCTTTTACGCCCGTTGTGAATGCAGTCACGTGATCTCGTGGGTCTGTTGTTCCATCATATTTTGGAATATCAGGTATTTTGAACATTTTTGGAATTGGGAGTGGAGAAGCACTTGGCTTCCAAGGTTGTTACGAATATCTATCTATATCTACCCCTTTGATTATAGGCCGCACCCCGGGTATCTGCTCTATGCGCTCACTTTGCTCCTTGAGCTGTTTCTGCAAGGTTAGTATTAAATTTTGTAAATCAGAATTAATTACATTACCTGGTTCTCTCTCCTGTGATTCACTGGGAGTTCCACCGCTGCCTGAGTTAACAAGCCCGGAACGAGAGTTTTCCAAAGTGTTATTATTTGGAGTAGGTATGGGTGTTGCAACAGGTAACCAGTTAACAAGTGCCTCAACAGTTTTGTTGACCTGAGCAGCAATTAATTTCTGCAAAGCTTTATCAATAGCTACAACATTTTCAAATTGAGCATACTCGTTTATTTGAGACCCATCAGGAGTACCCTCGCGAGATTACCATGGAGAGTCTCGTGGAGTAGGAACTTGAGTGTTAATATTCTGTGGATCTCCCTGATTTTGTTGGTTCTCTTGGTTTTCTTGAGTGTTGTCATTGTTGTTAGACATAATTGATGCAACAAGGAAAGTTAAGTGAAAAGAAAATAGATTATCAGTTTCCCGGTAACGGAACTAATTTGTTTAACCAAAAAATAAAATTTTAGTCAAAGCTAGAATTTAGAAGAACACGGGTTACTGATAATCAGAAGAATGTATAAAAGAAAGTAATTTAGGTAGCAAGAGAGTAATCAAGAGAAAAACAAGTAAACCAAAGTTTTCCAATAGTTTTTTTTGTCCTTACAATTGATCAGATATCTCCCTTTTATAGATATCTTGGAGATATACGTTTTGCCCAAATCATAATGAGGCTATTATGAGTAATTAAAGATATTGAATGCTACGTTACATAATCATTACATTCAATACAAATTCTCTATCTTATTCCACATTTAATGCCTATTAAATGTCGTACCTGCACTCTTTTCTATTGTCAGATTCATTCCTTTTGATTCTCGGATATAAATGACTTAGATAGGTACGGGCGCTGAGTTATTCGAATAACTGCCCGTGCCTCTTCCTCTGCCATTTGCTCGTATCTGTTGCTACTCGTGCCTCTTGGCTAGTTGTAATTCTTTGACTATTTGACCAGGTCTACGTGTCTCGACACGTCACCTTTATATTTAAATACAATTTTCCCCAATACAATCTTAATGATAGGTTTCATGTGCATCACCAGTATAGGAGGACATTTGTTTGCGTGTCTAACCAAATGTCCGATATCCGCATTGAGGTTTCAATTAATGTGGAATCGCATCGTGTAAGTTCCATTAATTAAAGGGGAAAGCACTACCTATTAGCATTTTTTTGATTCCTAGGGTTCGAACCCATTCTAATTAAGGGTGGAGGGATCCTATCTATTCCACCACAAATCCTGAAACCTAATAATTAAAAACTCTACATATTGGTACTACGTGTGCAACAACTTATATTGAATAATTTGTCATTTAGTAGTATAAAATTACTATTTGACAATGTATTGCCTATATAAGATCGTATTTGTGAGGGTATGTAAAATTTCATTATATGTATTTGTGTGATGAGCAATCGAAAGTAATGGTGCTATAGAAACAAGTAATCAATATTTTCATTCAACTTTTATCTAGAGGGTGTACATAATTAGTTATTCAGCTTGATTTTGTAATAGTTTTTGTTCAGTTTTTTAGTTTTCAGTTTTTGTTAATTAACGTGCAAGCGAATTATTCCAACTGACATGGAGATCTCAAAGTTAAAAAACCTTAACTGACATGGAGAAACAAGAAGCTGACAAGGAACTTCAACATATCCCTCCTAAACCTCGAGATATCACTACAATAAATACTACTACTACAACTATAAATCATCAATCATCCTTCAAAGAAAAACTATTATCATCAAAATTTATGATGCATATTGATCTGGTGGAAAACGACCCGGCAAAGGAAGAGCAAAACAAAGAAGAGGAGTCCATGGACACAACCTCAATGGAACTAAAGGACAATTCATCTATCAGCTGAAAGATAAAAGTTGAATGTATCAACCATGGAAATACTCTCTGATTATTAAACTACCAGGTAAACGTATACAATACCAATATCTAAAAAAGAAAATACAAAAAATATGAAAACCATCGGAGAGATTTCCTCTCATAGATCTTGGCTCAGACTATTTCATTGTCAAATTTAACAAAGAGGAAAACATGATTAACGCCCTACAAAATGGCCCTTGGTTTATCAATGGATTTTTCCTCTCCATAAAGAAATGGGAACCAAACTTCATTGCAAGCAACACAACTCAGTAAAGGTCAGCCATTTGGATATGCCTTCCCCAGCTGCCCACCGAGTTTTATGATGCGATTATATTAAAGAAAATAGGCAACACCATCGGAAAGCTACTAAAGATTGATGCATGTACAAGTGCAGCACTTTGAGGACGATACGCACATCTATGTGTTGAGATGCCCTTTGATGAACCAGTCCAATCTTGCATCCTCATAGGCAAATACAAGCAGCATATCATATATGAAGGAGAACACATCCTCTGCAAAGTATGTGGGAGATTAGGTCACACCACCCAACACTGCTCCTACACCAAATCTTCACTCATACCTTCTGATGCAGAGCATCAAGTGGTGACCACCATCACCAACCCCATCAACCATTGGCAAACGGTGGGTTTCCAAAAGATAAGGACAGCACAGCCAAGAGCAACGAAGAACAGTCAGGAACAACCATTAACACATCACAAAAGCACTCAAAGTGGATACATAGGTATTAACGTAAAAATATTTGAAGCGGCCACAGGTAAGTATCTCCATACTCAACAACTTATTTACAGATCTAAAGATACTGATCATACATAATGCCTTGGTCCCAATCTAACATACACAACTAAAAATCTAACAACCACGACTCCTACTAACAATGGGTTAAGAAGAAAGATGGACATCATTAATAATAATCAATCACAAATCTACCATAATAAATTTGATGCTCTTCAGGAATCAGAGGAATGTGAAGAGATGGACATTCCCACAAACATTTCTCTACAACTGCATAGCATTTCCTCTCCCACACATAAAACCTCTTCGATACAAACAATGAACACAGCCATAGTACAAACGACACGTGTGCCAAACGTGGCCAGCACCAATGAGAATGCTGAACACTTGCATGACAAGTTGCTGCCAAATCAAAAAGCTACTGGCAGTTCAAACATAGCCAAAAATCACAACCTGCATGCAATCAAAAATCAATCCCAAAAGACAAGTCAGTTATAACCCAACACACAGGCATACACTTGTCATCAGAGACTGTCCAAATGGACACACCTATGGACACTTCTAACCAAACGGATCCTATATACTCTCACACGCCTAATTGACCTAATCACACACAAGTTCAATCTTCCACAAAAGATACACAATCATTTTATCTACCTTTTCAGCATTTCTCTAATATCTTAAAAGATAACACTCCACATGAAAATGTCAAACTTACTGCTACCCTTAAACAAAAGAATTCGACTGGCCCTGCTAACACACAAGGTGCCCAAAAACTCCTTCCAACCTCCCACGATGAACCTCAACAACCCAAACAACCCCATGCAAATCCCAAACCTAGTATATGCAACTCAGCCACAACACCCGGACCACCAACCTACTTCATGGATTGAGCAGGGGCTCCAGGGTCAAGCTCTCTTCTTCTTAATGATAATAGAAGGGCGGGAAGTCATGGTGATCATTCAAAACCCAAACTTCCTAGCCCAGGTGGTGGCAGAGGGGATGAGAATGGCTATGAAAAATTATATGAACCATATGTAGATGGCAAACATTCTCGATCCTCTAGCTCCAGTAGTAGCTCCTGCTCTCTACCACACCATGCACAACCACTAGAACCTTCCACAACACTTCAACCCCCTACTGAACATGAATCAAATGTTCAAGCTACCATTCTTCCCATCACCAGAGATAACAGAGATGAATCCCCGATTTTTCCCTTGGATACCCCAACAAGCCCAACATCATCCTCATATGGGCCCTCCGATGGAACAAGGAGCAAATTAAGAACAAGAAGTGCAAGAGGCAGAAGAGGTGGTGATTCCTCACCCTCCGGGAAGAAGCTCCTTCACAGAAATCTCAACAATAAGAGATATAGCCCTTATGCTATTGCCGGAGAGGGAGGACAAGAAATACATACTCCGATGCCCAATAGCACTCCAAAGATGCTCAATCGAGATAACACTATCGATCAACACAACAACAACAAAGTATGTTGTCCTAGTGAATCCCACTCTGAGGGATAGTCCATTCATGATGGGAATTAATCCCAATGCAACTGCTCTCCATAGCCATTCCCCAATCATGAATACACCTACTAGTATAATCATATGGAACGTTAGAGGCGTTAATAATGCAGACTTCAGACGTAACTTTAGGGAGCTGATTAACAATCACAATCCATGAATAGTTGCTCTATTGGAAACAAAAATGGAAAACCATGCACTTCTTAGGGTAGATTTCAATTTCTCAGATCTAATTGAGATCCCAGAGGTTGGCAGAGCTAGTGGAATGGTTATTATGTGGATAGACACCATGGTAGCAGTGGATCGTGTTAGGAAGACTGATCAAGAACTGCATGCCCTAGTCCAGGTATTACCAAATCACAACTCTTGGCTTGTTAGTGCAATATATGCTAGTAATTATGTAACTAATAGGTTAACTCTGTGGGAAAACCTTAGGTCTATGTTTGATAATTACAAAGGCCCTTGGCTCATAGGTGGCGACTTTAATGATGTCCTGACTCAAGATAAGAAATGGGGAGGCAGGAACATTAGTAGAAATAGGACCTCCAGATTTTGGTTGTGTATTAACTACTGTAACTTAATTGACCTAGAATTCAAAGGTTGTCGTTACACATGGTCTAACCATAGAAATAGGAGGCATGGTCTTATATTAGAAAGACTTGATCGATGCCTTGTTAATGAAGCTTGGCTAGAGCTGTACCCCTTAGTAATGGTAACTCACCTCCCAAAAACCTACTCCGACCATAATCCGCTATTAATCAGGCTAACTAATCCTACCTCGACAAATTCTATCAAACCCTTTAGACTCGAAAAATATTGGCTAATCCACCCAGAGTTTAGTAAAATGGTTTAGCAAAGTTGGGATAATAGGAATTTCAGTGATGCCCAAAGATGTTTCAAGACTAACATTAGAGAATGGAGTGCCCAAAATTTTGGAAATATTTTCGCCAATAAGAAAAGGATACTAGCCAGAATTAGGGGGATCCAAAACTCACTAAGTTATGCTACTAGCACATTCCTTAGAAATTTGGAACACACTCTAATCACTGATTATAACAATACTCTACGCCTGGAGGAGGATCATTGGAAGATTAGATCTCGTCTTAATTGGCTAAACGAGGGCGATGGCAATACAATTTTTTTTACATTTCTATCTGTAATAGGCATAGGCGTAACAGTATTTCTTTCTTTAAAGATAACGCTGGGAATTGGATAACGGATCCTCAGAAATCATCGAGCACACCCACCATTATTTCCCAAATATATTCACAACCAACAATACTCTATCAGAGTGGAATACTATTAAAAGTGCTTACACAAATTTGGCAACATTGACCTCTCCCCACTGGATAGGCCATTAGACACCCAAGAAATTATTTCTACTGTATATTCTTTTAAGTCATACAAGGGCCCCGATCCTGATGGTATGCACCCTATTTTCTACCAACGACATTGGAATATTGTGGGTCCATCTATTATACGGCTATGCAAAAAAATATTTGCCAGGTCCAGAATCCCTGAGGAAATGAATCACACCTTATTATGCCTCGTCCCCAAATTCAAGCACGCAAATAACCTCAATAATTTTCGGCCAATAGGACTCTACAACACCACTTACAAAATAATTACCAAAATAATTGTTAACCGCATCAAGTCTTTTCTATCTGAACTTATCAGCCCATGCCAAGCTAGCTTTTTAAAGAGGAGGCGGGCATGTGATAATGCTATTATTATACAAGAAGTTGTAAACCATATTAAAAAAAGGAAAGGGGTGAATGGGCAACTAATAATCAAAATTGACCTCGAAAAACCGTTTGTTAGGTTAGAATGATCTTTGTCTACAAGGCCTTAACCTTCTTTAATTTCCCATCAAAGATCACCACCCTTATCATGAACTGCATCTCCACAAGCAAGATAGCAGTCTTGGTAAATAGTGTATAAACAAATTTCTTTGAACCCACAAGAGTTATCAGACAAGGGGACCCTCTATCTCCCTATTTATTCATATTAACCATGGAATTGTTGTCTGACATCAACCACCAAGTTGACATAACTCTATGGGATCCCATTATAATTGGGACAAAAGGACCCCATCTGTCACACCTATTTTATGCAGATGGCTATTCATGGCACATGCCAATGAAAAATCCATAAATACCATTCATAACTCCTTAGCAACCTTTTGTTCCCTAGCTGGTCATAAAATAAATAATACAAAATACAAAATCCTTTTTTCAAGTAACTGCTCAATTGCCATCAAAGATTCTACAATCGACTTATTTAACATTAATCCAACAAGTCAATTTGGCAAGTATTTAGGCTTCCCCATAACCAATAACAAACTTAAACCTTCCGACTTCCAGTTTGTAATTGACAATATGCGGAACAAACTTGCAAATTGGAAAACAAATTTCTTAACTCTTGCGGGACACAACCCTAGCAAAGGCTGCCCTCAACGCCATTCCTAATCATAATATGCAGTACATATATCTCCCAAAGAAGATCCTGCGTCAAATTGATAAAATCCAGCGTGATTTTATTTAGGGCACAACTTAAAATAAAAAAAAGGATCCACTACATCTCATGGGATGCTGTAACCCTTCCTAAAAAAATGGGGGGCCTAGGGTTACCTAAGGCATCCCACAAAAACTAGGTCATACTAGCAGGACTAGCATGGAGATTATTCACCAATCTGTCAACAATGTGGGCAAACACTCTAATTCAAAAATATAGCCCTAAACCTAAGGCTAAGAACACCTCCTTCATTTAGCAAAATGTTTTGAGAGGATGGAAAACTATTGCCAAAGGAATCACTTGGGATGTTGGCAATGGCAAATCCATAAACTTCTACTTTGGCTGCTAGACCCCTAACAACACAAACATCCGCTCTTCCATTCATGGTCCTCTTAATAAGAATGATAGCAACTTAACCCTTGATCAGGTTTGGAGAAATGATCAGTGGAACTGGTCTCAAATCTCTTTTGAACTACCCAGCAATATTACAAATGATATCTCCTCCATCTCCCTCTCAACAAACCCCTTAGCCATAGACACACCCATTTGGGCGCTCAACACAAATAGCACCTTCTCAACCCATTCAGTATACAAATTACTTCACCATCACATCCAAACGAGCACTGACTATGATTGGATTTGGAAGCTCCATACCCTTAACAAAATTAAATTTTTCCTCTGGCAATGCTTTAAAAATAGATTACCTACTAAATCTTACCTCCATCAAATTGGAGTTTCAAACGACAATATTTGCACGATTTGTAATGTGGCAGAAGAAACCATAACCCATATTTTCCTTGAGTGCACAGTGGCACTCATATTTTGGGACAATACGGGCATCGACATTAACGTCATCCCAAACAACAAATACTGGTTGTTATCTATCAAAGACCTCCAAATAATCGTTACACACAACTGCATAACTTGGGAAGATGTATTTCCATTTGCAATTTGGCACCTCTAGTTAAATAGAAACAATAATTGCTTCCACAACCTCTCCAAAACATTAAACTACCAAATGGTTAACACACGAACCATTGAATTTAAACTACTAGCCTCTAAATACAAATGCACCACGCACAAAATTCCTATACACATTAAATGGTACCCACCGCCACCCCACACTTACAAATTAAACATAGATGTTTCCTTGGGTAACCATAAGACTGGAGGCATTGCGGGCATTATAAGAAATAGTCAAGGGGACATGATCGTAGGTTTGCTAACAATATCAAAGCCTATAACTCTACCCATGCAAAATTACTAGCACTTCATGCAGGGCTAAAAATGGCACACGACAAAGGGCTAGCACCACTAGAGATTGACACTGATTCGACGGATATAATCCAACTACTTGAACTTAATAGCTTTTCTGCCTATACTAACACTATCTTTGAATGCAGGTACTTGTTGAAGAGATTGGGGAATCCAGTGGTCCGGCATAGCTTCCGCGAAGGCAACAAGGTGGCACACATTTTGAGTAAATTGGGTTCCAAACAACAACAATCAACCTCTACTGCAACTATTTTGAACTCCCCTCCAGACCCAATTAAGAGGATGATCCAAGAAGACAAAAATGAAGTATCTACTACTAGACTAGTATCAAGCTCCATATGTAATACACTAGCAATGTTCGGAAACCTAAGTATTATTCCTACTATTACTAATAGTGATGTAATGCCACCGTAACCTCTATTAATGAAATTATCCTTTTCTCAAAAAAAAAAGAAAAAGAATTATTCCAACTGAAATGAATTCAACGTTTTTTTTAGACCAAATGCCACCTAAGTGAACGGGCACTTTATAGTTAAATAATTAGTCAGTTAAACCTAGAGATAAAAGGGTCGATACCCCGAAATTTGTTTAATATTCATTTGATTATTTCAGATTTTAATCAAACTGAATAACTAAAATTTTAAAAAATACAAAGCAAATTCAAACCGTAAACCAAATAAAATCACAATTAATTTGGTTCACTTTGATCTTTATATATCTGTTTAATCCAAATAATACACACCATTTTTTTCTCCCTCTTTATTTCTTTAATCATTAACTCAGAAATAAAATCCAAATCTCTAAATTTAAATGGGACAAATTTGTCGCTTTCTGCTTTCCATATACGTTAGTGATCATAAATTCAAATGATCTACGTACGATCCAATCTTAATCATATTTTAAGATATCATTATCAATAATTGACATTAAGATGTGAAATTTGTTATAGTGACGTTCTTATCATCATGCCTTTGCAATATTTTAATTCAGCCTTACATTATTATCAAGAATTGACCTGATCATCTTATCTTTTGATTAATCCTAACACTAAAATGGCATTGGCTGCTAAGTGTTGTTGCCAGGCCATTAATGAAGAAAAAAGCTAAAAAAAACGATTTAATTAGTTTAAATATGTAGAATCTGACTTTATGACTATGACATAATTATAAAATAAACCTAAGAAAACATTTGCAATTTACTATATGCAAATGTTTTAGTTACCATCGAAGTAATTACTTGGTCAAGCAATACATGTATATGTCGGCACCAAATTTTTTTTTTTTTTTTTGAAAAATTTTCAAGGAAACACACAGCCGCTATTTTTTGAGTGTGCACCGGGTAATATGCTTACTGCACGATAGCTCGTAAATCATACAGGAGATATAAACCGCACTAGGAAAATCTGGTACGACGAGCTCGGGCTGAAGAGACTGCTGGTAGCTCCCAGTTGTTAATACATGCATATCTCATTGTTTCGCATAAACAAATACGTTCTACGACCTTAGTATATTATTTGTTAATTAATATGTTAGACTTAGTAAATTGATGTGCGTGTATCTTGATTTTGTTTTCCATTTTCCAGGTTCATAGTTATAGATAGTGTGGTGAACGCCGTAATATGATGTATGAGATAACATTTTAAAGTGCTGCTGCTTCTACTACTACTATTATTATTACTATTATTATTATTTTTTGATAATACGGATAGTTATATTATATAAAGACTAGAAGTTGTTCTTGGTACATACACTTTGAAAATAAAACTTGTCACAACTTGGTGAACCAATGTTTGTGACATTTTGGTTTCCTAGAAGTTTTAGTCTATTACAAGCCGAAATGTCTAGTGACTTCTTGTAGTGGTGGACAACATCCAGATCCTTTGCTAGTTGTTGAACCAGTGGAGTTGAAAAAGAGGAATTCAAAAGCTAGATTGCAGATATGTTTCATGCGAGGGGAAGGTGTTATTGACATTGTTGTTGTTTCTGTTAATCCAAATTCCCCATACACTACTAGAAATCCGGAAAAAGCGACCAAAATTTAGCGACCAAAGTTGGTCTGTGGGAAAAAGCGACCAAAGTTGGTCGCTAAACTAGCGAAAATAATAAAATAAATAAAAGAAACAAAATAGCGACCAAGGTTGGTCGCTATATTAGTCAAAATGTTGACTGGACTGGTCAGACTTTCTTGGTCAAACATTTACTGAGATTAGTGACCAATGTTGGTCGCTAAAGTGGGACCCACCTACAAAATTTTAATAATTATATTATTATTTTAAAAAAATTATAAAATATAAATATATATAATATAAAAATTGCGACCAACGTTGGTCGCAACTTAAAGGGTAGGAAGATACCGTCCAACTTTGGTCGCTTAAATGGGACCCAGTTATACAATTTTAATAATTATATTATTAATTTAAATATTATATGAAATATAATTAAATCTGATTTAAATATAGCGACCAACTTTGGTCGCTAAACTAAATTCTTGAATAAATGGCGACCAAAGTTGGTCTCTATTCACGTCAACAATGGTCAAAATTAAAAATCACTTTTGTATTTACTATCTAAATAATATAAATATAAGCCGTTAATACTTTTGTAATACAAGGATGAATAGTACTACGAATCGTGCGTGTCTCTCTCTCTCTCTCTCTCTCTCTCTCTCTCTCTCTATATATATATATATATATATATATATATATATATATATATATTCAATCTGTAGCCTTTTCTTTTCAAAATTAATGTGTTGTCTTTTATTTAAAAGTAGTCTTGGAATTTACAAAAACTTCCTGAAGAAGTCTTGAAAGTACCTGTATGTGCTAGTACTATGCTAATTGACTGCAGGTACGTCCTGGACTGAGTATAAGTCTATTAGGTAATATTATATCGAATATAGCTTACATATATAATATATATACTTACGCTATACTATGCACTAAGTATAAGTGTATTAGGTAATACTGTATCGAATATAGCTTATATATATACTTACGCTATACTATGCACTAAGTATAAGTGTATTAGGTAATACTGTATCGAATATAGCTTATATATATATATATATATATATATATATACTTACGCTATACTATGCACTAAGTATAAGTGTATTAGATAATACTGTATCGAATATAGCTTATATATATATATATATATATATATATATATACTTACGCTATACTATGCACTAAGTATATGTGTATTAGGTAATACTGTATCGAATATAGCTTATATATATATATATATATATATATATATATATATATATATATATATACTTACGCTATACTATGCACTAAGTATAAGTGTATTAGATAATACTGTATCGAATATAGCTTATATATATATATATATATACTTACGCTATACTATGCACTAAGTATAAGTGTATTAGGTACTACTGTATCGAATATAGCTTATATATATATATATATATATATATATATATATATATATATATATATATATATATATATATATATATATATATACTTACACTATACTATGCACTGAGTATAAGTGTATTAGGTAATATTGTATTGAATATAGCTTATATATATATACTTACGCTATACTATGCACTAAGTATAAGTGTATTAGGTAGTATTATATCGAATATAGCTTATATATATATATATATATTTATATAATATATATACTTACGCTATACTATGCACTAAGTATAAGTGTATTAGGTAATATTGTATCGAATATAGCTTATATATATATATAATATATATATATACTTACGCTATACTATGCATTGAGTATAAGTGTATTAGGGTCATACTGTATCGAATATAGCTTATATATATATATATATATATACTTACGCTATACTATGCATTGAGTATAAGTGTATTAGGTCATACTGTATCGAATATAGCTTATATATATATTATATATACTTACACTATACTATGCACTAAGTATAAGTGTATTAGGTAATACTGTATCGAATATAGCTTATATATATATATATATATATATATATATATATATATATATATATACGCTATACTATGCACTGAGTATAAGTGTATTAGGTAGTATTATATCGAATATAGCTTATATATATATATATATATATATATATATATATATATATATATATATATATACTTACGCTATACTATGCACTGAGTATAAGTGTATTAGGTCATACTGTATCGAATATAGCTTATATATATATATAATATATATATATATATAATATATATATACTTACGCTATACTATGCACTAAGTATAAGTGTATTAGGTAGTATTATATCGAATATAGCTTATATATATAGCTTAAATTGAATTAAAATCCTAAATTTATACTACATATATATATAATTTTAAATTGAATTAAGAGTAATATAATTTTTTTAGAAATAGCGACCAACTTTGGTCGCTATTTCTAAAAATTTAAAACTGATTTACCTACCAAAATTGCGACCAACTGTGGTCGCTATTTTTAATTCCAGACTGTCAAAACTGGGATCCCCTCCCATTCTTTCTAAAAATTTTCCAAAATCTCTCTTTTCTCTCTCACACTCAAACCCCCCCCCCCTTCCAACTCCCAGCACCAGAGGCCCCACCCACGCCACCAATGACCACCGCCCAACTGCCGCCACCCTGTCGCCGTCGCCTCTGCCGCTGCTGCGTCTCTCTCCTTCTCCACCTCCTAAAAATTCTAGGTTAGAATTACAATTTATATCTTTTGTGTAAGCTTATAATGTTTTGTTTATTAGCTATGAATTAGTTTCAAATGACTAGTGTTTCAATTGATTATTTAACATTGTATTTTATAGAAACCTAGGGTTTAGGTTGTATTTATCATTATTTAACATTTTATAGAAATCTAGGGTTTATAGAAATGTTAACATTTTATTTAACATTGTATTTAACTTTATTTAACATTTTATAGAAATCTAGGATTTATAGAAATCTAGGGTTTAGGGTATGGGTTGAATTTTTAGGATATAATCATAACTTTTAGTCTATGTTTAAACTCGTAGGATATGAATATAACTTTTAGTTTTTAGGTTTTGTTCTTGTGAATTGAACTTGTAGGATATAAATTGAAATTTTAGGATATGACTTGAATTTTTAGGATATGAATTGAAACTTTTGGGATATGAGTTGAACTTTTAGGAAATAAATTGAACCTTTAGCATATGTATTGAACCTTTAGGATATGACTTAAACTTTTAATTTATGTTTAAACTCGTATGATGTGAATATAACTTTTAGTTTTTAGGTTTTGTTCTTGTGAATTGAACTTGTAGGATATAAATTGAAATTTTAGGATATGAGTTGAATTTTTAGGATATAAATTAAAATTTTAGGATATGACTTGAACTTTTGTGGATATGAATTGAACCTTTAGGATATGTATTGAACTTTTAGGATATGACTTGAACTTTTAGGATATGTTTAAACTCGTAGGATATGAATATAACTTTTAGTTTTTAGGTCTTGTAGGATATAAATTGAAATTTTAGGATATGAGTTGAATTTTTAGGATATGAATTGAAACTTTTAGGATATGAGTTGAACTTTTAGGAAATAAATTGAACCTTTAGCATATGTATTGAACCTTTAGGATATGACTTGAACTTTTAGGATATGTTTAAACTCGTAGGATATGAATATAACTTTTAGTTTTTAGGTTTTGTTCTTGTGAATTGAACTTGTAGGATATAAATTGAAATTTTAGGATATGAGTTGAATTTTTAGGATATGAATTGAAACTTTTAGGATATGAGTTGAACTTTTAGGAAATAAATTGAACCTTTAGCATATGTATTGAACCTTTAGGATATGACTTGAACTTTTAGTTTATGTTTAAACTCGTAGGATATGAATATAACTTTTAGTTTTTAGGTTTTGTTCTTGTGAATTGAACTTGTAGGATATAAATTGAAATTTTAGGATATGAGTTGAATTTTTAGGATATGAATTGAAACTTTTAGGATATGAGTTGAACTTTTAGGAAATAAATTGAACCTTTAGCATATGTATTGAACCTTTAGGATATGACTTGAACTTTTAGTTTATGTTTAAACTCGTAGGATATGAATATAACTTTTCGTTTTTAGGTTTTGTTCTTGTGAATTGAACTTGTAGGATATAAATTGAAATTTTAGGATATGAGTTGAATTTTAGGATATAAATTGGAATTTTAGGATATGACTTGAACTTTTGTGGATATGAATTGAACCTTTAGGATATAAATTGAACTTTTAGTTTATGTTTAAACTCGTAGGATAAGAATTGATGAACTTTTAGTTTTTTAGGTTTTTTTCTTGTGAATTGAACTTGTACGATATAAATTAAAATTTTACGATATGACTTGAACTTTTTAGGATATGAGTTGAACCTTTAGGATATGACTTGAACTTTTGTGGATATGAATTGAAGGTTTAGAATATGAATTGAACTTTTAGTTTATGTTTTGGAATTTTAGATTGCCGGAGGATTATTAGAAGAGGTTGATGACGTTATTAGACATGCAATAGAACTTCCACCAAGAATAACTAAGACACAGTACCTGGCAAAGTGTGTCTTTAATTGTTCTTCTCATTAGCGACAATGATGATGAGAAGGTATTGGCAAGTGTTTCAAATAGTGATGGTGTAGGTAGGAATTTAGTATTTCCTAAGTAGATAAAAGAAGAGCTTATAGAGTAATTCTGTACTTCATTTTCCATGAGGAAAAGAAGTTTAATTGAGAGTGACAAGGTTGATGAAGACAGAATGTGTTCCGTTGGTCATGGCAGTTCCCATAAAATGGGGATCATAAGACTCTATGATGACAGAGATTATAGGAAGTTTTGTTCTAAAGTTTCTTCAAGTCTGATCCGTACAAGCTTAATGTGATATTGGTGATATTTCTTCGGATTCAGACAATGATTTGACCGACAAAAGTATGGAAATGCTCTTAAAAAGAATTAAAGGTAAAATCTTTTCAGCATCCTTCTCTACCAAGAAAAACGTTTTACTTTTAATTCTTTTTAAGAGCATTTCCATACTTTTGTCGGTCAAATCATTGTCTGAATCCGAAGAAATATCACCAATATCACATTAAGCTTGTACGGATCAGACTTGGAAGAAAGTTTAGAACAAAACTTCTTATAATCTTTGTCATCATAGAGTCTTATGATCCCCGCTTTATGGGAACTTCCACGACCAACGGAAAATATTCCGTCTTCATCAACGTTGTCACTATCAATCAAACTTCTTTTCCTCTTGGAAAGTGAAGTAGAGAATTCCTCTATAACCTCTTTTATCTACTTAGGAAATGTTAAAATCCTACCTACACCATCACTATTTTGAAACACATGTCGTTGCCTTCTCATTATCATTGTAGCTATAGAGATCAACAATTGATCAAAGACACACCCTGTCAGGTACTGTATCCAAGTTATTCTCTATATCCAAGTTTATCCCGAGTAATAGTACCACGAGGATAATCACCAAAGCCACCAGACAGCTTTATGATGCCAATGAATCAAGATGAGTTATTCAATGAAACTCGTATTGTAAAGAAGAAGAAAGAGACTGATTCAGAAAGGAGGGTCGAGCCTCGACTATATACATGTAAGTTTTTTACTTTTCATTAAGTATTTTGATTTACTTATATATAAATTTTGAAATACTAATTCAATATATATAATTTTTCATATAGGTTCGTTTCACATGCAGCTGACGTGGGGGAATTCATACGCAGTCAATCACCTAATGAATCGGGCGAGGCAATCCAACTTTCGTACGAGGATGCTGAAAAAATACTCCTTGAGTACTTTATATACTTTGAACTAGACAAAAAAAACTTAGTTCTATTGTGTTAGTTCTTTTTAGTTCGAATGGGCTTGTAATAAGCGTTAACTTAGTTTTGTTAGCTTAATGTGTTAGTTCTATTGATTGTTTCTTTTAATTATTGTTGTTGTTGTTGCTGGCATACAATGCCTGTTTAGGATGTTTGGTAAGCTGGCAGGTGGTGTAGCTACCAAAACAGGCAGTTTCTGCCAAAAATATACCAAGAAAAGCGACCAACTTTGGTCTCTATTTGGTCGCTTTTCACTATAAAAAAATAATTTTCTGGGCAATAGCGACCAACCTTGGTCGCTACCTGCCCAGATTTCTATTAAAAAAATACAATTTCTGGAAATATAGCGACCAATGTTGGTCGCTTATCTTTAAAAAAAAATTAAATTCTTGAATTTAGTGACCAACTTTCTATTGTCCAGATTTTAAAATATAATATTTGGATTAGAGACCAAAGTTGGTCGCTTTCTAATGATTAATGATAAATTAAAACAACGTATTTCATATGTAGAGACCAACTTTGGCCGCCAAATTTATATTATTAAATTAATATAGCGACCAAAGTTGGTCACTAAAGTCAAAATCAGAATATTTGGCTTTTTAGCTTAGAGACCAAAGTTGGTCGCTAAATAAAAGAGACCATCAATATAGCTACCGGGCATGTTTGGTCGCTTTTTGGGTCATAAGCGACCAACTTTGGTCACTTTTTGTGGTCGCTTTTTTCCGAATTTCTAGTAGTGATAGAAGAAAAGGGAGAAGATTACTCCAAGGAAGTTTTAGGGGGAGGGAGTTGATGTTTTTGTCCTTTAGCTTGATCAGCCAATGGGTGCCGTTATTAGAGATCAAGTTTGCAGTTTGAAGTTGTCTCCATATGCCCGAGACAATGGGACATGTGAGGAAGATGTGAGTGATGGTATCCTCTTGATCTTGGCAACTAGGGCAATTTGGGTTTATGTTGATGCCAATATGGTGGAGATATGAACGACAAGGAATTTTATTGTGAAGGATTTTCCAAATGAAGTATCTTATTTTATTAGGACAAGACAGTTTCCACATCCACTCAAACTCATGTTTAGTGCCTATGTCCCAATGGTTCGGTAATTTATAGCAAGATTTTGTATTGAATAAACCATTTGGGCTAAGTCTCCATAGAGGTTTATCAAAGTTTTGAAGGGGTATGGGTATTGAATTGACTTTGTCCACGATTGAGGGTGGAATGGTAAAGGAGGTTTTATCAAAGTTCCATTTCCCTTTGTGGTATAATTTCTTGATGGAAGAGTGTCTTCATTTTGTCTAAGAGGACCTTCAATGCAAGCTCTCAATGTTGGTAATTGTGGGATCCATTGGGTCTCCCAACTGTTTAGGTTAGAGTTTTTGCCAGGGAGTCATTGAATTCCTTGGCTACAGGTTTTCCAACCATTAAGGACACTTTTCCATATGAAGGAGGAGTGTTTGAAGCTTTTATTGCAATATTTGCGGATTAGGAGATTAGCCCAGTAATCTCCAAGATGACCTACTTAATAAGACTTTATTTTTTGACTGGGCATCTTTCATTCCTAGACCTCCCAAGACTTTAGGCTTGGTAACAATGTTCCAATTAATAAGGTGAAGCTTTTTCCGATTGGAAGTGGTGCCCCAAATAAAATTCCTTTGAATTTGATCAATTTATTTAAGGATTTTTGGGGGAGTAAGGTGTATTACATAGCATGATTTGGAATAGAATTGAGGGTTGCAAGAGCTAAGGTAGTCCTTCCTGTTATGTTGAGGAAGTTTGTTTTACAATTGGAAAGTTTAGCCTGCATTTTCTTGATAATGAATTGGTAATCAGAAGCCTTGGGAGTATTGTTGAGGATTGGAAAGCCTAGATAGGTACCAAATTTATTGGTAATCTTAATGTTGAATCCTAAGGCAATTTCTTTGGCTAATTGAATAGGACAATTTTGGGAGAACAAAACTTTTGATTTTTCCTTGTTGATTTTTTGTCCTGACTTATTGCAAAAGGTATTAAGGCAATTCTTGATGGTACGAAGATTTTTCTTATTTGCTTTTGTCATAAGGGTGAGATCGTCTGCAAAGAACAAGTGGGATATACTAGTGTGTTAGTTGCTTAGGCCAATAGGGTCCCAAAGGTCAATATCTACTTGATGGCAGATCAGTCGTGATATCATTTCCATACACGGGATGAAAATAAAGGGTGATAGGGGGCAGCCTTGTCTGATCCTCCTACTTGGGGCAAATAAAGAGGTAGTAATACCATTTACCAAAATAACAATGTTGCTAGTATTGATACCGTTCATTATGAGATTCTTAATATTGGTTGGAAATTGGAAGTGAGAGAGTGTTAAGTAGATGAAGGACCATTCTGATCTGTCGAAGGCTTTTTCCAGATCCAATTTAAGGATCATGTGACCATTTTTCCCTTTCATTTTTTTAAATTGGGATATCAATTCTTGAATTATGATAGCATTATCTGACGACCTTCTTCCCTTTAAAAACCTAGTCTAGAAGGGGCTAATGATTGGATTAAGGAATGGTTGAATTCTATTAGCAATGATTTTTGTTATGATCTTGTAAATGGTGTTACAAAAACCTATGGGTCTAAAGTTTTTTAGGTTATTGGCATTGGGTACTTTGGGGATCAGAAAAATGAAATTATTGTTGATATCAGGGGGAAGAGTTTGAGTTTGAATATTGAATACTTGAGTGCATAGGTCTATAACTGATTGACCTACAATGTTCCAATATTTTTGATAAAAAAAAGGATGCAAGTTATCCGGTCTGGGTGATTAAAAAGGCTTGAAGGAAAATATTGCTTTATAAACTTCACCCTTAGATAATTGGTCATCAAGGGTTGAGAGATCAATATTGGTGAAGTTTTTGGGATTGGTTTTTATAAAAGACCAATTAGTAGCATAATGATCAATTTTGAAGGCATTTTCAAAGTAATTGAGAGTGTGGTCTAGGATTTGGTTTGGTTCGTTGATCCAATTACCAAATTCGTCTTTGAAATAAACTATTTTGTTTTTACTAGCCCTATTGGTTGCACTTATATGAAAGAATTTAGTGTTAGCATCTCCTTCTTGGACCCAGGACATCCTGGCTCTAATTTTCTACTACTCGTCTTCTAGTTTAAGAATTTCTCTATATTCTTGTTGAAGGTTCGACTCTAAATTCTAGAGAAAGGAACTAGTGTAGTAATTATTGGAGTGTTGTATGCCACTAAGTCTAGCAATTATCCTTAACTTCTTTAGTTGAGTATCACCAAAGTGTTTCTTACTCTAATAGATAATGTTATCCCTAAAATTTTGGGAACTATGGACGTAGTTAGAATTATTCCAACTTTCTCTAACTAGATTTATAAAATCCGGGTGTCGACACCAAAAGGTTTCTAGACGAAAATGTTTTTTAAAGGAGGAGCACTTTTTTGGGTTACAAATTATCAAGAGGGGGTTGTGGTCCGAAGGTGGGTAATGGATGCTTCTGGAAATAACTCAATCTACTCCTTATTAGCAAACACCCTGTCTAGTCTTGCTAGAATGAGATCTTTGTTTTTTTTTTCCTTTTATTAGACCACGTAAACTTAGGGTCCTTAAAACCTAAATCGATTAGGTTGCAAGTGTTAATGTAATCCCACAGGATCTTGGTTTTCTTTTGACTAATTTTTTTTCCTCCTAATTTTTCCTCCGAGGTTAAGACATCATTAAAATCACCTCCTACCACCCCAAGGACCTCTAATAACATTATGCATATCTAGCAAATTGTTCCGCATAATATTTCTAAGTCTACTGACAGTACTAGCGTAAATAGAAGTAAAATATCAAGTCTTGTTTAGGGAAAATACCTCAATAGTAGCCTAATTTCCTGACTTCTACGAACAAAGTTATGCACCATAACCTTGGTGTGATCCCACAAAATAACCATACCTCCCGACTGCCCATCTGCTGGAATTTCTATCATATCTGTGAAGCCAAACGGGTTGAGGAGAGGAAGATGACTGTCCATCTTGGTTTCTAGAAGAGTTACCATGCTAGGGTGATGAGTTTCAATTAAATTTCTGAAGCTAAGCCTAAAATTGTCATCGTTTCCCCCTCTTATATTCCAGATGATAATGGTGATCGATCTATTCATGTTTAACATTGGGTTGTTCAGATCTCCATTCTCCCTCATCCTTCTTGCAAAGATGGGGTTCCTTCTCTGAAAAGGAACAAGGATCATTGCATGTTTTCCTACGGTAGGGTCTGCTGGAGGTCTTATATCCATTGTGCACTTGTACTGTGCCATTGGACAGAAGGGAATTTGTTTCTGTTCTTGCCTCTCCATAAATAGAAATATTTTTAGCTCGTCTAGGTTTGAATCCTCGACCACGTTTTGAGGGATCAAGTTTACAAGATCTATTTCTTCCATTGCCTGCTCCATTTGGTTCTGAGTTTGTTGAGAATGGGGTTTGCATGATTTGTGCATCTTGTGCAACTGGAGGTGGGGACTGATTTACATGAACATTCCAAGGGGTGAACACTGGGTTGATGTTGGTTAGGAATTCCGGGGTGAAGAACGGGAGATCCACTACTGGGGTTGGGTTCTGGATTGGAATATAGTTCAGTGGCATGTTCCAATCCCCCCCTCATGGATTGGATTTGGTTGGCAGTGAGATTTGGGATTATAGGGTTCAGGATGTTGTTCAACCAAACTTGGTTGATATAGTTGTTCATCGCCAAGCGAACCGCTTTGGAAATCAGTTGAGCAATGTAGTGGGAGTTTTGAATCATTATCACTGTCTCTCTTCCTTCCAACGTGATGTTGAAAGAGATTGCATGGCCTAGTAGTCCCATCTCTACCCACGATAATGGTTGGTGGTTCTGTGGGAAGGGAGGTTGGATCAAGATCCTTCTTGGTTGAGTGTTTTGGTTAAGAACCTTCTTATTCTGGCTAAAGACTGATATGTTTGTAGATTGATAAAGTGTGACTCAAAAGCAAAAGCTTTATTATTGGAATATCTGAAGTATTCTGATAGTGTTAGCTCGATGGAAGTTAATTACATCCCCCACCCCCACCCCCGCACCCCACCCCCGCACCCCCAAAAAAAGAAAAACCCTTGTTTCAATAAAAAAGAAAGACTAAATGATAAATAAAAAAAAGTATTAAAAATGTCTCATTTTCCTTTTTAGCTTTGTGTAACGTCTGGACTGGGCACTTATGAAGTTGGTATGTTGTGTTGAGCCTTGACCATGAATAAGAATGTAGTATTTTTGGTAAGAAAAATTAGAAGAGAAATTAATATTGAAGGAATTGTTGGAGTTGATCAAGTCACTTCAAAATTTCGATCTCATATCTCTATCCATTAAGACCATGGTATAGTCATTTAATTTAAGGCAACTTCAAATCAACTTACATTTTTCTGTCTCGTCTTCTACGGTCTTTTCTTCGAGGAAATGATATCTAATGTTTATTTATAATTTAAATAAAAAAAATAGTATTATTAAGATATCTTATCTACGTGTTATTTATACAAATCTAATGTCCATAATTTTTTTTTCCAAAAATGTGTTTATACATGAAATTTTACAAGTTTTTGAAAAAATTTCCAAAATGAAAATTTCAAAAGACCACTTTTTAAAAAATTTCAAAAAATATTTTTTTTTCCACTCACAAAACATCAAGCAAAAGAGGGGTATTAAATGGAATAAACTAAGCAAGAGATCAACTAACCAAGAGAATGAACTAATCCCAAGGAATGATCTGCAATATTTTTTCAAGTGAAATACATGTCCATACATAATTTTAAATGTCAAATACCATTTTTTAACTTAACTCCAAATACCATTTTTTTTTTCAAAATTACAATTTTTATGTCCAAACGCCTACATAACTCACTATATAGAATATTGTCTAACCATTGTGCCATTTTTTTTACAACCAATCAAAGAGTTCGTTTTTACTAACTTGATCAATTTAGATTCACTTCACGTATAGTTGAGTTCTCTAGTAGCGCGAGAATTACTCTCTATCAGAAATTTCTCTATTTTCACGGTTCGAATCCAAAATATCCTATTGGTGACACCCAATAGCGGATCTACTCTATGGGTTATGGGTACTTGAGCACTCATTACTTTTAGAGCCAAATATTATTACTTAAATAAAAAACCTAGCAATTCATATAAACTAGATTAAAATAATTGAGCACCCACGATTTGGAAATTCTGATCATACCGATCAAAGAGTAACTCCAAGTTGCACTTGTCTATGCCCACTAACTGTTGATTAAAGAGCAATTTAGGCCCCCAAGCTAGATCAATTAATAATAAAACTATAGTGGCATTCTTGTAATTTTAGTAACTCTGAGGGCTTTATTAATTAACTTAATCTTTTTATTATACTACAGAATTTTACCTTCATACTTCTCTCTCTCTCTTTTTGCATAAATACTGTTGTTTGAGGTTGTAGTAATAAAGAACCAAAGGACTTAAAAAAAAAAAAAAAAAAAAAAAACCAAAACTTGGGTTGGGAGTCTTCAGTTTAAGGTTGGTATGCCAACTGCTGATTCATAATACTATCAAACTTCACCTCTATTCCTTTAATTATATTCTTTCTGCTTGCTTCCAAGCTTCTTTAATCTGTTATCCCATTTCAGTATTTTCACTTCTTTTATATTTTCAATAAGATAAAGGTGAAATCTTTCTGATATTTTCGCTCCAATTTGAGAGGAAAATCTAAACTTTATGTTAAATTGGCTATTTTTCTTGATAGATCTGCTAAAGATAGGATTTTTATACTCACAATTTGTTCTTTTCTATTTTCTTTTTAATTTTTTTTCTTAGTATTGTGGATTCTTGAGAAAATGAAGCTCTGTTTTAAAGTGGGAATGGCAAAAAGTTGGTTTATTCTGTTGTTTTTGGAAGCTTAAGGAAACGTATGTATTCAATTTGAAGCTAGTTTCAGTTTTTACTTTAACTGAATAAGTAAGGAAAGCAATTAAACTCTTGCTATTATTATGAATAAAATTCAGAAATAATTAAAAGGCTGTGTATACATGGTCCATTTTATCTGGTTCATGTTCTGCTCATTCTTTTATTTTTTATGAATCAACTTTGTCCCTGAAAAATGAATACGTTTTGTGTCATTAAATTTAGCGTGTCTTGTTCGACTGTTGGCATTGTCTGTATCTATGAGTTTTCTTGTTAAGTTCAGTGTACTCATCTTTTTTGGTTCATCAATAAGAGAAGTTCTCTATTTTGTTTCAGATCATCGCTTCTTCTTTTCTTTTTTCCCCTTTTTAGTTTTCAAAAACAGTAGCTTATGTTCTTGATTAAAATCGTTCCGTGATAAATTTCCTTTTCTCCTTTTCTTTTTAAAATATCAAATCTTTGCCCTTTTTGCTAGTGAGAATATAGTGATTCTTTCAAAGGACTGCTGGTGTAACTAGTTTTTTGCTTTAAGGTTAGTAGATCAATGATAAGAATTTGTCGAGTGGACAAGCTAAAATTTCATGGATGTTTTAACATTAGACAATTCTGAGGATATAAGTCAGTGCCTACATTGGTCATCCTTTTCTGGCAATGAGTGTGAATTTAGTTTAAATATATGTTTATTTAAAAAAAATTAATACTAGTATATAGAGTTGAAGAGCATCTGCGCCAGCACGACATAAAGTAGATGAAGTAAGAGAACCTAAAGAGGTTGTATGTGAGTTGTTTAGGAATTGGTGACCAGCGTAGTTGATAACGGATACATGGTTTCTTGTTGATTTCTGATTGCTTGTGCTAGCATTTGTCATCTTTTTGTGAGATTGCATTGAAACTGTTTCCTTTTCTGATCTGTTACTTCATATACATGAATTTTCCATGCTCTGAGATAGTAGGCTGCAAATTTAAGGTTGGTTTTGAACTGGATATATAGTGTACACGTAACTGCTAATAGTAATTTCACACAATGCTACATAGTAGAAGTATTGGCATAACACTTTGAGTTGTCAACTGGCGGTAATACCTTGACTGTTATGCGCTTATTAGTCCCTTAATCGGACTTCATTTGATAAACACTGTACATTTCTTGTGTAGGTTGTCATGTTTTGCCACTAGAGATCGTCCCTTCCTTTTCAACTTTTGAAAGCTGCTTGGCTTAAAGCACTCCACTGTGGAAGCCATGAAAACCTTGTCACATGAATAATCCTTGATGCCGTGTACATTAATTTTCGTGGTGTTCCAATAACCGTGCACTCTGAAGAGCTAGATACCAGACTGTGTAGTCGTATATAGACGAGGCAGAAACAATCTTTCCAATGCAAGCATCACAACGACTCAGAAGATCACCCATGTCTAATACTCTTTACTATCAACCAGTGCAGAAGGCAGAGGCTTGCTGTCTCCCTCAGTTTCAAACTTTAGACAACCATTTGAGCTACATTAATGGTAGCCATGGATTTTATCACTCACCGTCAACTGCTAGTTTCTCATCAAACGGAAGCTCCATTTGCCATCAAGAATCTCAGCCATACCTATCAGATGTTCGCCAATCCTCTGAGACGACTAACTATGGCTCCCCCACTAGCGGATCTTGCATTACAGATGGTGCAAATGATTTCATGCACAAGCTAAAGGAATTGGAAACCGTAATGCTGGGACCTGATTCAGACTTTCTGGAGAGTTATGATAATTCCTTGCCGAACAGTGTAGCCTCCACAGAAATTAATAGCTGGAGGCAAATGATGGAGGCCATGCCTAGACGGGATTTGAAACATGTCCTTATCGCTTGTGCAAAAGCAGTGTCTGACGGTGATTTACTAACAGCACAAGTGTTGATATCTGAGTTGCGTCAAATGGTATCAGTGTCGGGGGAACCGATTCAGAGATTGGGAGCATACATCTTGGAAGGTCTTGTTGCGAGGTTGGCCGCATCAGGAAGTTCCATATGCAAATCCTTGAGATGCAAAGAACCCGCAAGTTTTGAACTGTTGTCTTATATGCACATGCTGTATGAGATTTGCCCTTACTTCAAATTCGGATACATGTCAGCTAATGGCGCCATTGCAGAAGCAATGAAGGATGAAAATAGAGTTCATATCATCGATTTCCAGATCGCTCAAGGGAGCCAGTGGGTGACTCTAATCCAAGCTTTTGCAGCTCGGCCTGGTGGACCCCCACATATACGTGTAACAGGCATCGACGATTCCACCTCAGCTTACGCTCGTGGAGGAGGGCTTAATATTGTGGGGCAGAGGCTGTCTAAACTCGCTAAGGCTTTCAAGGTGCCTTTCGAGTTTCATGCTGCTGCCATTTCTGGTTCTGATGTTCAAGTTGAAAACCTTGGAATTCAACCTGGCGAAACACTGGCTGTAAATTTTGCTTTTACGTTACATCACATCCCAGATGAAAGTGTGAGCACTGAAAATCACCGGGATGGACTATTACGGATGGTCAAAAACCTGAACCCCAAGGTGGTTACGCTTGTTGAGCAAGAATCTAATACAAACACAGCTGCATTCTTCCCTCGGTTCCTTGAAACCTTGGATTATTATACAGCCATGTTCGAGTCAATCGATATGACTCTACCAAGGGGACACAAGGAGCGCATCAACGTTGAGCAGCATTGTTTAGCGAGGGACGTTGTTAACATTATAGCGTGTGAGGGAATTGAAAGGGTAGAGCGACATGAACTTCTTGGTAAGTGGAAGTCGCGGTTTAGAATGGCTGGTTTTAGCCCATATCCATTGAGTTCATTAGTGAATGCTACAATAAAGAGATTGCTAGAAAGCTATTCTGATAAATATAGGCTTGAAGAAAGAGATGGGGCTCTTTATCTTGGTTGGATGAATAGAGATTTGGTTGCTTCTTGTGCCTGGAAATAAGAAATGTTCTTTATTTAGATGTAATACAAAAAACTGGAAAGCAAGAACTGTTCTCTTCCCCCCCAAAAAAAAAAACCCTATTTCCTCAACACTTATCTTCCTCTCTGTAATAGCTGAAGTGCTAATAGCGGAGAAAACAGGTTACTTCTCAAGTGTATCACTTGATCAATCAAAGTTGAAGCTTATTTCTTGGAAACCACTTATCTAGTATTACAATCACTACTAAAAAATAGGAATTAGCGACGGACAAATTCTGTAGTTAAACAGAATAATTTGTCGCTAATCGTATTTAGCGACGGATAAGCGACAGATTATCAAGAAATTCTGTTAGCTATGAGCGATTTAACAACAGATTAGCGACAAAGTCCGTAGCTAATTCCAATTCTTTTTTGTAGTGAGTTGATATGCAATGTTGGTCTTGGAAGATTTCTTTTAGGTGTCATTTATGTTGTTTTCCATTCGGAAACAGCCTCTCTGCCTTTATAGGGTAGGAGTAAGGTTGCGTACACACTGCTTCCCAGATCCCACGTATGAGATTAAGCTGGGTTTGTTGTTGTTGTTATGTTATTTTCCATAAATAAAACCAGTTAACATGAGGGTACCTCTTGAAATATTCAGAGAAGAGGATTCTTATTTTTGTGAAGGGGAGTAGAATTTCTCATCCATTTTTTACACTTATAACAACATGTAACTCTCCTAAGCAAGTATGATATGATAACATAAAAAATAGAGTAATAACTTATTATTCTTTATACTGTCGATATATACAACTTTAATCCGCAAGCGACGCCATAGGCAACATTAGTTATCACTACATTTTTGCTTTATTAATTCGATTACGTAAAAGTTTTCTAGATCCTTTAGCTATTAATGATAATAAAACATGCTAAGTAGTACACTCTACGCGTGATTCTTTAAACATAGGTTAATACTCTTTTCCTCACTATAAGCTTGACTTATGAGAAGAAACATTTGTTGAATTAGTAAAGTACCTAAAAATACTAATTTGAAGTGCAAACACAAAATATTTGGTAAATTGTCTATCATCAAATCTGAAACAATATATGTTACTTTTTTTTTTAGGTTAATAACGCTTTACCCAATGAAAATGGTCAAGTTTTTTTAGATAGACTATAAGGAAAGAAAGAAAGATTTATTTGAATGGAGTACGATTTAAACTTTACCCGTCTAAATTATTTAAAAGTCAGTCATACTCTTCTTTCCAGTAAACTAGACTTAGGATATAAATTATTTCTTGAATTAATAGAATTATTTGAACTTGAAGTGCAAAAAAAGTTAAAAATTTGGTAAATTATTAGTCATATTTGAAGTAATATTAGTACTAACTTAAGTTAGATTGAAATTGTTTAACGGAAATAAAGCTCCCCCAAATATGATCAAAAACTGCTAAGTATGCACGTGCTTATAAACTTAGAATAGGATTTATAGCGAATTAGAAAAAATAACATTTTGAATTGTAAAATATTAAAATAGTATGTAAAATTATCGCATTTGAAAATATATAATAACAATTTAAGTTTATAAATTGGTTGAGGGAAATAAGTCTCCACGTGAAAGGATCAAGTTTATTTGTATAACACAACTAAAAGGAGAGAGACATTTATTTGGTCAGAGGGAGTTTGATTTAAAGACAGCTTTCTATAATTGGTACATCTCTATTGTTAAGAAGCACCAACTTATGTGTGTAAGAATTGATAAACTAGGAGCAAGCAACCAGCTATTATTGCAAGAATTTTGCAAGGGTAAAAGCTCGCGCCAGAAACTATTTATATTCGATAGCCGAAAATGTGTATATATATACAAAAAATATATATTTTTCCAGCTATTATTTTAAGAACGACTATACAGTGTCATTTTCCCAATTTTGCAACTACAGTTAAATAATCTTATTTATGTATAAAAATTTGTTTAAGGAGATAAAGTAGCCTGATCAAGTGGCAACAATTAGATACATATGATCAAATCTATACTCTGTTTTCGTTTGTTGGACAACATAACTTATACAGTAAATTTAGGAATTCACACCAATTATGAGGTTAAATCAGAGGTTCCTATACATATATTCAATCCTTGCTTCTCTCCTGCAATGGAGGATAATTGACCAATTGCAATTTGAAGTAAGGATAATTATCTAAATCTGGATCAGTTGATTGATCGGAATTGTGTAACTTGTGCTCAATTTGCACCAATATGAACAGCCCTGTCAAGGCCAACATGTTTGTTTTCACCTGATTCAGATGCGGACTCCACTTATTCTGGTTGTATTATTAGAATCAGCACCTGCTGCATTTTGCATAACAGTCCTAGAAGGCGGAGTATCATGGTCATGCTGCCCTTCATACGCTGTTACGACTAATTTTGGATCATGGGATGCCCTCTCCACATGCTTCTTTGCAGGGCAACCAGCACTTGAGCATCTGTAGTAACTCCTACATATAAAAGAAAATCTGGATTTATAGAGAGAGTGCAAAAGCATTGTAGATGCAACAAGATGTTTGAACTGTGTAAACAAAGCAAGAAAGAGCACAAGAACCAGGGGTTTGGGGTGGAAGAAAAGCGTAATTTTTTTTTAACATTATCAAAGACGAGAGGTATGATCCGAAACAACATGCATACTGAAAAATAGAATCTGGGGGCAAGAGAAACAGAAAACTGATCATCTCAGCTTATATATACAAGACATACGCTGCAGAAAGTAGGCCTACTGTTTTCCTTTTTCTCTTTTAATTGGATTAACTAGGTCTAATGTTTCATACTTGGATAACCTCGCAAGATATGATTGTAAAGTGACTATTTATATCCTCCAATCTCACTTTTAAAAATAAACATCACTTTTGACAGGAAGGGGACATGTTAGCGGAAGATGAGAAGTTCAACTTGTAAAATTAGTCAACACCAAGTGAGTAAGCAATCAAAACGAACCAACAAGGAAAGAGTAGACAAATTGTTTAGTACTAGAATAAAAAGAGCCCAAATGGAGCGTTATGGATACAGAAAACTCATATAACCAATCCCAACTAGTTTGGAATAGATACATAGTTGATCGTATATACTTTTCTTGACCAAACTTCGCAATAATATCTGTATTAAATTTTTTACAGAAATAGAAGAATAATAGCTCAAGTTGTTTTTTCTGTAAATGAGATACAGTTGCTTTTAGTCAATAAACAAACAAATTTTAGATGAACGTACAGTTCCATATGGTTCTGTAGAAGTAAAAGAGCATGAGTCAACCTATGAATATTGTATTTATGGAATACATTTTCAAAGATTGCTAATTACTTAGTCCAGATTAGAACAGTATTATTTTTAGCAAGAAAATGAAATGTGGTTCTTTAACAGATGTTGGGGTGTGTCATATCTATAAAGATCTACAAGAAAGTCACAGTACAGCATTGGGTTTTGAAAGGCTAACGACAACAAGAAATAGTATTACTGACAAGAGAGAGCAGATTGGATCCACTGGTATTGATAGACTAAGAAAGAAATAGTCAAGCAGGCTACTAATGGGCCGAACGATAGAACATTTGGCCTTACATGGTAGGTTAAAGAAGGTGAACATAGAGAAATGGCAAGCCGCATCGGATGAGGAGGATCATGTAAGAGTAAGACCATATAGGAGGGCTTAGTCTTTTTGAAGTTGTATCGAGAAGAGTGAAAGGGACCTGTGCAAGCAAGAGTTATGCCATTTTCGGACTAATTTAGGACAACTTAAAAAAGAAAGTTGGACATTCAACATGAGATGAAGGCAGCAATTATTCTGATAGGCGATATTCATTGCTTCCGTTCCTTTCACGGTTTACGGTGGAAGAATAGGAATGCTTTGTAAACAATCATAACAAGAAAGCAACTCAAGGTTAAGAGGTGATAAGAAAAAACTATTTTGCATGGGCAAAGATTTACAAACATGTTTTTAAAGCAAAGAAAATAGTTACCTAGGATTTGGATTTCCTTTTACCAGTTTTTGCCCATATTTGCGCCACCGATAACCATCAGTGACTATATCCACTTCACTCCTTGTTTGAACAATGTGCTGTGGTTCACTATGAGACTTAATGGGTGGAATCTCATCACTTCTAGGTACTTCTCTCTTCCTGTTGCAAAACAATTGCACAACTATCAACTCTAAGAGAGTGTCTAGACCTGAAAACTGAAGACAAATAAATAAGGTTTTGGCTATCACATACTGTCTCTTTGGGTCCGGACCACCACTATTATCAGCCTCATCTCCTGATTTATGTGGCTTCAAAACTGTATCTGTTGCGCTATCACCAGCTGGTACAATAGCCGTTGAAAGCGAGCTCTCCGATTGTTCGATAGATTGACATGTTTGACCAATCACAATAGATTTCTTACCTTTAGCTAATTAGGTAACTCATTAAAATTAAATACTTATCTAGATCGAATAAAACAATTGACTCAGCAATCTTAAGTACCTTCCCGTGATGTTCCCATTGGCATGTTTGTTTGTTTCAATTGCATAGGCACTACAAACTCGGGGGAGATTTGGGGACTATCTAAAGGTTTTGGATGTTCATGCTTTGCGATATAGTGGATATTGGTAATATGCCCATCATGTGATCTCTCCACTTGCTTTTTTGCAAGACAATTAGGGGACGTGCATTTGTAATAACTCCGAGTAAACTCATTTCCTCTAACAAGTTTCTGACCATATTTTCGCCAGTTATATCCATCTTCGGATGGTTTTTCAGGTGCTCCGAAAGGAGTGATTTCTTGATCAGATGGCAAAGCCTGGGCACTCGTATCAGGGTTCCGCCTTGGTTGCAACTTATCCAAAGCTTTCTCAGACGTTGTGGAATAAGTTACTTGTTCTTGATTAGGTTGAGATACAACAACTTCCATTTTCTCACGTTGTATATGTTGTGAAGAATCTGAAGCTTTCCCAGGTACTAAGGAAACGTTTCTGTCTTTTACAGGAGGATCTGATTCACAAGATTTTATGTATGGTTCCTTCTTTGGTAGAACAGAGACTCGACTAGATTCTGATGCCTTTGCCAAAGAATTGGGGCTCAGTCCCTTAAGTAGTTCATCAGAAACAACTTCAGCTGAAACTGAATCACAGGTTCCTTTCTCTTTTGACTCTGATCTGTTGGTGACAGTGTCAGGGTCCGGTTTCTGCTGAAATTTTTCAATCCCTTCAATGACACTCTTCTTTGGCTTGACTTCACCTGATACTTCTTGGCATGTTGTAGAAAGTGCATTTTCATCTTGATTACTTTGTGATGACTTTTCCAAAGCATCGGGGCTCACTCTCTTCTGTAGTTCACCAGAAATAACTTCAGCTGACATTGACTCACAGATTCCTTTCTCTTTTGACTCTGATCTGTAAGTAACAGTGTCAAGGTCCTGTTTCCGCTGTAATTTTTCAGAGGAAACTTCATCTGTCACATCTTCCTTATGTGTACCCATTCAAGCTGAAAAATTATTTGAAGCAAATACACCAAAGTATCTACATTTTAGGCAGGGGAATAAAGTACAAGTATACGGGCATATGCAACATATGGATCCGATATTCCCAAAACAAGTGTGTCCCCACTGTCTATTTAGAACACATCGAACATCAATTTTTTCTCGAGCACGATGAACCACTGACATGTAGAAATTAATAGCATGCAAAGACAGATAACACTTTTTACTGGAAAATGATAATAGCGCATACTGAACTCAAGCAGACAACAAGCAGAAAAGCTATGGGAATTAATAATAGGTATAATGATCAACTATACCTAAATCACAAACTAAAGAGCTTGGCTATAGATTCTTTATATCCATTTCGCTTTGCTCGAGTCTCATTCATTATAATACTAAATAATCTGCTTTTTTAAAGGTAAGTTAGGGATAACAAAAACTCATGTAAAGACCTATCGTAATGCAAGTATAGCATCAAACCAACCAGCAAATAGACATTGATTCCAGCAAACCGCATTGGACATGCAGATCTTTGCTTTAAATATTTTATGTTCTTTTTTTTGGGACAAATTTTGGGGTAATTATCATTGATCACTGGATTGACAATGATAGCCGACCCCAACTAGTCTAGAGCATGGCTGATAAGATGATTGACTTACTTGACAAACATAGACGTGTCCAAACTAGGAAGATATTACCTACTACTGCCTCATCCCATTTTATGTGACGGTGTTTGACTGCGCATGAAATTTAAGAAAGAAAAACTTTTGAAACTTGTAGTCTAAAACAAGCCATAGACATTTACGTGGCCGCAAATCTACCTCACTAAAGTAAAATGAGAAGTTTAAGATTAAAGTGTTTGTAAGTGTCCTTCTCTTTCGGACAGACTAAAAAGGAAAATATGCTACATAAAATGGATCATACGGGTATAATTCTTCTATTCCTAATTAGATGCTGGATAGTTAATACATATGTTCAGATTCTTCAGAATAGTATCTAATACGACATAAACTTCAGAATTAAAAATAAATAAAAATAAAAAAGGCGAACAGTATTCTCAGACCCTCCCTTCTACCCAATTCGCACAACCCCTCAAAATTTGGTTAAAGAAAATTAACTAGCAAAAAAGAGAAACAACAGAAGAGCATAAGCTCTGGAATGTCAAGAGAATTCTAAAACACAAAACAAACATTAAATTAAATTTTCAGAAAGAGTAAAAGAGATGGAAAGTGAAACAGTAAGAAGTCCTATGAATTGAGAAGACAATTCGCACCTTCTTCTTGTACCTGTAGAAAATTCTCAGGTAATTTTGCCGATGATCAAAAGAGGAGGAGGTTTTCAGCAGAATTGACTTGGACCAAATACTACTTTTTTATAGCTCTCAACAAAAATACTATACCAAAAAGGATGTCTATGTCACTGTGTGTGTGTGTGTCAAGTAGTTTAACCCTCTTATATGGGGATTAATTAGCAAAATTTTATAGGAAGAATGATCAGTTTTTTGCTTTTGGGGTTGATGAGTTAAGCTAAGAGGGGTGGTTCACGTGTAAGAGCATCAACGGACCCCAAAAGACCTTAAATTTGGGAAAATTACTAGAATCTTATAGCATGTTTGGCCAAGTCCGAAAAATAAGCTTATTTTGATAAGTGCTTTTGAAAAAAATATTTTCGGATAATGGCATTTGGACTTGTACTGTTTCGCAAACACACGTGGCATAATGGCATTTGGTGTTTGTCAGGGTTTTATTTTGTTTTGACTTTTTCCTTTTTACTGTGTAATGACAAAGCTCTTTTACTTTTCCTTTTTTTTTTTTTTCTTTTGTCATTCTACTACTGCACCTTGCTTCTCTTGTGTTAGATTTGCTTATTATTTTGTTATTATTGTTGTTACTGTTTTTTGTATTATTTTCAATATGGTTTTTTCTCTATTAAATTCATCGAAAACAATTTTTCTAATGTCTAGTACATATTTTCCTTTCCAATCTCCACACTGTGGAAATATACTAGGCATGTCTTGTTGTTGGATTGTCAGCTTTGCTATAGATTTCAAAAGATGGAATGGACGGATGAAACCACAACGTTCGACCCACGTCTAAGGCGACTGATTTTGTTTTCTTTTTCTGAATATTCTCTTTATTTTACTGGTTTTCATTGAAAGGTGGCACTAGAACAGAATTTTTTTTTTTTTTTTTTTTGCATTGTCTTTGGGTTGCGGAAAATAGTGTTTCAAATTCGAATTTTGAGATACAAGGAAATCTGTTTCTGCAAAAACAAATATTGTTTTGGAAAAAAAGTTGTGTTATTTCCTACTGTAAACGTAATAAGAATCCCTAGGATGATACTTCAGTTTCCTTTTTCCAGATTTTCTTTTTTTAATTTTCTGGGGTTTGATTTCGAAATCCCTTCTCATATGAACTAAACGTAAAGGAGCAGGTGGAAAATCTCCAATTTATTTTGAGAAAGATCTACCAAATAAAGTTGAAATGGAAGAAATAGTCAACAACTTGTTTTGTACAGTGAGAATCTAATGGAGAATTGAACTGTCTAACACTTGAAGCACACTCAAAACACCACATATCCTTTAACTTAAACTAGAATCCAAAACTACTTTCCAGCTTTCAAAAATGCCACAGATATTGTTTCACCTATAAACATAACCATTCTAACAATACTTCTGAGTTCTGGGTAAAGCTCGTCATTTAAGTAGAGTTTAACTCCAACGGAAGAATCCCGTTGTTTGCTGCGTAAAATACAGCTATTGCAATCAGAAGGACGAGTATAACGATCCACAAGCTCAGACCTGCAAATGAAAACAATATGTTTAAGACAATTACCACAACAAAAGTCAATTATGCATGCGCAAAAGCATGGCACTTGATGGCAAGACTAGAAAGAGAGAGATCTGTTTGCAGTATAATCACTATCAGCCAGTTGGTCGTATTTGCTTACAGATTAGTTCAGGTATTAATGACTTGACCAACTTGAATAAATTCAAATGCTAATAAAGAATAAAACTCACGCATACATCAATATTGTCAAAGACTCATTTAAGGCGCGATTAAGCTCTGAAGCTCAGAAAAGTTCAGGAAGGGCTTTGCCTCGCTTAAGATGCACTTCACTGTAGGCAAGGCACCAAGGCGTGTGCCCTATTGCCCATGAGTTCTATCTTGCATCGAGGGTACTAAACAACAAATATAATTTGCAATGAAGTATATTAGTAGTTGAGGAAAAAATTGTAAATGAACTTGTTTCTTTTTTTTCTTGAACTACAGATAATTATTTTAACTTTTTCTCTTCATTGCGCCTTTGTTTTACTAAAGCCCGCACTTTAGTTGCGCTTTGTGCCTAAAGCGCCAATACACTTGGAGCGCTTTTTAGAGCTTTTCACCTCTGACAGCACCGACACATATGCAGTTGTTTCCTACTAGTTTCATGTTATCAGTAATATCAACTTTTTCCTTAGATGAAGATCAAGTTAAAAATAAACTAATCAAGATCAATAGCAGAAGCCTACAAAACTACAAATGCTAGCTCATTTTCAGAACTCGGCCGGCTACCTGCTAGCAACCACCCCATACAAACCAAGCTGTCTCTACCATCATGTATTCATGTTCCTGATACTGATATGGAAATTAAATACTCACCACTTTTCTTCTCTTCCTTTATAATTGTCACTCTCACTCTTGAATCCATGGAGGCAGAAAGCAAAGCCCTGAAGAAAGCAAAAAATTTAGAATTGTTTGTGCTGACTGCAGGCTTTTATAGCTATTAACAGGAACATGAAAACCATTTAGGACCTCGAATCTTCCGAGAACTTCAATGTTGTCACAAGACCAAGATGAGCCTTTTTCACCACATTTTGCACTTGCAAGTTGTTAGAAGAAACTATCAGTACATCTCCCTCGATTGTTCCTCTGCAAAGAAAGTGAAATAGAGGCAGCATTTAGGTCCCCAATAACATATTCTATGCAACATCAATTATTACATCCACGATTCAGTGTTATAAGATGTCGACGGGATGGTGGTAGTTTCACATGGATCATCATGTATGACAAACTTATGGAAAAGCCCCTGAAAATTTTACAACCTAAATGTAAGTTGTTCTTAAACATATTAGCCGGAGACACTGGCATAGAATCAATAGACCCACGGAACAATTTCATGATGTCTCTTAAGCAAGAAGCTACAATCTGACAAATTACACTGAGATTTGGTAGCTCTCTGGCGTCTTTAATGATACAGATCTAATCATACAAGAGCAAGTGTTGTGATAATATGTTCCATCAAAGTCAATCAGCCACTTATTTTTTACTGTCGTTGGTCCAGGCTAATTTGTGCACACCTCAACTAATCTACCACACAGTCTCTTACAACCGACAAGCACAGGTGGCCGGGTAACTGTACACCAAGGTTATAGCAGGTGGACCCACAGTAATGTTATAGCTAAGCTTCAAACCTGGAATCTCCAGGTATGTTATTCTTATGCGCCAATGTCTCCACCATTGCCTTTGGGACTAATCAACTAGCTGCTTTTCTACCCTTTGATTGTTAAATTTATTTTTTTGATGACCATATTATTATATTTATTAAACAGTAAATAAGCTGCTTTTGTAGCCAAATGCTCAAGCTCTTTGAGAGGCAGCACTAAGCTTAGCACAGTATATAATGGACTTTCCAACTTTAAGCATGTCCAGCTATACGGAGTGTTAAGTGGTGGGATGAGATAGCCTACAGTTGTTTACAGGCATTCGTGGAAGGGAAACCAACAAAAGAGTCTTACATTGCCAGAAGCTTCCCATTGGGTGAAATATTAAAGGCACAAACAGGATCACGAACAACACGCTTTGATCTTATCCTCTTCCACGTAGTAGTACTCCACTTCGAAATACTTCCACCTTGATCTTTGCAAACACAAGGATACAGGGTTAATTTTTCATATGCCAACTAAAACACTATCTAAAAATAGGTAATTCAGATAAAATTCCAATATAACATATCCACCTCGCATTGTGGTGATGTATAGAACCTGATTCTCATCATTAACTGGTGAGAATCTACAATAGCCAAAGATCTCATCCTGGGTACAGAAGACGCTTCTTGTCAGATAACTAATAGCAACAATGAGAAAGGATTGGGTACGCCCACAAAACTTCCTCAAATCGGGAATATATGAGAATCCACAATGTAATTACTCTTAGTTATCTTATCAAAAAATAAAATAAAACATAAGAATCTACATGTAAGAGAAAACCAGTTTATATAAAACCAATTGGCAGGAGAAACAAAACATCTGCTTTTTGGATAGTCTTAGTGTCAATTAGATTGGAAAGGAGATGCATCATATATTTCCTTTCATTTGGTGGAGAAAAAGAGGAACAGAAAAAATCGAGCATCTTCCAGCAATTAAAAGTCATTCATACATATTCTTACATTTTCTTTCATCAAAGAAGCTACAGATGTTGATTTAGAGACGTCCCAAATACGGCAAGGGCCGCTTCCAACAGAAACAAGAAAGTTTCCATCAGGGCTGCACAACAACCAAAAGCATTTGAGTCAAAATTCCTCTACCATTAAAAGATATTGCTTGTACTGCTTAAAGTAAACGCTCTGGAAAATGCTATGAACCTGAAGTCTAGATCCTTCACAGAAGCATGAGCATTAGCCTCATCAAGACTAATTTCCATTCTGGGCCACTTGAAAACCCTCAACTTGCCATCCTGTACTGCACCAAAATTCAATAATCAATATAATTATGATTTACCTGCACAAACAAGCTCATGCAGTTCCATATTTCACTCTTTAAAAAGGATATAACAAGAAGAAAGAAGCAGATGCTGAATAAAAGAAGAAGAGGCCCAGGCCTCCCCTTCCTTGATCAAACAAAATCAATCAGTAACACCTCAATTTGAAACTAGATACAATGAATATTCTCCAAATAAAACTTGACAAAACAAATGGAGCCTTTCGGGATAAGATGACAGCCTGTTCAGAATGATTTTGTTACCCAGATTACACCAGCAAGCCAGTTGCTAAAGTTGAGCATAGAGCAAGAAAACACTATTTTCTAATTAGAGCAATAGAACAAATAGAGAACAACAAATTGTATATCTGCTTTGTAGTTTAAACTAGTGAAACATTTTACTCGTTAACCTCCCCAACTACTTGGTATCTCAGCATAGCTGATTGATCATTAGTTGATTTCCTGGTTAACCTGCTCCTTACCCGTCGATGTACGGTAGCCGTAGACAGCTCAAAACCACCAAGCATTATGGTCCCAACACATTACTGACAGTTAGATAGCGATGGATAGCATGATGTATTAACTGGTCACACCCACAAAGATGCTACTAACTTCTGTCAATTCCCAGAGTTTTTTGTGAATTACAAAGAGTCAAAAAGAAGCAGCAAGCACAGAATGAGAGAGAGGTGGAAAAAGACTAGCATGAAAGTTACTTCCTTGTAGAAATATATTCACTTCTTTAGTTATCTATTTAGCATCTAAGGCTTTCGCCTTAAACTGTGTACCATGAAGAGAATCTCGGAAAATTCTAAATGGAAAAGGACTTGTTTAAAGTTTATCTTTTACTTTGCAACTAATTACCTTCTGCAATTCAGTATTTCTGAAAGAGTTAGTTTTTCTGTCATTTTTTAGTTTCTCTTACATTTTTCTTACTAAAAAAACTTTAAATCCGAAAAGGAGAAAGCCAAATGAATTCTAAAAGGTGAGGTAAAATGTAGAATTCATAAAGCGAGTCAAAACATAGCCAGTAGATATTCCCAGCTAGACTGTTGATATATTTATGGCTTAAAGACTAATGCCAAGGAACCATGCTATAACCCTAAGTTTACTCCCTCCTCTTATGCATTGAATTTTAGTTGCCCTTCTTTTAATGAAATTTGTTACTTTATCAAAAAAAATATATAACTTGTGGGGCAGGACAAGGTTTCAGAGAAGAAAACAAACCCGCTGTAAATAGCACTTTCTGTAACCTCTTTTTCATGAAGTCACTTTCTGCAACTTTTAAATTTAATGCAGGAAGAACATGTGCACCACCATGCTTTCTTATGGCAATTAGTGATGTAAACTAGTGGTGCCATAAACCTGACTCAAACTACCTCCTCCTTTTCCTTCATATCCAATCTAACTCATGGTATAGAAGAATGTTTTGGCAGGGTAAAATAAACAAAGATTGACTTTCCTGCCTGCGTTATTAAAGAACGCATTGTCCAACTTTTAACAGAATATGGGAGGACCTGATATTATAAAATTGGCCTTCTTAAACTTTATATACACAATGAACATAACAGTAATGCCTTCAAGTTGAACAGTTTTCCTTCAATCGCACGCAACAAACACACTTTCATTTCAAACTGATATAGTTTTAAGGGAAGATATCTACCTCACTGCCGACAGCAAGTAAAGAACCTTCATTATTAAAAGTTAGCGCTAGTTGTTGTCCAACATCTTGCAATGGCTCAAGTACTCTCTCAGATGATCTTAGACCAAGTGAAAGATTATCAGCTCTCTGAATATCCCAGTCAAACCATCTACACAAGAAGCACATTGATTAGATGTTTAATCAAGCTGCTAGCAAAAAGTACC
The DNA here is from genome assembly GCF_000715075.1 of Nicotiana tabacum. Taxonomy (NCBI): domain Eukaryota; kingdom Viridiplantae; phylum Streptophyta; class Magnoliopsida; order Solanales; family Solanaceae; genus Nicotiana; species Nicotiana tabacum. Next base: position 155,042,573 of record NC_134089.1, on the reverse strand, counting down.
TGCAAAAATTCAAATTTCAAATATTGCAAGCGGTAATGTGGACTATGTTTGCAAAAGTAACCAACCAGAGAGTGGATTAAAAATGAAAAAATGAACAATTTTAGAAAGTAGTAGACATGATGTCAACTGTCAAGTGATCAAAACGATGTCAAGTGATGACTTCAGCCTTATCTATATAAGCCACTAACTATATCTCCTAGGGGCAAGTGTATGCCTTGGTGATTTTATGCATCAGCCCATGCCACCACTCACAAGTCACAAAGGGAGGGCTGAAAAGAAAGAAGAGAATACTCAACATGAATACCCATCTAAGTAAGCTCAAAAGTAAATTCTGTGGCACAACCCTTTCTTCAAGTAGATGCATCTTCTGACAAGTACCAAATGCTTTTAACACAATCTACAAGAAAGCTTCACCTGCAGCTTTTTGGCATTGAACATATCAGACCATCTCCACCAGGATGGATGGCCATCCTATAGGGCAGATCACCACCAGTTCCTTCTCTTGCCACCTTCAATGAAAAACACATATTTTAAGTCAAAGTGATCCAAATCCAGAAAGGTGAGGCTATATCTGTTTCTGTAATCTCCCAGGTTACATTTAAGGTATCAAGGTTTATGCACATCTGAATATAAGCAGAAGGAGGCTCTGAAAAATAGCAAATCTGATTTCTATAGTCAACCTCCAAGCCTGCTCATCCTAGGGCTGCTCGATGGGCCGGGCCTGAACCGGAGCGGAGCGGGCCCGCGGTCCTAACGGGCCTGGTGGGCCGGTCCTGGGTGGGCCGGTCTTGGTGGTCCTCCTGAGCCTGTCACGGGCTGGTCTTCAAGGTTGAGCCCACGAGCCCGGGACCGTCAGGCGGGCCTGGCGGGCCCAACGGTTTTTTTTTTTTTAAAAAAAAATTAAAATTCTCCAACGGCCATATTTAAAATCTAGCCGTTTGGGCTGAAAATATGACCGTTTTTAAGTTTAAAAAATGGCCATTTGGCCCTCAAACTTTATATAATTACACTTTTCCCCATTTCTCAACTATAAATACCCCCTCATTCTTTCATTTTTATTCACCAATTCATCAATATCTCTCAATCTCTCTACTACAATTACTTAATTTATTGTTGAAATTTCGTGAAAAATTGTGAAGTTGTTGAATTGAAGTTTTCAAGTGTTCAACGATTTTCAATTTTCAAGAAGTTGTTCGGCAATCCGGTAAACTCGTTTCAACTCTTACGTTTTTAGAATATATTTTTGTGTGGTTTAGTTTGCATAATTATAATTAATATGGCATTTACTTTGAAAAAAATGTTTGGTAAAGGAAAAGATAAAACCGGTGAAAGTAGTGGCCAACCAACTACCCTTCCCCGGCTCCCCGACCTAGAAAAGATAAGCAAGTTGAAAGTAGTCGCCAACCTAGACGTCCTCCTCCTTCCGTAATTCTTGATAGTGATCACCCTTGTTTTCAATTTACCGATAGTGAATTTTATCATAATGTTGCACCAGGTGATAGATTAGATGATGAAATTATGAATGCTCTTTATCCTAATGAAACCATCTTAGAAAATAATGAGGAAAATGAGGATGATGATGAAACTCAAGCACCGGATTTAGATGATACACCTACTAGTCCTCTTAATAACCCAAGTGATGCACCGGTCGACCCACCTGTAGAAACTCCTACTTTTAATAGAGAACCTGCTAAACGCCTAGAAACATCATTAGTTTGGAATTTTTTTACTCAAGTAAGAGAACAAAATAAGGCTGTAAGAGAACAAAATAAGGCTAAGTGTAAAACTTGTGGGAAATTAATGTCGCATAAATATACTGGAGACCGTAGCGGCACAGGTAGTTTGACTAGGCACATAAAAACACACCCTAGAGATAAGGCTAGATTTTTTCAAATGAAAGCGCAGCTAGAGGGGACAAGTGTAGATTCTGCGGTTAACCCTAGTACAGGTTCAAATCTAGTTCAACCAGGAATTAACACTGTCACCGGAGGTATTTTATATTACGATCCAAATAGAGATCGTGAAGAATTAGCAAAGATGATTACTGTTATGTGCTTACCTTATACTTTTGCTTCTAATCCTAATTGGGTTCATTATATTAGAAGAGTGTTTAATCCTACTTATAAAGGTTGGCCTCGCGCAACAGTTAAGAGTGATATTTATAAATTCAAACATGAATATGAACAATATTTGCGGTATTTATTTACTCATATACCTAATCGGATTTCTATTACTACTGATATTGGTAGAAGTGGTAATGATTGTGATTATCTAACTGTTACAAGTCATTGGATAGATGAGGAATGGATAATGCAAAAACGCATAATTGCATATAGAATAATTAGTTCGCGTCACACAGGTAATTGGAAAGGTTAGAATGGCTCTTAATTGGCTTTTTTATTCAAACCGTAGAAGTAGACTTAGAGAGTATTTTAAAAAATGTGATGAATATGGCCTTAGAGAAAGAAAGGTTCCTAAACCTTGCCCGACTAGATGGAATTGTATGTACGAAAGTTTAGTAGTAGCATATGAATATAGAAACTCAATTAATGCAACGTTTAATTCTCGGGTAGGTGGTGAGGATGATGATGAAATGCTTACCACTCAAGATTGGACTAATGTTAAAATTCTTTTAGATTTTTTAGAACATTTTCAAATTGCTACAAATGCATTTTCTGGGCAATATTATCCTACTATTTCAAACTGTTTAGTTTATATTGCAGCACTATCTGATTTGTTTGTTGAATTTAGTGAGGGTGGGGATATTTATGAACTTGCTATAAATGAAATGAAACAAAAGTTTAAAAAATATTTTTTTCCTATCCCTCCTATTTATGGTCTTGCTGCAATGTTAAATCCTACAATGAAATTGGGAGGTCCTCATTTTTGGTATTCAAATATTTATAAGGCTTTAGATCTTTCAAATGAGGAAATTGCGACACTTGCAGATGCAAAAGCTTCAATTAAGATTAACGCTCAAACAGTTTATAATGCTTATCAACTTGCCTTAGAGAATGCTAGGCCAACTATTCCAACCCCTACTTCGTCTAGCTCACAATCCTCTAAAAGAGTTGCGGGCTTAAAAGCTCTTAAATCTTGGACGGAGTTCAAGGGGTCTCAAGGTGAAAATTATGATGAAACTTCACATCTAAATGAGCTTCAAGTTTATTTGTCTCAGGGACTTGAAAAGGAGAATCCAGACGGCTCTTTTGATCTTTTGGAATGGTGGAAGGCAAGGGAAAAACATTTTCCTGTTCTTGCAAGGATGGCTCGGGATATTTTATCAATTCAAGCTTCAACTGTTGCATCAGAGAGCGCTTTCAGTCAAGCAAGACTGCAAATAGGTGATCATAGAGCGTCTATGAGGGATAGCTTGAAAAAATCAGTATTGTTTAGAGATTGGATCCGCTCGGAAAGAAGAAACTTTGGAATTGCAGAAGCACAACCGGCGATAGATGAAGCTTATGAAGAAATGATAGCGGAACTTGCGGAGGATTCGGCTTCGCCCGGAAGTGGTGATGAACAAGCTTCTTTTCCACTACCACCAACGCAACCTCCTCCGAACCTTGAAGGATTTATGAGATTTGTTAGAGATAATACATAGAATAATATGTAACTTGTATTTTGGCACATCTTCCTTAGTTTTTTTTCCTTCTAATGGTGGTATTAGTACCTTGTTGTGCTCATTCCATTGGGGGAAGGATGACTAAGAAAGATATGCCATTTTTTGGTAATAAAATTTATTGCTTCTACCCATGAGCTTCTTTTCGCAATATTTCTTTGTCTATACTTAGAATTATTTATAAGCTACAATATATACATAATATACAATATATATACTACAAGAAAATATATAAGAGAATATATATACATAAGATACAATATAATATACTACAAGAAAATATATTATGCGAAAATATATACATAATATACAATATATATACTACAAGACAATATATTATGCGAATATATATACATAATATACAATATATATACTACAAGAAAATATATTATGCTACAATATATACATAATATACAATATATATACTACAAGAAAATATATAAGAGAATATATATACATAAGATACAATATAATATACTACAAGAAAATATATTATGCGAAAATATATACATAATATACAATATATATACTACAAGACAATATATTATGCGAATATATATACATAATATACAATATATATACTACAAGAAAATATATTATGCTACAATATATACATAATATACAATATATATACTACAAGAAAATATATAAGAGAATATATATACATAAGATACAATATAATATACTACAAGAAAATATATTATGCGAAAATATATACATAATATACAATATATATACTACAAGACAATATATTATGCGAATATATATACATAATATACAATATATATACTACAAGAAAATATATTATGCGAATATATATACATAATATACAATATATATACTACAAGAAAATATATTATGCTACAATATATACATAATATACAATATATATACTACAAGAAAATATATAAGAGAATATATATACATAAGATACAATATAATATACTACAAGAAAATATATTATGCTACAATATATACATAATATACAATATATATACTACAAGAAAATATATTATGCGAACATATATACATAAGATACAATATATATACATAAGATACAATATATTATGCGAATATATATACATAAGATACAATATATATACTACAAGAAAATATATAAGAGAATATATATACATAAGATACAATATAATATACTACAAGAAAATATATTATGCATGACAATTTAGTGTTTTACTATTGTTTTGTTATTTTCTTTTTCGTCAAGCACTTTAATAATTAGATATACATATATACTACATATATATTTTTAATATAGCCATGATACTACAAGAAATTGTCTTAAAAAAAAAAAAAAGCCCTAGGCCCGCGAAGCCCACGAGCCCGGCCCGTTAAGCACAGGACCATGTTGGCTTAGGCCCGTCACGGGCCGGTTCCACCCATTGAGCCCACGAAGACCGGGACCGCCAGGCCCGGGACCGCCAGAGCCCAGGACCACGAAGCCCGGGACCGCGAGGCCCGGCCCGTTAGGCCCACTAAGGCCCGGGCCAAAATACAGCATTAGCTCATCCTTCAGCAAGCAAGAGTTAAGCTTTGCCGGCAGTTTGATTGGGCACAAAGTTTAAAATATTCATTTTGGCTCATGTATTATACCAGTGGTAGTTGAAGAAAATAGTAAAGTAATGACTGAAAGTTAGTTTCGATAAAAAAAAATATCATCAAATCAAAGTTTAATTTAAATAACCTAATTGATTTCTTGGAAGTTGTGATGCTTGTGAAAGTTGGATAGAAATAGATCCATATCAAATATTTTGGAACACCTCAATAAAAACAGTATCATATAAATTAAACAGGAGGGAATAACTCTTAAGCCAAATAATAATAGGGATAATTTCACATAAGTACAGCCCACATAGGTGCTCTTCATCCGCGTACCCCCATTTTAAGTTTTCATCTGTATAGCCAATGAAACCCTCTAACATCATTGTCTGACTTACATTATCGCCTTACCGCCTGACATCAATCTCATAATGATCTCTTTCCCTTTTTTTCTTTTTTCTATTTCTCCTATTTGTTTTTTTTCTCTTCCAGATTAATGTGACTATCTGACAAAAAGTCAAGTCATCACGTGGTTTTAAATCCTTACTTTTTCCCCCTCTCTTTGCCTTATTTTTGTCCGAAATTTACCAAAAAAAGGAGTATATTGTCATTATATATATACACACAATTGTACATTGGAATGCAATGTAAATACATTATTATATTTCTTCTTCTTGATACTTTCTCTAATTCCTTTGCGAAATGCCGAAATATTGTTATATATCCTACAGATTTGACACATTTATGCCGAGACTTCAACCTGAGAATCTCACTTTGCACCCACAACATATGCACTGAATGTACATAAATTCAACATGCATATTTTACACTAGAAAAAAACTTTCCAACCATCATTAAACCTTTATTTCAACACAAAATTTACCATATAAAAAAGTGTCAAACTTTCATGAAAACCTCTTATACAATAATAATGTATATACACCCTTATACATTGAATAGAAATATAATTCTACATTATTATACACAAATCTACACACTTATACCTATTTTATACATAATTATATAATATTTGTATAAGTGTGTATAAACACCAGTTATACGGTATGCACTGCAAATACCTTATGTCCATCACTACACCTCTGTTTTAACACCAATATTATCAAAAAGAACAAGAAAAAAGAAGAAGAAGAAGAACCAATCAGCTCAAGATAGGTCTAGATGAATCCCAAATTCTTAAATTTTGTCTCACCCGATCAATAATACTATTATTAGTCAATACCCATCTGGATTGAAGCACCAATTCACAATGAAAACTTCCAGATCTGAAAACTTTAGCTTCGTCAGTGGCGGAATTATGATTTTTGGGACTTATATTTCGATACCAAATACTCACAGTAAGAGACTCAGAGATTTATCAATCAAAATTACTTGAATCATTAATGGGTCAAATGTTTTCTTCCTCAATCCTTTCAAACGAACAACTAACTTCATATTCTTCATCTTACCCTAGACTTTCATCTTTTTGCATTAGGAAAGTTTGAGAGAATTAAAAAATGTTAAGGAAAATTAGATCTGGAAATTAGAGAGGAGAAAAGATAGGATGAAAAATATAGAAGATGAAGATGAATATAGATTTAAAAATTATAGAAGATAGAAGATGAATATGGGAGATAGATCAGAAAAATATAGAGGATAGAAGATGATGGCCTGTAGAGAATGAAGAGGCACATGGGAGAGAGCATTTTGGGCATGTAGGGAAAAAGAAAACTAGGTTAGTGATTGAAATCTTTCCTTCAAATTCTATACAAACTGGGCTATAGCGGGTAAACTTTAAAAACATGGGCCATTTTTTGTTATGGTGTGACATCATGTGTATTTTCTTGTAATTCTTTTATAACTATGGTGTACAAGCTAGCTTGCGCGCAACTCGACTAATTCCAAGGGGTACCTGCTACCTCCCACCAGGAAGCCAAATAATACATGTTCTATAAGTTCAAGAAATTCGTGTTTTTTTAATCAAGTAAAGTGAGAAATTAAAATGCATCCAGAGGATTCCAATGGTTACAATAGCTGAGCAAAAAAGGTAGCTCTTGTACAATAAACCTGTGAATACCACTAGTAAGTCAAGGAGCTAACAGAATCCATGAATTTATCTAGACTATTTATATTTTTAACCTCAATCCAACAAAATAGACTCATTAAACTTCTAGCCTTGAGTGTCTATAAAGGAGAAATGACACCCTCAATCCATGTGAGATCTTTCTTTCTTTCTAAATACTCCAAAAAATTGCAGGACGGTACCATTTAACATGTCTGTTTATAGCCATCCCGACATTCCAAAGAAGTTGGTCGATTATAATACTTATCGATTCCATAAGTTCTATTGTTAAACATTAGTCCCCTGGATCCAGAGAACTGAACAAAAACAAACAGCTAGTCAGCTAAGCTAGTTTTCAATTAAAAAGAGAAAAATAAGAAGAAGCTAGTTTTCAATCAGTTTCAGTCAATTGATCTCTTGTAAATGAAGCCATCTGGAATCCATATCACCTATAATTCATATTCCATTAGTTCCTTGAAGATCATACATAACACGAATCTACAAATGCCAGCAAAACTTAAAAAAAGATTTGCATTATATAACTGAACACGTACACAAACAAATATCTGCAGAACAATTCAATTTGCATAAAAGCTCTGGACATCGAATCATAAGAAGGAAGAGTTTAAGGCTTACAGGTTCATCAGAGAGAACATTGGAATCAAAATCAAACTGAGCTACAACGAGCGCGTTGCGAATACCGCTATTCCCTTCTCCACCTCCTCCGGCAAGGACTACATAGTTTTCCGGCGCCGGAGCTGAGGATTTGTCGCCATCGTCCTTTTCATCATCGGCCGGCGGTTCGACGGCAGATCTGAGGGCGCTCGACGGAACCCAACCGGCACCGTAGATAGGGACGCCGTAGTTCTTGCAATTCGCAGAATTGTCCATTTTCCGTCACTTTGATCTCAGCGTATGGGGATGTGTAAAAGGGATTTGATTTTCTTACAGTCAAGTGGTGAGCGTTTTCAGTAGAGCCTGTTTGGTCAGACTATAAAACCGGTTAAAAGAGTAGAGCCGGTCTTTTTCCTTGTAGAGCAGGTTCTTTCCGGTTAAGAAAATAGATGAATTGCATGTTAAAATTAATTTTATTTTTTATGCTGGATTAATTGCATTGCTAGTTGAAAAATGAAAAGTATATAAAATATATTTTTTTTGTATATGATACATATATATAAAAAAATATATATTTTATCAACTATTATTTTTTAGAGCAGCTAAAAATATATATTTTTATTTTTATAATATACAATAAATCAAATAATTTATATCATGTGTAAAATCCGTGATTAAATTGTCTTTTCTTCTATTTTCTTCAAGTTACATCAACCTAAAGGTTGTAATGAGAAGGCTTATGGATCACCATGGTTGTTAACTTGTTATCATATAAAAGATTAACATGCCTCGCTCATGGTAATTGGTATAATAAAATTATCATTATATCGATAAAAGAGCGCGAGAAAGAAGAATTAGATATTATTTGATGCTAAAATACTTTTGCATTAATTGATGAGTGACTATATAATTATGTGTTGATTAGTCTTTGCGAGGTTCTTAATGTGCAATGATCTTTATATAAATGTATCTTTTTATTTAAAAATAATTTACTTAAAATTTATTATTTTACTCTTGATAGTTTAATTTTATGTTAAGAGGAATGATGAAGTGGATTAGTTAGGTAGTTAGTTAGTGATAATTACAGTTAATTATGTAATTAGTTGTTAGTCAGTAAAAGATAGTCTGCATAAATATAGATGTACAGCTCATAACAGAGCAGTGGAAAAACAGAATTTCTCTTATTAATCTCGTTCTTCTCTTCTCTTTCAATCTAGAAGCTTCCATGGCTGCATCTCAATATGGTATCAGAGTGATGACAGCAAATTGATCGCGTACATCACATTCTCGTGACTGTAAGTCAATTGTTTCTCTTTCTCTATAGTTGCTAGGTCGAATTTTGCTTCTCCTTCAGTTAGCTCGAACGATGGGAGATTCTTCAACGACAACAATGGCATCAATTAAGATAGATCATACTTATTCTTTGTTTGTACATCCATCGAACCTCCAAGCTCTATTTTAATTCCGGCTCAGTTCAAGGGATCCGAGAATTATGGGCTATGGAGAAGGTCGATGAGAATTGCGCTTCAAGCCAAGCGAAAGCTAGGGTTGTTACTGGTGCCTGTGTTAAGGAATTATTTCCTGATGCATTGCACGAGGATTGAGAGACATGCAGTCCTCTCTTGGATCATGAACATGGTATCTCTACATTTGTTGAGTGGAGTTGTTTATGCTTCCAATGCATATTTGGTTTGGAAGGATCTACAAGAGCGATTGGATAAGGTCAATCGTATGAGAATCTATCAATTGCATCGGGCGATTGCAACAATATCGCAGGGATAAGGAGTGACAATGGTACAGAGTTTTTTAATACTCATTGCCATGATATTTTTAGTTCAAGCAGGGATCATTCACCAAAGTTCTTGTGTGCACACACCCCAACAGAATGGAGTGGTGGAGAGAAAATATAGGCAAATATTAGAAGTTGCCAGGTCAATTAGATTTCAAGGTAGCATTCCTTTAAGATGATGAGGACTATGTGTGCAAAGTGTTGTATATCTTGTTAACAGAATTCCATCTACTGCATTGTCCGGAAAGTCTCCATTTGAAGTGTTCTATGGCAGGAAACTAACATTCAACACTTAAGAGTTCTTGGATGCTTATGTTATGCAACTAGAACATGTTCTAACACGGACAAATTTGATGCCAAAGCAGAAAAGGTTGTACACTTGGGGTATTCTTATACTCAAAAAGGCTACAAACTCTATAGTCTAACTAATCATAATATTTTTGTTAGCAGGGATGTTGTGTTCTTTGAGAATGTATTTCCTTTTAACTCCCCTGCTACAAGGGGCACATTTGAACCAATTACTTCACTTCAAACATCAGATGCAGAAGAATTCTTTGTGTCTATTCCTATCACGGATAATGCACAGGTAGATCACAGTGTTAGTCCTCCCAACATGGTTGAACCAGTTGAAAGCTCAATTGAATGCTCACACCAGCTACAACAAGCACTATAAACAACAATGCACCACCTGTTACAGTCAGGAGATCATCCAGGCCTTCCAAGACACCGGGTTGGCTTCATGGTTTTGTGCATCAAATGCCTCCAAGGAAAGTCTTATGGAACCTTTACTGCAAGCACAATTTCCATGTACCCTATTTCCTCCTATATGTCCTATGCTTCTTTGTCAGATTTATACTTCAAGTTAGTGTGTAATTTTTTAGTTGTTAAAAAGCCAATTTCTTATGCTGAGGCCTTGCATGATCCTAAGTGGATTGAGGCTATGGATCAAGAATTGAAGCCCCTAAATGATAATAACACTTGGTGTTTGGTAGATTTGCCAGCAGGAAAAAGGGCAATAAGTTGCAAGTGGGTCTTTAAGGTCAAGTATAATGCACAGGGAGAGGTGGAAAGATACAAGGCAAGGCTAATGGCCAAGGGGTATACGTAACAGGAATGCCTAGATTATCAGGAAACTTTCTCTCTTGTGGTCAAGATGGTAACTGTACGAGCAGTTTTATCTCTAGCTGCCATGCATGGATGGAAGCTCCATCAAATGGATGTTTTCAATGTCTTCTTGCAAGGAGATTTGGTGGAGGATGTCTATATGATTCCACCACCTGGCCTTGTTAGCCAGGGGGAGTCCTCCCAAGTTTGCAAGCTTCAAAAATCACTTTATGGCCTCAAGCAAGCCTCTAGGCAATGGAATCTCAAACTCTGTGAAGCATTAACTGCATCTGGTTTCGTTCAAAGTTTACATGATTATCCTCTCTTTACTAAGCACTCTGGTTATGATCAGGTCATAATGCTAGTATATGTAGATGATATTCGTATTACTGGATCCAATCCCACCATGATAGAGGCTACTAAATGCATGTTGCAACAACATTTCAAGATCAAGGACCTGGGTAAGATGAAGTACTTCCTTAGTCTTGAAATTGCTATAAGTAAGCAGGGAATTCTAGTTTGTCAAAGGAAATTTACTCTTGACTTGATCAGTGATCTTGGTCTAGCTAGATCTAAGCCAGCAGGCACACCATTAGAGGTGAATCAAAGTCTTACTAGTGTGGAGTTTGATGAAGGAGGAACCTGTAGCACCTATCAGGATGAGTTATTGCCTGATCCTTATAAAGCCCCGGAAAATTTTGCTTAGTAAGTTAAAATTTCGTGGTGCCAAGGTAGGCTAAATATTTTATCTTGCGTACAAATGAGGATTAAGAATATTATGGATATCAATTGGATATATTAATAAGTGTATAAGTCATATTATAAGTGAATCGGGGTCTAAGGAGAGGCCTAAGTCTAAGCCAAGTTGGAAAATTTCATAATAGACGAAAGTTGCAAATGAGTGCGCACAAGACCTCACTTTGGACAATTATATCTCCAGTTATATAAGGATTTATGTGATTCATAGCCTATCAAATAAAAGGTCTTTGAGTCTAGTTTCCAACGCTTCAAACTGTTCGTCATTCGGACATTCCTACACAAAGTTATGAACAAATTACCAAAGGCTGGAAAAATGTGATCCTGCGTCAATTCTGCGATCGCAAAAACCATTATGCGGTCCGCATACTTGATCTGCGATCGCAAATCTGGTCGCAAACTGGACCAGTGTAGCCTAGTTTTGGGCACCGATTCTACGATGCATTTTGTGACCCGCATTCATGTTTTGCGGTCCATTCTGCGATCGCAAACCCGACTTCGGAGGGTTAATTTTCCTATTTTTATAACTCGACCCCATTTTAATACATAGGCTTTGGGGTTCATTTTGGGGTCATTTCTTACTGATTTTAGAGAGAGATGAGAGCATCTTAGAGAGAAAACGAGGAACTCAATATTCAATCATCCAATCTTGCATCAATCTTTAAGAATTAAAGAACTCAATCACAAGTTCTTCATCTAAGAGTAAGGTTCTATACCCTAGACTTTAATTTCGAGTTTGGGGTATAAGGTGGGGTATTGAGGTATGATTCTTGGGTGTAATACTACTATGTATACATGCATGTACAAATTAGGTTTGTGAAAAGATTGTTGAACATAAACAAGTAAAGATTGGGTTGGGGAATGAAGGAAACCTAGTAAAAGAGATTTGAAATCAAGATGCTCAACTAGTATTTGATGAAATGCTCAAATGAGCTGAAACCATGAATACCTTCCTAATTTATGTTCAATTTTGTTATGTCTCAAGTAGATTGGGATTGCTAAAATTTATGGAACGTTGTAGTAACTTAAGGAAAGCTTAAACAAGGTATGTATGGCTAAAACCCCCTTTTATTAGAAATTGAGCTCCGTTGGCATTTACGAAAGTGTGGTAAGAGCTGAATTAGTTAGTATATTGATTGTTATTACGCATTAATTGATTTGCAATTATCTACACATATACATGAAGGTTGTGCCTCAATGTGAGTAATGTACCATTCTTGATAATTAGAGAAGTATGAAGAATACAATTATGCGTTGAAATGCTTAGGCTGCAAGCCAAGATCGAAACGGAGAATTATTCATGCTAGCTATGTGCTCACTTACCTATGATTACAACTTGAATTTATGTATATGTCTATGATCACAACTTGTAAGATGAATATTGAAAATGGAAAACGGGGTGATAATGGTGGCCCTGAGTGCCCCAGGATTGATATGATATATGTGAAATAAAGGTTCTAACGTGATGACTAATGAGAAAGGGATAATGCTTAGATAAGGCGACCTAGCCGATCGGATCGAGATCGGACACCATACCGCACACATGGTGGTAATATTCTAATACTAAATTATGGATAAGGGAAATAAAATATTGATTGAGATATATGCCTCCAATGAGGTGACCTAGCCGGTCGGGTCATGATCGGACTCCGCTTAAGATAGCGATGACATTGAGAATAGTGATGAACATATGAAAGAGATGCCCCAAACTGAGTTTTGGAAATTATATGAAGGATTACATGAATTGCATATTTGATTTACTCACGTGACTTACTCGTAATTGCTTGATAGTTCTTTCTAGTAAAATGGTGTTTAGTTATACATACTAGTACTATTCCATGGTACTAACGTCCTTTTTGCCGGGGGCGCTATATTTTTTTATGAATGTAGGTGGCTCCATAGCGGATAGTGCCGATCGTGTGTAGCGGAGCATCCTTCTTCTAAAGATTTTGGTGAGACCCCTTCTCCTTCGAGGGGCTCACATCATCTTGTTTTGGACTTTTACTTTTGAGGTATAGCTGGGGCCTTGTTGTCGGCATTGCTGTCATGTCTTTCGTATCTTTACAAGCTCCGTAGACGTTTGTGTGGGTTATGTATGGGTATTGGATAGGTCAATGGACCATGTTGTAACACTGTACCCTTGCTTTCTTCTACAATATAACTTGTATGGAACCTTGGAAGTCAACCACGTTTTAATGTTGTGATATGAAATGAACTAAGATGTGGAATGTACTACCTCTCCTAGTTTAAATAAAGGTAAACATGACTTCCTTATTCTTATTGAGTTGGGTAGATAGTGGTTGATAAGGCTTGCTCAGTTGGGTTCACTCGATTAAGCGCTGGTCGCGCTCCTCGGTTTTGGGGCGTGACAAACTTGGTATCAGAGCCTAAGGTTTTACAGAGTCCTAGGATGTCTCGGAGCCGTGTCTAGTAGAAAACTTCTTATCGGTGTGTAGTCGACCACATCTATAAGTTGGAGGCTACTTGGGCATTTAGGAATAACACCCTTCTTTGATATTCTGGATCGTGCGGTGAAACTGCTTCCTTCCTGATCAGTGCGTTGTTCTATCTTTCAGTAAATGGCACCTAAGAAGAAAGCGAGAACTGGTCAAGAAGCCAATACCACCCCAAGAGTGGTTGATGATTCACTGTTTGATGTTGCAGATGGGGGTAGTCACCCTGCTATTACTCTGCTGGATCCTTCTATTCTAGAGCAGACTCCCCCAGTTTCTATACCTACGGAGAGTACCACTATCCCTCCCATTGATACTTTTGTTCCACCTCCAGCACCAGCTTCTGAGTCTGGTATTTCTGATGGGGATCTTAGGGGAGCTATTCAGATGTTGACCCAATTAGTGGCCTCTCAGGCCCAGAGGTCAAATGTTGCGCCTAGTTCATCCAGCCAGCAAGGGGTTCCACCAGTTCCAGGGTGAACAGATTTCTTCAGTTAGACCCTCCAGTATTTACGGGTGCCAATCCAGAAGAAGACCCCCAGGATTTCATTGATGAGATGCACAAGACCCTCAAGGTGATGCGTGCAACTGAGACAGAGGGAGTGGAGTTGGCTGCCTACCGTCTGAAAGGGGTGGCCTATTCGTGGTTTGAGTTGTAGGAGGATTCCCGTGAGGATGGGCGTCCTCCGGCGAGGTGGAGTGAGTTTGCCGATGCCTTTATAGATCATTTCTTGCCCGTCGAGACAAGGGAAGCCCATGCAACGGAGTTTGAAAATTTGAGGCAAGGTAACAGGAGTATGTGGGAGTACCACATGGAGTTTGCTCGCTTGTCAAAGTATGTCATTCATATGTTGCCCACAATGGAGGCCAGGGTGCGCCAGTTTGTTCAGGGCCTTAATTCTTTCACCATTAATGAGGTTTCTACGGCTGCATTGAATTCTGACATGAACTATGGGAAGATGGTAGCATTTGCTCAAGCCACAGAGAGCCGTAAATTAAAGAACAGAATGGAAAGAGATGGTAACAGTAAGGCCCGATCTACGGGCAACATGGGAGAGTCACTAGGTGGGGGAAAATCAGCTTTTAGGGGAGGATCATCAGTACCTTCCCAGTCTATTGCCCATTCTTCAGCCAGTGCACCGCCATCAGGGCCCAGCCAGCAGCAGTGGATTCATTTCAAGCCCGGTCAGGGCACTAGGGGATCCCATCAGCGGGGTCGGCCAGGAGAGAAGTCCCAGTAGCAGCAGAGGTCCCCATGTCCTAAGTGTGGTAAGATGCACTCGGGAATTTGTTATACGGAGTTACCCATATGCTATGGATATGGGATGAGGGGCCATATTCAGAGGCATTGTCGTGTATCCCGCCAGGGAGCGGGTAGGGGCACAGCTCAGCCCTCCAGCCCAGCAGCTTCTACATCTTCAGCCCCCTTTCCAGCTCGAGGTACCCCTGCACCCGCAGGGCGTGGTTCAGCTAGGGGTAGTGCGCAGAGTTCAGGAGGACCTAGCCGATTCTATGCTATGAGTGGTCGCCAGACTGTAGAGGCTTCTCCAGATGTTGTTACAGGTATTCTGACTGTCCAATCTCATTATGTGTATGCACTTATTGACCCCGGTTCTACCTTATCCTATGTTACCCCTTTTGTGGCTATGGAATTTGGGATAGCACCAGAATAGCTTCATGAACCATTTTCAGTATCTACTCTGGTTGGTGAGCCAATTTTGGCTGCTCGAGTCTATAGGAGTTGCATTATCACGGTACGGGGTAGGGATACCACGGCCGATCTTGTTGAGTTAAGGATGGTCGACTTTGATGTAATAATGGGAATGGATTGGCTTTATTCATGCTTTGCTAAGCTTGATTGTCGGACTAGAACTATTAGGCTTGAATTCCCTGGTGAGCCCGTTATTGAATGGAAGGGTGATAATGTAGTGCATAGAGGTTGGTTTATTTCCTACCTTAAGGTCGCGAAGATGATCAAGAAGGGGTGTATCTATCATCTAGTTCGGGTTATAGATATTGATGCCGAGGCACTTAGCCTTGAGTCTGTACCAGTTGTGAATGAATTTTCGGATGTCTTTCCAGATGAGCTCACTGGGGTTCTCCCAGATCGGGAGATTGACTTTGGTATCAATGTGATGCCAGGAACGCAACCTATATCAATTCCACCCTACAGAATGGCACCAGCAGAATTGAAAGAGCTAAAGGAACAATTGAAGGATTTGTTAGAGAAGGGTTTCATCCGGCCGAGTGTGTCGCCATGGGGCGCACCGGTCTTGTTTGTAAGGAAGAAAGATGGATCGCTGCGGATGTGTATTGACTATCGGCAACTCAACAAGGTCACAATCAAGAACAAATATCCTCTGCCAAGGATAGATGACTTGTTTGATCAATTGCAAGGTGCTATGTGTTTCTCAAAGATTGACTTGCGGTCTGGGTATCATCAATTAAAGATAAGGGAACAAGACATTCCAAAAACAGCTTTCATAACCCGGTATGGGCACTTTGAATTTATGGTGATGTCTTTTGGGCTAACAAATGCCCCCGCAGCTTTCATGGACCTTATGAATAGGGTCTTCAAGCCCTTTCTAGACTCCTTTGTGATAGTGTTCATTGACGACATTCTGGTATATTCCCGAAGTCGGGAGGACCATCCTCACCATCTCAGGGCAGTTTTGCAGACTCTTCAGCAACATCAATTGTATGCGAAATTTTCAAAATGTGAATTTTGGCTTGAATCTGTCGCGTTCTTGGGTCATGTCGGTTCCAGGGAAGGAATTATGGTTGATTCTCAGAAGGTTACAGCAGTGAAGAATTGGCCTAGACCTACCACTCCAACCGAAACCCATAGCTTCTTGGGTTTAGCTGGGTACTACAGGAGGTTTGTGGAAGGGTTTTCTACTCTTGCCTCTCCATTGACCAAATTGACGCAGAAAGCAGTTAAATTCCAATGGTCCGATGCTTGTGAAAAGAGTTTTCAAGAATTGAAATCAAGGTTGACAACAGCACCGGTATTAGCCCTGCCAGAGGGTACAAAGGGATTTGTAGTGTATTGCGATGCTTCGAGAGTCGGGCTCAGGTGTGTGCTGATGCAACATGGAAAGGTTATAGCCTACGGTTCTAGGCAACTTAAGAATCATGAAAAGAACTATCCAACTCATGACTTAGAGCTTGCAGCGGTGGTGTTCGCATTAAAGATTTGGCGACATTATCTATACGGGGTCCATGTGGATGTATTCATGGACCACAAGAGCCTTCAATATATTTTCAAGCAGAAGGAGTTGAATCTAAGGCAACGAAGATGGCTAGAAGGCATATCAGACACTGTTAGCCAGGGAGGTTCACCAATTGGCCAGTTTGGGAGTTCGCTTTGCAGACTCTAATGAAGGAGGAGTAATAGTACAGAATGGGGCTGAAGCATCGCTCGTGGCAGAGGTGAAAGAGAAGAAATTTAATGATCCGTTGTTAGCACAACTGAAGGAGGGGATTCATAAACACAAGACCACAACTTTTTCCATTGGCATGAATGATGGTACCCTACGGTACCAAGTCCGCCTGTGTGTTCCTGATATCGACGGTCTTCGGGAAAGGATCATGGCAGAGGCTCACACTTCCAGGTATTCCGTGCACCCAAGTTCTACAAAAATGTATCATGATCTCAAGGAAATTTATTGGTAGAACAACATGAAGAGGGATGTGGCGGATTTTGTGGCGAAATGTCCGAATTGTCAACAAGTGAAGGTCGAACATCAAAAGCCCGGTGGATTGGCTCAATGCATAGAAATTCCAACATGGAAATGGGAGATGATTAACATGGATTTTGTCGTAGGGTTGCCGCGCACTCCGCACAAATTCGACTCAATTTGGGTGATCGTGGATCGACTCAAGAAATCAGCGCATTTCTTGCCAGTTAAGTCTACCGACACAGCGGAACAGTATGCTCAGCTGTATATCAAAGAAATAGTCAGGTTGCATGGCACTCTAGTTTCAATCATTTCAGATCGTGGGGCTCAGTTTACAACCCACTTTTGGAAGAAGTTTCAGCAAGGTTTGGGTACGCAGGTAAACCTTAGCACAGTTTTTCATCCACAAACCGATGGGCAAGTAGAGCAGACTATTCAGATGCTTGAAGACATGTTACGTGTTTGTACTATTGATTTCAAGGGTAGTTGGGATGACAATTTGCCGCTCATAGAATTTGCTTACAACAACAGCTTCCATGCTAGTATCCAAATGGCACCGTTCGAAGCATTGTATGGTAGGAGATGTAGGTCTCCCACGGATGGTTCGAGGTTGGAGAAGCGGAATTGATAGGGTCGGACCTCGTGTATCAGGCCATGGAGAAAGTCAAGCTTATTAAAGAAAGGTTGAAAACTACTCAAAGTCTCCAAAAATCCTATTTGGATGTGCGTCGCAGGGATTTGGAGTTCAAAGAAGACGATTGGGTATTCTTGAAAGTTTCCCCTATGAAGGGTATCATGCGATTTGGAAGGAAGGGAAAATTAAGTTCGAGGTATGTCGGACCATACAAAATCATTCAGAGAATTGGTTAGGTGGCATACAAACTCAAGCTGCCACCCGAGATGTCATTGGTACACCCGGTCTTTCATGTGTCTATGTTAAGGAAGGTAGTAGGGGATCCGTCCACCATCGTGCCAGTCGAGACTATTGAGGTGAATGAAGATCTATCATATGAAGAAGTCCCAGTTTCCATTCTTGATAGGCAAGTTCAAAAACTGAGAAATAAGGAAATTGCATCCGTAAAAGTATTATGGCGGAACCAGCAAGTTGAGGAAGCCACTTGGGAAGCCGAGGAAGAAATGAGAAAGAAGTACCCATATTTGTTTGAATAGTTATATAATAGCTTTCATGCATTTGGTTCCTATAAACTCTTATCTTTTGATTTGATCTATGTTAAACTATTCCATTTTGATTATGTATGTTGCCTATGCGGCCATGGTTGGTGTTGAACAAGTTATATTATGTCTATGGAACATGTATATGCTGTTAGGATATGTATCTGGGGCCCTCTGACAGGTGGATAGTCCTAGTTACAAAGGAAACTCTAGCAAAATTTTCGAAAATTTAAGGAGTTAGCCAAATTCGGGGTTGATGATATATTTCATAATGTGAAAAGCAGAAGTTACATAAGGATGACTAATGAATGAAACTTGATCCTCATTCGAGAACGAATGATCTTAAGCAGGGAAAAATGTAAAGCCCCAGAAAATTTTGCTTAGTAAGTTAAGATTTCGTGGTGCCAAGGTAGGCTAAATATTTTATCTTACGTACAAATGAGGATTAAGGATATTATGTGTCACACCTTCTTTTTCACCCGCGCCAGAACAAAGGCGCAGAGGGAGTTTTTCCAATTAAAGGACAATCGAAACGAGGTTTATTATTTAATTCAGAGTCGCCACTTTTTAGATTTATGGTGTCCCAAGTCACCGGTTGAATCCCGAATCGAGGAAAAGATTGACTCTGTATTACAGTCCGCGAACCAGAAATCCGAGTAAGGAATTCTGTTAACCCGGGAGAAGGTGTTAGGCATTACCGAGTTCCGTGGTTCTAGCACGGTCGCTTAACTGTCATATTCGGCTTGTTTATCTGATTTTAATACATGTTGAACCTATGTGTAAATTTTAACTGTTTACCGCTTTTATTATTATTATTTTTTAACGAGAATTGCAACGTCGTAAAAATACATCTCGAACCACGTCACATCAATGCACCCGTGGTTATTGACACATTTTAACTCTGTTGAGATTTGGATTTGGATCACATAAATGTGCACCCGAGTTTAAGAAAGTAAATTATTAAAGGCGCACCTAAAGCGACTAGCTTTTTGGGTAAAGCCGTGAAACTTTGCTAAACGACCCATCCCGAAATCTAAGTAATTTTACCAACACGTATAGCGGGCCCCATAGCTTGTGTACTTTTGTTTGTCGAGGCTCATCTCATTCATTATTTTTAAAAGGAACTTGCAATGTCGTGGAAATGCATTTCGAACCACGTCACAATCAATGTACCCGTGATTAGCGACGCATTTCGACTTCGTTGAGGTTTGGATTTGGTTCACATAAATGTGCACCCGGGTTTAAGGAGGTAATGTTATTTAAAGTATGCGCCTAAAGAGACTAACGCGGGGTTATTTTGGGAAGTGGCCGTGAAATTCGCTAAAAGGCCCGTCCCGAAATCTGAGTATTATAATATATACAATTATCGAGGGCCCCGCAGTTTGCAAGTTATTAGGCGAGGCACGCCTCATTTATTTTTTAGGATATCCTAAAGCGACTATGGTTCTCTATTTACCTTTGTCTCTAAAGATAGAAAAAAGGTCTAACTAATTACAAGCGTGCAATGTTCCAGCTTTCGTTGTTCGAATCAATAACTTAACGATGACGCACCTCAACGACAATGCATACCTTTATTTTAATTGACAGACATGAACTCCCAAAATTCCTAAACCAATTTATCATACCCATTAACTATTACAAACTATGGATTTTAATGAACCGATTTAGTGTAAATGAACCTTTCTTTTCCTAACTTTTAACTGTTTTAAACACTAATCTACCAACAACAATTCAGGTTTTGCTTACTATCGAATTCAGAAACTATTATTCAACGAAGACATCCTAATACACTAGCATGATTAATGATAAAATTACTAGCGAGTGGGGTGAATATTACTAGATTAGCTCATGAATTGGAATCCTATTACAAGTTCATTACTCTTTTAACCTGACATTAATCTAGACCCGCCTATTACTGATGACAATCGAGTTCCTCCCAACTGATTCAACAATCCCATTTCACGAACCTATTGAACTGACTACACTTCATGCCATTCCAAGGATTCAATTTAACAGTTCAATGTTATACAATGCTTAACAGATAACCCACCTTAAGAAACAGTTTTGATTATACACATAACTACCATCTATATAACAGGAAAACATCTAAACTAACATCAATTAAAATGCAGGCAGTCCTCAGTTGAACAATAAATGTGTTCGAACATTTCCTTTCCAACTTCAACGAGCTTACATCAATGTGGTTCAGGGTAGTGTACCTGGTATTGGAATACAAGAAGAAGAAGGTCAGCAGAGTAGTATGTAGCCCAACAACAACAACAATAACCAGTAACAACCAGTAGAAATAAACCAGTAACAGATTTAAAAGGAACCAGCAGAATTCCAGCAATACCAACAACAACACAAACACCCAGTAACTGACCCCAAAACAGCTTGATAGCAACCAAATACCAATCAAAACACAAGCGGAAACACCTCCTAGAATTCAGTAATCAAGAGAAAACTCGAAAATACAACTCCACAGTTGAGCTGAAGCTCTTTTCAGTCTCAATGGAATAGTACTAGTTGAACTAGCCTCACTCTTAAGACTCTTCTAGTTTTTCAGAATGTCCAATACCCTCAAGATTTTCAGAATGTTCTTCTCTTAAGGTCTGCCCAAAAGAAAAGCCAGCCCCTAAACTGTCTTCCTCTCTTTTAACTCTATCTTTTCTACCTTCTAGTTCTGACCCAGGAGAAGAACCAAGCCCAGACTCGACTAAAAGAATATTAAGAGAAACTGATTTTTTGCTCCCCAAAAACCAGCCCCTTTTCTGGTCTTGAGTGACCCTATTTATCACCAAAACAGACCCCTCAACTCTCAAAAGCACTTTAGGCAGAATTTTTAAACTAATTCTGCCCATCATCTCCTCTTCAATTCCACTAGTATATGTTTTGTTCTCTTTTTAATTCCATTGTTCCCCACTACCCTTGTCTTTTCTTTATTTAAATTCAAATAGGTATGGGCACCTATTTCTTAATCCATTCCCTTTAAAGCCTTTCATACCATTATGTTTTGTTCCCCATTAGCACTAACAAATGCATTAATTTAATGTTACTTAAGTGCTTTACTGACAGCCCACTTAAACTAGCCATTTTTAAACTTTTTAATTCCCAAATTACCCTCCTAAAGCCCCTGAAATTACTATCCTACCCAACCCCTTTCACTCTGCATTGAACCTTTCAACTCTAACCTATTCAAACCTACCAACTAACTAAGCTGAATCCAACAAACTACAACAGCTATAACCAATTCAAATCAGTTAGTAATTCAAGATATTAAATCAAATGGCATTAAAATGAAGACTAAGGGTTCAGGGCAGCACATATTGAACTAACTATGTTGGGGAACCAATCATATTTAGCTCAGTAACAGATGAACTGAAATCAACTAGACGAGCATATGCCTTAGTTAGATTGGAATACAAAAGAGAAAACAACCAGAAGAGCCTTAAGGGGATTGACAGATTCAGGATAACAAATGACCAATAAATTCAGTTCAATGAACTGAATATACCAACAAGCCCAGTTCTAAATTCAAATATACCAACGAGCTCATTTTAATACAAACTTTAGGACACAAACGAGGCAGGAGGGAAACAGACAAGAATGAACCATAAATTAGACTATTATCATGCTAATCTAATATTCAAGCATACCAGACTAATCGACGACACTTATTCAATCGATTACACAAATTATAACATATAACAATCGACAACAAACCGAAGCAATGATAAAATTGGACCAAATAAAAGGTCTGATGGAGAAGAAGAAAGAACAAAGAACAAGACTGGATTATAACTAACTAAACATAATTAACCATAACAAAATAGAACAAGAAAGGAGAAAAATGTACCTTAACAAAACAGAAACTAGACGAACCCAGGTCGAACCCTTGACTCGAACTTTTTTTTTTGAGGTCGAACGGACCTTAATCGAGTGTTCTCAACTGAGAACACTTCGAATAAGGTCCATTGAACACCCAAATTCCCTAATTCAGACCAACTCCAGCCTTTGGTTTTCTAGGGTTCTTGGGGTTTGATTTGGGGTTCGAACGGTTCCGGTCTGATTCGAACCAAACCAATGGTGGTTTGGTGACTAGGGAGGTCAGGGGGTGCCTTGGTGTGAGTTTGGGACCGGTTGGGGTAGATTTAGGTTCTGCTAGAATCTTCAATTGAAGATTCGAGAAACTACAGGCTGATTTGAGGCAAACGGTTAACAGATCCGTAACGAGGGTGGTCAGGGGGTGCCTTGGTGTGAGTTTGGGACTGGTTGGGGTGGGTTTCAAGTTTTGCTCGAATCTTTGATTAAATATTCGAGAAGCTACAGGCTGATTCGAGCAAAACGGGTAAGGGATTCGTGGAGAGGGTGGTTAGGTACTCTAGGGGTGTTAGTTTCATGGTCATCGGCGTAGTTGCCACCGACTTTCAGGCAAAAGGGTTTCAGGGCGGCTAGAGTTTCGAGGGTCGTTTGGTTTGTCTCTGAAAGAGACGATGAACAGGGGGTATGGCTTAGGGGGTGCGAGGTGAGAGGTTAGATTTATATACGGAGGGGGTGGTTTAATCCTGGCCATTGGATCAAGCACGATCAATGGCCTGGATTATTTTGCTAATAGGCACGGTGTCGTTTGGAGTAGTACCGGGGCGGTCCGGGTTGGGTCAAAAACAGGTGAGGGAGGAGTGGTCTGGACCGTTCGATCAAAACAAATCACCGGTCCAGATTGAACGTGACAGAAACGACGCCGTTTGAGCGGTCGTTTTGCCAGATTGACTGGACCGGGTACAGGGGTGAAATTTGGGCCTGGTTTTGGTCAAAATCAAGACGACCCAGTTCCGATCTGGTCCAATTTTCACTCCTTTCTAAAAACCAATTTTCACTCCTTTCTTTTAATTCCTAAAAAACCAAAATTCTTAAATTAAATTGTAAAACCAAGCTTATTTTAAAAAGATATTAATTAACCCTTAACAATAATTAACACACAAGATCAAACAAAAATAAAATCACACAATTAAACAATAAAAATGACAAAGCTACCAAAATTCCTATTTTTGTGATTTTCATTCTTAAAAATAGGACATGGTTTAATTAATTAAAAAATGCACAATTAAATCCTAAATATGCATGCAACACGTATTTTGTATTTTTCTTAATTAAAGTAGAAATAAACATGCATAGACAAAATACAAATAAATCAAAAATAATACAAAACCATTTTATTTTGAATTTTTGGGTGTAGTTCTCATAGGGCAAAAATCACGTGCTCACAGCTGCCCCTCTTTGTCCGAAAATACAAAGAGTTTTCGTGCAAAGATAAAGTGAGCGGATACGAGCGATTTTTGCCCGTTGTAATACTCCGTGTGAATCATTTTTGAAAAGATTTAACCGAACCTCTGCTTCAAAGGTTTCCTACATATCCCTGGCTAGAAGGGAATCAGGTTAATGTAGTTCGGGAAGTTTTGGTAGCTGGGACTACCATGAGACTGTGATGTTGTTGTTACTGTTGTTGTATGCTGTTACTACTGCTTTTCGATCTCCTTATTACACCGTGCCAAAAGAAAACAAGAAGCTAGACTTAAACTAGGAATTACAAAATCTTATCTATCTCCGACTTGCTCCTGTAGTCTTCTTTCTGATTTCTGAAATGGGATTCATGCTGGGGGTATTTTTGTTGTAACCCTCCGCATTACTGACTTCTGGCTTGATCTTGAAATGTATTCCTCTGTTCTGCAGGCGGGCTCCTGACTTCAACTTGAATGTGTACTCCTTTGTTCTACAGGCGGGCTCCTGACTTCATCAACTTCAAATATAACAAACTCCGTTCTACAGGCGGGCTCCTGACTTCTTCAGCAATTTGAAATTTAACGACCTCCATTCTACAGGCGGACACCTGACTTCTTCAACTTAAAATTATAACAACCTCTATTCTACAGGCGGGCTCCTGACTTCTTCAACTTAAAATATAACAACCTCTGTTCTACAGGCGGGCTCCTGACTCCTTTAACTTAACATATAACAACCTCCGTTCTAGAGGTGGGCTCCTGACTTCAGCTACTTCTTAAAAATATAATACCTCCATTCTCCAGGCGGGCTCCTGACTTCACTACTTCCCAAAACATAATACCTCCATTCTCCACGCGGGCTCCTGACTTCAACTGCTTCTTAAAAATATAGCACCTCCATTCTCCAGGCGGGTTCCTGACTTCAACTTAAACTTAAAAATATAACACCTCCATTTTTCAGGCGGGCTCCTGACTTCGACTATTTCTTAAAGACATAACACCTCCATTCTCCAGGCGGGCTCCTGACTTCAACAACTTCTTAAAAGTATAATACCTCCATTCTCCAGGCGGGCTCCTGACTTCAATTATGACTTAAAAAAATATAACACCTCCATTCTCCAGGCGGGTTCCTGACTTCAACTTCTTCTTAAAAATATAACACCTCCATTTTTCAGGTGGGCTCCTGACTTTATCAACTTAAAATTTAACAACCTCCATTCTACAAGTGGGCTCCTGACTTCTTCGACTTAAAATTATAACAACCTCCGTTCTACAGGCGGGCTCCTGACTTCTTCAACTTAAAATATAACAACCTCCGTTCTATAGGCGAGCTCCTGACTCCTTTAACTTAAAATATAACAACCTCCGTTCTACAGGCGGGCTCCTGACTTCAGCTACTTCTTAAAAATATAATACCTCCATTCTCCAGGCGGGCTCCTGACTTCAACAGCTTCTTAAAACATAATACCTCCATTCTCCACGCGGGCTCCTGACTTCAACTGCTTCTTAAAAATATAGCACCTCCATTCTCCAGGCGGGTTCCTGACTTCAACTTAAACTTAAAAATATAACACCTTCATTTTTCAGGCGGGCTCCTGACTTCGACTATTTCTTAAAGACATAACACCTCTATTCTCCAGGCGGGCTCCTGACTTCAACAACTTCTTAAAAGTATAATACCTCCATTCTCCAGGCGGGCTCCTGACTTCAATTATGACTTAAAAAATATAACACCTCCATTCTCCAGGCGGGTTCCTGACTTCAACTTCTTCTAAAAATATAACACCTTCATTCTCCAGGCGGGTTCCTGACTTCAATTTCAACTTAAAAAATGTGTTTTATTGCTGTTGCTCCTTCCTGCCTCCTGGACCGTTTTCCTTCTAACTTGAAATTATCTTCTTTCATAATTGCTTCCCTCAAACTGGTATTTTCACTTCTCTGAAACATGCCGGGGATAACACTGCTGGGAAATTATCTTCCTTCTTTAAGACTAGTTACTTTCCTCCTTTTAACAATGGTGGGGATGATACTGATTCAAAGACCACTACCCTTAAAACTTGGGTTATCTTGCTTCTTCTAAGATTGCTTTCTTTAAAACTTGTATTGCCTTCTCCCGTAAACTGCTGGGGATTCCACTTCCTTCAAAACTTGTGTTATCTTCCATCTTCCCCAAGTGGGTATCTGGTTTCAAGAAAATTTTCGCAATGAGAGAAAATTTTCTGCCCCAGTTTGATAATCTTCTTTATTGTCAATAACATTTCCTTTCCCCTGCTTCAAATCAAAGAAAAATTTGTTAGTTTAAAATGTGGTGAGTGGTCGTGCCACTCCTGCTGGGATGGTTTTTCCCTTTTTCCTTTCCTTGCTTTGCGTTTTATTACAAAACTTGTTGGGGATGATAGTGCTGCTGGGGATGGTTTTTCTTTTCTCTTCCTTCCCCGCTCTGTGTTGTCCGACCATCGCGGAACTTGGTCAATAATGCTGTCGGAGTTGTTCCTGTATCTCACAAATCTGCTGGGGATCCTCTTGGAATTTGATCCATAACTTTTCAACTATTGTTTTTATTGTTTTTCTCCAACTTCCCCTGGAAATTTGGTCCTCTCGGAATCTAGACCCATTCATCATTTGGTCTTGCGACAAACTTCTTTTCGCTTTGTCGCCTTATCTTTGGCCCGTCCTATCCACATTGTGTTTTTGCACCATCTTGGCAACTGGTAATAAGCTCTGAAATCCTTTTCAAAAACAAACTGCTGGGGAGATAAAGTCTTTAGACCAAGAAATGAAAAAGTGATGATTTCAAAAGATAGAAAAAGAAGAAATCTTTCTGAACAAATGCTGGGGAAAGGAAAGAAAAGAACTTATCTGAATGATATAATCGATCCTAACGATCATGTCGTGCATTTCGGATTAATCAACCCAGTCTATTTGTATCAATCAATCTTTCGGACGGCCTCATCTTGCTGGGGATAAACAGGCACTCAACTCTTTACCAAATGCGGATCCTTTCCGCCAATCTTGTCTTGTCGCCTCATAGTGCCCTTCGAGGGGTTTTCACTAATAAGACTCTCTTATTTCTCTCAACTCCCATCACCTTATGGTGCCTGTGAAGGTTTTCACCGATAAGACTCTCTCATTTTATTTCTCTCAACTTACGTCGCCTTATGGTGCCTGTGGAGGTTTTCACCGATAAGGCTCTCTCATTTTATTTTATTTTTTTCAGCTGGGGATCAGAGTGTTACCGATATGACTCTCTCTGCTGGGTATTCTTTCGGCTACCAATTCATTTCCAGCTTATGATCCTCTTCCCTGCTAGGGATCAGAGTGTTATTCCCGACTTCCGTTTGCATGACTTGGCACTTCTCGGATACTGATCGGGAGGTATTTTTGGACATCAATATGGGTTTTTGTATATGGCTAAAAGAAAAAGGGTAAAAGGTTCAAAATAATTTTGATGGGTAAAACATTACAACTCTTGGAATCAACTTTCTTTCCCAAAATTATAAACACAACTTCTGCCCCAGTTTCTTGCTTGGGGATTTTTGTTTTTTGTTACACTATGACCGAGCCGTGAGGCGCCTACGTATCCTTCTCGAGGAATCAGGTCAAACGTAGTTCCCAATTCCTTTGTTTTTCTTGTGACTTTTATTTTGTCTTTATTATCATTATTTTTCTCTTCTCTTTTCTTTCATTTTCATTACTGATTCCAAAAGAGGGATATGAAAGAATAAATAAGGCTCAAAAGGGGAATCAAAGGTTAAAGTGTTTGGATAGAAGAAAGAATTTCCTCCGTCATTTCATTCTCCGATAGATGCCAAGTACAAACAGACAAACATCAATTGCAATCAAAGGAATTACACATAATATCTCTTGAATGCGTCAGAATTGATAGCCATGTCGATGCATCTTCCCTCGACATCTGTCAAACATAAGGCGCCATTGGATAACACTCTGGTCACAATAAAAGGCCCTTGCCAATTCGGGGCGAACTTGCCCTTTGCTTCGACCTGATGTGGCAAGATTCGTTTTAGCACCTGCTGTCCTACTTCAAATTTCCTGGGACGCACCTTCTTATTATATGCTCTTGCCATCCTCTTCTGATACAACTGGCCATGACATACTGCTGCCAATCTCTTTTCATCAATCAGGCTCAACTACTCCAATCGGGCTTTGACCCATTCATCATCATCAATCCCAACCTCAGCGACAATCCGAAGGGATGGAATTTCAACTTCCGCCGGTATCACTGCTTCAGTTCCGTATACCAACGAATAAGGAGTTGCACCTACTGAAGTGCGAACAGTAGTGCGATATCCCAACAATGCAAATGGTAGCTTTTCATGCCATTGTCTGGACCCTTCAACCATTTTCCTCAGTATCTTCTTTATGCTCTTGTTGGCTGCCTCAACTGCTCCATTCGCCTTGGGACGATATGGGGCGGAATTGCGGTGTGTAATCTTGAACTGTTGACATACCTCTTTCATCAAACTGCTGTTAAGATTAGCACTATTGTCCGTGATGATCACTTTTGGGATCCCAAATCTACAGATGATATGGGAATGAACAAAATCTACCACTGCCTTCTTGGTTACCGACTTGAAAGTTTTAGCTTCAACCCACTTAGTAAAATAATCAATGGTCACCAGAATGAACCTATGACCGTTGGTAGCTGCCGGCTCAATTGGACCAATGATATCCATGCCCTAGGCAGCAAATGGCCATAGTGCTAATATTGTATGCAATTCTGTCGGTGGAGAATGAATCAGATCTCCGTGTATCTGACACTGATGGAATTTCCGCACGAAACTGATATAATCACGCTCCATAGTGAGCCAATAGTACCCTGCTCGAAGAATCTTCTTCGCCAATACATATCCGCTCATATGTGGCCCACAAACTCCAGCATGTACATCTGTCATAACTGTCACAGCTTGACTAGCATCTATACATCTCAGCAATCCCAAATCTGGTGTTCTTTTGTACAACACTCCTCCACTGAGGAAAAATCCATTTGCCAATCACTGAATGGCTCTCTTTTGATCTCCGGTAGCCTGCTCCGGATATATCCCTATCCTGAGGTATTCCTTGACATCATAAAACCATGGCCTGCCATCCCTTTCTTCCTCTATCATGTTGCAATAAACATGCTGATCACGAACCTGGATATGCAATGGGTCACCATGAATTTTATTTGGGTGGTGCAACATTGATGCTAAGGTGGCCAAAGCATCGACAACCTCATTATGAACTCTTGGGATGTGTCTGAACTCCACTGATCGAAATCGCTCGCTCAGATCGTGCAAACATTGTCGATATGGTATGAGCTTCAAATCCCTTATTTCCCATTCACCCTGAATCTGATGCACCAAGAGGTCCGAGTCTCCCAAGACCAAGACGTCCTGGACATCCATGTCTGCAGCTAGCCGTAACAGGATAATGATGTCCTGTTTCAAAAATAAGTACCACTCCTATTCCAACTCTCTTCGCATTTGCGGCTCCATCGAAAAAAAAGCTTACATCCTGGTTCCTTGGTTATTTCCAACTCATCTATATGCATCACTTCTTCATCAGGAAAATACGTCCTCAAGGGCTCGTATTCTTCATCAACAGGATTCTCAGCCAAGTGATCAGCCAATGCTTGGGCCTTCATGGTCGTCCTCGTCACATAGATGATGTCGAATTCTGTGAGTAATATTTGCCATTTCGTCAATCTCCCTGTGGGCATAGGCTTCTGGAAAATATACTTCAGTGGATCCAAGCGTGAAATGAGATAAGTAGTATATGATGACAGATAAGCCACCCAAGTTAGGGCGTAGCATGTCTTCTCGAGTTGAGTGTACTTAACCTCATAGCTTGTAAACTTCTTGCTGAGATAATAGACGGCTTGCTCCTTCCTTCCTGTAATGTCGTGTTGCCCCAGTACGCAACCAAACGAATCTCCATGACCGTTAGATAAAGAATTAACGGTCTTCCCGGCTAAGGTGGAACCAACACAGGTGGATTTGACAAATATCCTTTGATTTGGTCAAAATGCTTCCTGACATTCTGCCGTCCATTCTACCGCAACATCTTTCTTCAGTAGCCGAAAAATGGGTTCACAAGTTGCGGTGAGTTGAGCAATAAACCTGCTGATATAATTCAACCTTCCCAACAGACTCATTACTTCTGTCTTATTCTTCGTCGGTGGCAAATCTTGGATGGATTTGATCTTTGACGGGTCCAACTCAATGCCTCACCGACTGACAATGAATCCCAACAGCTTTCCAGATGGAACACCAAATGCACATTTGGCCGGGTTGAGCTTAATATCGTACCTTCGAAGTCTTTGAAAAAACTTCCTTAGGTCGGCTACGTGGTCTTCCTGATGCTTGGATTTTATGATCACATCGTCCACGTATACCTCAATCTCTTTGTGTATCATGTCATGAAAAACAGTAGTCATTGCTCTTATGTACGTTGCCCCAGCATTCTTCAAACCAAATGGCATTACCCGGTAGCAATAAATCCCCCACGGTGTAATGAAAGTCGTCTTTTCCGCATCTTCTTCATCCATCAGAATCTGATGATACCCAGCATAACAATCCACAAAAGACCCGATCTCACGTCCGGCACAATTATCGATCAAGATATGGATGTTGGGTAATGGAAAATTATCCTTTGGGCTTGCCCTGTTCAGATTGCGGTAATCGACACACACCCTGATCTTCCCATCTTTCTTCGGCACTGGCACCACATTAGCCAACCAATCAGGATATCGAGTAAACCAAATAACCTTTGCTTGCAGCTGCTTGATTACTTCCTCTTTAATCTTCACACTCATGTCTGTTTTCAACTTCCTCAATTTCTACTTGACGGGAGGGCATGCTGGGTTAATGGGCAATTTGTGAACCACTAAATTCGTGCTTAACCCCGGCATGTCATCATACGACCATGCAAAAATGTCTTTGAACTCAATAAGTGTTTTGATTAGTTCTTCCCTGATATTCGGTGCAATGTGGATGCTTATTTTAGTTTCCCTGATATCATCCGCATCCCCTAAATTGATGGCTTCTGTGTCATTTAAGTTGGGCTTGGATTTATCTTCAAACTGACTTAACTCCCTGTTTATCTCTTCGAAGGCTTCATCCTCATCGTATTCCGATTCATCATCATAATCGACTTCTTGTACAATTAATTCAGAATCAGATTGATTTTTTAGACTGGGTTGAAGATCCGTTATGCATGCCATGTCATTAGAATCAATATAAAGAGAACTGTTCAGAAAGAGAAAAGAAGAAAACAAAATTAGAACAAAATAAGAAGAGAAAAACTTTCAGTTTATTAAAATACGGGATAACAGAGTTTCACACTTTGCCGAATACAAAACAAAACTGGATTACAACCCTGGAATAATCCAAAAAACAAGAAAGAAAATCCAGAGCCTACTACCACGACTCCCTTCGGGTAGGAAGAGGAGTAGCTGTCCAATTGTTGATATTGGCCCTAGGCCCCACAAACTGTATATCTGCCCTATTGGAACCTTCTCCAGCTTCTATCACGTTGACATCGGCGAACATCCTTTCAAAGCCCTCATTCAAATCTCCATCTGGCCCAATCAGTGGTCCGAGAACTTTCGGGACCGACAACTTTCTGATACCTGCTCTGACAAATGATCTGGATAGGCACGGGATTGGCTTGGGAAGGACCCAGACTCTTTTTTTCAACTTGCGGGCCCGTCTCACATCCGCCGCTTTAGGCTTGAACCCCAACCCAAAGGTATCCAGATTTTTGGGCAAAGAAACCGGCTGAACAATACCCTAAAGATCAGCCCCTAAACCTTTGCCTGGCACAAACCCGTTCTTCAACATCTCCGAGGCTACCATGACAGTTGCAGCTGCTATTTTGGGAAGTGGGATGCTTTCACCTTCGGGAACTTTGTCCACTAAAACCGTATCGAAAACCTGGTAAACCCACGGTCCCTTATCATCATCAGTCTCTATGAAGGGTACGATGGCATCACTTACGGCGCTTGCATTATTTTCCCCATGTACTACGATCTCTTGACTATACCACTCGAATTTGACCATCTGATGTAATGTAGAAGGCACTACTTTGGCGGCGTAGATCCAGGGTCGCCCCAACAGAAGATTATATGATACTGCCACGTCTAACACTTGAAACTCCATGGTGAACTCGACTGGACCAATTGTTAATCCAAGTATGATATCACCCACTGTGTCTGTACCACCACCATCGAACCCTCGAACATAGATGTTGTTCTTGTGAATCCTGTCACCATCGACCTTCAGTTTGTTAAATGTGGTCAAAGGACAGATATTGGCACTGGACCCATTATCAATCAGTACTCGAGTGACTACCGAGTCTTCGCACTTCACGGTCAAATAAAGGGCTCTATTATGTTCTGTACCCTCCATGGGCAACTCGTCATCTGAAAAATTGACCTTGTTGAACTCGAAAATCTTGTTTGCTATTTTCTCCAGATGGTTCACAGAGATCTTATCCGGAACATGGGCTTCGTTTAGAATTTTCATCAATACCTGGCGATGCTCATCTGAATGAATCAACAATGATAACAATGAGATCTGTGCCGGGGTCTTCCTCAACTGCTCCACAATGGAGTAATCTTGCGCCTTCATTTTCTTTAAAAATTCTTCCGCCTCTTCTTCGGTAACTAGATTTTTTGTCGCTACTGGATTGGCCCTTCTTAACTCTGCGGGGGAAAAACACCTTCCCGAACGAGTTAACCCCTGTGCCTCACATATTTCATCCATAACTTCCTTCACCTTATGCATTACCATTACCTGACTGTAGCTCTATGGCACAGCTTTCTCGCTGATTATCGGCAACCGCATTACTGGCCTGATAACAACTGGTCCTATGCATGCCCCCTTCACGACTACTGGCTTGTTTGATATCCCTTGCACCGTTACTTTGACCGGCTTTGGATTCTTGGTAACATCAGACGAACTCTTCCCTATCACCACCACTGGCTTGCCTTCTACCCTTTCCGACTGTACTACCGCTTTTCCACTAATCAACTTTTCTTTCGGACTGGCACGGATCATCATTATCGTTTGTGAGGGCTTCTTGAGCTTCCCTCCTTTGTGCACTAGATCGATCATGTGGGCTTCATAGTGTGTCGGCAACGGGTTCTGATTGATGTTAGGTGCCTCTGGCTCCTGGACCTCGATCCTATTTGTGTCAATGAGATCTTGTACGGCAGTCTTCAACTTCCAACACTTCTAAGTATCATGCCCGGGAGCCCCCAAACAATATTCATAGCTTACCGAGTGGTCCAGATTTTTAGGAAGGGGATTTGACAATTTGGGCTCCACGGGACTCAATAGGCCTAACTGCCTCAATTTGTGGAACAGAGTAGTATAAGTTTCTCCCAGCGGAGTGAATGTTTTCTGCCTCTGCACCCTTTCATTCCAGAAGGTCTGATTCCCACGGAAGCCTGGTCCCGAAGGATTCCTGTAGGCCCTTGGTGGTGGATATGTGTTTTGTGGAGGTGGATATGTGTTTTTTGGAGGTGGATATGTATTATGGGGAGCCAGCGCACGCCATTGCGGGCGAGCCGGAGTCTGGGTGTAAGTTTGGGCGTGATGGACAGAGAAGTGTGGCTCTTGTGGTGGGTAGTAGGGCTATGGAGGGCCGTATGGAATGTGTGGGTAATTTGAGTGATGAGGTCTAGGTTGGTAGTAAGGGGGGAACCTCTGGATCTGTACCAAGTACCTGCCTCGACTGTTGCGACATCTTCCCTTTTCTTCTTTCTGAGCGCACCTCCCGTGCCGCTCTAGATGGCCTGAGTGGTTGCTTTAATCACCGAATAGCTCAAGATTTTGTTGGACTTAAGTCCCTCTTCAATCATACCGCCCATTTTTACTACTTCGTTAAAATATTTGCCAACTGACGTTACCAAGTGACCAAAGTAAGTTGGCTCTAGAGTCTATAGAAAGTAGTCCACCATTTCCCCTTCTCTCATCGGAGGATCAACTCTTGCTGCCTGTTCTCTCCACCGGAACCCAAATTCTCTAAATCTCTCTCCCGGCTTCTTCTCAAGTTTCAGCAATATGAGACGGTCAGGGACGATCTCAAGGTTATACTGGAAGTGACCTGCGAATGCTTGTGCTAGATCGTCCCAGGTGTACCACTTGCTTGGATCCTGTCTTGTGTACCATTCCAGTGCAGACCCACTGATACTTTGACCAAAGTAAGCTATTAGTAGCTATCTTTACCACCTGCTCCTCTCATCTTGCTGTAAAAACCACGCAGATGTGCCATCGGATCACCGTGCCCCTTGTATAGATCAAACTTTGGCATCTTGAACCCTGCCGGCAATTGAATGTCGGGGAATGGGCACAGATCTTTGTAGGCCACACTAACTTGGTTGCCTAACCCATGTATATTCCTGAAGGACTGCTCCAGGCTTTTAAACTTTCGAAGCACTTCGTCTTGCTCTGGGCTCTTAGTCGGCTTTTCAGTCTCTACCGGGATCTCGAAGTGAGTATTATAAGTATGAGGCTCGGGTGCTTTGAAGGTTGGTTCAGGGGGGTAATATTGGTTATCGTGAGCCTGAAACAACGGCTCGCTGGATGATCTTTGCAGTGTGGCTGGTGGGGGTGCCACGAAAACAGGAACATTTAGTGGATGAGGGTTCTGATTGGGTTGTGAAGCTTGGGGTTATAGGCATTTCTTCCCTGATAGTATTGTTGACTTGGGAAACTTGTCGAAAGGCCGGGGGGAGGGTATTCTAGCGTGTGTCCTGGTGGAAGAGTGGGAATAACGGGAGGGTTAGGCACTTTTTGTACCCTGGCTAAGTCTAGTTGCATTTCTTTCATCTCATGTCTCATCTTATCCATTTCCTCCTTCAGCATTTGATTCTCCGTCCTTTCATCCTCGACACTTTGGTCTAAACTAGTCATGCTTTTTAGTACGGGCCCTTTGGATCTTGTTTGGTAATGGTAATTTGCCAGAACGTTCTAACAAACTAACTGGTTCGAAATCTCTGGTTAAACAACAAACTTGTTAGCGTTAGAGTTTAACACATATTGCAATTTCACGTTGGGGGATGCAATGTTCCTAAGCAGTTTAACCATTTCTAATATGTCTTTGCTTCGACTGCATGTGTCATTCTGGCTTACTTTGTTTGTGCCTCGTTTAAATGTTTCTGAAACTTTCTTTATCTCTCTTTTTATTTCTTTCTTTTCTTTTCTTTTATTCACTTTTTCTTTTTCTCTTTTTCTTTTTAGTGGTGGTCGAATCTTATGTGGATTGCCTACGTATCATGTCCCCGCATGAATCAGACCGAGCGTAGTTCTGCCCTGTAAGTGCGAAAAGAGAATTTTTGGAAATTTTCGATTTTTCATTAATAAACATTCTATTACAAACCAGACGCCTTTTTTGGAAAGGAAAATAACATACTCAAAACCAAACCAAGTACGAACTTAATAACTACTGACATACCCTGATGCGAAATAAAGACAGACTCTAACGGGCAGCAGACTCTAAGAAAAAGAAAATGCAGATTCAAACTATGAACACCTTAAAGTTTTAAATTTGGGTGCCCGTGAGGTGTCATTCGGCCTCGTCGCGGGTTTAGGTGTAAGGTTCCTTTCTAGCTGTTCCAATTCATACATGATGTGCTTCACAAATATCATCACTGCCGAGAAGAAGGTAGTACGGGTCATGCTTTCACACTGCCAACATTTCCTGGTAATAGCACGAGCAATAGTCAGAATCTTGTTCCTGGTTTGATCTTTCTCTAGGAGTAGGCATTCTATATGATCCCCTCTAGCCTTCAAAACCCGAGAATCATGCAGATGTTGTTTCCGTAACTGCTGTATTTCATCTTCCATCGAGGCTATTAGATTATAGCAGTGTTTACTCTCGGTTTCAAAAGCCTTGGCTTGTTTAGCCGCCTCGCTCTCTAGGGTGGTCACCTTCCTTTTTAGACTGACAATGGTCTTTTCATGATCTTTCCTTGCCTGCTGTAAATACTGTGTGCGCTCTTTTGTTCTCTTTGCCCATTGTGCCTGGAGTTGTGCTATGGTATCCTCAGATTTCTTCAAATCATCCCGACACTCACCGATTTCCTTTTTTAACCCTTTTATTAACTGCTCATCCGACCGACTCCTTTGTTGTTTGTCAACATCTCTCCTCATCTATCGGATTTGGGCTTTCAGCGCCTCATCATCTTGGGCCAATTTGCTCTTTTCTCCCCGGTCGGCATCAACTTGCAGACTATTTTCAAATTTCAGGTCTCTAATCTATTGCCTCAGCTTGCCTATTTCTGCCCTGTAACTCTCTTCTCTAGCCAACCAATCCCACCATTCTTGCGACGCCTGGACGAACTCCTGAAGATGGGGTCTTTTAGCCGGCCTCTCGTGCTCGAGTTCTCTCATGTACCAAGCAAGGTATCTTGGCGCCACTTCACCTTTGGCCTGATCCTGCACGCAAGTATCTGCTTTTAAACATTGGCATTCACTCCAGATTTGACAGACTCTTGCTTCAGGGAACTGTTTGTCAGGGCTAATCTCAATTACTTGAGCACTAAGATCTTCCTCCTGTGGCATTGTTTGGCATCTCCCGAGTTGTCTCAAAACCCGATATGGCGCGTAAGGCTGAATGCTCTTGAGCCCCATCAATAGAAAGTGGGTCCTAGCTGCCGGCATATGGATGACCTCATCAACGGGCAACCATCCTAGTGTCCACTATATTTAGCTGGCGGTGAGGGTCTGAAAGAATGATGTCTATGCAGTAACTCCCTCGGGTAGACTGACCCCCTTGATTCTTATGTAGAACTCTTCTATGCAAGTTTTCTTCGAGGAGCCATAACTCATGAGTTGGGAACGGTAGCAGAGATGCTTAGTCATCCATATTTGTAGCAACAAGTTACACCCCTCGAAAAAGTTCCCTCTGGCTTTGCAGGCTGTGAGAGCTCGGAAGATATCAGATACTATCATAGGCGCAAGAGTGCTTTTATCTTGAAGAAGCAAGGTACTGACGACCCCAACTATTTTCAGATCAATGTTTCCGTCTTTCCTTGGAAATACCAAAAGGCCCAAAAAGGTTATCATAAAAGCCACTCGTCTATGCTCGTCCCATTTCTGACGGTTACTTTTGCTGCATAACTTGTTACCCGGGTTGTTGAATCCTCCGACATGACCGTATCTGTCGTATATGAAGCGCGGATTACAAAAACCTGCGGCCAAATCTAGGTTATGGACCATCCTGGGTATCTTTAACGAATCTAAAAACCGATGCACAGTGACAGCTCTTGGAGCAACCAGGTATTTTTGCCTCAACGGAACTTCAGCATTTCCGATGTACCCGGCTATTTCCTCCAAAGTCGGAGTGAGTTCGAAATCGGAGAAGTGGAAGACATTGTGTGCCGGGTCCCAGCAGGTGACCAAAGCTCTTATGATATCCCCCCGTGGCTGGATTTCTAGTAAACCCGTAAGACCTTTTAGATATTTCTTGACCTCATCTTGCCCTTCACCACCTAAATCATCCCACCATAGTCGCAACTTGAAAGGGATTTTAGTCATTATTGAAAAAGATTCATTTTGCATCGTGCTCATCCTGCACATTTATTAAGGTGATTTGAGCAAAAAATAAAATTTATTTGACTCAACCAATTGGCTATTTTTATTTTTTCACAAATTAAAAGAAAGATCCGGCTCTGCACACGACTTTTTAGCACTTCGGGAACGAAGATTTTAAAGCTGGGTGAGTCAACCGGTCAAAAATCCAAAAATGACTAAAAGTGGCTGTTTATGCAAAGTTAGCCTTCCGGCATCCCTTTCGGGAACATTCGGCTATTCTTGCCAAAAATGGCATCACCCGACTTATTTATGTTGACAATTAAAATTTGACATTTTTTGGCTATTTTTGTAAAATGGGAGGTTGGACCCGATGAGGGTTGCCTACGTATCCCGCACCCTGCGAGAATCAAACCGGCGTAGTTCGGGTAGATAAAACAAACTTCTTTTGAAAACAAGACTCTTTTCAACGGCAAATAAAACCATTTTTCATAAACAAAACCCCTTTTTTCATTTTCTCAAAAATTCAACAGAGTTTCGACGCCATTTGGACATTGATTTTTTTTCAAAACAGGCGATTAACTACCTCTATCTCTCTTTCCTCAAAGTATTCAAAAGCCGGTCAGCATGCAAGTCCGAAGCAAACAAATGCACAGGTAGCAAGTTGGATGCATCAGGATGGTCTTTTGTCGTTTTGGTACACTTGTCCTAGACAGACCCAACCCCTTTGTTGAGCCTCCAAAGTCAAATGCACATGATGCAAACAAACGTTCCTACTAGGGATCCGGCATGAAGCTGAGTTCTTCTAGGTTCGTAACCTGGGTATTTGTTCTAGACTGTGTTCCCGAGCGGACAACTCGAGTCGAGGAGGGGGCTACGTACCGGGGACCCGCGAGATCGTCCGGCTTTGTAACTTGTCCGGCCTCTTTATTATTTCAGGGTATAACACTAACAGAATAGAGATTCTCAACCAGTGAGCACATCCCCGGAGGTGAGAAGAGAAGGGTTTCGTAGCAATTTATATACAGTTCAGATAATATCAAAGCGGTAAAAGCGTCACTTAGCACATTAGGCCTAAACATGTAACAAAATCAGATAAATCCAAATATAACAATTTATCTAAGCTCGAATTCTGAACCCTGAACCAGAGGTTCTGGGTTACGTCCCCAGCAAAGTCGCCAGAGCTGTCACACCTCCTTTTTCACCCGCGCCGGAACAAAGGTACAGAGGGAGTTTTTCCAATTTAAAGGACAATCGAAACGAGATTTATTATTTAATTCAGAGTCGCCACTTGGGAGATTTATGGTGTCCCAAGTCACCGGTTGAATCCCGAATCGAGGAAAAGATTGACTCTGTATTACAGTCCGCGAACCAGAAATCCGAGTAAGGAATTCTGTTAACCCGGGAGAAGGTGTTAGGCATTCCCGAGTTCCGTGGTTCTAGCACGGTCGCTTAACTGTCATATTCGGCTTGTTTATCTGATTTTAATACATGTTGAACCTATGTGTAAATTTTAACTGTTTACCGCTTTTATTATTATTATTATTATTATTTTTTAACGAGAATTGCAACATCGTAAAAATACAACTCAAACCACGTCACATCAATGCACCCGTGGTTATTGACACATTTTAACTCTGTTGAGATTTGGATTTGGATCACATAAATGTGCACCCGCGTTTAAGAAAGTAAATTATTAAAGGTGCGCCTAAAGCGACTAGCGTATCATTATTTTGGGTAAAGCCGTGAAACTTTGCTAAACGACCCATATCTTGTGTACTTTTGTTTGTCGAGGCTCGTCTCATTCATTATTTTTAAAAGGAGCTTGCAACGTCATGGAAATGCATTTCGAACCACGTCACAATCAATGTACCCGTGATTAGCGACGCATTTCGACTTCGTTGAGATTTGGATTTGGGTCACATAAATGTGCACCCGGGTTTAAGGAGGTAATGTTATTTAAAGTACGCGCCTAAAAAGACTAACACGGGGTTATTTTGGGAAGTGGCCGTGAAATTCGCTAAAAGGAATGTCCCGAAATCTGAGTATTATAATATAAACAATTATCAAGGGCTCCGCAGTTTGCAAGTTATTAGGCGAGGCACGCCTCGTTTATTTTTTAGGATATCCTAAAGCGAATATAGTTCTCTATTTACCTTTGTCTCTAAAGATAGAAAAAAGGCCTAACTAATTACAAGCGTGCAATGTTCCAGCTTTTGTTGTTCGAACCAACAACTTAACGATGACGCACCTCAACGACAATGCATACCTTCATTTTAATTGACAGACATGAACTCCCAAAATTCCTAAACCAATTTATCATACCCATTAACTATTACGAACTATGGATTTTAATGAACCGATTTAGTGTAAATGAACCTTTCTTTTCCTGATTTTTAACTGTTTTCAACACTAATCTACCAACAACAATTCAGGTTTTGCTTACTATCAAATTCAGAAACTATTATTCAACGAAGACATCCTAATACACTAGCATGATTAATGATAAAATTACTAGCGAGTGGGGTGAATATTACTAGATTAGCTCATGAATTGGAATCCTATTACAAGTTCATTACTCTTTTAACCTGACACTAATCTAGACCCGCCTATTACTGATGACAATCGAGTTCCTCCCAACTGATTCAACAATCCCATTTCACGAACCTATTGAACTGACTACACTTCATGTCATTCCAAGGATTCAATTTAACAGTTCAATATTATACAATGCTTAATAGATAACCCACCTTAAGAAACACTTTTGATTATACACATAACTACCATCTATATAACAGGAAAACATCTAAACTAATATCAATTAAAATGCAGGCAGTCCTCAGTTGAACAATAAATGTGTTCGAACATTTCCTTTCAAACTTCAACGAGCTTACATCAATGTGGTTCAGGGTAGTGTACCTGGTATTGGAATACAAGAAGAAGAAGGTCAGCAGAGTAGTATGTAGCCCAACAACAATAACCAGCAACAACCAGTAGAAATAAACCAGTAACAGATTTAAAAGGAACCGGCAGAATTCCAGCAATACCAACAACAACACAAGCACCCAGTAACTGACCCCAAAACAGCTTGATAGCAACCAAATGCCAATCAAAACACAATCGGAAACACCCCATAGAATTCAGTAATCAAGAGAAAACTCGAAAATACAACTCCACAGTTAAGCTGAAGCTCTTTTCAGTCTCAATGGAATAGTACTAGTTGAACTAGCCTCACTCTTAAGACTCTTCTAGTTTTTCAGAATGTCCAATACCCTCAAGATTTTTAGAATGTTCTCCTCTTAAGGTATGCCCAAAAGAAAAGCCAGCCCCTAAACTGTCTTCCTCTCTTTTAACTCTCTCTTTTCTACCTTCCAGTTTTGACTCAGAAGAAGAACCAAGCCCAGACTCGACTAAAAGAAGATTAAGAGAAACTGATTTTTTTGCTCCCCAAAAACCAGCCCCTTTTCTGGTCTTGAGTGACCCTATTTATCACCAAAACAGACCCCCCAACTCTCAAAAGCACTTTAGCCAGAATTTTTAAACTATTTCTGCCCATCATCTCCTCTTTAATTCCACTAGTATATGTTTTGTTCTCTTTTTAATTCCCTTGTTCCCCATTACCCTTGTCTTTTCTATATTTAAATTCAAATAGGTATGTACACCTATTTCTTAATCCATTCCCTTTAAAGCCTTTCATACCATTATGTTTTGTTCCCCATTAGCACTAACAAATGCATTAGTTTAATGTTACTTAAGTGCTTTACTGACAGCCCACTTAAACTAGCCATTTTTAAACTTTTCAATTCCCAAATTACCCTCCTAAACCCCTGAAATTACTATCCTACCCAACCCCTTTCACTCTGCATTGAACCTTTCAACTCTAACCTATTCAAACCTACCAACTAACTAAGCCGAATCCAACAAACTACAACAGCTATAACCAATTCAAATCAGTTAGTAATTCAAGATATTAAATCAAATGGCACTAAAATGAAGACTAAGGGTTTAGGGAAGCACATATTGAACTAACTATGTTGGGGAACCAATCATATTTAGCTCAGCAACAGATGAACTGAAATCAACTAGACGAGCATATGCCTTAGTCAGATTGGAATACAAAAGAGAAAACAGTCAGAAGAGCCTTAAGGGGATTGACAGATTCAGGATAACAAATGACCAATAAATTCAGTTCAATGAACTGAATATACCAACAGGCCCATTTCTAAGTTCAAAGATACCAACGAGATTTTAATACAAACTTTAGGACACAAATGAGGCAGGAGGGAAACAGACAAGAATGAACCACAAATTAGACTATTATCATGCTAATCTAACATTCAAGCATACCAAACTAATTGACAACACTTATTCAATCGATTACACAAATTATAACATATAACAATCAACAACAAACCGAAGCAATGATAAAATTGGACCATAAAAGGTCTGATGGAGAAGAAGAAAGAACAACAAACAAGACTGGATTATAGCTAACTAAACATAATTAACCATAACAAAATAGAACAAGAAAGGAGAAAATGGTACCTTAACAAAACAGAAACTAGACGAACCCAGGTCGAACCCTTGACTCGAACTTTTTTTTTAGGTCGAACGGACCTTAATCGAGTGTTCTCAACTGAGAACACTTCGACTAAGGTCCATTGGACACCCAAATTCCTCTAATTCGGACCAACTACATCCTTTGGTTTTCTAGGGTTCTTGGGGTTTGATTTGGGGTTCGAACGGTTCCGGTCTAATTCAAACCAAACCAACGGTGGTTTGGTGACTAGGGAGGTCAGTGGGTGCCTTGGTGTGAGTTTGGGACCGGTTGGGGTAGATTTAGGTTCTGCTCGAATCTTCGATTGAAGATTCGAGAAACTACAGGTTGATTCGAGGCAAACGGTTAACAGATCCGTAACGAGGGTGGTCAGGGGGTGCCTTGGTGTGAGTTTGGGACTGGTTGGGGTGGGTTTCAAGTTTTGCTTGAATCTTTGATTGAAGATTCGAGAAGCTACAGGCTGATTCGAGCAAAACGGGTAAGGGATTCGTGGAGAGG
This sequence comes from Nicotiana tabacum, assembly GCF_000715075.1. Classification (NCBI taxonomy): domain Eukaryota; kingdom Viridiplantae; phylum Streptophyta; class Magnoliopsida; order Solanales; family Solanaceae; genus Nicotiana; species Nicotiana tabacum. Next base: position 154,999,892 of record NC_134089.1, on the reverse strand, counting down.
GTGGTTAGGTGCTCTAGGGGTGTTAGTTTCATGGTCATCGGCGTTGTTGCCGCCGGCTTTCAGGCGAAAGGGTTTCAGGGCGGCTAGGGTTTCGAGGGTCGTTTGGTTTGTCTCTGAAAGAGACGATAAACAGGGGGTATGGCTTAGGGGGGTGCGAGGTGAGAGGTTGGATTTATATACGGAGGGGGTGGTTTAATCCTGACCGTTAGATCAAGCACGATCAATGGCCTGGATTATTTTGCTAATAGGCATGGTGTCATTTGGAGTAGTACCGGGGCGATCCGGGTTGGGTCAAAAATAGGTGGGGGAGGAGTGGTCTGGACCGTTCGATCAAAACAAATCACCGGTCCAGATTGAACGTGACAGAAACGACGTTGTTTGAGCGGTCGTTTTGCCAGATTGACTAGACCGGGTACAGGGGTGAAATTTGGGCCTGGTTTTGGTCAAAATTAAGACGGTCCAGTTCTGATCTGGTCCAATTTTCACTCCTTTCTAAAAACCAATTTTCACTCCTTTCTTTAATTCCTAAAAAACCAAAAATCCTAAATTAAATTGTAAAACCAAGCTTATTTTAAAAAGATATTAATTAACCCTCAACAATAATTAACACACAAGATCAAACAAAAATAAAATCACAAAATTAAACAATAAAAATGACAAAGCTACCAAAATTCCTATTTTTGTGATTTTCATTCTTAAAAATATGACATGGTTTAATTAATTCAAAAATGCACAATTAAATCCTAAATATGCATGCAACATGTATTTTGTATTTTTCTTAATTAAAGTAGAAATAAACATGTACAGACAAAATACAAATAAATCACAAACAACACAAAACCATTTTATTTTGAATTTTTGGGAGTAGTTCTCATAGGGCAAAAATCACGTGCTCACATTATAGATATCAATTGAATATATTAATAAGTGTATAAGTCATATTAAAAGTGAACTGGGGTCTAAGGAGAGGCCTAAGTCTAAGCCAAGTTGGAAAATTTCATAATAGACGAAAGTTGCAAATGAGTGCGCACAAAACCTCATTTTGGACAATTATATATCCAATTATATAAGGATTTGTGTGATGCACAACCTATCAAATAAATGGTCTTTGAGTCTAGTTTCAAACGCTTCAAACCGTTCTTCATTCGGACATTCCTACACAAAGTTATGATCAAATTATCAAAGGCTAGAAAAATGTGATCCTGCGTCAATTCTGCCATCGCAAAAACCATTATGCGGTCCGCATACTTGATCTGCGATCGCAAATCTGGTTGCAATCTGGACCAGTGTAGCCCAGTTTTGGGCACCGATTCTGCGATGCATTTTGCGACCCGCATTCATGTTTTGCAGTCCATACTGCGATCGCAAACCCGACTTCGGAGGGTTAATTTTTCTATTTTTATAACCCGACCCCATTTTAATATATAGGCTTTGGGGTTCATTTTGGGGTCATTTCTTACTGATTTTAGAGAGAGATGAGAGCAGCTTAGAGAGAGAAGGAGGAACCCAACATTCAATGCTCAAAGAGATTTAAAATCAAGAGATTGGGGAATGCAGGAAACCTAGTAAAAGAGATTTAAAATCAAGATGCTCAACTAGTATTTGATGAAATGCTCAAATGAGATAAAACCATGAATACCTTCCTAATTTATGTTCAATTTTGTTATGTCTCAAAGTAGATTGGGATTGCTAGAATTTCCGGAACGTTGTAGTAACTTAAGGAAAGCTTAAAAAAGGTATGTATGGCTAAAACCCCCTTTTATTAGAAATTGAGCTCCGTTGGCATTTACGAAAGTGTGGTAAGAGCTGAATTGGTTAGTATATTGATTGTTATTACGCATTAATTGATTTTCAATTATCTACACATATACGTGAAGGTTGTGCCTCAATGTGAGTAATGTACCATTCTTGATAATTAGAGAAGTATGAAGAATACAATTATGCATTGAAATGCTTAGGCTGCAAGCCAAGTTCGAAACAGAGAATTATTCATGCTAGCTATGTGCTCACTTACCTGTGATTGCAACTTGAATTTATGTATATGTCTATGATCACAACTTGTAAGATGAATATTGAAAATGGAAAACGAGGTGATAATGGTGGCCCTGAGTGCCCCAGGATTGATATGATATATGTGAAATAAAGGTTCTGACGTGATGACTAATGAGAAAGGGATAATGCCTAGATAAGGCGACCTAGCCGATCGGGTCGAGATCGGACACCATGCCGCACACATGGTGGTAATGTGCTGATATTGAATTTCGGATAAGGGAAATGAAATATTGATTGAGATATATGCCTCCAATGAGGTGACCTAGCCGGTCGGGTCGTGATCGGACTCTGCTTAAGATAGCGGTGGCATTGAGAACAGTGATGAACATATGAAAGAGATGCCCCAAATTGAGTTTTGGAAATTATATGAAGGATTGCATGAATTGCATATTTGATTTACTCACGTGGCTTACTCGTAATTGCTTGATAGTTCTTTCTGGTAAAATGGTGTTTAGTTATACATACTAGTACTATTCCATGGTACTAACGTCCCTTTTGCCGGGGGCGCTATATTTTTTTATGAATGTAGGTGGCTCTATAGCGGATAGTGCCGATCGTGTGTAGCGGAGCATCTTTGTTCTAAAGATTTTGGTGAGACCCCTTCTCCTTCGAGGGGCTATATTTCACATCTTCAAGTTTTGGACTTTTACTTTTGAGGTATAGGCGGGGCCTTGTTGCCGGCATTGCTGTCATGTCTTTCGTATCCTTACAGGCTCCGTAGACGTTTGTGTGGGTTATGTATGGGTATTGGATAGGTCAATGGACCATATTGTAACCTTGTACCCTTGCTTTCTTCTACAATATAACTTGTATGGAACCTTAGAAGTCAACCATGTTTTAATGTTGTGATATGAAATAAACTAGGATGTGGAATGTACTACCTCTCCTAGTTTAAATAAAGGTAAACATGACTTCCTTTTTCTTATTGAGTTGGGTAGATAGTGGTTGATAAGGCTTGCTCAGTTGGGTTCACTCGATTGAGCGCCGGTCGCGCTCCTTGGTTTTGGGGCGTGACATCCTACTAGTTATCATTAGCTGGTAAGAAAGTTGCTATATCTTACAATGACCAGACCAGGCATAGCTTATGTAGTGCAGAATCTGAGTCAATTCATGCACAAGCCAAAGAAATCCCATATAGAAGGAGCTCTAAGGGTGGTAAGGTACCCAAAGAATGCACCAGGGCTGGGAATACTATTATTAGCAGATGCCTCATCACAACTCACAGTGCATTGTGATGCAGATTGGGCAACTTGTCCAATGACAAGGAAGTCAGTCAGTGGTTTTGTAGTCAAGCTGGGAGATTCTTTGATCTCTTGGAAATCAAAGAAGCAGAACACCATTTGAAGGAGCTCATCAGAGGCACAATATAAAAGCATGACAAATGCAGTGGCAGAGATAGTTTGGTTAGTAAGATTGTTCAAGGAACTAAACTTTGATGTTGAAGTGCCAGTAAAACTATTCTGTGACAGCAAGGCAGCAATTCAAATTGCAGCAAATCCCATATATCATGAACACACTAAGCACATAAAGATTGATTGTCACTTCATCAGAGAGAAGGTACGGGAGGGTCTCATTCAAACAGTTCATGTTCCATCAAGTCTGCAGCTAGCTGACATTCTCACAAAAGGACTTGGTAAAACCACAACATGATTTCTTATTGTCCAAGCTGGGAGTGTTCAATCTTTTCTCACTGTAGACATGTGATTTTTGACCCTCCCCAAGATTTTTTATATTTTAGCATGTAAATATTTAATTTAGGCCTAATATAGCTATTTCAACTAATTTTTACTCCTTTACTTTATTTTATTACAAGAAGAATGAAAATCACAAAAATATTTTAATTTATGTATTTTACATAATTTGTTTTAAAAAAATATAAAATGTACCTTATTTTTATCTTTATATAATTTCGAAAACACAAACATAGTTTAATGTTTAGTTTAATTAATTAGGATTAGCTTTGGATTGTGTAGTATTTTTTATCTTATTTTAAAGGGAGTCAATTAAGGTGTTGGATCACAATTTTAAGATTTTTAGAGCCCAGTTCTTGGCCCAATTCGGATTAGTCCATTAAGCCTAGGGACCCTTCTAGACTCTTCTTTGGAAAAAAAAACAAATAAAGAAGACTCTAAGGACTTAACACAAAAGACCTAGGGACTAATGAGCAAAATACACAAAAATACACCTAAACCTAGACTCTACCTATAAATTAATGCTTAAAAAATCAAATGGGAGGACAACAAAAAAGTTGCGCAAGGAACAGAAAGCTGCAAAAGATGCGCAGCTTTTGAAAGAGACCCCCCCACACACATCATCTTCTTCACACACCCCCACCGACGGAGCTCCATCTTCAGAGAAGAAGAGCCATTTCAATAGCTTTTTCTTAACACACCCTCACCTTTCTCCTACACGCCCTGAACTAAGACAACCCCGGAAAACCATTGAAGTTGTTGCTGCCTTTTCACTCTTTAACACACACAGTAGCAGCCGGTCTCCTCACCTCCATTCTGCCGAGAAAACACTCCGAAAAGCCACTAAGGTTAGTCGTGAAGATTGCCATGGTCGAGGTCAGTTGCGGTGATAATCTGTTCCGATCGAGTTGAGTTCATCGCCGTTATTCGAGCTTCGGCTATTTAGTTCGAGATCCCTGTACATTTAGCTTAAGTTTTCTGGCCAGTTTTCCATCAATGGAGTTTCTTCATGCTTAAAGCAAAGAAAGTTGCTATTAAAAGGTCATACTCTAACTTTACTCATCTTCCGATTTCCCGATTTTGTGCCATGGGTGTGTGAATTGTTTTGTTCGATCTCCTTTGCTCTAGTTTTACAACTCATGTGACACTAATATTTTGCCCCCTTCATTTGTGATGTTTATTTGTTTAACTGCTGAATCACATCTGAAGTTTTAAGTAGCTGTTTGTTTCCATTATTTTTCATATTATCTTGTTTCCTTTTAGATGTGGTTTATGTGGATTCATACTGTCGCGACTTGCCCGTTTGTATGAGTTGAATTATCAGATTTACATATCATTTGGTTGACTCCTATTCGGCTGCTGTCAATGTTTTGTAGATTACTCATGAAATATTAGAATACTTGTAGTACTCGCTCATCTCTGATATGAACAAGGCTGACATCCACTTACGCATAGAAGGGTATTTGGTGAATTTTTGTTTCGGCATGTAGAACAGAACAATTGAATTCTTCTTTGTGCTTGTGGGATTGAAAAGTCTGTTTCTGCCATTAAAGTTAGTTGGCAAGATCATATATTATAGTTAAGGAGATGATATAGGGCCCTATGTAATTGGTAAGTTTTGATCCCTTGTAAATTAATGGATATAGAATTTAATAATTCGTAAATTTCATGGTTTGCTTTAGGCACATAATTAATTCATCACACTTACGGGTATGGTTCCCATGGCGTGGTTGTGATACTTGCTTTTAAATTAGGTTTAATATGAATATTCGTAGTTCATTTAGTTGAATATTTTTCCTTTAATAAATTTGAGGTGTGCCACAAATAAAATTAGATAACCCATGACCCTCGCTTAATTAATTTTAAACCCTTGGAAATCAAGGCGCGCCATTTAGCGAATTTTTTGTGGCCCTCGCAAAGTTGCAAACGCGTAGTTGCTTTAGGCGCATTATTTTAATAATTAATTTCTTTAAACTCGGGTGCGCATTTATGTGACGCAAATTCAAATCTCAACAACGTTAGATAAAATATGTCGAGAGCCGCGGGTGCATTTATGTGACGTGGTTCGAGACGTATTTTAAATAACGTTGCAATTTTCCTTAGAAATAATTAAAGTGGCTAATAAGTTAAAATGGCATCATAGGCTAAAACATGTATTAAAATCAGATAATAGGCCAAATATAACAGTTGAGCGGCCATGCTAGAACCACGGAATTCGGGAATGCCTAACACCTTCTCCCGGGTTAACAGAATTCCTTACCTGGATTTCTGGTTCGCGGACAATTAAATAGAGTCAATCTTTTCCTCGATTCGGGATTTGAACCGGTGACTTGGGACACCATAAATTATCCTAAGTGGCGACTCTGAATTTTTAATAAAATAATCCCGTTTCGATTGTCACTTTAAGTTGAAAATAACTCCCTTATATACCCCCCTCAGGAGATGTAGGTAAAAAGGAGATGTGACAGCTCTGGCGACTCTGCTGGGGATCGAACCTAGAATCTCTGGTTCAGGGTTCAGAATTCGAGCTTAGATGAATTGTTATATTTGGCTTTATTTGCTATCTGATTTTATTACATGTTTGGGCCTAATGTGCTAAATGTTGCTTTTTACCGCTTTGATATTATCTTAACTGTATATATAAACTGCTACGAAACCCTCTCTTCTCTCTCCCGAGGAGTGCACGCTGGTCGTGACTTCTTTCTATTAGTGTCATGTCCTAAATAGAATGAGGTTCGGACAAGTTGCAAAGTCGGATGATCTGTATTCCCGGTACGGTACGCAGCCCCCCTTCGGCTCGAGTTGTCCGCTCGGGTAAGCCAGGTCTAGAACAAATAAACCTAGGTTTTAAACCTAGTATAACAAGACCTCATGTCGGATCCCTAGTAGGAGCGCTTGCTTGCATCATGTGCATTTTGACTTTGGGGACTCAACACAGGGGTTGAGTCCGTCTAGGACAGGTATACCTCAGAAAATAAAAGACCATCCTGATGCATCTTATGTGCTACATGTCGCATTTATTCAAGGGTAAAAGGGTCATTTGGCGGACCAATGATAGCTGAGGGTAAATGAAGAAATGGAAAAAAAATAATGAAAAAAGAAAGAAGAAAGAAAAAAAGAAAAAGAGAGGGTGAAGTGTGAAAATAAAGCAAGTAAAGCCTAATTCTGTTATATTTTGTTAAGAAAAAAAAGAGCTCGAAAAATTCAAAATTTTTTGTACTTTTTCATCATTTTTCAAAAATCAAAAAATCAAAAAAAAGGGGAAAAAAAAAAGATTTTGCATGTTTCATCATTCTTCAAAAAAAAAGACAAAAAAATGTTTTCTCTAAAATTATTTGTTTTTTTAATTCTAGCCCGTATCCAATTTGCCGGAACTACGCATACCTGATTCTCGTCTTTCGGGACGTGATACGTAGGCAACCCACATAGAGTCCGGTCTTCCTAGTAAATCTTAGGTTCTTGGCTTTGCGGGGTCATAGCCAAATTTTGCACTTCTAGCCACCTTTTGGCCAAATAAGTTATTTTGCAAAAATAGCCTCAATCATGTCTTGCATGTGTCTTAGGGAATGTTATTGTCTCACATAGTGCTAGTTTAAGTTTTCTCATACAGGTGTGGATCTACTTACTGGAGTTTGAGCATGACAGATACCCTAGGATCACTGCACTCAGGAGCTGCTCGAGGAGCCATTTTATGTTTTTGAGTCAATTGTTTTTGTTTTATTTTCTAGTCCTGTATAGTAGTACTTAGTCTTTTTGAGATTGTTTTTCCTTTAGGCAATTAATATCTAGGACTTAAAATGAATTGTTTTTATATTTCCTCTACTATATTAGGACAAAAATTCAAAAAAAAAAAGAGAATTTTCTTTTAGTACTTCTTTAAAATCCTTCTTTAAGGTATTAATTCCAAAATCCAAAAAGATTTTCTTTTGAGGTGTTTCTTGGGGAAATTAGTGAAAAATGAAAAAAATAATTCTTTTTATTTTCATTAGAACTTTAGGATATTGTACATAGAAAAAGAAACATACTTTACCCTTTGTTTATCATTAGAAATTCTTCTTTAGGCAATCAAAATTGAAATCCAAAAATATTTTGTTTTATCATTTTCATTGCTTGTTTCGAAACCTTGCATCAGAATATCAAATGAAAATTCTAAATATTTTTCTGTGGTTCACTCTTTAGATTTTCTTCCTAAAAAAAAGGAATCAAAAAATATCTTTCTCTTCTAGAATTTTTTTTTCTTTGCACTGCTTTGTTCCTGTTTCATACAAAGAAAAATTTGTTAGTTTTGAAAATGGTGGTCGGTTTGTGGCCTTGAGTCTTGAGCAGCTTGGCTTTTGCTCGATCCTCTTGATTCGGTCTCAAGAAACTTTTGCTCTGCATCAACCCTAATTGTTTCACACCCAGTACCATTTGTATTTCTCGCTCAATCAACATTATCCTTTTGCTTCTTTTATTTCTGTTTGCTCATCAGAGTAGTCATTAAGGTAGAAAAAAATGAAATGAGAACGTTAGTTTGTTTACTTTATTCCCGATTTTCCCGAACTACGCAAAGATCTGATTCATGCGGCGTCATGATACATAGACAACCTACATAGGGTTCGATCAAATCATTTTTTTATTTATTAAAAGGAAAGGAAAAAAGAAAAAAAAAAAGAAAAAAGGGGTGAAGTCATGAGATGTGAGAAATGAGAAGGAAGAAAAAGAGAGATAATCAGAAAGAAAAATGGGAAGGAAAATGAGCAAGCTAAGAAGTGCTAGAAAAACAAAGAAAAGAGAGGTTGAAATGAACAAATTGGGATGATGCCAAATAACCTTCATATTGCGACTAGGTGCATTGCACGCAATGTGATATTATATTATGTTAAATGCCCTAACGCTAACGTGATGACTTCATTCTGTTATCTTCATAAAAGAAGGTTGGTTGGTTTGTGGTTCTTGAAGTAGTAACTCCTCTCTACAACATAAAGTCAAAAGGCAATGGCGGTCAACAACAAAACTGAGTTGGTTGATACTGGGGCCCGAAAGCAGTTGGTTAAAAAGGACAATGGGTTGGTTGAAGAGGTAAAGATGTTGAGACAACACATGGCGGACATGTATCAGGCCTGGATGACTGGGAAGGTACCACCCCCGCCACCACCTAGCCTCTTATATGTCGTCCTTACCCAAGCTCCGAACACAATGCCAGATGATTCTCCATACTCTCCAGATCTACCCGTTTATCACAGTTTTCCCAATAGTAGCTCCATCACTCATCCTCCAATTACCTCTTCCTAAAATTTTCCTCCTGTCACATCCACTATCCCCGACAATGAATACTCATTCAAAGCTCATGATGCCCAATATTACCCCTCAGAGGTTACCCATAAGGTTCCCAACTCATACAAGCAAGGCTCGCGAGACGAGCCTCATGTTGAAAATGAAAAGTTCACAGGAAGAAAAGGGCGAGATGGGATACCTAGGAGGCTGAAAGGCATAGAACAGTCTTTAAAGAACAAGCAAGGAATGGGAGACCAGGGTAGCATATCTTACAAAGAATTGTCTATGTCCCCCGACATTCGTCTGCCTGCGGGGTTTAAAGTACCAAAATTTACCTTGTATGATGGGGTTGGAGATCCGGTAGCCCATTTGAGAGATTATTGCAGTAAAATGAGAAGTGTTGGCGAGAGAGATGATTTGTTGATGGCGTATTTCAGTGAGAGCCTGACTGGGGCAGCTTTGGAATGGCATAATCGTCAAGATGTTGGTAAGTGGCCTACATTGAGTGACATGGCTCAAGATTTTGTTCGATGCTTTCAAAACAGATCAGGTGCTACCCCAGACCGCTCCTCCCTATCTAAAATGGAAAATAAGCCAGAGGAAAGATTTAGGGAGTTTGGGCTCAGGTGGAGAGAGCAAGCGGCTCGAGTCAATACCCCGATTGGCGAAGAAGAAATGGTTGAGCTTTTCCTACAAGCCCATGGGCCCACCTACTTCAGTCATTTGATCCCGGCCTTGGGAAAGCCTTTCAAAGATGTGTTAAAAATAGGGGAGCTAATGGAAGAGGGAATCAAGTCAGGCAAAATCATGAGTTGTTCGAAAGACATTCAGAACACCCCAGTGAGCTTGGGTGGAAGAAAGAGAAACAGAAAAGATGATCCGATGGGCTTTCCCGATCAACACTTCCAGCCTCGACATCGTCCCCGTGGATATCCTTGTGCACCAGATGATCCTCCCCAATGCCACTTCTCTCCACGGAACTCCCAAAATAGTACATCACTTTCCTAGTACCCAGCTCCACAAAATGCCTATCCACCCCGACGAGCCTACCGAAAACCCCCTGGATCAGGTTTCCGGCCTAGTCAAGCCTTTAAAAACGAGAGGTTATAGAAGAAGAAAACATTCACTCCATTGGGAGTGTCATATGCCAGTATGTTCCAGAGGCTAAGGAAATTGAACATGTTGAAGCCGACCCAAATAAAAATGTTCAACCCTCTTCCAAAGAAGTTTGATTTTTCTCAAAGGTGCGCCTATTGCTCAAATGCCCCGGGGCATGACATAGAGAAGTGTTGGAATCTGAAGAATGCGATTCAGAAGCTTATTGGTGCAGGCGACATTGTTGTGCAAAATCCAGATACAGCAGACACTAGCCAAAGTCCATCGCCTGTGCATAATGAGACGCATATGGTGGGTATGGTTTATTTTGAAAAGGAATGTGAGAATTCTTCTGGGAGCCTCGGAGGTCCACATGCTACTAAGCTTTCAACACTATCATGGGTTGATCTTAAGAACGAGCCAGCAAAAGGAACCTAAAAGCAATTTGTTAAGAACAATGTGATGAAGACTTGTGAAGTTCCTAGTATTGTTGATGCAGAAGTCAGTGGCTAAGATAATGAGTTGGAGGACTAGAAAGACGCTCTTTTCTTGGTTAGCCAGGGAGGATCTTTGGTGGCTTAGTTTGTTGTCATTTCTATTGTTCGGGTTATTTCAGGGTTGTAATCCGGATATTATCTTGTGACTCAAACCCTTCTATCCTTTTATTTTGTCTAGTTCCTTTAGTCGTAGTATCTCATTTAGTGCTGTCTAGGTTTGTTCCAGGGTTGTATCCCAGTTTGTTTTACTTGTTTTGTTATTCGAACCGTTTCACCGTCTGTCTAATGCAATGTCCTGTCTTTTGCTATTTACATTCATTTTCTTTGTTTAGTTCTTTTCTATCCTTTCATTTTGTCTTTTGTCTAATGTTGGTTCTAGTGACATAACATGCATGCAAAATTCTAGGCCTGGTCTTAAAGTCAGTTTAGTTATGAAGCAATGGAACAATTTTGAAGATGATAGAGACATTTGAGGGAAATAAGTAAAGGCATTTTGAGATCACTTGAAGCCCGAACCATGTGAAACTGGGGCAAGTAGAACATAAAGAAACCCTATTGAAATGGATCATGCCGCATCGGGTGGAAGCTAAAGGCAAGTTTGCCAAATCAACAGGGGCCGTTCGTGGTAAGGAGTGTGAGAGTATTGTCCAAGGGTGCTTTGTATTCAGCAGATGTAGAAGGCGAATGTGTGGATATGGTCATCAAGGCTGGCGCAATCAAAAGATGTTACGAATATTTTCCTTGGTTTGCTTAATTGTGTTGTTTGTACTTGGCATGTTTTGAAGATTGGAATGACGAAGACATTTTGTTCTGCTATCTAAACACCTTATCCTTCGTTACCCTTTTGAGCCTTGTTTATTTTCTTTCATACCCCTCTTTCAGAATCAGTAGCAAAGATCAGAAACACAAGCGTGAAAGATAAGTAAAGGAAAGGGAGAAAAGAAAAGAACGAAAAGGGAGAGAAGAAAAATGAAAATCGAAAAAAAAGAAAAAAATAAGAAAAACAACAAAAAGAGAAAAATAAAGCAAAAAGAGAAAGAAAAGAAAGAGAAAAGAGAAAATCACAACAACAAAGTAATTCCTATGTCATGAACTACGTTCGACCTAATTACTTTTAAGGATACGTAGGCAGCCTCACGGTTCGGTCTCATCAAAATAAAAATCCAAAAGTCCCCAAGCAAGAAACTGGGGCAGAAGTTGTGGTTGTTGTAAGAAATCTGATTCCGAAAGTTGTAATTTTGAACCCACGTGAATTGTTTTGAGCCTTTGATATCCTTTCTTTTTAACCCTATCCAAAAGCCCACGTTACGGTCCAAAGAAAGACCTTCCGATCAGTCTTCGAGAGATGCCAAGTCAAGCAAGGAGAGGTGTGCCATATCAGGGGCAACACTCTGGTCCAAGCAGAAAAATAATGAAAATGAGAGAGTCTTATTGGTGAAAACCCTCACGGGCACCGAAAGGCGATGGAAAGCTGAGAAAAATAAAATATGAGAGAGTCTTATTGGTGAAACCCTCGTGGGCACCGTAAGGCGACAGTAAGTTGAGAGAAAAAGAACAAAATGAGAGAGGCTTGATGGTGAAAACCCTTCGGGCACTACAAGTCGAATAAGGATTGTGGATCAGATTGGATAATCGGAGCATTGAAGCCCAGTTTCACAGTTTAGAGGTACAACAAGAGTTGAACATCAGACTTATTTGACAGAATAGGCCACAGGTGCATGTCATGGTCATTAGAGTTGGTATCCACAACTGATAGGTTTCTACTTTGTAGTTTTCTCGTTAGGAATCATCTTTTCTATTGTCCTTCACTCTGTTCTTTTTGTCTTGTTCACTTCCTCTTCCTGAGTCTGTGCGGTTAGAACAAGTGAGAAATGACTTCAAAATTTGCCACCAGCTTTCCAATTGCACAAAATGGGATCTGGCCAGCACATCAAAGTGGCATAAGTTAGGAAAGGACAACAATTGCACTGAGTTGGTAGCAATCAACATGCTTTGGAGTCCATGAGAAATACAAAGGTTTGGTATATTTCAATTCATGAACAGTGCAACAGATAGAGGATGTTGGGTGAACGGGTCAAAGGTATTCTCTGTGATGAGATTAACAAAGAAAGTGTTTAACCAGTGACAAGCAAGGTATTCCAAGCAGAAATCAAAGTTATCGTGACAAGTGAGGGAACAATAGACTTCAAGACCAAGGCCAGTGATTTAAGTTAGGAAGGAACAACATGCGCACTAAGTGGATGGCAATTGATGTGCTTTGGAATTCATGTCAACACAGGAGCACGATGCAACATATGGAGGGTGTTAGGTGGACGGATCAAAGGTATTTTCGGTGAAACAAGTAGGATGGTATATGTCAGTTTATGAGCAATGCAACAAATAAAGGGAATTGGGTCTGAACGATGAAGGGGTATTTTCAGTGATAAGGATGACAAAGAAAGTGGTTAGTCCATAAGCAAGCAAGGTCCTCGAGCGAAAATCCGTTATCATGGGAAGTGAAGGAGCAATCGCCCTCAAAGTCAAGGCCACAAACCAACCACCACATTTTAAACTGACAATATTTTTCTTTGATTGAAACAGGGGCAGAAAATTTTGTTTGTTTCGGAGAAACCCTCCGCAAGGAAAAGCAAGCACCAGACAAGTTTGACCGCAAATTTTCAGGACCCTCCTGGAAAATGGGACCTAGTTTAAATGTTCAGAAATAACATAATCTAGCATAAATGCATCCCAAAGGAATATAAGTTGTCTTAGAAGTTTGCATGTTCGAGATGGATAATGGGACTTAGCTTTAAAATTTCGATTAGATAGCAATATTTAGCGTAAATTTTGCTGTAGGGTAGTATAATTCAGCCATAAAAGTTGTCACTCTTAAGATAAAACTTGACTTTTGATTTTCAGGACCCTCCTGGATAATGGAGAGTAGTTTAAAGGCCCTCTTAGATAACAAGATTTAGCAAAAGTCACACCTTTAAAAGATATAGCTTAGATTTAAAATTGTCGTTTAGTTAAGAGTTGTCAGGGCCCCCCTGGATAATGGGACCTAGCTTTCAAATTCTTAGTAATATTTGGTAATATGATTCAGTTTAACACTCACATGTGTTCCCAGTTACCAAACTGGGGCAGAACATTTCTTTGTTTTGTCTATTTTTTGTTGAAATCAAGTACCCACTTGGAGAATAGGGAGAAGCAATTCAAGTCTAGCAATCAGGAGCCCGCCTGGAGAGCAGGAAATACATTTCAAGTCAGCAGTCAGGAGCCCGCCTAGAGAGCAGGGAATACATTCAAGTTTAGCAATCAGGAGCCCGCTTGGAGAGTAGAGAATACATTTCAAGTCAGCAGTCAGGAGCCCGCCTGAAGAGCAGGGAATATATTTCAAGTCAGCAATCAGGAGCCCGCCTAGAGAACAAGGGAGTACAATTCAAGCTTTAGCTTTCAAGTTCTTACTGATATTTGGTAATGTGATCCGTTTTACACTTACATGTGTGCCCAGATACCCAAATAGGGGCAGAAAATTTTCTTTGTTTTTGTCTATTTTGTTGAAGTCAGGAGCCCCCCTGGAGAGTAGGGAATACCATTCAAGTTCAGCAGTCAGGAGCCCGCCTGAAGAGCATGGGAATACATTCAAGTTTAGCAGTTAGGAGCCCGCCTGGAGAAAATGAGAATACATTTCAAGTTCAGCAATCAGGAGCCCGCCTGAAGAGCACGGGAATACAATTCAAGTTTAGCAGTCAGGTGCCTACCTGGAGAGCACGAGAATACAATTCAAGTTCAGCAGTCAGGCGCCCACCTGGAGAGCACGGGAATACAGTTCAAGTTTTGGCAATCAGGCATCCACCTGAAGAAAAGGGAAAGCATCTCAGATTACAATTCAAGGCAGCAACAAAAGAAGCTCGCGGCAAGAATGCGAGTCAACAGTCCGAGGTGATCAACAGAAGTTAGTCACAATAAAGAAAAAGAGAAAGGCAAGAAGTTAATCTAAATGCAGAAGTTGATGAAAGATATAAGCTTCTCAAGACATGGTTGAGGTCACAAGCACTGCATGCCCGGTTTTGATCTGAAAAGTTGAAGAAGAACGAGCTAGCACCTGCAACTAGCAAGCGTCAAGGTTCAAATCCAAAGTCTGCATGAAGAACCACTCAAGACTCAAGATCAAGCGTCAGAAGACTTATAGATAGGAATCTTGTAACTCGTAGTTGACAGGCTTAGTTAGTCTTTTTCATTCCTTTTGATTTTGATGTAATAACGGGACCGCGGACCGAAACCTCGATGGAACGACACCTCGACCGGATCTCCACCTCGGCATACTCCGTCATCTCACTCACCTCTGAACTACACGTGGCCTGATTCCTTTATAGCCAAGGATATGTAGGCAGCTCAGATACCAGGGCTCGGTCACATTCCTCTCTCTCTTAGTTTTAGTCTCTCCAAATAAGGGCCGGGTCAAAAAACCTGTCTAGTTGTTCTTTGCTTGAAAATATATGCATTTCCAGTCAAAGAGGGGCAGTTGTAGACATGTGATTTTTTACCCTCCCCAAGATTTTTTATATTTTATCATGTAAATATTTAATTTAGGCCTAATATAGCTATTTCAACTAATTTTTACTCATTACTTTATTTTATTACAAGAAAAATGAAAATCACAAAAATATTTTAGTTTATGTATTTTTCATAATTTTAAAAAATATATATATAAAAATGGTACCTTATTTTTATCTTTATATAATTTCGAAAACACAAAAATAGTTTCATGTTTAGTTTAATTAATTAGGATTAGCTTTGGATTGTGTAGTATTTTTATCTTATTTTAAAGGGAGTCAATTAAGGTGTTGAATCACAATTTTAAGAGTTTTAGAGCCCAGTTCTTGGCCCAATTCGGATTAGTTCATTAAGCCTAAGGACCCTTCTAGACTCTTCTTTGAAAAAAAAAACAAATAAAGAAGACTCTAAGGACTTAACACAAAAGACCTAGGGACTAATGGGCAAAATACACAAAAATACACCTAAACCTAGACTCTACATATAAATTAATGCTTAAAAAAATAAAAAGGGAGGATGACAAAAAAGCTGAAAAAAGCTGCGCAAGGAACGAAAAGCTGCAAAAGTTGCGCCGCTTTTGAAAGAGACCCCCCCCGCATCATCTTCTTCACACACACCCCATCGACGGAGCTCCATCTTCAAAGAAGAAGAGTCATTTAAATAGCTTCTTCTTAACACACCCTTACCTTTCTCCTACACGCCCTGAACTAAGACAACCCCGGAAAACCATTGAAGTTGCTGCTGCCTTTTCACTCTTGAACATACACAGCAGCAGCCAGTCTCCTCACCTCCATTCTGCCGAGAAAACACTCCCAAAATCCATTAAGGTTAGTCGTGAAGATTGCCATGGTCGAGGTCAGTTGCGGTGATAATCTGTTCCGATCGAGTTGAGTTCATCGCCGTCATTCGAGCTCCGATTTTTTAGTTCGAGATCCCTGTACATTTAGCTTAAGTTTTCTGGCCAGTTTTCCATCAATGGAGTCTCTTCATGCTTAAAGCAAAGAAAGTTTCTATTAAAAGGTCATACTCTAACTTTACTCATCTTCCGATTTCCCGATCTTGTGCCGTGGGTGTATGAATTGTTTTGTTCGATCTCCTTTGCTCCAGTTTTACAACTCACGTGACACTAATATTTCCCCCTTTCATTTGTGATGTTTGTTTGTTTAACTGCTGAATCACATCTGAAGTTTTAAGTAGCTGTTTGTTTTCATTATTTGTCATATTATCTTGTTTCCTTTTAGATGTGGTTTATGTGGATTCATACTGTCGCGACTTGCCCGTTTGTATGAGTTGAATTAGCAGATTTACATATTCATATGGTTGACTCCTATTCAGCTGTTGTCAATGTTTTGTAGATTACTCATGAAATATTAGAATACTTGTAGTACTCGCTCATCTCTGATATGAACAAGGCTGACATCCACTTACGCATAGAAGGGTATTTGGTGAATTTTTGTTTCGGCATGTAGAACAGAACAATTGAATTCTTCTTTGTGCTTGTGGGATTGAAAAGTCTGTTTCTGCCATTAAAGTTAGTTGGCAAGATCATATATTATAGTTAAGGAGATGATATAGGGCCCTATGTAATTGGTAAGTTTTGATCCCTTGTAAATTAATGGATATAGAATTTAATAATTCGTAAATTTCATGGTTTGCTTTAGGCACATAATTAATTCATCACACTTACGGGTATGGTTCCCATGGCATGGTTGTGATACTTGCTTTCAAATTAGCTTTAATATGAATAGCCGTAGTTGACTTAGTTGAATGTTTTTCCTTTAATAATTTTGAGGTGTGCCACAAATAAAATTATAACCCATGTCCCTCGCTTAATTAATTTTAAACCCTTGAAAATCGAGGTGCGCCATTTAGCGAATTTTCTGTGGCCCTCGCAAAGTTGCAAACGCGTAGTTGCTTTAGGTGCGTTATTTTAATAATTAATTTCTTTAAACTCGAGTGCACATTTATGTGACCCAAATCCAAATCTCAACAACGTTAAATAAAATATATCGAGAGCCGCGAGTGCATTTATGTGACGTGGTTCGAGACGTATTTTAAACGACGTTGCAATTTTCTTAGAAATAATTAAAGTGGCTAATAAGTTAAAATGGCACCATAGGCTAAAACATATATTAAAATCAGATAATAGGCCAAATATAACAGTTGAGCGACCGTGCTAGAACCACGGAATTCGGAAATGCCTAACACCTTCTCCCGGGTTAACAGAATTCCTTACCCGGATTTCTGGTTCGCGGACTGTTAAACAGAGTCAATCTTTTCCTCGATTCGGGATTTGAACCGGTGACTTGAAACACCATAAATTATCCCAAGTGGCGACTCTGAATTTTTAATAAAATAATCCCGTTTCGATTGTCACTTTAAGTTGGAAAAACCTCCCTTATATACCCCCTCGGGGGATGTAGGTAAAAAGGAGGTGTGACACTCACTA
The DNA here is from genome assembly GCF_000715075.1 of Nicotiana tabacum. Lineage (NCBI taxonomy): Eukaryota > Viridiplantae > Streptophyta > Magnoliopsida > Solanales > Solanaceae > Nicotiana > Nicotiana tabacum. The sequence goes on along the minus strand of NC_134089.1, from coordinate 154,982,316 downwards.
CACCGCTTGGGGGGGGGGGGGAGAGTGTTAAGAGGAATGATGACGTGGATTAGTTAGGTAGTTAGTTAGTCATAATTAAAGTTAATTATGTAATTAGTTGTTAGCCAGTAGAAGATAGTCTATATAAATATGAATGTACAGCTCATAACAGAGTAGTGGAAAAACAAAATTTCTCTTCTTCTTCTCCGTTCTTCTCTTCTCTTTCAATCTAGAAGCTTCCATGGTTGCATCTCAACATTTTAAAATCACAAAAAATGTTACTACATTATATTTAGGTAAAATACACATGTCACCCCTTAAATTATGGACAAATTCATGTTACATACTATTTGTGAACGAAAATCACATTACATACTCAACCTTTTCAAAGTGTATCTAATACACACTATTTTGCCCATGTGGACGGCTAGTGTTTTTTCCAACAAATGAGTCGCGTGAACAAAGAATTTTTGTCTTAGATGTCAATTTTTGTTAGTTTTTAAGATTTTTAAATTAATTCATCTTCTTCCTTGATTAAAAATTTCTGGCATGGCTTCTCCCTGAGACCTTGACACTTAGACCCACTTCTCTCCACCACACAATCTCCTTTTTCTCAAATAAAACCCACCATGATTTCTCATTTCTCTTCTCGTTGATTAGTTTTTATTTTTTTTCTAATCTTTTGGTGTGAAATTGTGATTAGATTCAGTAATTAAAACTTTTTATAGCTCTCCCCCAGCCATTAAAGCTTGCCTCAAGCTTTTGCATAGATTTTTTTTTTGTGGAGAATCTTTGCTTGAGATTTTGCCGTGGCGAAGTCCAATTTTTCGAATAAAATTTCCAACCATTAAAGCTTAACTCAAGCTTTTGTAATGAATAATGAAACAATTCATATATTGACATTTCGTGCTCATTTCCAAATTTCTGCTTTGTTATTCCCATCATCCGGTAACCACAGGATGATCCACAAGAAAGGTGACAGGATTCGAACCTATGGCCGGCCCGCCCCTGACCTGCTGGGTTGGGTGGCCGGGTTAGCACCCCTCATCGCCTCTGTACCCGAAATAGATGGTAACAACTCAAAGTGCCGGAACTACTCTAGTGGTGCAAGCTTAAATAACTGAATTGTAAAGTTGTTAGTATTCTTTTCTAAGAAATATATTTTCCTCCTTATTATTACAAATTCGTTGTTTTAATTGTGGGAGTCGGAATGGCACAAAACAGAAATTGAAACACGGTAATGACGGTTAATGGTGGTTGAACTTTTACAGAAGAAAAATGAAAAATGAGTTGGATATGGGCTCAAAATTTCGGGTTCAATTTCAATGGAAAAGATGGATTTTTGGGTGTGTCTGGTGATTTGATTAGTTAATGGTGGCTTTATCATTAAGTAAAAGGTGGGAGAAGAGGCTATGGTGTTTTATGGTGAAGAGAGAAGATGGACGACAATCATGGTGGTTTAGAACTTTAGATGGAGAAGATGAGGGGTATAGTTGTAATTTTAATTATTTTATTTTTTAATAAAAAATTATGACACATATCATTATTTGATAGGTGCGTGATATTACACATATTCTGAAAAACTGGTCAAGGAAAAAGTAATGTATAAGGTTGAGTATGTAATATGATTTTCGTCCGTAAAAAATATGTATCAGAGATTTAGTCCATAATTTAGGGGGTAACTTATGTATTTTGCATTATATTTAAGACCATAAATTGAAACTCCACACTTAGGGTGTGTTTGGTATACAGAAAAATATTATCCGTGAAAAATATTTTCTTGAAAAACAAGTAATAATCTTATTCATTTTTCGGTGTTTGGTACGCAAATTAAGGAAAATGACTTCTCAAGAGTATTCATAAATAATTTAGATATAATAAACATGAAATCATAAATTTTCAAACCAACAACCTTCCGGACCCACAAATTTCATAAACTTTCGAACTACTAAACTTTCAAAACTGCGGAATTTCGAACCCGTAAACTTCCAAACACATAAACATTCGAACTCATAATTTGGAACTTGTAAAATTTTGAGCCTTTAAATCGATAAATAAAAAAATTAAAACTGAAAAATATATTTAAAAAATAATTTTTTTCGGGGGAGGGGGGGGGGGTTCGGGAGGGAGGGGCGGGGCTAGGGGGAGGGGGCAGTAAAACGAAAAAAAAAACAGAAATTTAAATTACAAAAAAAAGTAATTTTTTTGTGGGTGGGGTGGGGTGGGGGGGGGGAGGGTGGTGCAGAAAAAGGAAAAAACAAAAATTTAAAATTGTAAAAAATAAACTAAGGTAAATATTTTTTTTTTGGGGTGGGGATGGGGGTGGAGGGATAATAGGGTGCGTGGTAATGAAAAAACTGGAATTTGGAAAAGAAAAAAAAAACCTTTTTTTGGAGAGGGGGTGTGGTGGGTTGGTGAGGGTGGGAAAGGTTGAGAAATAGTTTTGGAAAATATTTTACTTTCTCTTGATAAGAAAAACATTGGAGGAAAATGAGTTCACGAATAAAATATTTTCCAAAACATTTAAGCCATGGAAAAATTGAAAAATATTTTCCTTCCTACCAAACACACCCTTAGTCAAAAATAATTGGTTTTTGGCAAAATAAACTTTTAGTGGGGACAAGGAGAACGCGCTCAAAATAATTAGAGGACAAGCTGGTTATTCCCTTCACAAATCCATTGCCGCCGCCATATTGTCCACTATTATTCCCAAATCTCAATTTATCCTCACCTTTCCTCTCGTCGTAGTTTCCAGAAAAAGAAAAAAAACTCAAAAATTCCCTCAATCTCTTCCCAAATCTCTAATTTTCCCTCCCAACCATGTTGTTATCGCCGGGCCACTCCCCCCGCCACCTTTCAACACCGTCTCCTTCACCGTCTGTCGCCGAGCAAAACCCTAATTCAACCCTTATCACCACCACCAACAACAATTCATCTTCAACAGTACCAATCAACAAACACCGTAACAAAGTACTAGACGAAGACACCTACGTGGCTGCAATAGAGAAAATAATCGAGCGCGATTTCTTCCCGGATATCCCAAAGCTTCGTGATCGGCTCGATTGGCTAGAAGCGGTTCGCACAGGCGACCCGGTTCAAATCCGAGATGCTCAGTTAAAAATCATCGAGCGAAGGGGAGGTAAAGCTGTTGGATCCAACACTGGAGGTAAATTTCGAACCCCCGGTTCAACTTTCTTTCGAAATTCCACTACCCCCTTTGATGATCCTTATAAAACCCCTACCCCTAGTGTAGTTAAGGGTAATAATTTGTCTAGTGCTAGTGATAATGCTGAGGGTGATGGTGAGGTGGATGTGGACGTGTCATTGACGTTAGATGAGTTTTTTAGGAGGTATACGAGCGAGGACAATGAGAGTTTTTCGAAGATAATTGAGAAAGTTAACAGAAAAAGGAAGGAGAAATATGGGTATTTGTTGGAAGGTGAAAAAGGGGAGGATGTTATGTTGATTGAGGATTCTAAGAGGGCCAAGGTAGTTACTGATGGATATGGGACGTCGGATCAGCCAGTGGCTACATTGGAAGGGTGGAAATATTGTGCTAAGAATTTGCTGATGTATCATCCGGCTGATAATGGGGAGGTAGCCTTGACCGAAGAGGAAAGAGCTGAGAGGCTCAAGGGATTGACGAAAGAGATTAGTAAGGTGAATACGAGGTTTCATGGTAAAATGATGGAGTCTCAGCCTAAAGAGGACGAGACAGTGGCTGTGCTTTATACACCCGTTCATGGGGCGACTCCTGTTTATTTTCATGATAGAGGTGAGGACAAGTTGAAGAGGTATGATTTGGAAGATCTGCGGAAGACCCCAAATCAGTTCTTTGTTGAGTCGGGAAAGAAGGCTGAGAATGGATATAGTTTTGTTAAGACTCCTTCGCCCGCGCCTGGTGCGGATGAATCTCCGTTTATAACATGGGGAGAAATTGAAGGAACGCCTCTAAGGCTGGAGCAGGAGGACACACCCATTGATATTGGCGGAAGAGGTGAAGGCCCTCAATATAAGATACCAATGCCACCCTCTAGAGATATGAAGGCTCATTCTTTATCTCGTGAGGCTGCTCGTAAGTTGAGGGAGAGGTCAAAGAAGTTTCAGAAACCACCATTACCTTCACCAGTTAGAGGAGGGAGTGCTAGTCCAAGTGCACGCACTCTTTCACCTGCTGCACAGAAGTTTATGCGAAAGGCAATCGCCAAGTCTTCTCACACTTTAGATGAGTCTCTTCGAGCAAGTTACCGTGGTGCAAGTCCTGGATTGTGTACTCCCAAAACTGGTAGGAGTTTGTCAAGGTTAGGAAGAGAAGGTAGTGCAGATTCCAGGTCACCATCTGTAAGAGAGGGCTCTAATCCTCCTTGGTAATTGTATGTCAGCAATGTTTTATCGATAGCTACCTTTTAACTTTACTAATTCTTGTCTTCTATACCTGAGCTTTACCTAATATTGTCTTTGCATCAGTTGATGTCTGTAAATGTTGAATCTTGAATGTGCTAGTTTCGATTATGTGTCATACCTTTTTCTTGTTCTGCTTATAAAAATTTACTCATCACTTTATGGACTGAGAACTTTAGTTTTGTCAAGTAAGTTGAGCTATTCCCTTACGGGAAAGCTTCTTATCCATTTGAACTCTATTTTAAAGCAATGGAAATCCCGGAAACAGCCTCTCTATCCCTCCAGGGTAGAGGTAAGGTCTGCGTACACTCTACCCTCCCCAAACCCCACTAGTGGGATTCTACTGGGTTGTTGTTGTTGTTGTTGTTTAAAGCAATGTAAATTCTTGGTGGCAAACTGATGAGTTTTCAGTTTCAGTTATTTTGATTCTATAGTAGCTTGCCCGTTTTGTTTTGGTGTTTCTTCACACTTTTGTTATTTATAGAGGCGTAATTATAATCATGACCAAGTAGCACCAAGACAGTATTTGACGTCTTTTTTCCCCAGAAGGTAAGGTATTTATAATTATTAATAAGAACCAGTACTAAGAATGTGCTGTGATAAAAGATTATTGTATTACCAAGAGATTTTAAGAGGTTCTCCCTCCAAAGTAGGAGAATGACTTTACCAGTTAGAAGTGAAAAGTAGTAGAATAATCAGTTGTATTCATGTGATTTTCGCATGTGAGTTATACTGTTGAAAAAAGAACAAGCTATTATGATGTTCCAAACATTTCTCTGCTCGTACTGTTAATTTTCTCATTGTGAATTTGCATGCTATGTACTGATAGTGGTAAGAGTGAAATATCCTCTTGGTCTTTTGCTCATCATAATCAAATTCTACCGATGTAATATTATGAAAGATTCATGATCATTGCACCTTGTAGTGCTTGTGAATATTGTTGAGATTGTTCGGGCGATGAAGCATAAAGGGATTTCAAACGAACAGTGAACTCAGTCCCCTTTATTTGCATAGTAAAGGATATTTAATCCCCTGGCATCTTATCCAAAGGCTGGTGCCTATTAAAACTAGCCAGGGTGATCAGTATATATGGAGACGAAGTTCTTTGATAAGGCCATCTATGGTTGCTTTTGAATTGGATGGGAAAGAAATAGTAATTAGGAGCCTCTCCAAATAGATATTGGGTTTGGGATATCACTGGTGCCAGCTTTTGTTGAGACAATAGGTTATATTTGTATTGTCAGAGCAATTCTGCTCACTTTCTTTCTTGCCTCTTGTGATTTTTTTTTTGGAGAATTGTTCTCTTCATGCTATAATGCAGTAGGGTTGGACAAATGTTTTGGTTGTTTTATGTCGTAAGGTGTCATATATAAGAGAAGATACAATGGTTTAAATGGCTGATAAAGGTGACCATTCCTCAACTGCAATCTAGATCACTCTTATTTCCTAATTTGATGAAGTGAAGAATACTTTTTTAGATTATTCATAGCAAGGCATTAACTGAAATCGTAACTTAAAATTTGGATAATCAACATTACAATTTACAGGGCATGATATAAACTGCCTTCTCAAAGAGTGAAGGCAGAACAGATCAGTAACATCATTGTGATTTGTCTAAGGGCAGCACACTGCTATTTCAAGTTTGATTACGATAGGGGTTGTTTGGCAGGATATATTAAGGAAAATAATACATGTATTAGTTTTGATATTATTAATTCCTTGTTTGGTACTCCTCCGGTCCACTTTAATTGATTTTTTAGATTTCTTGGATGTTTTCTCACATATTAAGGAATTCACTTTATAACATTAATTAGCAATAAAATCCACCAAATTAGCCTTTACTATCTCTTTAATTTGTTCATTGGGAATATGGCATATATTCCAAGACTTTTTATTCCAAGGACAACTTTGGAAAAAAGAAGTTAATTCCTTCTTGTTCTTGATATATAAAAAAATCAAATATTATGAATTACAAAAAAGGCTAAAAATCAATTAATATGGACCAGAGGGAGTAGTGGTTTTCAACCTATGTATAACTAATACCTGTATTAGTTCTACTCCCCATTCAATACTCTTCTTATACATAATTAATGACATTAGCAATACCATAATTTTTTAATACATGAATAGGCTTGTACAAAGACAAAATTGCCCTTTCAAAATTTTTCCCGAATCCTTTCCATAGTGTAGAGGGTATTTTTATTAATAGTGCAATGCACGTTATTTTTAATACTTCAATAACTAATCGAAGCATTACTAATTCCACCGTTGCTAGTATACTCTATTCATTACTTTTCTTATACCCCTACCAAACATAACCCCTAAAGATAGAAAAGGCAGAACAAACTATCACTACTGTGATCAGACTAATCATGGTAAGTTGTGTTAGTAAAACATGATTCATAATTAGAAATGAACCTAAATTTTGATGGACATAGAGTTATTCGATACTTGATATGACATTCATACTAAATGAGCTGTCTAGTTGGCTAATGGTGCTATGTTAGGTAATTACCCTTGCACGTTACTGAGCTTGAAAATAAATTCACATATTTTCATGTGATTCGCTTTGAAGTCTGCTCAAAGCCATTATTAATGTTATGATTTCACATCATGTGTCTGAATTAATTTTGATTGCAAATGTGTTCATCAGATGCTTTATTTACTACTTACGCTAGAAAATATCTTCATTTGAACTGATACTGCGCATTATTCCTTCTGAGGTGTCTGATATATTGTAATTTTTTTTCCAGTAATAGCTAAGTAATCTTTGTTTAATGCTTTATTTGCAGCTCATAGAAGATTGGATTTTGAATGCACAGGATACTATGACTAATTTGACATTTGAAAGTAATAGAGCGATGTTGATTATAGCAAAAACTGTAGGGCTTAAGCTTGTTATAGCTTAAAGTAGACTGAATGAAAATGGAGGGAAAAGATAAAAATTTTGAATTTTCCTTTTAGACAAAGGGACATTGTCCCATATTGAATGATGAAAAGAGTTTTAATGGGTATATATACAATTGCACTTCTTCTAGCTTTTAAAGAATTGAGAAGAAGGTAAGCCTTACATCGTCGTCGTCATTCGAATTTGGATTTAGCCAAATGATCTAATTGATTGATTATTTTTTTAGACCAAATTTATTTGTTAATATTAAGATTAACATAATATTATTTTAATCCAAATTAACCGTTAACAGAAAATTATTTTTCCTCCGTTTTGAATTTCCCGTTAGAATTTGAATTTGGCGGTTTGCATAAATGGCCGTCTTTGAGTTGCAACCTTTACATGAAGAGTTGTAACTCTTTGGTATTACCCAACTTTTTGGCTATAAATACATGATCTTTCCAACAGATTTTCCTTACGAAAGTTCTGATTTCTCCTTCTTCCTTTTGCATTATTTTTTAACAGAAAGAAAGTAGTATGTGATTCTTTACTCGTTTTGTATTCGGTTTGAAGATATAAAATCTTCTCTGTGATATTTAATCTGTTTCTGTTAAAGTTTATTCAGTTTGAAGATTTTAAATACTTCATTGTTAATTAATTTTTTTGTTTTGTTTTGTGACTAACAGAAATGACAGAAATAGGAACCCCCGTGGTTGGCTCTACAAACAATGTTGCTTCTTCTAGTCATTCTGTGCCACCACCGGCTCTGGCGAAAAAGCCCAAAAAAAATTTCGGGATTAATTTCAAACGTTGGCAACAAAAGATGTTCTTCTATTTGACTACTTTAAATCTACATAAGTTCATCAAGGAGGACGTTCCGATTCTGCGAGAATCAACTCCTGAGAATGAATATTTTATTGTGACTGAGGCATGGAAGCACTTAGATTTCTTATGCAAGAATTACATTCTTAGCGGACTGGAGTAGCATCATTTCATGTTTTATGACTTGTACGTGTGGTCGGAATTGAATTTCGGGAAGTTTAGAGTTGACTTGGAAAGAAAATTCTAATTTCGGAAGCTTTAAGTTGGAAGAATTGACTAAGGTTTGACTTTTGAGTAAATGAACTAGGAATCGGGATTTGAAGGTCCCAATAAGTTCGTATGATGATTTCGAACTTGGGTGTGTTCGGGTTGAGTATCGGGTCACCCGGGAGCGTTTCGCCGCTTATTGTGGAAAGTTGGAATTTTGGAAGTTTTAGAATTTCATAAGTTTGATTTGAAGAGGACTTTGGTGTTATCGATGTCCGTCTGGGGTTCCGAGCTTTGGAATAGGTTCGTATCCTGATTTGTGACTTATACGTAAAGTTTAGCGTTATTCCAGAATGTTTTGATATGATTCGGATGCGTTCATCGAAGTTTGGAAGTTCGAAAGTTTAAAGAAGGATTTTGATCGTCGATTCGTAGTTTTGATGTTGTTTGGTGTGATTTGAGGCTTTGAGCAGGTTCGTTTCATGTTTTGGGACTGGTTGGTGTGGTTGGACAGGGTCCCAGAGGCCTCAGGTGTGTTTGGGGTGGTTCCGGACAAATTTTGGTTGTGTTGTTGTTGCTAGTTTGCTGGTGCTAGTGTTGTTCTTCACGAATGCGAAGGGCCTCACGCGTTCGCGAAGAAGGAAGTTTGGATTGGGCCCTTTTGTTCTATGTGTTTGCGATTGGGCATACGCGTTCGCGAAGGGCAGGCTGGCAAAGCTCGCGTTTGCGGGCCCTGTCACGCGTTCGCGTAGAGGAACTGGGGGGGGGGGGGGGGCAGGTTGTGCTTCGCAAATGCGTGGGACCTTCCACATTTGAATTCTAGAACTGAGTTTTTTGAGCTTCACGAACGCAAGTGCAGTGCCGCATTCGCGATGAAGGTCGCCTGGGTAATGTATAAGTTGCAAAAAACGGGTTTTGGCTCATTTTATCTCAAATCTTTCATGGGAGCCGAGCTTGGGGCGATTTTTAAAGGGGCTTCTTCGTCACCCACCACTAGATAAGTGATTTCTTCACATTGTGAGTTAAATACATGAATTGTACGTGGATTTGAACATGGAAATTGGTGGAAAAACTGAGTTTTTGAAGAAAACCTAGAATTTGGTATTTTTGAATTTTAACCACAAATTTGGGCATGAAATTGGGAATAAATCATATATTTGAATTCGTAGTGTTATGGGTAAAGTTTGTCTTCGAAATTTGTTGAAATTCAGGCACGTGGGCCCGAGGGTTGATTTTGTTGACTCTTCGAGCGAAGTTTGAAATTGTTATCAATTAATTAATTATGAGGTTGGGGCATATTTTTATTGATTTTCATGATTGTTTGACTAATTTCGGATCGATGGCATTTGGTTGGAGGTGCTAGAGAGGCGTTGGAGCCGTTGTGGAACTTTGGGCAACATAAGTCTCCTGTCTAACCCTGTGAGGGGGAATTTACTCTGTAGGTGTTATTCTTGTTATATGCTACATGTTGTGGGAGCTTCGCACGTATGAGGTGACGAGTGTCCGTTTGATGATAGAATTTCTGAGTGTGTACGGGTAGATTAGGACTCACACCATGCTTTACTTGTACAAGTTGAGTTATTATTGCCTGCTTAGTTTCTTGACTTCACGTTATGACTTGAGACTAGACTCGCGTAGAGTATTAAACTTGCTATTTTAGATATTTGACGAGCTTCATGATTAGCCGCAGAATAATTGTGCTCCTCTTATGAATTACTTTCGCGTTGTGCGTTTTCGTCGAAAAGATTCCTTAAAGTTTATAACTCATACATTTATTCGTGAGTGGTGATAACTAGGAATTATGACGCATTTTACACTCCTTCATGCTCAAGTTTTGATTAGAAATGTGTACAAAATAGTCCCAAAGGCTCACAAGTTATGCTTGATTGCAAGTTTGATCAACAAAATGACAAGATGTCAAAGATCAGCTCAAAAATGAGTGAAACTTGCACAAGTACCAAGACAAGGCAAAGTTTAGTCAAACAGGGCCAGTACAGCCGCATACCATTCTGTGCGGTCTGCACAAGTGAAGTTCAGAGAGTGTGCATCTCAGGCCAAAAGGCAATGCGACCGCAAAGGATTTTCTGCGGTCCGCATTGGATTCACCGCAGCTGCACTCGATTTAGTGTAGTCCACAGAGCCAAGGTTCAGAGAATTGTCAGTTTGAAGATTGAAGCCCAATGCGGTCCGTGCTCCATTTCATGCGGACCGCACTAGAAGCCACCGCGGCCGCACTCAATTTTGTGCTGTCCGCATTTCCCAAGTTAGAAAGCTGGATATTCAAGTCAAGAGCCTTAGTGTGGCCGCACTTGATTTTGTGCGGTTCGCACTAGCCCCGCAGGGGTATTTTTGTCCAGAATTGTTAGCTTAGTATAAATAGCTTCTCTTCCCATTTTTAGGTTATCAGATAGTTTTTCCTTAGAGTTGCACTCGTTACTTAGCTTCTTTTATCTGTTTTGAGTAATTTTAGCTTCATTTCAACATTGAATCTTCAAGTTTAATTTAACAATTAATTAATATGAGTTTTTCTTCATCTATTTCTTTGTTTTCTTCTCTAATTATGAGTAGCTAAACCCATAAGCTAGGGTTGTGGCTCAACCCTAATGTGGGTAATTGATGGGTCTTGTGTTTTGATGCTTGATTGTCTATGAGTGTTTGATATTTGGACTAATTTCATGTTTAATTGCTGAATTAGTGGTTGCAAACACTAGTTTGTGTTTAGTTGACTTTGGCTCTTCTTGAGAAAGAGAGCCTAAGTCTCTGAAATTGGTCCAACAAGGAATTGGGGCGTACTCAAGAGATTGATAGCCCCAATTAAAGGGTTAAACCTAGAGATAGTAATACCCGACTTGAACCTTGATTGCTTGGGCAAATTTGCATACCCAATTGGTCTTGAGAAAGTCAATTCGGGCAAAATCACTCGAACCACCGAGAGGTGTAGAGTGAGTAGAATCGTGCAATGGTTATATCATACTCCCCAAATGTGACAATCTAGCTTTAGACTCAAGAATCCGGCAATTGACCACCTAGGCGAAAGTCACTACCCTAGTGCCTTTTAATCATTTGAACAACTTGCAATAGTTTAACATTAATTTATTTTAGTTTAATTGATCATGGTAGTTTGATAAAATTAGAATCATAATCAAAACCAAAAATGTGTAGAAGTGCAATTAAGAACAAATACACAACTCCAATTTAGATAGACACCCGACTCCAATATCTAGCTCCTTGTGGAAATCGATCCCGACCTTAATCGGGTAAAAGCTGCTTTGACCTCTCTCGCTACTCAATAGTAGTGCAGGGTTGGCCTCAATCACTTTTTGGCACCGTTGCCGGGGATGCTAACGGTTTTGGCTATCTGTCTAAATAGTTTTGTGTATTGTTCTTCTTTCCTTCTGTGTTACTAATTTGTTTGTTTCATAACTCCAGGTACAAAATGGCAACAAACTTAAACAATGCACCTCTTGGAGATCTTCCGCCGGGGGAGGAAGTAGATGACAATGTTGAAGATGAGGTCCCTACTGTGCCTCAAGGACAAAGGAGAGGCCGCCAGACCAATGATAATATTCCAGACCTTCCCCCGCCACCTCCAAGAGTGGCTCCGAGAGTGCTTCCAAACCAAGGCTATGCAAGTGCAATTGTCCCACCCTGGATCCGGGCGAGCAATTTTCAAATAACCAATGTATTGCTGACTTTACTGGAGCAGCGTGGGTATTTCACGGGCGCTGCAAATCAAAATGCTTACAAACATCTCAAGGGGTTCGTGGATACATGTTGGGGGAGCAAGCAAACTAATGTGTCCGAGGATGCATTGCAGTTGAGACTCTTCCCATTTTCGCTTAGAGGGAAAGCACTTGATTGGCTTGAGCAACTTCCCAACCATTCCATCACTACTTGGGATGAGTTGGCGGATAAGTTCATTGCAAAAATTTTCTCACCGGGGCATATGGCTGCATTAAGAGATGAGATCTTGGCGTTCAAGCAAGAGCCCACAGAAACTTTGCATGAGATTTGGGAGCGGTATAGCACAATGGTGAAGGAATACCCCAACAATGATATGACCGAGGCGATGATCCAACAAACCTTTTAGCGGGGCATTAACACAACAAACCAATGCATAGTGAACCAACTTGCTGGGGCAACTTTATGAAGCTGTCTTATGATGAGGCTTGTAACATTCTTAGCGAGATGGCTGGCACTTCTTCTGCGTGGAAAAGTAGAGCCAACGTGCCCCAGGGTGACCCCACGGTCACTCATTTGCACAAGGAGTTACATGATCATTGACAGGCTATAGCTGAGTTGACAACTACTATGATCCAACTAGCAAATGCACAATTGCAACAAGTTCAAAATCCTCGCCAAGTGAATGCCATAAAGGGTGTTAACATGCTTGTCAACAAAAGAAGACAAAGAGGTCAACAAAACCAAGGGAATTTAGAGCAATTTGACAATGATTGTGGTGGATTTCAAGATGATGGTTTTGATGGACAGAGTGAAGAGGTGCAGTACGTGAATAATTATCAAGGCCAAAAGGATAATTCTTCCAACCAACAACAATGGAGACCCCAAGGAAATTGGGGCAATCAACAACAATAAGGCAATGGTAATTGGGGGAACAACAACCAAAACTCCAACTGGGGAAATCAAAACAACAATCAAAACAATCAAGGAATTGGAATGGTAATAACAATTGGGGTGGAAACAACAATTAAGGTGAATGGAATAATGGAAACCAAGAAAATTGGGGGCAAGGCTTTCAAAGGCCCCCAATGTACCAACAACCGAACAATCCACCAAGGTCCCAGTTCTTCTAGCAATTATATGGGGAGAATTGAAATGATGTTCGAACAGATGATGAAAAAGAGTGCGGATTCCGATGCTCAGTTGTCTTCCCACAATACCTCAATTCGGAATTTGGAGGTTCAGTTGGGCCAAATATCATAGTCCTTGAACACACGTCCTAAGGGTGCTCTACCAAGTGATATGGTAGCGAACCCGAAAGATGAGAACAATCATGTTATGGCGGTAACTACAAGGAGTGGATGAGGCGGCGATGTGAATGCCACCAAACAAAAGCAAATCTTAAGTGATGATGTTGAGTTGCAAGAAGATGAAGTTCTTTTGGTGGTTGAAAATGCGATTGATGAGAATGTGAATGAAGAAGTGAGGATTGATATTCAAGATACCGAGGTGGAAACTTAAAATGATGTGAACTCGTCTAGGGAACACATAATAGACATGCCGGAGCTGGTTGTGCCTAAAGCCAAGGCTCCTTTGCCAAGGCCACCTCCACCTTATCCTCAAAGGCTCGCGAAGCAGAAAAATAAGAATCAGTTTAAAATGTTCATTGACATGATGAAGAGCTTATTCATTAATGTGCCTTTAGTGGAGGCTCTTGAACAAATGCCGGGCTATACTAAATTCATGAATGACTTGGTGACAAAGAAACGGTCTATGGATTGTGAAACTATAAAGATGACTCATCAAGTTAGTGCAATAGTGCATTCAATGGCCCCAAAGCTTGAAGATCCTGGTGCTTTCACCATTCCTTGCACCATTGGGAGTGTGGATTTTGCTAAGGCTCTATGTGATTTGGGGGCTAGTATCAATTTGATGCCCTACTCAGTTTTCAAGACTTTGGGTATTGGGCAACCGAGGCCGACTTCCATGAGATTACAAATGGCGGATAGAACGATGAAGAGACCATTAAGTATTATTGGTGATGTTCTTGTCCGGGTGGACAAATTTATCTTGCTAGTTGGCTTTGTGATCTTGGACTGCGGGGTGGATTATGAAGTTCCTATCATATTGGGGAGACCTTTCCTTGCTACGGGGAAGACCTTAGTTGATGTGGAAATAGGGGAACTCACCTTCTGAGTGGGTGATGAAAAAATGGTCTTTCATGTGTGCAAGTCAATGAAGCAGCCCAACAGTACCGAGGTGTGCTCTTTTGTGGACCTTGTCACAGTAGTGATAGTTGATGACACCAGTGCAATGATCAATGTGGAGGACCCATTGGAGGCCGTGTTGTTGAATCTTGATGTCAATGATGATGAGGGCCGAGTGGAGTGTGTGAATGCTTTACATGGAATAGACTCTTACTCTTATGAGCCTAGGAAACTCTCTCTGGATTCTTGAGTCACTTTTAGAGGAGTTTGTGGGAAAAATTGGGTATTCATTTGTTGTTTTCTACTTCTTGTCACCCCCAAACGGATGGTCAAACCGAGGTAGTCGATAGATCATTAGGGAACGTGTTGAGGGCTACAGTGAAAGGGAATACACATCTTGGGAAGAACAATTGCCTTAGGTTGAATTTGCTTATAATAGATCTTTGCATTCTTCTACTTGCATGACACCTTTTGAGATTGTATATGGTTTTAACTCTTTGACTCCTTTGGATTTTACTCCTCTTTCCCAAGATGTTATTATTGATTTAGATGCACAAAAGAGAGTTGATGCCATGAAGATGATTCATCAAAGGGTCTATTTTTTATTAATTGTTTGGACCTAGATGTGGTACGCACACGAGGGACTTCTTTGAAATTAAGTGTTAAACCCAGTTACAGAATGTACACATGGTTAAAACATAATTATTTTGAAATTTAAAGGTATCGAGACGCAGAAATGCGCACATGACCCTTTATTACTTAATCATATCAATCCAAGGTTCGGGTATGAACACATGGGCTAATATTTAAAGTACATCTAAAGTTTTTCTAGCATTGTTATTTATTCGTCTCTTTCATATCCATGATATTTATTTGTTGATAAAAGAAAATATCACGTATAAATTTAGTTATTATCTTTAACTTTTAATAGTAATATTTTTACTTTCTTTGCAGGAAATAATTAACTAATGAAAAAAAGGAAAATGATTGACCTTTTTGAAATCTGGACACAAAGAGCAAAGTTTGTATTACCTAAGTTTGAATGAGACAAATCAAAATGTCAAATATGTGTGGAATCTAAGTATATTAAACATCCTTATTAAGTCAGTTGAAAGGAATTCAAATCCTTTAGACTTAATTCACACAGATATTTGCGTTATGAAGTCAATACCATCTCGCGGTGGAAAGAAGTACTCCCTCTGTTTCAATTTAGATGAGGTAGTTTGACTCGGCACAGAGTTTAAGAAAAATAAAAGACTTTTGAAACTTGTGGTCTTAAAAGCTTAAGGGGTAAAAGCTTTGTAGGACCAAGATATTTTTGTGATTATAAAAGCTTCTCATTAAGAGTAAAATGGGTAAAATGAAGAGTCTAAAGTTAAATTATTTTCAAATTTAGAAATACGTCATTTATTTTGGAATAGACTAAAAAGGAAAGTATATCATTTATATTGAAACGGGGGACGCGCCCCAATCCAATGGGATTGCGGAAAGAAAGAATCAATCATTAAAGGAGATAATGAACGTTTTGTTGATAAGTTCTAGTTTGCCATAGAATTTGTGTGTGTGTGTGGGGGGGGGGGGATCCATTCTTATGGTTAACCAGATACTAGACCGAGTACCCCATAGCAAAACGCAATCCATTCCATATGAAAAATGGAATGGAAGGAAGCCCAACTTAAATTATTTTAAAATATAGGGGTGTTTGGCAAAAGTGCAAGTTTCTAAACCCAAAAAGGTAAAGATAGGACCGAAAACTGTTGATTGTGTTTTTATAGGATATGTAAATAATAGTAAAGCATATAGATTTTTGGTTCATAAATCAGAAAATCCCGATATTCATAATAATACAGTTATAGAATCATATAATGCTGAATTCTTCGAAAATATATATCCATATAAAAAGGAATATGAGTCGATTGGTGAAGGATCTAAACGACCTGGGGAATAAACAAAAGAAAGTACGTCAAATCGGGAGTATCCAAGACGCAGTGTACGTTAAAGAACGTCTACTTCATTTTGGACCAGATTTTGTGACTTATTTATTGGAAAATGAGCCTCAAACATTTAAAGAAGTTATGTCTTCTTCCAAATGATTATTTTGAAAAGAAGCAGTCAATAGTGAAATAGAATCCATACTGAACAACCATTTATGAGAATAGATTGATCTTCCTCCCGACGATAATTTGTTGGGTTCTAAATGTATTTTTAAAAGGAAAATAAAAGATGATGACACTATTGACAAATACAAGGCAAGACTTGTGGTCAAAGAGTATAGACAACGAGAAGGTCTTGACTATTTTGATACATATTCTCCAGTTACAAGAATTACGTCCATACGGACGTTAGTAGCATTAGCTACGGTATATGGTCTTGAAATTCATCAAATGGGCGTTAAAACGACCTTCTTAAATGTAGTTTAGGAGGAAGAAATTTACATGGAACAACCTGAAGCGTTTGTGTCTCGGTAAAGAAAAGAAGTTATGTAGTCTTGTTAAGTCGCTTAACGGACTAAAACAAGCACCCAAATAATAGCATGCAAAATTTGACCGAATAATGTAGTCAAATGATTTTAAGATAAATGTGTATATATTAAAAATGTTCCAAATCATATAGTCATTGTTTGCTTATATATGGATGATATGTTGATAGTGAGTAATGACATTGCCAACATAAATGTAACTAAACGTATGCTAACTAACAAGTTTGATATGAAAGACTTTGGAATTGTCGATTTAATTCTGGGTATTAAGACCCATAAGACTGAGTTAATAAATGCGTATCAAATAGGCAGGTTGAGTTGATTTTGGACGAATCTAAATAGGCTGAGCTAATAAATGGGCAGATCAATGACCTGCCCAAAAGTTACTTGGGCTGAGCCAAGATGGGCTAAAATTTGGTCATAGCATAACCCGCCCAACTCTTATATAGCTTTAATTAATGTGTGTAAGAAAAAAGTTTAAGAATATTTTATCAAAGTTACTCAAGGATCAATTTGAGCTAAAAATCAGCCCTATTTAGATGAGTTGAGATGAGTACGTTGGGTCAAGTTGGACTGAGTTCAACAAATGGACCAGTAAATGACAGCCCAACTATGGATAGATTTGACGGATTAAATAGGTTTAGGCTCAAATTACCACCCTTACATGTTAGGCTTTATGTTTACTGACTTAAAATGTTGGATTCGCATCTACTCGTGATATTTAGTCCCGGCCTCAATGTTAATATTAGGTCGTGACAATTAATATTGGTAGTTGATTGTCGTGGAGATTCAGTGAATGCGAAGTGTTTAGGCACGGGTTGCGCATGATATGAAATTATTTAATTTAGTTTGCTTTCTCCTTTCTGCATTCTGTATGGTGACAGCAAACATGCCACGGATATGTAGTGTTGGAAGAACTGATATTTTTCTTCAAGATATTGGAGCCTTCAATTAGCAGCCATTGACTCCTTTCCGACTTTTAGATTATTTTAAATGTTTTCACATGCTTGAGCTTCTTTTCCAACTTTCAAATCGTATAAAATTGTAATATCAAACTGCAACTTCAATCTTGATCATGCACTAAACTAACTCCAATATGAAATAAGTAAAAGGGTAATCCGGTGCACTAAGCTCCCATTATGCGCGAGGTCCGGAAAAGGGTCAGACCATAAGAGTTAGCTTTACCCTATATTTGTGCAAGATGTTGTTTAATTTCCACGGCTCGAGCCCGTGACCTCATGGTCACAAGACAACAACTTTACCAGTTACGCCAAAGGCTCCCCTTCAATCTGAAACAAGTATTATAAAAAATCTTAATTGATCCATCTATCGTGAATAATCAAAGCAACACTTTAATTTTTGTCTTGAATAAAAATAAAAAAGGCGGCTCAATACACTAAGCATCCTGCATTCATGCAAGGTTCGGGGAAAGGGTCAATCAATAGGGCGTAATATAGGCAACCTATCCTAATTCCTAATGTAAGTATTAGTGGATGATTTAACGGCTCGAACTTATAACCTATAGGTCACACGAAAATAACTTTATCATTGCTCCAAAATTTCCCTTCAATATTATTTATTCATATTATTGAAGAAGGTAGAGAGTGACGTGACTATATACAAACAACCAATGTACTCATTTGATTTAATGGCAACACATGTAATATTAATGAGCTGAAAATGACTGTTTAATGAAGTCGAAATACTGAGTGCTTACGTAGACTTGTGGTTTACTTGAATTATCTATAAATAACAACAGGCTTTTGCATTTCATTTGCCATTGCCTAATGCCGTGATTCCTGGCTTACGCCTCTCAATTACTCTACCTCTCCATTTTGCCAAAGGTAATGCTCTTCTCTTACTTTTGTTGAATTACAGGTCGTTCATTGATGGGATTTTTTTTATTTCATCCGAAACAAGAGTTAAAAATGCTTTATTTTGTTTCATTCTCGTTCTTTGCTTTCTAATAACCACACTAGCCTTCCATGCAAGCTGTAGTACGCCCGGAAATCTTTTCAAACCTTAGTCAAGACTACTTAATTATTGTTGCACCCCAATCTCTAAAAGGAGAGGGTATTGAAAAACTAATTTAAAGTTGCAGTAGGAAATCTTAATCGTTTAGGATTTAATATTTACTAGTTTATATAATTCATATTTAAATAGGATTTGTAGTCAGAAATAGAATTAATATAGGAATAGACTTTCCTGTTTTTACTATTATAAATAGGGGTATTAGTAGTTTATTTTATGAGTGGAGATTTGTGAGAACGGCATAGAGGTTTCGTAGATTTATAAGAAAATATTTTCCTTAAGTGGGCGAGGGCTTTTTTGTGGTATTAATTGCAAACTCATCCCATTTTTCCATCCAAAATTTCCATAGTTTCTTTATATTCTCTCATTCTTGTCACTATGTTATTAACATGTCTTTATATGATAGATTTCAATGGTTCGTTTTCTTCCTAATTAGTCTAGTGTAACTGCAGAAAAGGTTATTCTTTTCTAGTATTTCTCATTTTATTAGTTTCACAAAAGAACTTGAGCATAGGTAGTGTTTCTGTGTTAACTGTCTTATGTTGTCCTGATTTAATAGATGAATTAAATTTTTGTCTTTATTTGTTAGTTTGAGATTTTAGTCATTAAGTTTCAGCCTAATGAAACCTCTCAAATTCCAGTCAACTCTAAATCTTTTTTGCCGTAATAATTTGTTCTATAGTTGTATTTTTTATGTCTGACGAATCTCATCTCTGTAGAGTTGGAGCTTTTATATCTTCAGACTTCAGTTCAATTTTTCTGGAAACAAAGAGCAATTAATTGAGCCAATTAGTTGAAATTACGTGTTAGTCATGTTAGTATATTTACTTTAGTTACAGTGCTTTCTAGGAGCGTTTTGGTCCTAATTGAGATTTATATGCCAACAAAAAATTATAAAGAACTTTTAGTGTTATTTTATTTTTATATAATATTAGATAGAGATAAGCTTAAACGGAGCGACAAGGACTAGGATTCATATACCCATCCCAATTTGCTTGTGACTAAGGAGGTTATGGTTTTAGTAATCGGAAAAGCAATTTCCAGTTCAAAATAATGGTTTTAACTTTTAACAGAATTTTTAGAGAAGGAGACGACATGTGTTTTATATTATCTTGGGACTTGGAATATTAGCTATTTTCTTGGATTTAGGTCTATTATGTTAATTAGCGATTCAATATTGTGTTTGTCATTTATGTTTTGAATTTATTTCCTTGTATTTTTAGGAAATCATAATTCATTTAGGAAACACATTGTTCTAATAAATTTGGGAAAGAAAATATATTATCGGGAAAACTTTTCTCCTATAAGTTTAGGACTACTTGAAATTTATATATAGGGGTTGTAAATTTGTAATTGGCGATTTATAGTGGAAAACTCTCTTCTTCTGTCCCGAGGACGCTTAACCAAACCTCGTTAAATCCTTATAATAGTTTTCTTCTCTATTTGCATTGTTGTGTGATTATGTGCTAGTTAAACCACGATCTTCCGCAACATTGTTCTTCTTCTAAATATTTAGGCTTCTTTTTGATTGTTTCATCAGAGCTTAAAATGCCATATGCAAATCCTGATCCAACCGATGAAGAAAGGGAACCATTTGCTGAGGTTGATCCATCCGGGAGGTTCGGCCGATACACCGAGCTACTAGGTCATGGTGCAGTGAAGAAAGTGTACAGGGCATTTGACCTAGAAGAAGGCAGAGATGTGGCCTGGAATCAGATTAAGTTGAGCAAATTCAGCGACACGCCTTATATCATCGATAAGATCCATTCTGAGATTGCATTGTTGAAGAACTTGAAGAATGACAACATCATAGTACTATATCATGTCTGGAAAGACAATGAACATAACATCCTCAATTTCATTACTGAGGAATGTGCCTCCGGTAATTTGAGAGATTATAGGAAGAAGCATCGTCATGTTTCGATTAAGGCGTTGAAGAAGTGGTCTAGGCAAATACTACAGGGCTTGGATTATCTACACACTCATGATCCTTGTGTTATTCATAGAGACCTGAATTGCAGTAACATCTTTATCAATGGGAATGTTGGAAAGGTAATTAATCAACTCTTTCAATTTATCTTCAGTTAATATAGCTTATTGTTGCTGTCTTCATGTAGTTAAATGGTAGTTATTCTGGAAATTCAAAAATTATATGTGCAGTGCGCGCGCGCGTGTGAAAAACCACTAGAATTTCAACAAATATTAAATTTGAACCTATAATTTCAAAAGTACAATAAATTCAGTACCTTAAATTTGAACGCATCAAGTTTAAATCTCGGATCTGCTTCTGACAGATGTCGAGTACACTCTTCATTTGTATGAACATAGTCTAGTCAAAGGATATGACACCGGTGTGATTATTGTTTATGGATCCTTTAAAGGGCAGAGCATCCCGGTGCACAAAGTATCCCCCATTTACGTATGATCCAGATAAGGGTCACACCCCTAGGGCTGTGATATAGACAGTCTACCTTAATACAGGCATTAGTGGCTGCTTTCATGACTCGAACCCGGCCCGTGACCTATAGGTCACACAGATATAACTTTACCGTTGCTCCAAGGTTCCCCTTCTTATGGATCCTTGAAAATATGCAAAAATAGGTTAGAAGTTGAACATACTTGTATAGGATCTGAACTGAACTTTGATACTCGTATTCATCTTGTAAAACTGGGGGTTTTGCTTTCCTGAAAACAGTGCAACACGCTAATAGTAGTTCTTATGTTTATATAGGTAAAGATCGGTGATCTTGGCTTGGCAACAATCGTGGGGAAGAACCATGCAGCACATACATTGCTCGGGACACCAGAGTATATGGCACCAGAGCTATATGAAGAGAACTATACAGAGTTGGTGGATATATACTCATTTGGAATGTGTTTGTTAGAAATGGCCACAATGGAAATACCATATAGTGAATGTGACAGTATAGCCAAGTTGTACAGGAAGGTGACATCTGGCATAAAGCCTCAAGCTTTTAACAAATTGAGTGATCCAGAATTGAAGGCTTTCATTGAAAGGTGCATTGGACAACCAAGAGCA
Source organism: Nicotiana tabacum (assembly GCF_000715075.1). Classification (NCBI taxonomy): domain Eukaryota; kingdom Viridiplantae; phylum Streptophyta; class Magnoliopsida; order Solanales; family Solanaceae; genus Nicotiana; species Nicotiana tabacum. Next base: position 154,960,582 of record NC_134089.1, on the reverse strand, counting down.
AGACCATCTGCTGCTGAGTTGCTTAAGGATCCATTCCTTTCTGATGTTGTTAAATATGAAAATGATCTCAATTAATAATTGCCCTTTGTCCAAATATTTACAAATATTATTCTTTGTAACCCAAGATTATTCAGGAAATCATTTTCTTAATTCCTATTATAATTCAATGATCACTCTAGGTAGAGGCGAATGGAGCTATTATATGCTAAGGCTGCAATTGAACCTAGTATTTTTGACACAGAATATATATATATAACAAATATTATATTTTGAACCCATAATTTTGTTAGTGCAATCAGTCCCGCTCGAAACTTTAAAGGTTGACTCCATCAAATTTAAATTCTGAATTCGCCTCTTATTCCATATTCAAGAAACAATCTAGATGTCTCACCTCAATTATAAATTTGTCTCGGTGTTGCTATTCTATTTGAAAAAAATAAGATCTAAAGAGTATATCCTGAAATTTTTTATGCACGTATATATACCACAAATTTCATTTTTTCAAACTAATTGACATGCAATTTTACACCTGCACTTATAACTAAATAAAAAAAATAAAATTTATACACACATCATATTATAAATATAAAGTAAAAAGCTAAAATTAATGCAAAATTGTGAAATTGCAGTGCGAGAGACAGCACCATAAGGTGAACTAGTATAGCGGTAAGTACTCATTTATCTTTAATCAGAGGATTTAGGTTCGAGGCCAGAGTATGAAGTCGCATTTGTTATGGAGCAATCCCCCCCCCCCCCCAATATGGAACTTCCTCACTTGAATCCGAACATAGTCGGACTCCAATGCGGGTATCAAACACCGAGCAAAAAATCGAAAAAAAGGGTATGATATTCAATAACATAGTAGATGGGCCCCATCTTTCTTTCCTTTTGTTTTTCTTCCTAGAGAAAATGTGGTACGTCTGTTCGACCAAAAAATGTTAGGCTTTTTTTATTGAACTAAATAAATAGAAAGATTTGAGGTAAATCCTAGCCAAAGATAATTTATTCTAGATATGAGATAGAAGATAATAATAAACAGGCATAGCTGAACATAAAGTTTAACTATAACAATGATTGAATCCCATAATGTAAGAAAAGGACGATGATTTCTATAATATTAAATGATAACGAAGAATACATAGATGAAAAGGGTCACCGTTTCTTAACAAGGCTGACCCCCATACATTTGATATGATGCAACTAATGATGGATACTGAGGATCTAAGCTCCTTTCGTCCTTTCTCCTTGTCGAGGAGACATAGATGAAGATCCATCTTCATCTGTAAAACATGTCCATATGAGTGTGTGAGATTTTTGCCCCCCTCACCCCCTTAGTTACTCTCTCCTATGATATTTATACAAAAGCACTTTCTTTATCCAACAGTCCTTAACCGGAGTACTTAAGTTCTTGAATATCCTGTGGAATATTCCTCTGAAAATATCTAAGGGCTGAACTAGCCGTTCAGGCCGAATGGAGTGCTCGACCTTGACCACAGTCGAATCACTCATTAGTGTATTGCTTCTCATACGTGACCTTGGCTTGGTTAGTTCTTGGTCGTCCTCCCTTAAGTAAGATTCTTCTGTTTAGATTTCGACATATACAGTTAGTCCCTCCGCCCGTCGAGGTAGCCTTTGGGCGAGCTCGGTGGACGGACTACGCCAGTTGCAATTTTTGAGAAATCTGAGAACGTTGGCCGAAGAGTGATTCCCCTTTGTTGGTGAGGTAGCAAGGTGATGCTTCAAAAGCCACACCTGACTATTACATCAGTTTGAAATGACAGTTTCTTCATGCATCATTATGGCGCACGTTCCCCATACGTTACATCGTTTCCCTCGCTTCTTCCGTTTCGAAGTTAATGAGGCGGCGTTTGGGCTTTCTTGATTAGGGTGCCTGTGTTCTTATAAATAGAGATATGCACTCCTCATTTGAATTGATGTGTTTTTAGAGCCCTTGAAGCCCGAATTCTTCTCTTCTTCGAATTTTCAGCTTCTATGTTTTCTTCCTCTCCTTAGTATCCTTTGCTACTGTTACCTCCTTCGCCTTTGTACTTCTTTTTCACAAAATCAGAAAAATGGCCAATGCTTCCTCTGACCCTGTGATGTTGGCTGCGGATGCACCTCCCCGTGAGGAAGGGGTAGCCACGGTGGAAGATGAAAACTTTCCCACTGTGGACGAGATAATCCCACGCTCCGGGATGGCTAGATCAGACTTTAAAAGCCTGCCTGAGGATGAACCTGAACCGTCATCACTACGATGGATTTGACGACGATCACTGCACTTAGAACTAAGTGGTGGATCTCGGCCCATGTTGAAATAGTTCTCGCTGGTAGTGATGTAGTCCAAACACACCGCCCGGGGTACGACGTATTTTACGCGTACCCATTTGTCGTTGGCTACACGCTTCCTCTTCCCTCATTAGTAGAGGATTTTTTCCTCTTTTACAATATGTGCCCGGCTCAGCTCTCTCCATACATATACAAGCTTTTCCTCATGCTTATCAAATACGCGGAGTTGTCCAGCCGTGGTATTTCTCTACGCCATGTGCTTCACCTCTTCGCCCCAAGTTTTCACAGCAGCGTGATGATTCATATACGCCATTGGGGGACCAAGGGGTTGGTAGTGAAGATGGACGACAAAAGTAATCGTCATTTTTGGGAAAATTTATTCTACGTGAAGATGGCGCACATGGTATCGAACCCTAGTGGATTCCCCGAGTAGTGGAATTTTTCTCATAAGTGTTTCCCTTCTAAAATGACCGTTGTTTACTTTGGGGATAATCTGATCATTCTTTTTCTTTCTTTGCAGCCCAACGGATCCTCCTTCACCAGTTGTTGACATTCGCGACTAGGTGAGTCGGGTTTTGCCCCATACTATGGGGATTCACGAGTGGTCGCACTTTAATGAGTGGTTCGGGCGTAACCTATGGTCGGTGAGTCACCTTCATCTTCGATTGCTGACTTTTATACCATTATTTATATCCTCTTATCTCTCTACTTTGTTTACAGGTCGGAGGGCGGCAAGGAGGGTGAGGCTCCTACGCCTGCTTTCCGGCAGTTGGGTATCTCAGCCGAGCCCGTTCTTGCTGTGGCTGCAAGTGAACCCACTCAGACTGCCGTTATCTTGCATACTTTGACTTTGCGCGGGCTTGGCTGCCCAGATGCCTCTCCCTTGGCTGGGGTTCCGGCTCCCGCAGTTCATTTGGTGGACGAGTTGTTGGAGGACGAAGATGATGGGGCCCCTTTAAAGAGACGGAGGATAGTGGCTGAGACCGAGGGACCTTCGAGTGGTGAACTCGTGTTGGTGGTGTCTGAACCGGATGGGGGTACTAGTTTGGGCATTGAGACCGTGCCTCCTCCGATCGTGGAGATGACTTCTTTGGAAGGGGGACAGAGCTCGAAGGTTGCCACGATCATTCCAAGTGGTCCGTCGACTTCACAACAGGCTTGTTCCTTCTCTTCATCCAACGAGAGGGAAAATGGCGTGGTTGTAGATGACTACGAGTCTGGTTCGGATATTAACCCCGAGGACATAAGAATGTTTGAAGAAGGTTTCACTCGGGTGGAAGCGGGAACAGACAGTTCCTCCCGCGTGATCTAGATTTCCCTAGACTTATACTTGTTGGAGTACATAGAAATCCTGGTGCCCCAATTTGTTGTTCTTTGTTCCGCTACCGAAAATAGGGCCCTTCAGGAGATCAGCGATGCTGGCCTATCACGGGGCGTAGCCGGAATGGCTTTGAGGGTGAGTTCTTTATTGCTTTCTTCGTTTCACGTCTTCTACTCTTGCTGACTTTTCTCTGTCCTCTTTTCTTTCTTCAAACTTTCATTTTGGAGACTGAGAGTCTCTGTCGCGAGGAAAAGCGGGCTGCCATTTTCTAGAAGGTAGTTTCAAAGTACTGCCAATACCGTGATAAGTGCTGCAAGATGCATGCACGACTTAGGGAGGGTGGCGATCCTCAATCCCTTAGGGAAGAGTGGGAGCGAAAGGACAAGGACCTGATGTGGTCCATGGGCATATGCAACGAATTTGAGGGGATGCTTAGGGCTAAAAAAGAAGAGCTCGAGGTGGGCAAGGGCGTTTCGGATGAGTGTGTTGATCTTCAGGTGAAGGTGGTCGCCATGCGGGCGGAGCTTGAGCAGAGTGATTCTAGGGTCGCCGGTCTTAGTGTTGAGATGGTGGAGAAGGCGACCGAAGTGGAGCAGAAGGCGGCCGAGTTGGAGAGAGCCGAAGGAACCCGAGTAGCGGCTTTGGTGAGGGCTGTGGCATTGAAGGATTCTATCTGCATTCTCGATTCTGAGCGCGCAACTGATATATGAACGACTACTCTAAGGGAGGCATAGCTTGATGAGAGAATTGGTGAGCTTGAGGGAGAAATCTCGACCCTGGATGATCAAATTGCTGCTCTCGAGGCTGAAAGAGCTTGATTGTTGTCTTCGACTCCTCTCGCGTCCGTCCTTCGTCATTTATACGAGATGTGGATACATGCTGAGGCTTAGTGGGATATATATAAGGGCTTGTTGGCAGCAGGGAGAATTCCAGAAGCCGCTTTTAAAGAAGTTCGTGTCAAAGCGCGTGAGGCTTGGCTTGCCTATGGCTATGACCCCGCCACACCAGAGGCTGATGGAGAAGACGAAGCTGAGGAGGATGATGGAGAAGACGAGGTTGAGGATGGGATTGCCTTTGATAATGAGCTTTCTGATGGAGAGGGCGATGGGGGAGGTGAAGTCGTTGAACCGAGCGGTCAAAGAGATAATAGCGTGGATGATACCGAGTCAAGCTTTTGTACTTTTAATTTTCCCATTTGTACTTGGTTGGTTGGGTGGGGGCCTCTTTTGGACCTTTGTAAGACGCTTTCTTTTGCTTTTTTCTTTTGAATGAAATAGTTGGTTCGTTTGATTGTATGTCCTTGGCTTTTCCTTTTTCGAACTTCTTGGACTCTTTCGCAGTAAGTCCTTGGCTTTTGATTTGAGTAAGGTCAAATTTTGACTCGTCAATTCAAGGAAGTCAAATTTGATTTGTAAGTTCGAGCGAGGTCAGATTTGACCCGCTGATTCGAGCGAGGTCAAATTTTGACTTGTTAATTCGAGATAAGTCGAATTTTGACTCGTCAATTCAAGCAAAGTCAAATTTGATTTGTAAGCTCGAGCTAGGTCAGATTTGACCTGTTGATTCGAGCGAGATCGAATTTTGAATTGTACATTCGAGCGAAGTCAATTTGATTTGTGAATTCGAGCGAGGTCGAATGTAGACTTAGAAAATGATTCAAGTGAGATCATATGTATATTTTCTTTGCGTTGGTGCGATTGTATACATTTGACATTGCATAAGAACGTCATACTGCTTTGTTTATTCATTTGAGAATTATGACAACCCAACCAGTTGTCTAATGAGTTACCGCTCTATTTTCCCCATTTTTGCTTCTTACTACTTTGTCTATCGATTCTAGGTATGATTGTGTTGGTTGACTCGGGTTCGGAAAGGTTTTGAGAAGGTTTGAGACACTTAGTCTCTTTTGAGGAAGCTTAAGTTGGAAAAATCAACCAGATGTTGACTTATGTGTTAGAGGGCTCGGATGTGAGTTCCGATGGTTCGGATAGCTTTAGGAGGTGATTTGGGACTTAGGAGCATGATCGGAATTTGTTTTGAAGGTCCGGAGTAGATTTAGGCTTGAATTGACGAAATTGGTATTTTGGCATTTTCCGGTTGATAGGTGAGATTTTGACATAGGGATCGGAATGGAATTCTGGGAGTTGCAGTAGTTCTGTGGTGTCATTTGGGATGTGTGTGCAAAATTTCAGGTCATTCGGACGTGGTTTGGTATACTTTTTGATCGAAAGCGTAATTCGGAAGATTTTGGAAACTTAGGTTTGAATTCGATGTGTTTTTGTTGATTCGATGTTATTTGAGGTGTTTTGAAGATTGGTACAAGTTTGCGTAGTGGTATATGATATGTTTATGCTTTTGGTTGAGGTCCTAGGGGCCTCGGCGTGATTTCAGGTGGTTGACGAAAAATTTGGAAGTTGGTTGTGACAGCTGAAGTTTTCCCATTGCTGTCATAATCGCGCCTGTGGCTAGAGCACCGCAGGTGCGTTCTCGCAGAAGCAAGATTCGTGTCGTAGAAGTGGAAAGGGTTTGGGAAGCCAGAAACCGCAGAAGTGGTTGAAGAACTGCACCTGTGATGGCGCAAGTGCGGATTGGAATCGCAGATGCGAAAGTAGTGGCTTAAGTGAAAGACCGCAGAAGCGGCATTTTGGACCGCAAAAGCGGTACCGTAGAAGCGGTAAAAGGGCCGCAGATGAAAAATGCGTGGGCCAGAAGGTATAAATTATTTCCTTCGCGAATCTTGGGTTATTTCACCATTTCTAAGTCAGTTTTGGAGCTTTTTGGGAGATTTTGAAGAGGGATTCAAGGGATATCATCTGGAGGTAAGATTGTTAAACCTAAAACTCGTTCCTATGGTATTATTTCACAGATTAGGGCTGTAATTAATGGAATTTTAGGGTTAAAATTGGGGAACTAGGGCTTGGTATTGGAGACCTAGACTTGAGAATTTGAGGGACCATTTGTGGTCGGATTTTGGGACTTTTATATTTATGAACTCGTGGGGAGATAAAGAATCTATTAGTGTGAATTTTATCGAATTCCGAGATGTGGGCCCGGGGTCGGGTTTTGGTAATTTCGGGATTTGTGTTGTAAATTGATTATTTTTGCATGGGCTTCGTTCCCTTAACGTGTTTTGATGTCGTGATTCTAATTTTGGATATATTTGACGCGAGTTGAGGCCGATTCGAGGGGCAAAGGAATCGCGGGCTAGAGTTTAGACCGGATTGAGGTAAGTAATGATTTTAAATATTGTCCTAATGGTATGAAACCCCGGATTGCACATCGTGGTGCTATATTGAGGTGACGCACACGCTAGATGACGAGCGTGGGGTCGGGCACCATTGGGGATTGTCACTTAGTCCATCCCGAATGACTGTTTTATCGCGTATTTGATTGAAAACTATTTTCTATCATTATGTTTTGGGCTGAATGCCATATTTAGGCCTCGTGCCGACTATTTGGACCCTTAGGGGATTTTTACTGATATTTCCTCACTTTTTTGACTTTATACTTGAACTCAGTCATGCTATATTCTACTGTTTCCAAAACTCAACCATGTTTACTCTGCTTTAACACTTAAAATGATATTTTGGGCTGAGCACCATATTTTACTGTTGCCCGAGTGACTTATGAGATTCTGATTGAGTAAGGCCGAGGGCCTATGTTGTGAGGAAACACTAATTATGATTATGAGGCCGAGGGCCTGAGATTTGTACGCCACGAGGTGGCTTGTTGATATGAGGCCCAGATCCTATGTGATTATGCCTCGAGATGGCTTGATATTGCGCTTGGGCCATAAGGGGCCCCTCTAGGAGTCTACACACCCCCAGTGAGCACGGCTACCCATTGTGATATGAGATACAGCCCGGGGGGCTGGTATCGTTCCATGATATTGCCCCAGGGGGCGGATTTTGTTGACATTGTGCCCGAGGGGTAGTTCTTTTTGTGTTTATCTTTCCTAGTTGCCTATCATTTACTTGCTTAACTGTTAAAAAGGCATTTCAAAGAAGTTTAAACTGAACTGAAGTGACTTTACATATATTCATTGTTTCATTGCTTTTACCGGCCTTTACTGCTTCTTTATAGCCCGTTGATGTGCCTTTATGTGATTTCTTATTTTCTCAGTCTGTATTTATTATTATTACTTACTGAGTTTGAGTACTCACTTTACTCCTTGCACCCCATGTGTAAATTCAGGCGCATTAGGTACTGCTTGCGAGGGTTGAGAGTTGTTCAGCAGATTCCGGAGATTCACTAGGTAGCTGCCCGGCGATTCGCAGCCCAATGCTTCTCTATCTTATTTCCTTCTGTTTTAGTTATGTAATAGTTGAGTAGACTCTTTCATACTTATATTATTATTATAGATGCTCATGACTGGTGACACCCCGATGTCGGGCTATGTCATTTTCCACAAACTATAGTATTTACTTTATTTTGGGATGTATTATTATAATTAAGACTTAGTTCTATCATTTAATTGCTTAAAAATGAATTTGGAGTGTGTCGGCTGTCCTTGTCTTCACGAGAGGCGCCATCACGACCGGGTCCGGGTTTAGGGTTGTGATAAGTTGGTATCATAGCCTAGGTTACATAGGTCTCACAAGTCATGAGCAGGTTTAGTAGAGTCTCGTGGATCGGTATGGAGACGTTTGTATTTATCCTCGAGAGGCTACAAAACCTTTAGGAAAACTTCATACCCTTGAAATTTTTGTCGTGCGAATTTGTTGATCCGAGTACTAAACTTCTGCTATTCTATTCTCTCACAGATAGTGAGGACACGCGCTACCGATCAGGATGGACGACCACCAGTACCACTAGTTATGGCCACTAGAGGCCTAGGACGCGGTCGTGGTCGCAGTAAGGGCAGGGGTGTGGCCCGCGCAGCAGCTAGGGAAACACCTGCAGATCCACCAGTCGCCCTAGTTCGGGATTAGGTCCCAGTTGTGGATGCTCCAGCAGCACCAGCTCAAGCACCAGCTATTCCCATTATGATTTCAGGTCTTCAGGAGGCCTTGGCTCAGATTCTATCAGTTTGCACTGGCTTAGCTCAGGCGGTCTCAGTTACTACAGCCGCAACTACTTCTTAGGCCGGGGGAGGCATTCAGACTCCCGCCGCTCACACACCTGAGCAGTTCGTGTAGTGACTTCAAACACCGGGGGCACATCCAGCCCAGCCGGTTACAGCTGCTCAGGACAATGTAGTTCCTGCCATGCTAGAGGATGAGCAACATAGGTTGGAGAGGTTTGGTAGACTTCAGCCTCCAACTTTTAGTGGTGCAGAGGGCGATGATGCCTAGGGTTTCTTGGATAAGTGTTAGAGGATGCTTCTTACATCGGGTATTCTAGAGACCAGCAGGGTCGCTTTCACTACTTATCAGTTTTCTGGAGATGCCATCACTTGGTGGGAGGCTTTTGAGAGGCATAGGCATGTTGGTGCAGCACCCCTTACCTGGCAGCAGTTCTTTGTTCTCTTTTTGGAGAAGTATGTGCCACAGTCTTGCAGAGAGGAGCTGCACAGGTAGTTTGAGTGGTTGCGTTAGGGGGAGATGACTGTGACACAGTATTAGATAAGGTTCTCCGAGTTAGCTCGCCATGCAATTTGGTTGGTTCCGACAGATAGAGAGAGGATTAGGAGGTTTGTTGATGGCCTCACTTATCAGTTTCGTATTCTTATGACCAGAGAGAGGGTGATTGGTGCTACTTTTGAGAAGGGTGTAGACATTGCTCGAGAGATTGAGTCAGTTCATTGCCAGGAGCGAGAGGAGAGAGAGGCCAAGAGGCCTAAAGGATCTGGTAGTTATAGTGGTGCTCCTTCGAGAGGCCGTCAATTTAGGCATGCTCCACTAGCTCGCCTAGGTTATTGTGGGGCATCATCGGGTCATGGTTCTCACAGTTCCCATCAGGGCCAGTCATCACTCAGTGCCCTTCTAGCTCAGAGTTCGTCCCGTGCTCCATCAGTTTAGGGATCTTCTATGTCAGGTACATCTGCTAGTCATTCCGAAGCTAGGGTTCCCTTCAGTCCTTGTCTCCAACACCCGGGAGTTGCTATGAGTGTGGAGAGATGGGCCATATATGGAGGCAATGTCCTCATCGCCTTGCGAGTTCATCTCAATAGAGGAGTCAGCCATCGGCTTCAGCACCAGTTACTTCACCACCACCCGCCCAGCTAGCTAGGGGTGGAGGTCAGTCAGCTAGGGGTCGCCCTAGAGGGGGAGGTCGATCAGGTGGAGGTCAGGCCCATTTCTATGCACTTCCAGCTAGAACCGATGCTATTATTACAGGTATTGTTTCAGTCTGCCACAAAGATGCCTCTGTATTATTTGATCCCGGTTCCACCTTTTCTTATGTGTCATCATACTTTGCTCGTTATTTGGATACGCCCTGTGAGTCTCTTATTTTATCTGTTCATGTATCTACTCTGGTGGGCGATACTGTTGTTGTAGACCGTGTGTACTGGTCGTGTGGTGTGACTATTGGGGGTCTGGAGACCCGAGTGAATCTTTTGCTATTATATATGGTGTATTTCGATGTTATTTTGGGCATGGATTGGCTATCTCTGTGTCATGCTATTCTGGACTGTCATGCTAAGACAGTGACATTGACTATACCGGGTGTGCCACGGATTGAGTGGCGAGGTTTGACTGATTATGTTCCCAGTAGGGTAATCTCATTCTTGAAGGCCTAACTATGGTTGGGAAGGGTTGTCTTTCGTATCTAGCCTTTGTGAGGGATGTCGGTGCAGAGACTCCCAGTATTGATTCTGTTCCAGTTGTGAGGGATTTTCCTGATATATTTCTCGTAGACCTGTCGGGCATGCCACCGGATAGGGATATTGACTTTGGTATTGACCTAGTGTCGGGCACTCAGCCCATTTCTATTCCTCCGTATCGTATGGCACCAGCGGAGTTAAAGGAGTAGCTTCAGGAACTCCTTGATAAGGGGTTCATTCGACCTAGTGTGTCACCTTGGGATGCGCCGGTTCTATTTGTGAAGAAGAAGGATGGTACTATGAGGATGTGCATTGATTATAGGCAGTTGAACAAAGTAACATCCTTTGCCTCGCATTGATGATTTATTCAACCAACTTTAGGGAGCGAGAGTGTTCTCCAAGATTGATCTCTGTTCAGGTTATCACCAATTGAAGATCAGGGACTTGGATATTCTTAAGACACCTTTTAGGACCTGATATGGTCACTACGAGTTCTTGGTGATGTCTTTTGGGTTGACTAATGCCCCAGCAACGTTCATGCATTTGATGAACAACGTGTTCCAGCCTTATCTCGACTCGTTTGTCATAGTCTTCATTGATGATATTATGGTGTATTCGCGTAGTCAGGAAGAACACGCAGAGCATTTGAGAGTTGTGTTATAGAGATTGAGGGAGGGGAAGCTTTATGCAAAATTCTCCAAGTGTGAGTTTTGGCCCAGTTCAGCAACTTTCTTGGGGCACGTGGTGTCCAGTGAGGGTATTCGATCAGGTTGATCCGAAGAAGATAGAGGCAGTTCAGAGTTGGCCCAAACCGTCCTCAGCCATAGAGATTCACAACATTCTTGGTTTGGTAGGATATTATTGCTGATTTTGTTCAGGGATTCCCATCTATCGCATTTCCCTTGACCAAGTTGACTCAAAAGGGTGCTTCATTTGTATGGTCGGATGAGTGTGAGGAGAGCTTTTAGAAGCTCAAGACAGCCTTGACCATAACCCTAGTGTTAGTTTTGCCATCAACTTTAGGTTTATATACTGTGTATTGTGATGCTTCGAGAGTTGGTATTGGTTGTGTATTGATGCAGGAGAGTAGAGTTATTGCTTATGCTTCTCGTTAGTTGAATCCCAATGAGAAGAACTACCTTGTTCATGATTTGGAGTTGGTTGCCATTGTGCACGCGTTGAAGATTTGGAGACATTACTTGTATGGTGCATCTTGTGAGGTGTTTACTGATCATCGTAGTCTCCAACATTTGTTCAAGTAGAAGGATCTCAATTTGAGGCAGCGGAGGTGGTTGGAGTTGCTAAAGGATTATGATATTACTATATTGTACCATCCAGGGAAGGCCAATGTGGTGGCTGATGCTTTGAGCCGAAAAACGGTGAGTATGGGGAGTTTGGCATATATTCCAGCTTGGGAGAGACCTCTTGCGGTTGATGTTCAGGCCTTGGCCAATCGTTTCGCGAGGTTAGATATTTCGGAGCCCAGTCAGGTATTGGCTTGTGCGGTTTCTCGGTCTTCCTTATATGATTGCATCAGAGAGCGCCAGTATGATGATCTAAATTTGCTTGTCCTTAAGGATAAAGTTCAGCACGATGATGCTAGAGATGTGACCATTGGTGATGACGGGGTGTTGAAGATACAGGGCCGGATATGTGTGCCCAATGTGGATGGGCTTCGGGAGTTGATTCTGGAGGAGGCCCATAGCTCGCGGTATTCCATTCATCCGGGTGCCGTGAAGATGTATCAAGATCTGAGATGGCAATATTGGTGGAGGATAATAAAGAAAGACATTTTGGAATTTGTAGCTCAGTGTCTCAATTGTCAGCAGGTGAAATATGAGCATCAGAGACCAGGTGGCTTGCTTCAGCAGATGGATATTCTAGAGTGGAAGTGGGAGCAGATCACCATGGACTTTTTAGTTGGGCTCCCACGGACTTTGAATAAGTTCGATGCTATTTGGGTGATTGCGGATCCGCTGACCAAGTTCGCACACTTCATTCCTGTGGTACTACCTATTCTTCAGAGTGGTTGGCAGAGATCTATATCCGGGAGATTGTTCGTTTGCATGGTGTCCCAGTTTCCATCATTTCAGATAGGGGCACTCAGTTTACTTCGCAGTTTTGGAGGTCTGTGCAGCGAGAGTTGGGTACTCAGGTTGAGTTGAGAACAACTTTTCACCCTCAAACGGACAGACAGTCCGAGCGCACTATTCAGATATAGGAGGACATGTTGCATGCTTTTGTCATTGATTTCAGAGGGTCATGGGATTAGTTTCTACCACTCGTAGAGTTTGCTTATAACAACAGCTACTAGTCGAGTATTCAGATGGCTCCATATGAGGCTTTGTATGGGAGGCGGTGTAGATCTCCAGTTGGTTAGTTTGAGACGGGTGAGGCTAGGCTATTGGGGATAGACTTGGTGCAGGATGCTTTAGAAAAGGTGAAGGTAATTCAGTAGAGGCTTCGTACAACACAGTGGAGACAAAAGAATTATGCGGACAGGAAGGTTCAGGATGTGTCCTACATGGTCGGTGAGAAGGTCCTATTGAAGGTTTCACCCATGAAGGGTGTTATGAGATTTGAGAAAAAGGGTAAATTGAGTCCTCGGTTTATTGGGCCTGTTGAGGTGCATCGAAGGGTTGGGGATGTGGCTTATGAGATTGCTTTGCCACCCAGCTTGTCGAGTGTGCATCAGGTATTTCATGTTTCTATGCTCCGGAAGTATATTGGGGATTTGTCTCATGTTCTGGATTTCAGCACAGTGTATTTAGATGGCGATTTGACTTATGGTGTGGAGTCAGCAACTATTTTAGGGTGTTAGGTTTGAAAGTTGAGATCCAAGGATATAGCTTTAGTGAAGGTGCAGTGGAGAGGTCGACCAGTGGAGGAGGCTACCTAGGAGACCGAGCGGGAGATGCGGAGAAGATATTCTCGCCTGTTTGAGGCTTCGGGTATGTTTCTTGACTCGTTCGAGGACGAACGTTTGTTTAAGAGGGGGAGGATGTGACGACCTGGCCAGTCATCTCATGAGTTACCACTACGTTTCTCCCATTTCTTCTTTTTACTGCTTTGTTTATTGGTTCTAAGTGTGATTGGGTTAGTTGGCTCAGGTTCAGAAAGGTTTTGAGAAGGTTTGAGACACTTAGTCTCTTTTGAGGAAGCTTAAGTTAGAAAAGTCAACTAGTTGTTGACTTATGTATTAGATGGCTCGGATGTGAGTTCCGATGGTTTGGATAGCTTTGGGAGGTAATTTGGGACTTAGGAGCATGATCGGAATGTGTTTTAGAGGTCCGGAGTAGATTTAGGCTTGAATTGGCGAAATTAGTGTTTTGGCGTTTTCTGGTTGATAGGTGAGATTTTTATATAGGGGTCGGAATGGAATTCCGGGAGTTGGAGTAGTTCTGTGGTGTCATTTGGGATGTGTGTGCAAAATTTCAGGTCATTCGGACGCGGTTTGGTATACTTTTTGATCGAAAGCCTAATTCGGAAGATTTTGGAAACTTAGGTTTGAATCCGATGTGTTTTAGTTGATTCGATGTTTTTTGAGGTGTTTTGAAGATTGGTACAAGTTTGAATAGTGGTATATGATATGTTTGTGCTTTTGGTTGAGATCCCGGGGGCCTCGGGGTGATTTCGGGTGGTTGACGGAAAATTTGGAAGTTGGTTGTGACAGCTGAAATTTTCCCATTGCTGTCATAACCGCACCTACGGAGCCGCAGGTGCGGTCTCACAAAAGCGAGATCGAGTCGTAGAAGCGAAAAGGGCCTGGGAAGGCAGAAACCGCAGAAGCAGTTGAAGAATCGCACCTGCATGGCGCAGGTGCGGATTAGAACTGCAGATGCGAAAGTGCGGGCTTAAGTGAAAGGCTGCAGAAGCGGCATCTTGGATCGCAGAAGCGGTAAAAGGGCCACAGATGTGAAATGCCTGGGCCAGAAGGTATAAATTATTTCCTTCGCGAATTTTGGATTGTTCCACCATTTCTAAGTCGGTTTTGGAGCTTTTTGGGAGATTTTAAAGAGTGATTCAAGGGATATCGTCTGGAGGTAAGATTGTTGAACCTAAAACTCGTTCCTATGGTATTATTTCATGGATTAGGGCTGTAATTAATGGAATTTAAGGGTTAAAATTGGGAAAACTAGGGCTTGATATTGGAGACCTAGACTTGAGGATTTGAGGGACCATTTGTGGTCGGATTTTGGTACTTTTGATATGTATGAACTCGTGGAAGGGAGATAAGAAATCTATTGATGTGAATTTTATGGAATTCAGAGATGTGGTATCGGGGGTCGGGTTTTGGTAATTTCAAGATTTGTGATGTAAATTGATTATTTCAGCATGGGCTTCGTTCCTTTAGCGTGTTTTGACATCGTGATTTGGATTTTGGATAGATTTGATGCGAGTTGAGGCCGATTCGAGGGGAAAAAGCATCGCAGGCTAGAGTTTGGACCAAATTGAGGTGAGTAATGATTTTGAATGTTGTCCTGAGGGTATAAAACCCCGGATTGCACATCGTGGTGCTATATTAAGGTGACGCACACGCTAGATGACGAGTGTGGGGTTGTTCATCGTTGGGGATTGTGACTTAGTCCATCCCGAATGACTTTTTTATCACGTATTTGATTGAAAACTATTTGCTATCATCATGTTTTGGGCTGAATGCCATATTTGGGTCTTGTGCCTACTATTTGGACCCTTAGGGGATTTTTACTGATATTTCCTCAGTGTTTTAACTTTATACTTGAACTCAGTCATGTTATATTCCACTGTTTCCATAAACCAGCCATGTTTACTCTACTTTAACACTTAAAATGATATTTTGGGCTGAGCATCATGTTTTACTGTTGCCCAGGTGGCTTATGAAATTCTGACTGAGTAAGGCCGAGGGCCTATGTTGTGAGGAAACACTGATTATGATTATGAGGCCGAGGGCCTAAGATTTGTACACCACGAGGTGGCTTGTTGATATGAGGCCGAGAGCCTATGTGATTATGCCACGAGATGCCTTGATATTACGCTTGGGCCGTAAGGGTCCCCTCTAGGAGTCTGCACACCCCCAGTGAGCGCGGGTACCCATTGTGATATGAGATAGAGCCTGAGGGGCTGGTATTGTTCCATGATATTGCCCGAGGGGCAGATTTTGTTGACATTGTGCCCGAGGGGTGGTTCTTTATGTGTTTATCTTTCCTAGTTGCTTGTCATTTACTTGCTTAACTGTTAAAAAGACATTTCAAAGAAGTTTAAATTGAACTGAAGTGACTTTACATATTTTCACTGTTTCATTGCTTTTATTGGCCTTTACTGCTTCTTTATAGCCCGTTGATGTGCCTTTATGTGATTTCTTATTTTCTCAGTCTGTATTTATTATTATTACTCACTGAGTTGTAGTACTCACTTTACTCCCTGCATCCCGTTTGCAGATTCAGGCGCATCGGTCCTGCTTGCGAGGGTTGAGAGTTGTCCGGCAGATTTCGGAGATTCACTAGGTAGTTGCCCGGCGATTTGTAGCCTAGTGCTTCTCCCTCTATCTTATTTCCTTCCGTTTTAGTTATGTAATAGTTGAGTAGACTCTTTTAGACTTATAGTATTATTATAGATGCTCATAACTGGTGACACCTCGATATCAGGCTATGTTTTTTTCCACAAACTGTAGTATTTACCTTATTTTGGGATTTATTATTATGATTAAGACTTAGTTCTATTATTTAATTACTTAAAAATAAATTGGGAGTGTGTTGGCTGGCCTTGTCTTTACGAGAGGCGCCATCACGACCGGGTCCGAGTTTTGGGTAATGACAAGAATATTACATGTTTCCGTTCAACCCGTATATACACTTAAGGAGTCCCAAATTGCCCAGTCCCTTCATTGCTCGGCCTAGAGAGGTAGTAGATAGGCGGGGCGATGGATGTCTTGCTTAAACTTCGGGACGTCTTAATGTAAGGATGAGATTAAATTTTAGCTAGTTGTATAGTTGCGTAGTTGCTATGGCGAGCGTGTGGGTGAGCTTATCACATGTGTTCTATATACAAGCCGTAGAGATTCGTACGTTTTCCGGACTGGTGATCCAATCCCATTCTATACAGGTTCTTCCCTTCATGGCATTAAGTACTGACTTGTTGGAGAGATTCGTATGTTTTTCGGGCCTGTGACCCAGTCCCAGTCTATACGGACTTTTCACTTTATGGCGTTAATTACCAACTTGCTGGAGAGAGTCGTATGTTTTCCATGCTGGTGACCCAGTCCTAGTATATACAGACTTTTCACTTTATGGCGTTAAGTACCAACTTGCTGGAGAAAGGGTTTTGCTCGACCGTTGCCCGCAGAATGATATGGCGTGGAACATTTTCTTGTTGTGTTGTTTTGATGACGTTTGTTCCTTGTTTGCGTATCTGGGAGAATGCTCATGTTCATATCACTATCTAAAAGAAAGATAACAAGTTATATTTAATCCATATCGTTTGTTACCTCGAACTGATTTATTGGCGAGGTGAGATGGGTACTGTAGGATGACTCATTCTGACCCGTATTCGAATACTGGCTTCAGACCTGATCCCGACCTCGTACTCAACTCTGCCGTTAGTCGAATCTGGGCATTTTATGGACTAACAACTTATTTTGACCGTTGGGATACTGAGTTCGAGTCCCGGTCCAATCTAGACCCAGGTGTACAAAAATAAGGGGAACATAAGTCATATCACAAACACACGGGCAGGGTAAGCCTTGTTATTTCAAAGAATTATGCAATAAGCTATCATTTCTTCCTAAGAGAGAGAGAAGTGTGCATAAAGTATGGATCAACGTCTGGCGTTAATATTGCAATAAGATGGTGGACGTACTTAGTGTGTAGTGTCCATAATCCAATTTTGACAACTCACGCTCATGACATACCAGACTCACCCCTACAACAAGACGTGGCTTTTGTGTAGACGTCAAAATATAATTTCGATTTCTTGCAAAGATCTGACCTTGGTTGGCTATTTCAAGAGCTTGCCTACAAATTTCTCAAGTTGGTATTTGTAATGAGAGGGCGAGGATACGACAACCGGGAAGTGGAACTCTAGCTGGCTTTAGATCTAGAGGAAACTAATATTTTGGCTAGAAAATGCCCACACACGGCACCAAATTGTTCGACCAAAAAGTGTTAGAATTTTTTATTGAACTAATTAAACAGGAAGAATTGAGGTAAATCCTAGCCAAAGATAATTTACTCTAGATATGAGATAAGATAATAATAAACAGGCATAGCTGAACATAAAGTTTGACTATAACAATGATTGAATCCCATAATGTAAGAAAAGAATGATGATTTCCATAATATCAAATGATAACGAAGAATACATAGATGAAAAGGGTCACCGTTTTTAACAAGGTTGACCCCCATACATTTGATGTGATGCAACTAATGATGGATACTGAGGATCTAAGCTCCTTTCTTCCTTTCTCCTTGTCGAGGAGCCATAGATGAAGAGGGTTAAACATGTCCATATGAGTGTGTGAGCTTTTTGCCCCCTCACCCCTTTAGTTACTCTCTCCTATGATATTTATACAAAAGTACTTTCTTTACCCAACGGTCCTTAACCGGAGTACTTAAGTTCTTGAAATATCCCGTAAAATATTCCTCTGAAAATATCTAAGGGCTGAACTAGCCGTTCAGGCCGAATGGAGTGCTTGACCTCGATCGCAGTCGAATCACTCGTTAGTGTATTTCTTCTCATACGTGATCTTGGCTTGGTTTGTTCTTGGTTGTCATCCCTTAAGTAAGATACTTCTGTTCAGATTTTGACCTATACAACGTCGAAACAGACATAAACTTAATAAGAATAAATAGAACTAGATATATAAGTTCAAAGGAGTATATATAAAACAAATGTAATCACATCTTATACTGTTATGTTTCCGGCCGAGATATGTAATCGAATTATCAAGTATTTGACAAGCTAATCAACTTATATACTATGATTTCTGGAAATTTAAGCTCGTAGACTTTGTTTACTGTAATATGCAAAATTATTTTTATACTTGTACCTTTTATTGAACGACTCTGCTTCTATATAGTAACACAATATATAGCTCCTAATTCAGTTTTACAACTTCTAATGGATTTCAGTGTGCTACATTGCGTTATTTTATAAGTAGAATTTTATGCCCCTAAAAATTAAATTTGTGATTCTGACTCATGGATTCTCGATGATACAACTTACAAGGGCTATATACAGAAGTATATGAATTTTAAATTGATAACCCCATCATCTGAACCCATTACTTTTAACGAAAAATATAAATTTATGTGTAAAATTTCATTAGAATCTCAATAACTTTAAGAATATAATGAGTTTAATGTTAAGAAGTTGATGTTGGGAAAATAAATAATATCCCGCCCAGGAATAATATCTACGGTAAATAACAATAACACAAGAGAGTAACAAAGACATCAAATCTTTTGACTAGCTAAAATACAATACCCGAGGTGAGTAATATAATATCACTATAATATTACAACTTGAAAGTGTCAAGAGACTACTATACCTTCAAAAGAAATAACACTCTTTATTTTAAACACCTCACTATAATATTACTCACGCTCTCTACTTATCTCACAGATCACAATCTGTGGATTACTCTTTCTATGCTCTATTGTGCTATCTGATTTTGTTGGTCTTGAAATAAATAGCCGGAGCCTCCTTTTATATTAGTGAGAGACCGTTCCTCCAACCAATCAAAAAGTTGTATTTACAATTTGCATATTGCAAATTGCCGTAACTTGTTCCACCGTTCAAAACCAATTTCAAATTGGTTTCGCTATTTGGTTTTGTTGTTATTGCAACTTGTTACATTTGCAACTTGGTGTCATTTTTTTCTTTTTCTTTTTTATTGCTTTTTATTTAAACTGGACCACAAATCTCTCCCTTAATTTTGATTTTTCTTCTTCATTCCAAGTCTTGATCTCAATCTATGAAAATCTTCAAATTTGAGAAGCTTGGTGAAAATATCCGCAACTTGATCATGAGATTTCACATACTTGAGCTCCACTTCCTTCTTGGCAATGCATTCTCTGATGAAGTGATACCTTGTATCAATATTCTTGCTTCAATCGTGATATATTGGATTCTTCGCGAGTGCCTATGCGGATTTGTTGTCAATACAAATCTCTGTAGCTTCAATTTGTAGTAAATTGAGCTCCTTCAACAATCTTCTCGGCCAAATAGCATGACATGTACAGGATGTTTCTGCTATATATTCAGCTTCACAAGTCGAGAGAGTAACAATTGATTGTTTTTTTGAACTCCAAGAAATAACAGAATTGATGGGTTTTCAATGACTTTGTCTTATGTTTTGATGATCTAACAAACTTACTGTTAAAGACCAGATAAGGAACCTGACACACTTGGGCTACATTGCAACTCAACAGATTCCAGCTAAATGTGAACTGCTATAGCTTCAGAAGATAGAGAACCAAACAAGGACCTGATACCCTTGTGGTTCCCTCATAGCAGTACGAGGTCAATTGGACACAGCTGAAAGCAACGTGAC
This sequence comes from Nicotiana tabacum, assembly GCF_000715075.1. Taxonomy (NCBI): domain Eukaryota; kingdom Viridiplantae; phylum Streptophyta; class Magnoliopsida; order Solanales; family Solanaceae; genus Nicotiana; species Nicotiana tabacum. The sequence continues at coordinate 154,940,740 of NC_134089.1, read as the reverse complement.
TGCCTGCACTATTTCTGCCCGAACTGCACTGTTTCCAGTGATCACTTGTCCTTTGACCAACTAAAGTGCTTACATCATTCAAGTGATATCATCAAGGTGTATTAACAAGGAGATTATATCAAAAGATCACTTGAACTCTTGAGAATTCATTCAAGCCTTCTGTAAAACAGTGAACTTAATTCTCAAGAGCTTGAAGAACAAAGTTAAACGCTACTACGAACTAGTTCCTAAATCTAGCATTTTGTTGTCCTTAGTTGAGTTGTAACTTTGTGATTGTTCTTATTGTGACTCCTAAATTACTTAGCTAGAAGCGTTGATTAGGAACCCTCTTGTAAAAACCATAAACTCTCTGAGTTTGTGTTGCGACTAGAGTTAGTCATAAGTTAAAGTCTTTGTAACTAGAGAGTGACAAAGTGTCTTGTAATAAGAGTATCACAAGTTAGTTGAGTTGAAGTCTTTGTAATGGAGTCATTACAAAGTAGCTTGTAATAGGTGTTTACAAGTTAGTGAAGTTGAAAGCCTACAATTGTAGGTCGTGGTTTTTGTCCCCTTGAGTTGGAATTTTTTCACATAAAAATCTCGTGTCTTATTTACTTACTGTTTCATTAGTATTCTCAGTAAAAACTCATAAAGGACCAGGTACTCTACTGTTTGGTGGAATCATATAAACTAATAATGGGTATCAGAGAGGGTTCCTCCTATCATGCTAACACCAACGAAGGATCCTTATGGCTGTTCCACCAAATTTTGAAGAAGGTCAATCTACATACAGACCATCCAGGTTTAATGGACAATACTATGGGTGGTGGAAGACAAGAATGCATGATTTTATCATGGTTGATGATTCTAAATTATGGGATGTTATATGTGACTGCCCTTACTTCCTAACAAAGGTACTTGAAGAACTTCCATTCTCAATTCCAAAAACCAAAAAGGAATATACCGACACAGACAGGAAAGTTGTGGAGAAGAATTTTTGTGACAAGAATATTTTGGTATATGGAATAGGACCTGATGAATGCAATAGGATCTCTGCTTGTGACACTGCTAAGGAGATATGGGAATCTTTGCAAACAACTCATGAGGAAACCACCCAAGTAAAACAATCTAAGATCGATATGCTCACTACCGAGTATGAACTCTTCAGGATGAAGTGTTGGCCCACGTAAAGGTTAGTTTTGAAGATTGACAAAGGAACTCAGGCATGAACAAGGTCCATCCCAATGGTCCATCCCTCAGGTTTATAAAAATGGGCAAATTCGAGCATGCGGGATGCACATGAAGGAGATAAGATTAACTTGGTGTATTTAATATCTCCTGATCGAAAAGGTTGCATAATTGATAATGAGAAGGAGTCCTTAATCAAAGATAACACTATCCAAGATAGGGAAGGAGTTAGAAGTTGAAATCAACTAGAACTCTTCCACCAAGGAAGAGTTGCATCAGAACTCTAGTTATTTCTTCATCTACTAACTCTATAAATTACAAGATGTTCTCACATTACATGTGTTGTACAAAAATGCATAAGTTAAACATGAATTGAGAGCAAAATAGCAAGGCTTTTTGCAAGCAGTTCGTGTGTGATTCAAGTGTGCAAACCTGAAGCTACATGAACCAGATTGAAGAACCAGCTCCATAAAGAGTTTTATGTGTCTTTCTTTATTTCTAGTTCAATTGTAGTAGGTGTTTTCATATTGTACTTTTTAGCTTTATCTAGAAGCAATTGTAATAGGTACTTTGAGTATTCAAGTTAGAGTTAACTTGAAGTTGTCGCAACAGTTAGAGGTCGGTTGCTACGACGGGATTAGAGGTAATCCTTAGGTTTACAAAGAGTTTTGTAAATGCTGTTTTGGTTTAGTGATTTAGTGAAGTGTTGGGGAAAATCCTACTGAGTAGTAGGTCGTGGTTTTTTCATCTTTTGAGCCGGATGTTTTCCACGTAAAAATACTTGTGTTCTTTACTTTCTACATTTATTATTCCGCAACAGTAGTAGTTGGAGCACATAGAAGAACTAGGTCCTTCCATAATCAGTTTAAGCAAAATATTGGTCACCACACAAATTCCCCCCCCCCCCGTGTGGTACTGAATTATAAAACATCAATTGGTATTAGAGAAGGTTATCCTTGAAGAGGCTAACACCTTAGGAAAAGATCAAGATGAGTGCACCATTTGGAAACTGGGAAGGGCAATCCACTGCTAGGCCTCCACTCTTTAATGGCCGGTACTACTCTTGGTGGAAAAATAGAATGAGAGATCATATCATCGGAGAAGACTATGAGCGATGGGATATTGTCACTGATGGTCCCGTGGCTACTATGAAAAAGACTGCTGAAGGAGTAGAAGTGCGAAAAATAAGAGCTGACTGCACTGTTGAGGATTTCAAGAAATGGGAAAAGAATACTAAAGCCAGGAAATGGCTTGTGTGTGGACATGGTCCAGACGAGTACAGTAGAATTCAAAGTTGTACCATTGCTAAGGAAATCTGGGACACTTTGTAAGTGGCTCATGAAGGAACACCTCAAGTGAAGAGGTCCAGAGGAACACTGCTGTATTCTCAATATGAGAATTTCACCATGAAGGAAGGGGAAACAATCCAGGAGATGTATACAAGGTTCACCATACTGACAAATGAACTTAAGTCTCTTGGAAGGGTTATTCTTGAAGAAGACAAAGTTGAGAAGATTTTGACAAGGGTTCTGCTAGTCTCTTGGGAAAGCAAAATCACTGCTATTCAGGAATCAAAGAACATCATCACTCTTAAGTTGGATGAGCTAATTGGAAATCTCACTGCCTATGAACTTAGAAGGCAAACTATGAAGATGGATGCACCCAAGAATGAAAGGAGCCTGCATTCAGCATCACTGAAGGTACTGATCTAGAGGAGGATGAAATGACCATGATCACAAAGGACTTCAAGAAGTACCTAATGAGAGGAAAGGGTCCTTCAAGAAGTGGAATCTACAACAAACCAAGGGTTCCTGAAAAACAAACCAATGAGGGTTGTTACAAGTGTGGGAAGATTGATCACCACATAAAAACTGCCCTCAATGGGAAATTGAATGGAAGAAGGAAAGAGCTGAACGAAGAAATAGGAAGAAGGAACAGGTTCAACTCAAGAAGAACAAAGGATCAACAAAGGCTATGGTTGCTGTATGGGGAGAAAGCTCAAATGAGGACTCAGATGGTGAAGATGGAGATGAACAAGCATTTATGGCAATTGGAGAATCCGATGAGGAATCTGAGGTAAGTATAATTCATCTCAAAGACAAGATCAATTTTTTGTCTAAAGAAAGGCTATCTGAGTTACTCATGAATTTCATTGATGAATCTAAGGATCTAAACAATGAAAAGAAACAATTGTCTAAGGAGTGTGTGATTTTGAAAGCTTATGGGTCGTTTGGTAGGATGCATTAGATAAAATAATGCATGCATTAACTTTGTGTATTAATAATACCTTGTTTGGTAGATATTTTGAACCTATGCATTAGTTATGCAAGCATTAATTATATCATTCCATTTGGTATTATCCTATGCATAACTAATGCATAAAAAATCATGGTATGAGCAATGCAATGGCTTTTAATGCATGCATTAGCTTAGTTAAAGATAAAATTATCCTTCAAAATTTATGCTTGATTAAAATGTGCTAGTTATTATATTAATGCAAGTTTAAAATAATCCAAATAGTGAGAAATAAAATTATATCTCTAGTAAATAAATAAATACTTAGCATATTTTTTTATAAATAAATATTAATTAGTTCTATATTACAATATAGGTAGACAAATCAAATAAATTTTTTTAAACTTTTTCATATAAAAACTTCTTAACATATGTTTCTTTTAAAAAGTTAGAGTGATGGACTGGTTTTGAGGATATTTTTATAAACAAGCAATTTTTTTTAAAAATTGTGCAATGCTTTAATACATCAAACCAAACAATGGATAAGAAATATGTCAGCATAACTAATACCAGCATAACTAATGCAAGCATAACTAATATCAGCATTACTAATACATCATATTCAGCATTAATCTTATGCACCCTACCAAACGACCCCTAAGTGCAAAAATCTGGAATTTAGGGCTAGTGAAAGTGAAAGTAAAAATGCTGAGTTAAAGAACCAGGTTCATGAACTTGACACCACTGTCCTAGAGCTTAGATCTGAAAATCTAAAATTGAAATTAGGAACTGGTAAAAAGAAAGCTGATCATACACAACTCACTTTAGAAGAAAATATAGGAAAAATGAAAGATGAGTTGTACAAAAGAGATGAGCAGATAAGAGTCCTTAAGGAGGATCTAAACAAGGTTAAGCACGAGCTAGATAGAACCTGTAAATGGAATAGGTCCTCCGATGCACTTTCATGGCTACACGAACACCATTGTAGCAACAAGAGAGGACTTGGCTACGGGACCCCTGCACCTAAGTGGGATCCCAAAAGCAAGTACCTCACACTTCCTGAGAACAAAATATGCACACACTGTGGTAAAATTGGTCACTGTAAAAGTGAATGTATTGCAAAAGAAAAGGCTAGTCAAAAGAATAAAGAATTTGTTCAAGGGAAAAATAGGCTGCTAGGTTGGGCTAAAAAGAATCTAATTTACCCTTTTGCCCATAGAAAGGGACCCAAACTAGTTTTGGTTCTTAAGACTAACCCCTAATTTCCTTTTGTGGGTCCAAGTGAAGGGGAGCAGCCTAATATGGTATGTGGATAGTGGCTGCTCAAAGCATATGAAAGGAAGCAAGAACCAGTTCCTTTCACTTAAGGACTTCAAAGGAGGTAATGTCTCCTTTGGAAATGGGAAGAAAGGTGAGATCATTGGGGTTGGAAAGGTAGGTAAGACTGATTCTCACTCTATTGAGAATGTCTACTTGATAGATGACCTAAAGTACAATCTAATCAGTGTATCACAATTATGTGATAAAGGTAACTTGATAGCATTCCCCTCTACCAAATATTTTTGATTAATCTTACCACTGACAAGATTATTTTGTAGGAAAAAAGAGTAAACAATACATACATTGTAGATTTGTCCACAATTTCCGAAAATGAACTCACTTGCTTAAGTATCTTGGACAATGATCCCCTCCTTTGGCACAAGAGACTTGGACATGCAAGTCTGATTCAACTCAACAAATTAGTCTCCAAGGACCTGGTGATAGGGCTGTCTAACATCAAGTTCAAGAAAGACAAATTTTACGAGGCTTGCGCAAGGGGAAAGCAGGTAAGATCCTCTTTTAAATGCAAGAAAGTGGTAAGCACCACCAGAACGATGGAACTGGTCCATATGGATCTCTGTGGTCCAATTAGAACATTAAGTAGATGTGGTAAAAGATATGTGATGGTGTTTGTTGATGATTACTCTAGGTTTACTTGGACATTGTTTTTAACATTTAAAGATAAAGCATTCGATATGTTTACTTCTTTTGTTAGAAAAACTCATAAACAACTAGGTAATCAACTTTGCATCAATTAGGTCTGATCATGGACTAAATTTGAAAATGCTAAGTTTGTTGAATTTTTGCATGCTACATCATAAATAGTTGTATGACTATACCTCTTGTTAAAAAGATTCCTTATGAGTCACTTAAAGGGAGAAATCTAATATATCCCATCTTAGGGCAATTAGATGCAAGTACTTTGTTCGTAATAATGAAAAAGATTTCCTAGGTAAGTTTGATCCCAGAAATGATGAGGGAATATTCTTGGGATATTCTTTACATAGTAAAGCTTATAAGATCTATAACAAAAGAACTATGTGTGTAGAAGAAAGTGTGCATGTGATTTTTGATGAAACTAACACTCTTCCTGAGAGACAGGAACATGAAGATGAAGCAATTGGGCTGGTAAGAAATTTAAATGAAATCACAGCCCAGACTGAAGCTGCACCAGAAGAAGGAACATGTGATGGAACAGGTTCTTCTACCTAGGGCAACATGACAGGGGGAACTGACTAGAAAGGAACTGATCCTCAAACCTCGAGGGAACCTGTCCATGAACCTATTCCTCAGTAACAAAACTAGGAAGGAACATCCAAAGAAATTGACATTCCTATTGCAACATCCACGAAATTGGATATAGATGAACCTAGTTCATCTGTTGATCAGAAGTTGTATAGGGGAATGATTGGTTCTCTTTTATGTCTCACTACTAGCAGACCTAACATTGTGTGCAGTGTAGGTCTTTGTGCTCGATTTTAGGCAAATCCAAAGGAGTCCCATTTGACTAATGTAAAGAGAATATTGAGATACTCGAAAGGCACTACTGACCTTTGCATTTGGTATCCAAAAGGTAGTAATTTTAACCTAGTGAGATATGCTGACGTTGATTATGCAGGTTTCTAGTGGATATGAAGAGCACCTCAGGTATGGCACACTTCCTTGGCAAAATTTAGTGGCATTATCTACTGCTGAAGCTGAGTATGTTGTTTTTGCTTCATGTTGTGCTCAATTGTTGTGAATCAAACAACAATTAATGGATTTTGCAATTGATGTCAGTTGCATCCCTATTTTTTGTGATAACGCTAGTGCTATTAGTATGACAAAGAATCTAGCTCATCATAAGAGAACTAAGCACGTAGATGTTAGGCACCATTTTTTAGGGACAACTATGAGAAAGGCTTGATCACTGTGAAGTTTTGTGCTACTGACAAGCAAATTGCTGACATCTTCACAAAATCCTTAAGTAGAGATTACTTTGAGAGGAACAGGTTGGAATTAGGGTGATTAAGATCACCTAAAAGGACCAGTTCAAGGTTAAACGGGAAAATTGTTTTGGTTAGAAAGTCTGTAATTGTGTATAATTAGATTAAATCTCGCTCAGTCTCATACTTTCCATAGTATCCTCTTGTGTCATGTGTTAAAATGACTCATTAATCTCTAGTGATATTTTCTCTATTTTGGTAAATTTAGACTTACACAAGAGAATTATCAGTGAAGAACCTGGTTCATCAAGATAACACGGTATGTTTTCTACACTCTGCATGATTTGAAATAACTATATTTGGATCATGAGCATAGTCCTACCAAATACCAAAGTTCTTGTGAACTTATCCATTACAAGTGAACCAGTTACGTTCAAGACTCCTGACCTTATTAACCTACCTAGATTCTTTTAAGTCTGCTACTTAGGGGGGAGAAAGTGGTTCTTCTGAAATTGAACATGTACCTTCTGATTCTAAAGTTTCTCCTGAGTCAATTTCTAAAGTTGCTGCAAATTTGGAAAATAGATTTGTAGGATCTATAGCAGGTGTTGAGACTACAGAATCTGGAGAAGTTGGTGGTAAAAATGAAAAAAAAAAGAGTGCAAGGGTGCTAGGAGTACTGTGAGGGGAAAAGAGACAAGAGTGGCTGATTCTTCACCCACTCCTGTGAGTTTAACCAAAGACGCATGTCCAATGGTTGTTTTGGGAGATGAACCTAGTTCATTTGTAGAGGAAACCCTCACAGACCTGCAGAAGAAAGTGACTGAAAGCTATAATCCAGCTTCTTAATAGAGTTATTAATGGCACCAAAACTCATACCATTCCCTCTGGCTTCATTCTCACAACTGTGCTTGCACATTTCAATGTACCTATGAAAAGGTAGGAGGTTAGTACAAGCGTGGATCATTTTTGGTTTAATACTCTGCTTACTTGCGATTATGAAGTCAATGTCACTCCTAAAGAGCCTAGTTCATCCAAAAAGGTACCAGTGAATAGCAAGGTCAGAGCCTTGGTGCAAGAAAGTGAGTCTAAGGATGCTGAGATTGAAAGGATGAAGAAGAGGTTGGTTGAGGTGGAGACTAAGAGAGATGCTCTCAGAACTGAGCTGGCAAGAGAAAAAGAGAAGAATGATGGCATTCTTCAAGGTATGCTGAAACTCCTCCAAGTAAAAAAACAAGCACTTAGTTCTTCCCAGCCTTAAGCCTCCTAGCCTAGTGTAGATCAACTAGTGACCCAGTTCGGGACTTTTTGTTTTTTTTTGCTCATGTTTCCAGTATTTTTATTTCTTCTTATGCTCTGTGGTAGAATCTTATCAACCATCAATGAAATTCACTGTCTTTTGCTCTAATTGTTTGTTTATATTTTTTTGATGGTTAAAAATTCTTAGCTTGATCTATGATGATTAATCCATGATTGCATTTGAAGTAGCCCCAGTGGATATGAGTTAGCTTTAAAATCTGGTTATCTCACATTTTTATGCAACTTTTCGATGATGTCAAAAGAGGAAAAAAGGTTGTGCTTTAAACAAGTGATGTTTACACTTTGAATAGTAATGTTTATAACCTAATGTACCTGGTCCTTAATGATAAGTGAAAAATTTCTAACTTTGCATTATGGGTGTCTAACGGGCCAGGTCAGCCCGTTTTTGGACCGGCCTAGACTGGTTAAAACCGAAACCGGCCCGGACCGGTAGAAGGGGGCCGGGTAGGGTTGGGTTAAAGGGGTAGGGGGTTTGGTCTGTTCACCTTGGGGCTACCGGTTAACCGGACCGGTCAAACCCGTTCAACGATTTTTACTGTACAACCGGTTAACCGGCCCGGCCCAGACCGGTATAACGGCTAATTAATTTTTTTTTATTTTTTATTTTTATTTTTTTTAATAATGGGGACTTTGAATTTACTCTTTTTTCGTTAATATACTTGTTAAATGTAAACCTTTCAATTTGTAATTTTGAATTTTAAAATAAATGTAGCACTTACAATTTATAAGTGCAATTTTTTCCCATTTTCATTGTATCTTTATATTTTTACTTTATATTAATATAACTTACAATAGTTATACAAAAAAAATTAGAAATTATGCTAATCCGGCCCGGCCCCTTGTACCCGTAACCCTTACGATTTATTTTTTACCTGGTTGAACCCGAACCTATTAAACCCGGTAAGCCTCAACCCGTAACCGACTCGGAACCCAACCCGTACGGTTCCAAATTTTGCCTACCCAACCCTGCCCGACCCACCCGTTAGACACCCTTACTTTGCATTGATGTTGAGCTGAGCTCTGGTAGGTCCTAAGTATATGAAAAACACAGAGTTTGTCATCATCAAAAGGAGGAATTTATTGGCCCAAGTAAAGGTTAGTTTTGAAGACTGACAAAGGAACTCAGGCATGAACCAGGTCCATCCCAGTGGTCCATAAAAACGGGCAGATTCGAGCATGCAGGATGCACGTGAAGGAGATAAACTTAACTTGGTGTATTTAATATCTCCTGATCGAAAAGGTTGCATAATTGATAATGAGAAGGAGTCCTTAATCAAAGATAACACTATCCAAGATAGGGAAGGAGTTAGAAGTTGAAATCAACTAGAACTCTTCCACCAAGGAAGAGTTGCATCAGAACTCTAGTTATTTCTTCATCTACTAACTCTATAAATTGCAGGATGTTCTCACATTACATGTGTTGCACAAAAATGCAGAAGTTAAATGTGAATTGAGATCAAAATAGCAAGTTTTTTGCAAGCAGTTCGTGTGTGATTCAAGTGTGCAAACCTGAAGCTACATGAACCAGATTAAAGAACCAGCTCCATAAAGAGTTTTATGTGTCTTTATTTATTTCTAGTTCAATTGTAGTAGGTGTTTTCATATTGTACTTTTTAGCTTTATCCAGAAGCAATTGTAATAGGTACTTTGAGTATTCAAGTTAGAGTTAACTTGAAGTTGTCGTAACAGTTAGAGGTCGGTTGCTACGACGGGATTAGAGGTAATCCTTAGGTTTACAAAGAATTTTGTAAATGCTTTTTTGGCTCAAAGATTTAGTGAAGTGTTGGGGAAAATCCTACTGAGTAGTGGGTTGTGGTTTTTTCACCTTTTGAGCCGGGTATTTTCCATGTAAAATACTTGTGTTCTTTACTTTCTACATTTATTATTCCGCAACAGTAGTAGTTGGAACACATAGAAGAACCAGGTCTTTCCATAATCAGTTAAGCAAAAAATTGGTCACCACACAAATTACCCCCCCCCTCTTGTGTGGTATTGAAGTATAAAATATCATGAAGGACGATGAATCTATTCAAGATATGCACACAAGATTCACTTCCATCATAAATGAGTTACACTCACATGGTGAAACCATTCCTAGGAACAAGCTAGTGAGAAAAATCCTCAGTATTCTACCTAGCTCTTGGGAAAGCAAGGTGAATTCTATTACTGCAGCAAAGAACCTGCAGGAGCTGACCATAGATGAGCTGGTTGGAAATCTGAAGATCCACGAGATGAAGAAGAAGAAGATAGAAAGTGAAAAAAGAGAACCAAAGAAAGAAAAGAACCTGGTACTCAAAGCTGATAGCAATGACTCAAGTGAGGAGAACAGTGACATGGCTTACTTAACCAAAAGATTTCAGAAGATGGTCAGAAGAAATGGAGGAATGTTAAAAAGGGGCAGCTCTGGCAAACCAGAAAACTATGATCTCTGTCATAAGTGTGAAAAGCCTGGGCACTTCATCAAAGACTTTCCTCTCCTGGAGCAAGAATTCTCCAAATACAACCCTGAGAAAGTAGCTAAGAGGAACTCAGTTCCTGAAAAGGACTTCAAAAGAAAGAGATCTGCTGACAATGTGGTGAAACAGGCTCTTACAGCATGGGGGGACTCCTCTAGTGAGTCTGAAGATGAAACTGATGCTGGTGATAGTTCCATGATGATAGTTGAAAGTGAGGAAGATGAATATGATTCAACTTTTGCCTTGATGGCCCAATCAAATGATAGTGAAGACGATGACAACAATGAGGTAAATTTTAGGGATGTTCAGAGAAATCTGAAATCCTACTCTCCTAAGAAACTTATGTCTTTAGCTAATTATTGATTGATGCCTATCATAACCATGTGAAGGATAAGGATGCCTTGATCTTAGAACTAGGGGAAGCTGAACAAACCAGAGATGATCTGGTAGTGTGTGTAGTGGATCTGAAGGAAACCATTTGTGAGTTGAAGAAAGAAAAAGAGTCTTGACCAAAAGGATTGCCAACTTACAGCATAAAAGAGATGACTTGGTGGTGGTAGTTGTTGACCATAAGGAAACTATTGAGAACTTCAGTAAAAAAAAGGAGGCTCTAGTAAAAAGAGTGACTAAAATTGAGGAAGAAAGAGATGATCTCTTGGTAGTAGTTGCAGACCTGAGGAAAACAATGGAGGGACTAGGAACTGAGTCTAAACCTGGAAATACTGGAAAAGGAAAAGGGTAGCCAGTGAGGAACACATTAGGTTTGAAAATGAGTTGAAAGCTATGAGAACTAGGTTGTGTGTTGAAACTGAAAAAAACAAGCACCTCCAAACTGAACTGGAAAGAGTAAAAAATGATCTTGAAAAGTCCCTAAAGTGGAGGTCCTCAGAAGCTATCACTGCCATGTACACTAATAATGGTGGAAACAGGCAGAGAATAGGGTTCCAAAGAGAGAAAACCCCTTACAACCCACATAGCAAATATATGACTGTACCCGAAATCTGGATGTGTATCCACTATTGGAACAATGGACATTTCAAGGAAAATTGCCAAGCCAGGGTCCAGTCCATTCAGAAAAACAAAGTATTTGCTAAAAATGTAACTACTAAAAAGGGACCAGGTTCCCCACACAAAAAATGCATATTACCTGCATGGACTAAGAGAGCTCTTATATGCCTCTTGCCTACTACAAGGGACCCAAACTTGCTTGGGTTCCTAAAACTAACTCTTGATCTCCTTGTGTAGGGAACAGTGAAGGGAAGCGATCAACAATGGTTCATGGATAGTGGGTGTTCAAAGCACATGACTGGGAACACCATGGACTTTCTTTCACTAAAAGCCCTACAAGGAGGGAGTGTATCCTTTGGCAATGGGAAAAAGGGGTACATTCTTGGAGTTGGAAAAGTCGGGAAATCACTCACTCACTCAATTGAGAATGTTTACTATGTCAATGATCTTAAGTACAGTCTCTTGAGTGTCTCTTAGATTTGTGAAAAAGGAAACAAGGTGGAATTCTTGTCCAAAATATGTAAAGTTTCTAATCTGGTAATTGGTGAAGTGGCACTTGTGGCCAAGAGATACAAGAACATCTATGTTGTTGATTTTGAGTCCTTACAAAGTGGTGATCTGAGTTGTCTAAAAGCTATTGATGATGATGCTGAACTTTGGCACAGAAGATTGGGGCATGCAAGCTTCTCTTTTCTGAACAAACTAATTCAGAAGGACCTGGTCCATAGTCTGCCCATGTTAAAGTTGAAGGTACAGAAAGTTTGTGATGCATATGCTAGAGGAAAACATGTGAAGTCCTCTTTTAAGTCTAAAAAGGATGTAAGCACCTAAAAGCCACTCGAGCTTCTGCATATGGACCTATATGGTCCTATTAGAGTGCAAAATAGGGGAGGAAAAAGATACATTTTTGTGATAGTGGTTGACTACTCCAGATTCACATGGACTCTGTTTCTTAGAACTAAAGATGAAACCTTTGAGGTGTTTATGGCTTTTGTGAAGAAAATCCAGGTGAAAATGGAATCTAGAGTCGCATGCATTAGATTACATCATGGAACAGAATTTGACAATGTCAAATTTGATGAGTTATGCAATGAAAATGGCATCACTCACAACTTCTCAGCTCCTAGAACCCCCCGGAAAAATGGAGTAGTGGAAAGGAAAAACAGAACTCTTGAAGAAATGGCAAGAACAATGCTGGTCGATAGTGGAATTGCAAAGAACTTCTAGGCTGAATCGGTCAACACTGCCTGCTACTTGGTGAATAGGTGCATGATCAGATCACTCCCGAATAAAACCCCATATAAGTGGCTGAATGGAAGGAAACCCAAGCTGACACACCTAAGAACATTTGGGTGAAAATGCTATGTTCTGAACAATAGAAAGGATCAGCTTGGTAAATTTGATGCCAAGGGTGATGAAGGAATATTTTTGGGCTACTCTTCTCAAAGCAAAGCGTACAAGTTATACAACAAGCGGACTCAATGTGTTGAGGAAAGTGTTCATGTTATTTTTGATGAGTCCTATCCATCTTGTGATAAGAGTGATGAAGAGGATCAAGATAGAGAACCCTTACTAGTCCCTGGTGAAGTCATTGACATGACAACTGGAAGGGCAGATATGATGAGTCAAGTAAAAGAGCCGAGTGAAGACAATACTGCCTCTTCTTCAATAGAACCAGGTACTTCAATTACAACCACTGAAGCTGAAGAAAGAGTGGTTGATGCAGTTCAGGGTACTCCACTAGTACCTGAAAGAAGAACACAAGAAAACCAGTTAAATGTACCCACATCCTCTACAAGTGAACCTCAGATGTCTAACTGGAAACACAAAAGCTCTCATCCTCTTGACAACATAATTACCCCTCTAGACTTTGGAGTACAAACCAGGTCAAAAGCCAGAAATTCACTTGCCTTCTCAGTTTTTATCTTCCAAATAGAACCCAAAAATATCAAGGAATCCCTGAAAGATACAGATTGGATTACAGTCATGCAAGATGAGTTGCATCAGTTTGAAAGGAACAATGTATGGCACCTAGTACCTAGACCCTCAGATCGAACCATTATAGGAACCAGGTGGGTATTCAGGAACAAGCTTGATGAACATGGAAACACCACAAGGAACAAGGCCAGGCTAGTAGTTCAAGGCTACAATTAGGAGGAAGGGATTGATTATGATGAAACGTTTGCTCCGATTGCTCGCATGGGAGCTATTAGAATCCTAATCGCTTTTGCATCTCATATGGAATTCACCTTGTTCCAAATGGATGTCAAAAGTGCATTTCTAAATGGACTTCTTAAGGAAGAAGTCTATGTGAAGCAACCTCCAGTGTTTGAATGTCTTGAAAACCCTAAATATGTGTTTAAATTGGACAAAGCATTGTATGGGTTGAAGCAGGCTCCTCGAGCTTGGTATGAAAGGCTCTCAAAGTTCCTCTTAGAAAATGGCTTTAAAAGAGGGAAAATTGACAACACCTTGTTCCTAAAGAAACGGGGAAGGAATATGCTCATTGTTCAGGTCTATATTGATGATATCATTTTTGAGGCAACAACTGATTCTCTATGTGAAGAATTTGCAAAACTCATGGGAAGTGAGTTTGAAATGAGCATGATGGGGGAGCTGAACTTCTTCTTGGGTCTTCAATTAAAGCAGTCCTCAAAGGGTACATTCATTTGTCAGCAAAAATATATCAGGGAGCTCTTGAAGAGGTTTGACATGGAAGCGTCTAAGGTGATAGACATTCCATTGCTACAGTCACTCGACTGGACATGGATGAAACCGGATCCCCTATGAATCAAACTATGTATAGAGGTATTATTGGGTCCATTCTCTATCTCACTACCAGCAGACTTGATATTGTCTTCAGTGTGGGGCTATGTGCAAGGTTTCAATCAAATCCCAAAGAATCTTACTTGAAGTCTGCCAAAAGAATTCTGAAATACCTTAAAGGAACACAGGACATGGTCCTTTATTATCCCTCAGGTGACAGTTTTAATCTCATTGGATATGCTGATGCAGACTATGCAGGTTATCTTGTGGACAGGAAAGCACGTCTGAAATGGCTCACTTCCTAGGTTTGTGTCTCATCTCTTGGGGCACAAGGAAGCAAAACTCAGTGGCTCTTTCAACAGGTGAAGCAGAATATGTAGTTACAGCATCTTGATGTGCTCAACTTCTATGGATTAAGCAGCAACTGGAGGATTTTGGGGTACTTACTAAGGGTGTGCCCCTTCTATGTGATAAAACTAGTGCACTCAACATGGCCAAGAATCCAGTTCAACACAAAAGTACCAAGCAAATTGATGTGAGGCATCACTTTCTGAGGGACAATGTGGAGAAATGGTTGATCTATATGAAGTTCTGCAACACAGAAGACCAAATCACAGACATCTTCACCAAAGCATTAAGTAGAGAACATTTTGAAAGAAATAGGGTGAAGTTGGGGCTTTTAAAGCCCAACTGAGAACCTGATTCCTCATCATTTGGCTATGAAAATCACCTTCAGGTAAAACTAGCTAAAGTGTTTTCTGGCCAAGTCTAACTCACTTCAATACCATTGCAGGTAAACATGCATGATGAGTATAGAAGTTGTAGATGCGGTGCATGGATGATAAAAGAGGATTGATATTTTCAAATAACAGGTCAAGAACCTGGTTCTTGTACCAAAGGTTAGTAGTTCTGTGCATTATTTAATACACATCTTGAAAAGGTACAATGAATCAACTGCCATGTCATCCACCTTTTCAGGCCCTGCTGTCACATCTCTTCACTTCAAATCATTCCATCTCCCTCTAAAATGTTGCACTTCTCCATGCACAACCGTCGTTTCAAAATCGGTTCTTATCTCTCTCTTCATAATTATCCATTCTTAATAAAACCCTTCTCTTTTCTCCACAAACCATAAGTCCTCCATTAGAACTTCCCAAAGAACCTTCACTTTATCTTTTCAATGGCTGATACAGACTCCAACATCCCTGCCTCAGTCATCCCTGATACTGAAAAACCTATGGAGTCCTCCATCCCCACTGAGTCTTCTGTAACCACTCTTGCTCTCACCGCTGAAATCACACCTAACCCAGACTCCCCATCTCTCTCCATCCCAGAAACCCCTAAAATTGTTGATCTGTCCTTTCTATCTTCTGAGGTTCCCACTGATCAAAGAAAAAGTGGAGAACAAGGTCAAAGTCCTGAGGTCGCAGAGGGTTCCACCATTGTTGCTGCAGATTTCGTGGTGGCAGTGGTGCCGATTGAGGAAGAAAATGTCGTAACCATCTTTGTGGTATCTGCTGACGGTGTCCTGCATGAGATAATTTCTCAGAGAAAAGAGGTACAGGGTATGGGGGAAGAATAAGTCATAGTGACTGTTGAGGGCTTTGCACTAGCAGAAACTACTGGCCCTCACATGAGGAACCTGACCCCTCTCCGGAGGACCCAGGTTGGGGTTCTCATTCTCAGGCCAGTTCTGCTCCTGCATTTGCTGTTGCACCCTTGGACATTCAAGCTCCTGAGATGAGGTCTAGCGATGAGGAGGATTTATACAACCAGGCTCTTGATGCGTTCATAGTCAAGCAAAGTGTGGTGTCTTCCTGAGTCTTCTACCAAGCGACCTACTACTAGGTTGCAAGCTAAGGTAGCCTATGACTCTGCCCTTCAAAAGAGCAGAAAAAGTAGTAAGAATCAAAGGAGGAGGTTGGTGAAAGATAATGTTCCAGTGTGTGATAAAGTTGTCCCTGTAGTAGAAGTGGAAGAGGAAACACCAGAGGAACCTGGTTCCTTGGTGAGACGGTCCTAGAAAAAGAAGCAGCCTGCTTCAATAGAGAAAGTTTCAACCCCCAGTTCCAAGTTGAAGGATGTTGTGAGTGAGCCCTCAATTTCTGATGAGGATGTGTTAGTCAAGTCTAAGGGAAAAGAGAAATCAAGTGGTGGGAAGTCTGGAAAACGAAATTTAGAAACTGTTAAGGAACCTGGTTCTGTGAAAAAGTTGAGGAGTGAAAGCAGTTTTGTTTCAGAACGCCTAAGGCACCAAAAGGTTCTGCTGGGTCGTACGTTTAACCCAGCAATCTCTGATATGGCTGGTATACTACAAGTTCTTGAAATGGTTGAGTTTCAACAATGGGGGCATCTATTCCAAATGGATGCACCTAAGGTGTATGAGGATGAGGTTCAAAGCTACTTTGCTAGCCTCTTTTTCGTTGATACCGTCCATATTTGTGCTTTGGTGAATGGAGTAGATATCGTGTTCGATATAAGTCTACTTGGGGATATTCTTAAGGTCCCTACAACTGGTGTGTCTAGTGTGAAGGATGTGTGTCAGTATAATTTACGAAATGTTGTTGTAAAGGACAATGCTAACCAAAAGGGGGACCAGATCCACAAGAAGGCATTACTCCTTATTTATCAATTGCTCTTCGAATTGGTAAACAAAGTTCTGTTGCCTCGTGCTGAGAAGAGGTCCATGACCTCTAAGTCTGACCAGTTTTTGATGGAGCAACTGGATAGCTTTACTCCTGTCAGCCTTCCTGCTATTATGATCGAACACATGCAAAAAGTAGCAACCTTCAAGGATGGTAATCATGGTCTTCCATACAGGTTTCTGCTTACTCAAGTGTTTAAGTTCTTCAAGATGTCGTTGGGGCAAAGCAAGGTAGGAACCAAGAAGTAGACTTTCTCACAGACAATGTTAGAAGAATGCGAGTGCATAGAAGAGAATAGGGGGTAGGCAGTACATCAACCATCTCACAACTCATTAATGCTCAAAATAGTGCAACTGAGGAGATCCGTCGGTTGAAGGCTAGGAATGCTATCCTGGAAGGTCGGCAAGCCCAAGGGGTTCCGGCGTCAAATGATGAAGTGGCTCGTTTGACAAAAGAGAATGCTAATCTCAGGGCGCAAGTAGAGAACCTGAAAGCAGAACTGCTCAATGAGCAAAAGTCAACCAATGCTCGAATAGACCTAGTTCTCCAAACTCTTGCTGCAGCTTCCAAGCCCTCTACTCCTAGTGCCCCCTAAGTACCCCTTCAGTGATCAGTTTCTGGATTGTCTCTTTTAAGTTTTTTTCTCATGGAAGATGTTTTGATTCTTTTCTTTTTGATGTGGTTGGGATATAATAGTACCGCTCCCGTCTTTAACAGTCCAACTCTGCCTTTGCTTTTTAAGCAAAGGCATATGTTTTTATCTATATAAAATCTATCCTCTTTTATTATCTCATTGCTTGAATTCTCTGCTTCTCTTCTCTATCATGTTGTGTGCACATATGTGGCATGAGTTAGCTAAGCTAGACTTTTTTATGTTGTTTGATTGCTTGTGTCTTTTTAATGATGCCAAAAGGGAGGAGTATAATTTTGTATAATTTGAATCATGGATGAATCAAGGATCTGATTAAGGGTGGAGGCATAAAGTCATGGGGAACTTGTGAGCTCCTGTTACTTTATCTGGTTCTCCTTTCTCTAAATGCATGTTATCAATGTCTAAGTTTGTCATCATCAAAAAGGGGAAATTGATGGGTTTTCAATGACTTTGCCTTATGTTTTGATGATCTAACAAACTTACTATCAAGGACCAGATAGGGAACCTGACACACTTGGGCTACATTGCAAGTCAATGGATTCCATCTAAATGTGAAATGCTATAGCTTCAGGAGATAAAAAATCAAACAAGGACCTGATACCCTTGTGGTTCCCTCATAACAGTACAAAGTCAATTGGACAAGCTGGAAGCGATGTGACTGCCTGCATTGTTTCTGCCTACACTGCACTATTTCCAGTGGTCACTTATCCTTTGACCAACTAAAGTGCTTACATCATTCAAGTGATGTCTTCAATGTGAACACGGAGATTATATCAAAAGATCACTTGAACACTTGAAAATTCATTCAAGCCTTCTACAAAACAGTGAACTTAATTCTCAAGAGCTTGAAGAACAAAGTTAAACGCTACTACGGACCAGTTCCTAAATCTAGTATTTTGTTGTCCTTAGTTGAGTTGTAACTTTGTAATTTTTCTTATTGTAACTCCTAAATTGCTTAGCTAGAAGCATTGATTAGGAACCCTCTTGTAAAAACCATAAACTCTCTGAGTTTGTGTTGTGACTAGAGTTAGTCATAAGTTAAAGTCTTTGTAACTAGAGAGTGACAAAGTAGCTTGTGGTAAGAGTATCACAAGTTAGTTGAGTTGAAGTCTTTGTAATGGAGTCATTACAAAGTGGCTTGTAATAGGTGTTTACAAGTTAGTGAAGTTAAAAGCCTACAAGTGTAGGTCGTGATTTTTGTCCCCTTGAGTTGGGATTTTTCCACGTAAAAATCCTGTGTCTTATTTACTTACTGTTTTATTAGCATTCTCAGTAAAAACTCATAGAGGACCAGGTACTGTACTATTTGGTGGACTCATATAAACTAACAAGAATCACCCAAGAAAAATACAAAATCAGTTGTATTTTTTTTATCACCAATATCTCCCGCATAATCACTATCATAATATCCCATAAGGTTGAAATCACTAGAAGAGGAATAAAATATCTCAAAGTCAATCGTGCCTTTTAGGTAGCGAAAACTTCTTCTAGCGACTTTCAAATGAGTGGAGGTAGGAGCTTCTATGAAATGGCTTACTACTTCAACTGCAAAGAACATATCTGGCCTGGTACAAGTCAAGTACCTCAAACTTCCCACAAGACTTTTTAAAAATATGGGATCTACTTTTTCTCCTTCATCAAACTTGGATAATTTTGTCCCACTCTCCATCGGTGTGTTCACAGGATTGCAATCGAGCATGTTGAACTTCTTCAATATCTCTTTTGTATAGCTTTCTTGAGAAATAAAAATTCCATCCTCTATCTGCTTCACTTCTAGGCCTAGGTAGTATGACATGAGCCCTACATCTGTCATGTCAAACTCACAAGATATATCTTTCTTAAAAGCTTCAAACAAACTTAGGTTATTACCCGTGAAAATAAGATCATCAACATAAAGACAAACAAGTAAGATATCTCCATTATAATGAACTTTAAGGTAAAAAGCATATTCATGGAGACAACGAGTAAACCCATTGTCTTGAAAATACTTGTCGATGCAACTATTCCATGCTCGTGGGGCTTGCTTTAATCCATATAAAGCTTTCTTCAACCGCAACACTTCATCTTCATAATTTTTTACCACGAAACCCAATGATTGTTTAACATAGACTTCTTCTTCAAGATATCCATTTAAGAAGGTTGACATGACATCTAGTTGATGGATCTTCCACTTCATTTGCATCGTCAAAGAGATCAGCAAATGAATCGTCTCCATGCGGGCAACAGGTGCATAGACTTCTTCATAGTCAATGCCTTGCCTTTTCTTGTAGCCTTTAGCCACAAGTCATGCCTAGTATCTCTCCATATTTCCATCATCATTCTTCTTTATCTTGTATACCCATTTCATTCCAATTGCTTGATGACCCTTTGGAAGAGTTGTTAACTCCCAAGTGTTGTTCTACTCTATTGACTCAATCTCCTCCTCCATGGCTTGTCTCCACCTTTTGTTTGTAACAGCTTCATCAAAGTTCATTGGTTCACTGTCAGCAAAGAGATAACATAAAAATCAAAATTAGTAACTTCTTATGTGTCCTTATAGAGCTCTTGAATACTCCTTGTCCTTTGCAACTGTTCATTTGAACTTTCTTGAGAAGTGAGAGATGCAACATTGGTTGGAGAATGAGGTGGAGTTGTACCCTGCACAGGTTCCACGGTCTCCGGTTCTTCTTCATCGCCAAAGTATGGAAGAAAATCATATGAAGTTTCTTCTTGAGCTTCCCATTCCCATGCCAATTCTTCATCAAATTCAACATCACGACTCACCACCACCTTACCGCTACTTGGGTTGTATAACTTGTAGCCTTTTGAACTCGTATCATAGCCAACAAACACATGCTTGACACTTGGATCGTCAATCTTCGCTCTCCCTTGATGTGGCACATGAGCATAGGCTATGCTCCCAAAAATTCTCAATTGCTTGACACTTGGTTTTCTTCCAATTCATGCTTCTTAAGGGGTTTGATCTCTAATATTTCTTGTTGGGGACCTGTTATTCAAATAAACTGCACAAGAAACAATTTCGGCCCAAAATTCCTTGGGAATACTTTTAGCTTTCAACATACATCTAGCCATATTAAGAATCGTTCGATTCTTTCTCTTTGCAACACCATTTTGTTGGGGTAAATAAGGTACCGTTAGAGGGCGACAAATTCCATGAGATTAACAGAAGTCATTAAATTCATTTGAAGTGAATTCGCCTCCTCTATAGGACCTTAGAGCTTTAATTTCCTAGCCATTTTATTTCTCCACAAGTACTTTAAAAATTTTAAAAACAACAAAAGCTTAAGATTTTTGGTTCAAGAAATTAACCCAAGTCTTTATGCTAAAGTCATCAATGGAAAGCAGAAAGTATTTACTTTTAGCAAAGGAAGGTAGATTGATTGGTCCACACACATCAGTGTGAAAAGCTGAAGCGGCTTGGTTGACCTTAACATGGCCTCCTTTGGAAAACTCCTCCTTGTATGTTTTTCAAGAAGACAAGGTTCACACAATTAATTTAGATGGTTGATTGATGGTATCCCATGTACCATGTTCTTTTCTCCCATTGATTTGAGCGCTTCAAAATTCAAGTGCCCAAATCGCATGTGCCAACACCATGATTCATCTTGCACATTAGCCTCCAAACACTTTGCATCAATTGTCTTATGATTTAGAGAAAATAATTTATTCTTTGCCATATGCACTTTAACAATTAGAATTCCACTTGAATCTCTAAGCCAAATATGCATATTTTTCATGTGAATGTCATATTCCTTTTCAAGAAGTTAGCCCAAACTCAAAATATTACTTTTTACTTTTGGCACATAATAAACATCTTGAATTAGCTTGTGACTACCATCTTTACAGGAGATCAGAATCGTACATATCCCTTCGATTTGAATCTTTGAGGTATCTCCAAAGGATACATTACCTCTCACCATTTTATTAATATCTACAAAATTCTCTTTGCATCCACACATATGCTTGCTTGCTCCATTTTCCAAATACCACGAGCTACAATCATCCATGTCTTCTTCCTTGAATGCCAGCAATAATGTTGACTCATCTTCTTCTTTCTTGTCGTCAACAAGGTTAGCTTTTTCTTCAACATTGCTACGACATTCCCAAGAGCAATGGCCAAATTTATGATAATTATAACACTCAATTTTTGATTTGTCATACCTTTGTCCATTATTTTCTTAGTAGTAGCCACATCCTCTTCCTCCTCTTTGTCCACGACCACGACTTCTGAATGTTTGGTGGATTTTAGCTTCATTGTTGAAGTTGTTACCGTTACTTCTTCCTCTTCCATGACCGCCACGGCCTCATCCCCGTCCATTCCCACGATAGGTTTTTTCACCTCTATAATCCTTGAAGTATGCCTGAGTTTTAAGAAGTTGTTCCAATGTCACTTCTTGTCTCCTTTTGATCTTTTCTTCGTGGGCCTGTAAAGAACCCACCAATTGCTCCATCGTCATTGAGTCTAAATCTTTAGACTCCTCAATAGCACACACCACAAAATCAAATTTAAGTGTTAAAGTGAGAAGGATTTTTTCTACCACGCGGACATCTTCTACGTCCTCCCTGTATCTTCTCAATTGATTTACAACAGCCTTCACTTTTGAACAATAATCTGAAATGCATTCGGATTCTTTCATTTTTAAAACTTCAAAATTAGCCCTTAGAGTTTGAAGTTTTACCTTCCTCACCTTGTCAACTCCTTGGAGAGAAATTTGTAAAATCTTCCAAGCTTCCTTTGAGGTGGTAGTTGTCACACCTCCTTTTTACCACCCGAGGGGGAGTATATAAGGAAGTTTTTCCAATTAAAGTGATACTATTCGAAATGAGATTATTTATTTAATTTTCAGAGTTGCCACTTGAAATAGTTTATTTGGTGTCTTAAGTCACCGGTTTATTTTAAAATCCTAATTCGAGGAAAATTGACTTTATTTAAAAGTCTGCGAACTCAAAATTCTAGATAAGAAATTCTGTTAACCCGAGGAAAGGTGTTAAGCACCCCCGGATTCCGTGGTTCTAGTACGGTCGCTTAAACTATCATAATTGGCCTATTACCTGATTTAAATACATGTTTTAGCCTATGGTATATTTTTAACTTATTAGCCGCTTTTAAATTATATTTAGAAAGATTCAACGTTATGTAAATATGTCTTGAACCACGCCACATGAAATGCACCCGCAGTCCACGACACATTTTATTTAACGTTGTTGAGATTTGGATTTGGGTCACATGAAATGCACACCGAGTTTAGGGAAATTAATTTAAATTACACGCCTAAAGCAACTGCGCACTTTCAAGTTTGCGAGGGCCATGGAAAATTCAACTAAATGGCACACCTCGATTTCTAAAGGATTAAAAATTATTAAGTGAGGGCCATGCGTTTTGAGATTTTATTTGGCATGGCACACCTCGATTCCGATTTTAAAGGAAGCTTGAACTAAGCTTTTGAGGGCCATGAACTATTGATGTTATTTACTATGGCACACCTCAACTAATTAACGGAATCTAATTAACTAAATACTAAGAGAATCGGGATTTTATTCAAACTAGCTTAAAGGCTTTGCGTTAAAAAGAAATAGGTTTAATTATTTAACCAAATGGCTTGGGCCATCAAAAGAAATCAACGGGAAGACTGGGTCCGACAAAGACGAAGCAGGTCCAAATAACATAGAGTATGCAATCCCATCTGCAAGTGCCTTCAATCTTGGGCCCAAAAATGAGCCCAATTTTAATGAGAGAAAGAATGTCTAGAGATGTGGACGCAGGATCGAGTCCTCATGAAGGCAAACAAATCTGGACATCAAGGTTTTGGTCTCTAAACAGCCCTTCTATGACTCAAATCCAATTTAAACTTAAGCAATTCTCAAAGGTAAGCACGAAGTACATTAACCAATTAAAATACCAATGTAGGAAATTTGAAATGCCTCTCGTTTAAACATGAAAAGTATTATCAAGACTTCCATACATAAAAAGCTTGACAGTAGATATTATTAAGCTACAACAGTGACGCAATAGCCTTTGAATTTGTTTCATCTTTATAGAACAATCTCCAAACCAAAACCAAATCATTTCTGAAGGTTAATCTAACTACTGACTATTAATGAAATGGTAACAGCTTATTCAAGACCCCAAAGGTATACTATCTATCCTATGTCAAGCCCCACAATGACAGTAAGAACACTTAACATTCTAAAACCACAATAATGAAAGTCCAAGTACAAGTCTAATATGAATCACAAGGTCCATAGCATGAATAAATACAAGAAATAGCATAATTTAAACATGGAATATGGGTTCATCTCCATCAATAACTTGACATTCAACTAAAACTCATGTTTACAGCTTCAAAATACTTCAAACTCAAACTCCACACACTGATAAAGTTCTAAAGTGTACCTGGTTTCAGCAAATAAACAAGGAAAAGCCTGAGGTTAAAAAGAGAGCAACAGCAGTAACCCAGCAAAAGGAAGCAAACAGCAAAATCAGCTCAAAGCAATGATGGAACAATGATAGAACAGCAAATCAAAACCCAACTTCAAGCCAAACTCAAACTATTTCTCAACCCAGAAGTATGACTATGGAATTTTCAAGAGTTCTAGCTAACAAAGAGAATCAGGAACCCAAAACCAAGCAGAATTTTATCAATTTTCAGTTTTTCAGGAATTTAAAAAAAACTCAGTTACTTCTGAAATTTTCAGTATTTTTAAACTCTTTTCAGTCTCTAAACCTCTAAAAAAATCTGATTTGAGAATGAAGTTACAATGCCTTTATAGGCAAGCCTTAGGGCAGCAGAAATGAGTTTTAGTTTTGCTCTCTAATCCTTTTGGAATTTTTGTTTTTGCTATTTAATCCCTAAGTTCAAATTCAGCTTTTCAAAATTAGACCCAATCCCACCTTGTAGGAAGCTTTCCCATTCAGTTATTAAAGATTCCCTAGCCTAAATTTCCTAATCTAACCCTTAGAACCCCTGTTTTTACTTCAGAAACAAAATGGGTCAAATTGACCCAATGACTTAAACCCAAATGAATGGGCTGCTCTTTGAAAATGGGTCAGAATTGAACCCAGGGCCCAAACCAAAATTAGAACTCTATTTTAGCTATTCAATGAGAAATCAGAAGAACTAAACAACTGAACGATTTCAAAACTAAAATTCTAGCTACATGACTGATTTCCCTTTTTAAACTAACTAATGAGCTATAATTAAACTACATATTCAAATTGAACCAAACCTAATTAAACTGACTACAAAACTAAAACAAGAAGGGAAAGAATCAGAAGTTTAAACCTAAAAACTAAACAAGTGAATAAACAAAATCAGTGCACAGCCTTTAAAAATTGAAAAGAAAAACAGAAAAATGAACGGAAATAATCCGACCACAAACCCTTGTCAAATCTCAATCAAAGTAAATGTCACGACCCAAACCCCGCTCTGGTCGTGATGGCGTCTCTCGTGAAGACAAGGCCATCCAACAAACCCATATCGCCTTTTCAAAAATAGTTAAACATTAATAAACAGTTTAAATATGATTTAATGATATAATTAACGGAAGCACAACCCGACACAGCCCTAACCGGGGTGTCACAAGTCACGAGCATCTACTAGGGTATAAATACAACTGAAAGACTGGAGTGTACAAATACAGACTGATGAAATGAGGAAAGAGAAAAGCAGTGTTGTGAACGCCGGCAGCTACCTTGCTAAACCCTGATGACTCTGCCTCCGATCAGCCAAAACATACCTGAATATGCACACAATGTGCAGGGAGTAATGTGAGTACTCCGACTCAGTGAGTAATAATAATAAATAAAGACTGAAGGCAAGAAATCACGCAAAAACACAAGGTATTCCACACTGAAGCAGTAAAATCACTTTAAATAGTAAAGCAGTGAGAAATCAAGTGAAAATCCCTTTTTTCCAACAAGTAAAGCAAGTAGTTTACAAGTGAGTAACAAAAATGATAGAAATGTAAACAGCCCCTCGGGCAAAACATGTACAACAAACGGCCCCTCGGGCATAATATCAACAGAACCATCCCCTTGGGCTCAATATTAGAACAGTGTCAGCCCTTCGGGCTCAATATCAGAACAGTAATAGCCCATTGGGCTCAATATCAGATCAGTAACAGCCCCTCGGGCTCACTCTCAGAATAGTATCAGCCCCTCGGGCTACCTCACAATCACTCATATCAGCCCCTCGGGCATAGTATCAATCACTCAGAACAATGGGTACCCGTGCTCACTGTGGGTGTGCAGACTCCGGAGGGGCCCCTTACGGCCCAAGCGCTATATCAAGCCACCTCGTGGCATCATCACTCAGCATATCCTCGCATCACTCAAGCCACCGCGTGGCATATAAAGTATCTCAGGCCATCGACCTCATATCACTCGGCCTCACATCACTCAAGCCACCTCGTGGCATAAATAGTATCTCAGGCCCTCGGCCTCATATCACTCGACCTCACATCACTCAAGCCACCTCGATGGCATAAATAGTATCTCAGGCCCTCGGCCTCATATCACTCAGCATATCCTCACATATGGCCCTCGGCCTCACTCAGTCCGGAAATCATCATAAGCCCCTCGGGCATTTGTAAAACAGTAGTTCTCAGCCCAAAATACCATTTAGAAATATCATTTGAGTTTTCAAATCTGCATAAAAGCGGCTGAGTTTGTAAAACAATAATTATCAACAGGACTGAGTTTAAATATAAGTCAAAACAGTAAGGAAATAGTGATAAAAATTCCCAAAGGATTCAAATAATTGGCACGAAGCCCAAGTATGGCAATCAGCCCAAATCATGATGATAACAAATAAGTTTCAATCAAGTATGCGGTAAAATCATCAATCGGGATGGACCAAGTCACAATCCCCAGTAGTAAAAGATCACGCGCTTATCATCCAGCGCGTGTCTCACCTCAATATAGCACTACAATGTGTAAATCCGGGGTTTCAAACCCTCAGGACATCATTTACAATCATTACTCACCTCAAACCGGCTAATCCTCTAGCTCGCGATGCCTTTGTCTCTCAAATCGACCTCCGAATGCCTCGAATCTAGCCACAATAATTCGATTCAGTTAATAAAAATTATAGGAATTAATTCCATATGAAATTCTACATTTTCCATTAAAAATCCGAAATTGCACTCAAAATTCGCCTGTGGGGTCCACGTCTCGAAACCCGACAAAACTTATGGAATATGAAACCTCATCCAACCACGAGTCCAACCATACCAATTTTACTAAAATCCGACATCAACTCGACCCTCAAATCTTCAAATTAAACCAAGAGGGTTTTCAAGATTTTCCCAACTAAAATCACCAATTCAATGCCAAAACTAGTAATAGATTCGGGTAATCTAACCAAAATTAAGTTAAGAACATTACCCCATTGTTTTCTATGAAACTCTCCCGAAAATCGCCTCTCCCCGAGCTCCAATTTGGTAAAAATGGAAAATCGGGTCCCATTTTCAGAACTCAACATTCTATCCAGAATTTCCGTGGTTATTGTTCACGCATTTTACTATTCATGGGACTGTTCACTGTACTATCCATGGGTACTGTATACGGGGGTACTGTTCATATGTACTGTACACGGATACTGTTCATGTTTACTGTACATGGTACTGTACGCGGATATTGTTCACGCATGTGCGGTTACTGTTCACATGTGTGAAAAATGCAGAAACTGCCCAGAAAATTACAATAGCTTTTCTTTTCACTAAAAAGGCTCTAACTCCATCATACGAACTCGGAATTCGATGGTTCTTGTTCCTATGATTCACAAATAATAATACGAACATATCCCTTCAGTCGAAACTCAATTCGGAGCTCATTTTCTCAATTCAATACCCATTTCATTCGTTAAAGAATTAAGTCATGTATCGTGTCAAAAATCCAATCGCGACTTGATGAAATTAGACCAAACTTTCCAGATCAGTCCTATAATTCATTATCAAAATTCCGGAAGTCTCGAAATCAAATTTCGATCTCTAGAACTAAAAATGGACCTTTGGATCATTACATGCTTATGCTCAAAAAGGCAAAATCTTCCAAAAACTCTTCCAAAACATATCTGAGCCTCATGGGACCCCGACCAAAAATGACAACACACCCCATAACATAATTCAAACTTGTTCCAACTTTCAGAATGCTCAAAACAACATTAAAACATCAAGTCACCCTCGGATTCAAGCCTAAGAATTCCAAAACTTTCGAAATCTGAATTCGATCAAAAAGTCGACCAAACGACGTCCAAATGACCTGAAATTTTGCACACACATCACAAATGACATAACGAAGCTACAACAACTCTCGGAATTCCATTCTGACCCTCGGATCAAAATCTCACCTATCAACCGGAATTCTCCAAAATATTAACTTTGCCAATTCAAGCCAAATCCTTCCACGGACTTCCAAAATGCATTCCGATCGCGCTCCTAAGTCATAAATCACCCAACGAAGCTATCCAAATCCTAAAATTTTCGATCCAAGCTCATATACAAATAAGTCAACTCTTAGTCAAACCTTTCAAATTCAAAGCTTTCAACTGAGACTGTTCCTTCAAATTCATTCTGATTTTTTCTGAAAATCAAAACCAACGATCTATATCATTCATAATACATTACACGGGGCAAGTCATGCCTGGGAACTGGCGATCAAAGTACAAAAGTTCAAAACGATCGATCGGGTCGTTACAGTAAAAACTGACTAGAGAAAAGGATAAGAAAGGAAGAGGAACAGACGGTGAAGTAACAAGAGCGGGCAAAGAGATGAAGAAAACTTACCAAATCCAACTCGAAACCAACTGGAGACATTGAATTTAAACGAAACTAATGTTAGTCATTTGTTCTTTGTCAAGAACAAATGAACAACATCAATTTGTTTTGAATCAAACTTCAACTCGAAAGAAACAGAAGCCTATGGTTATGCATGCCAACGGGTTCAACGGAAACTGATTTTGGACTTTTAGGGTTCGAACTCAGATTTAAGAATTCGAACAGATGTGGAAAAATTCGAGGGAAATGGTTTTGAGATTGAGAAAGGGGAGGCTGTGAGGATTCTATGGTGTTAATTTGGGGTTGGTTAGAGGTGGCGCCGTCGGCCTGAGGTGGTGGATAATTGGGGCGGCACTAGGGTTTAGGTTAATCTCTGATGAGGGAGATGAGGAGTGAAAGAGACGAGTTAGGGGGGGTCAACATTCGGACACTTATATATTAGAAAGGGTCCCAGTTCCGGACCGTTCGATCAAGTGAGATCGACGGTCCTGATTAAGAGTAATCTAAACAGGGCCGTTTGGTTAGACAAGGGGGCGGACCGGGTAAAGGGACACGGGTTTGGGTCGATTTGACGGGTATTTGTGTTAAATCAATTGGGCTTGGGGGAATTTGAACTAAATTTGCCCAAAATCACACTTCTTCTTTTAATTCCTTTTCTTTCCTTTCAATTTCTAACTTTCTTTTCTTTTCAAAAATAAAAATAAAACCTAAATTAATTTCTAGCCCAAATTATACTACCAAATTAGGTTAATTACAAAAAATAATATTTACAACAACTAATTAATTACCAAATTAAAGAAAAACTACAAAATTTGAAGCTAAAAATTAAAAATGCAAAAATGAGTTATTTTTTTGTGATTTTTTCCATTTTGTAAAACAAACTAATTTACTAATTAATCTAAAAATGTAAAATTAAATCCTAAATGCAAATGCAATGTATTTTTGTATTTTTATGAATTAAAAAGATTAAACATGCACACAAAAATGCAAACAATCAGAAAAATTCTACAATAATTCCTAAAATAACAAATAATTAAAAGAAAAAAAATCTAATTTTGGAATTCTGTAGGAGTAATTCATGTGAGGCAAAAATCACGTGCTCACAGTAGTATCAGTCATCTTCTCAAACATGGCATCATCCAAATATTGGTGGATGAGCGTGAGGGCTTGTTGATCCTTCTTCCTTGTCTTTGCCAAGACATTTTTTTCATTTTGAAGCAGAGCTTCCTCATTATCGGGTTTTGCATACCTTTTGTCTACGATTTTTCATACATCTTAGGAGCCAAGAATGACTTTCATACGTAGACACCATTTCTCATAATTATCTTTTGTGAGACGGAGGTACTGAAAAAATAACGGACCATTATTTGTCATGGCTTTGATACCACGTTGTTGGAAAAATAAATAATATCCCGCCCATGAATAATATTTAAGGTAATAACAATAACACAAGAGAGTAACAAAGACACCAAATCTTTTGACTGGGTAAAATATAATACCCGAGGTGAGTAATATAATATCACTATAATATTACAATTTGGTAGTGTTAAGAGACTACTACACCTTCAAAAGAAATAACTCTCTTTATTTTAAACAATTCACTATAATATTACTCTCACTCTCTACTTATCTCACAGACTACAATCTGTAGATTACTCTCTCTACGCTCCATTACGCTCTCTGATTTTGGTGTGCTTGAAATGAATAGCTGAAGGTGATAGACCGTTCCTCCAACTCAGGGCAAGCTGGAGGGTCAAGCCACAAAAGCAAAGGCTTTAGGCCCCCAAGCTTTTGAGGCCCCATTTTTTTTATTACTGTAGTTAATAGTGTAGTTTTTATTGTTCTTTCTTAACAAAATACCATTGAATATTGCATGGTAAAAAGATACAGTATAAGTTTTTTGTTAAAAAAAATGATTAGAGAACCATTTAACCATGTGATTGTGGTGACAGTTGAAAATTTTCATTTTGATATCAATATTTTTTTTTATTTCTTTCTGGATAGTGTACTTTCTTTTTTTCATCCTATTAAGTTATCTATTCTCTCAAAAATAACGCAAGGACATTGAATAAATTAAATTGAGCTTTTCTTTTCATTTTTTAGAGTTTTCAAACATTGCAATAAGTGAATTGAAGCAGTGAAATTTCATAGTGATATTAAGCTATCAACTTTTAGAATGGGATTATATTATTCTAACTTCTTATTATCTTGTAATTAAATTTTACCCTTGGTAAATTCTACTTATAGGTGTATAGTGCTTTCGTTGAATATTAGAATTCAAATATGTAAACCAAAAATATAGATCAAATTGACAAAAACTCACGAAAAAAGAGAGAAGATCAAGAACTGAACTTCAATACAATCTCAAAAAAGGAGCTATTTAAAAAATGCCCTAAAAAAATTAGATGAATTGGATAAATTGTCAACTAAAAAGTAAATATAAAGAGAATAAATTGTAAAAACTTATTTACAACTTTGCATCTTAGAAAAATTAGAAAACAATACCCTAAATAAAAGTATAGATGTGAAGGGTTTTTTTCCCAAAAAAATCTTAAGGCCTGTTAATAACTTTTGCTTTAGGCAGGGTCGGCTCCAACCTTATTTGGGGTAAGGCTTGTGCCTTAGGCCCCCAAAACTAAAGGGGCCCCATATTTTAAAAATGATAGGTTCATAGGTTTTTTAAAAAATAATATTTAATATTTTTAATACAAAACTAAAGTTTTTAATATAAAAAAAAAACTTTTTAGATATATAAATAAAATAATAATTTAACTTACTTTAAAATATGTAGATGAATAGTTTTCATACCTTTTAGTTTTTCACTTTTTACTTTTTTCATTAAAAAAATTGTTCTCTCTTCCTTAATTTATCCAAGTCAATATTTCTTCTTTTCCAATCTCTTCATATTTCAGAAAATTCTACATATTTTTGGTGTTTCTCTTTGATATTCTTACTCACTTCTTTCTCCAAGATTTTATTACTCACCTTCTTTCTCCGAGATTTCACTTGTTCTATACTTCTACTGCTTTGTAAAATTTTACCCAAGATCAATAATATCTCAAAAAAGATTAAATAAGTTGGCTATATTATCAACCTAGCAAGAATTATTAGATAAAATCGACTTCAAATAAAAACATATTTTATAACTTTCTTTTAGAAATTTAGGCCCTATATTAAACTTTGGCTTTAGGCCTCGTATGTGCTTGAGCCGCTCATGCTCCAACCAATCAAAAAGCTGTATAAATTTTCGTTCTTATACCATATAGGAAACTATGTTCATAGTTTGCATATTACCCGCTATGCTAATAGTATTTCTACAAAATATAGACAATTCATTAAATAAGGAATCATTGTAGCTGTAGGCTTCCTTATTTAGGCACGTTAATATTGGGAAATTAAATATTCTTGCAAATATTTTGCAACGCAAATCACGCATTAATAATTATCGGCTGTTTCGATTCAACATTTAGCGACTCTATTTTTGTGATACACTGTATTTCAACATTTTTTCTTATTTCACAAATCAAAAACGACTAAATCTTCTACAATTCTTCTACAACAAACGCAATTATATCCAAAATACCAATTATGCTACAACTGAATGGGAATTGGGATAGCTATGGAAGATTTAGAGAATTTCAGGTCGATAGTATTGTAGTCGATGAGGATGCGAGTTATAGTCTATTGATTTCTACAATAGCACAACAATTAATGATCGATACATCCGAAAAAATTATAGAAATCAAATACATTGTCAACAAGCATTGTCCTCCAATGAAAATTAGGAACGATATGGGTGTGTATACATGGAGATGAAAAAGGAAAACAAAAACTTAGGATCATATCCGCTATGTATAACTTGTCGATTTCAATATGGAATTGAGTATTATCAATGAGAACACAGTTGCAGGTTTGTGATGTTACATTTTCTATCAAATTCTGGTTGTATATCAATGTTCTACACTTTATCTACATTTTATCTACAAATAAACTGCATGTCAAAGTAAATATATATATATATATCAGTATGGCTTTTCACAATATCTACAAAATTTCTACATTTATTCTACAATAAAACTACATATCATTTGAAAAATTAATATGAAATACAGAATTTCAATGTTTCTACAAATTATCTACAAAATTTCTACAAATTGTTCATAACAGTATTTATCTTTATTTTCATGCAGGTTCGTCTGGAATACTAAAGTTACTTGATATGCCAATATCTCCCGTTATAGAGGAATATGAAATTATGATAATAACAGATAGTACACCAAATTTTATTGAAATAGGATAAGTATACCAAGACAAGCAAACAATTGCAACTACAATGAAGCACTATTCTATTATGCACAAGTTCCAATTCAGGGTTAAAAGATCTAGTGCTAGAAGGTATGAACATATGAATGGTCAAAGACTATTATTTTTTTTTAATTTTGTAGTTTATTTATAATTTTTTTACTTCTTCAGTTATTTGATAATGTTTATCAGTATTGTAGATGAATTGTAGTTATTTTGTATATAAATTGTATAATGTGATCGTTTAAGCTAAAACATTCTCTCTCTTTTTTAAATCTACATTTTAAACCAGTGTTTAAATTGTATTTATTTTGTAGCTACTGGTTGTTATGTGGTGGTGAAAACTGTACATGGCACTTCAAGGCAACTAGCATAAATGATTCTGCAATGTTCAAGGTCAAAAATTTCAACAGCCAGCACACATGCTCTTTAATGGACAATACATTCATACAACGCAAACCTACTGTCATGGTAGTGGGTAGCATGGTTATTCCAAAATATTCTGATCCTAAGACAATTTACACACCAAAAGACATACAAACTGACATGTTGTCTGAATACGGCGTGAATCTAACCTACATGCAAGCTTGGAGAGCAAAGGAAAAGGCTTTATAGTTTTTGAGAGGTCATCCTGCTAACTCCTACAGCAAATTACCATGTTATTTTTATATTCTTGAGAAGACTTATCTGGAATCTGCAGTTAAATAGAAGAAGACCACAGATGAATGCTTCTTATATGCATTTGTTGCGATTTGTACGTCAATCAGTGGTTGGGAACATTGTAGGCTAGTAGTAGTAGTTGATGGGACCTTCTTAAAGTCAGCATACAGGGGAATAATGCTAACAGCTAGTACACTGGATGCAGCAGGTAAAAATGTAGATATGTTGTAGATATATTGTAGATTTTTGTAGATTGTTTATATTATGTAGATAAGTTGTAGCTATTTTGTAGATATATTGTAGTTTGTATGTATATGTCTCTCTCTGTATTTTCAAGACTGCAAGTTAATTATATTTTAACACATAATGTAGGTACAATATTACCATTGGCATATGTTGTTGTTGACTCAGAAAACGACGTATCGTGGAAGTGGTTTTTGAGCAATTCAAACATGCATATGGTCAAAAACCAAATATGTGTGTTGTTTCAGATCGCAACGAGAGTATCTTGAAGGCAACATCTATTGTTTATCCCGGCATGCCACATTATTCTTGCATATGGCATATTTGGACAAATGTAAGGGCAAAGTTCAAGAAGGGTCATCTGAAGTTAAGCTAATTGTACTTTGCAATTGCACGATCATACACTCTTGATGAATAATGAAAGGATGTCAAAGATTGAAGAGATAGATCCACGTGTTAAATCCTACTTATATGATATTGGCTATCACAGATGGTCACGAGTACATGCAACAATGAACAGAACTTGGACTATAACATTAAACATTGCAGAGTCGTTGAATGTTATAACAAAAGATGAAAGAGAGCTACCGATAGTAGAACTATTAGAGTATATGAGGACACTTCTTGAACGGTGGACTAATGAAAAGTTATTGAAAGCAAAGGGTACCTTCGCATACCTTGGGTCAAAATACAACAAAGAATTGGAGGACAACAGAACATTTTCGCAAAAACTTAGGGTAAGATCTGTTTATTTGGTCCATAAAAATAAAATATTAAAATTCATTGTACCCAGTTTGTAGATAATTTGTATTCTGATTGTAGATATTTTGTTTTCTGTTTGTAATGTAATTGTAGGTAAGGTCTTCAACAGATCATATACATACTGTGATAGATGTCACACCTCCTTTTTTCCTACACCCCGGAAGGGTATAAAGGGAGTTTTTCCACTTGAAGTGACAATCGAAATGGGATTATTTTATTAAAATTCAGAGTCGCCACTTGGAATAATTTATGGTGTCCCAAGTCACCGGTTTAGAATCCCGAATCGAGGAAAATATTGACTTTGTATTACAGTCTGCGAACCAGAAATCCGGGTAAGGAATTCTGTTAACCCGGGAGAAGGTGTTAGGCATTCCCGAGTTTCGTGGTTCTAGCACGGTCGCTCAACTATTAAAATCGGCTCAATTACCTGATTTTAGTATAAATTTTAAACCTATGTGCATTTTAACTTTATCGACCGCTTTTAATTAATTTTTTAAAGAAGATTTAACGTCGTTTAAAACAAGTCTTTGGATAGCGCCACATGAAATGCACCCGCAATCCTAAACATATTTTATTCAACGTTTTAAGATTTGATTTGGGTTACATGAAATGCACACCTGAGTTTAGTCAGGTAAATTATTAAAATAACGCGGCTAAAGTAACTACGCGTTTGCAACTTTGCAAGGGCCATGAGAAATTCGCTAAATGGCGCACCTCGATTTCTAAAGAGAAAACACATTGATTAAATGAAGGTTGTGCATTTAAGATTTTGTTGGGCATGACACGCCTCGAACTATCTTAACCAAGAGATTTTTAAATTAGATTACGAAGGCCCTATGTTATTCTATTTAAAGGCACACCTTGAAACTACCTTAAGAATTCGACTAATTATGCAACGAAGAAATTGAGATTTGGCTTAAACTAGGCGAATAGGCCCCAGTCAACACGTATTATTAACCTAAAAACTGGGCATAAGGGACGGAAAGAATCCAGGCCCCAATTGCGAGTATTTGGGCCCAAGGTGAGCCCAATTTCAGGGACCCGAAGCTACCACAAACTGGACTCACTATCGAGCCCTTGCAGCGTGCAAGTAGGGATCGAAACAACAAAAATTAATGCAGAACTAACATAGATGTAACAGTTTTAAATCACCCTTTAATGGACCAATGGACAATTACAAGAAGCTTTAGCAATGCCATGATTTGAAAACAATTATAAATCCAATCCTTGAGAGACTACACAGCATATGACTCTAAATTTTCAAAGCTCTGAATCAGCTTACAGTGCTGACATGTGAATTTAACCTTATTTAGACCTCACGTTTAACAAAACTTAAAGGATCAAATAACCAAGACTTGAAACAATCACATATGCTCAGTTAAGTTCTTTCAATATTGACAGTATCCAAACCAACAATTTAAATTTTTGGTGCTACATCAGCAAATCAATCTTATTTCCAAACAACACTGTAATGTTTCAATACCCCACAAAACCCTCTAACAGCATATCAAACATTAACCACTTTCCTTTTAGCCTTGTTAGCATCAATTCAAACATGAGAATACTACCAAGCACACCTACTTACTTCATCTAAGGCTCAAACACATTTGAAACATACTAACTTGATTGAGTCCTTTACATAACACTCTAACAGTCCCAAACCAAATACAGCTATAGGAACTTCACCTTTCAAACGGAAACCAGCTAGAATACACAATGATTCATGTGATCTAAGGCACAAACAATAAAATGTAAATAAAACTCAGATAAGTCTGCTGTCATCCCTTAAACTCTCATTTCCATCTTCAAACTGAAACTTATATCAAGTAAAGTTCAGAAAAATGTGCCTGGAATTCAAATCAAAATAGAAAAATGAGGGATTCAACAACAAACAGTAACAACCAGCCCAGATTCAGCAATTAAAACAGTGAAAATCCACTCAGAAGAATCAATAGAATAGTAAACCATTCAGCAAACTTAAACTAGCTTTTTCAATACCCAAATTCAGTCCATTTTTACCCCAGATGAGTCAAAAATTGTTTCAGAAATGGACGACTTCAAGAATCACAAAGGAAAACTGAATGAAATAGTGATTTTTATAAGATTTTTCAGCCGTTGTTGTTTTTCTTCTCATTTCCTATCTCTCAGCTCTCTTGAGTCTGTCTTTCAATGCAAGAAAAGGTGCCTTTATGGGCAAGCCAATAGGGCAACCTTTCATATTTTAGTTCCCTTTAACCCCTTTTCAAATTTGCTTTTAGCTTAGAGATCCCTAGCCAGTTTTTATTTTTGCTTAACTACCCTCAGTTCAAATATCAGAGTTTCAAAACAGCCCCCTCCCCAGCTTCCTAGAAGCTTCCTTTTCTGTTACGATGAGATTCCCCATACCAATTTCCCTACATTACCCTTTAAGACCCATGTTATTTACAAGTAACCCTGATGGGTATGGGTCAAACTGACCCTGGGCTGAATTCACTCAAGACCCAACCCAGAACATGAGCTTGAACCTAAAGGCATGAAACCCCAGGCCCAAATACAATCTAGACTCTGAATCTACCAAGAGCAGAAAGTAAACACTTATTTGAAAACTAAAAGTTGTAACTGCGCGACTGACTAACTACAAGAACAAGCAAAAAGTGAATTAGATTGTTAAAAAGAGACGGCCTAACTATATTAACTTAGGAGACTAAATCAAGAGCAAAAACAAAGGCTCAAGCATATTGTTGATAGAAAATCGACAAATGGACCTCTAAACCTTGACAATAAACACGAACACAAAATTTAACGCCATTCGGAACCTTGCTCGAATCAGCCTACTTCAAGAAAGATGAGAAAAAGAAAAAGAAGGAGAGTAGGACATGAATCAAAACGGACACGAGAGGAGAAAAAAAAACAAAAAAATCTTACTGATTACAACTCGACCCCAACGCTTGACTTCCTGACTTAACACAATCAGTGTTAGTCGAATTAGACTCGAAAATCTTGCGACTTCGGACGCCTGTAGTCATGCAAGCCACAGAATCGTAAACGAAAATGATTTGGCTTCTTAGGGCTTCGAACTCTGTCCTTAGATCCAAGATTCGACGGATTTGGGAGGGATTCGAGGGATATGGGTTAGAGATTTTGAAAGAGGGGGTCGTGGGGGTTTCATGGTGTTAGTTTGGAGGGATTTGGGAGAAGTCAAGTTTTGGTCTAACTTTCGATTGAAGATTCGAGAGGATGGGCTGGGATTCGAGAGTGGGGATTTGGAGATTTGGAAAGAGGAGAAGGAGAAGAATCGATGGTGTAAAAATGGGGTTAATCAGAGCAACGCCGCAGGCGGAGGCGATTTCCGGCAGGCGGCTCACGGCGTTTCGAGGTGGCATTTGGTTGGGGTCTCTGAGGGTTTGAGGGAGATGAGAGATAAGACGGGGGTAGGGGCTGTTAGGACATATTTATATGGGGTAAGGGGGTTAGTTCTGAGCCGTTGGATTTACAGGAATCAACGGCTCAGATCGGGGGCCAAGGAAACGGTTGTTTGGTTTCAGGTGAGATAGACCGGGTTGGGGACACGGGTCTGGGCCTGGAACGGGCGGGTATGTTGGAATTTGATTTTAGGCCTAGGGAAATTGTTTGAATTGGCCCAAAAATCAGAGTTCTTTCTTTTTTTCCTTTTTCTCAAATCAAAATAAATCTGAAACTAACTTTTAAAAATTAGCCTACCAAATTATATTAAAAACTTAAAATAACATTTACCCTAACTAATTAAGTACCAAATTTAAATGAAAACTGCCAAATTTCAACGCTAAAATTAAAAATGCAAAAATAAGTTATTTTTTTTGTGATTTTTTCATTTTTGTAAAACACTAAATTACTAATTAATTCAAGAATGAAAAATTAGATCCTAAATGCAAATGCAACATGTTTTTGTATTTTTCATTAATTAAACAAAAATAAAAATGCACAGACAAATGCAAACAATTATCAGAAAATGCCACAAAATCCACAAAAATTGCAAATAACGAAAAGAAATTATTTTGTTTTGAACTTATGGGAGTAATTCATATAGGGAAAAAATCACGTGCTCACTGTCGCACCTCCTTTTTCCGCACCCGCGAGGGCGCAAGGGGAGTTTTTTCCAATTAAAGGACAATCGAAACGGGATTGGTTTATTTATTTCAGAGTCGCCACTTGGGAGGTTTAGGGTGTCCCAAGTCACCAATTTTAATCCCGAATCGAGGAAAAGAATGACTCTATATTACAGTCTGCGTACCAGAAATCTGGATAAGGAATTCTGTTAACCCGGGAGAAGGTGTTAGGCATTCCCGAGTTCCGTGGTTCTAGCACGGTCGCTCAATTGTTATATTCGGCTTGATTATCTGATTTTATACAAGTATGAACTTATGTGCAAATTTTAACTTTTACCGCTTTATTATCATTATTTTTTAGGAATGTGAACATCGCTTAAAACATATCTTTGGACTGTGTCACATGAAATGCACCCACAATCCGAAAAATATTTTATTTGATGTTTTAGGATTTGGATTTGGGTCGCATGAAATGCACACCCAAGTTTTAAGAAAGTAGATTATTAAACACGTGCCTAAAGAGACTATCGTGTTATTATTTTGGGAAGGCCACGAAATTCGCTAAGCGGCCCTCCTGTATTCTAAGTAAATTTAAAACAAGTATTTACTGAGGGCCCCGCAATTTGCATTTTTTGTTTGTCGAGGCTCGTCCCATTTATTATTTTAAAAATGAATTTGCAACGTCATGGAAATGCATCTCAGACCACGTCACAGTCAATGTACCCATGATTAGAGACACATTTCGATTTTTGTTGAGACTTGGATTTGGGTCACATAAATGTGCACCCGAGTTTAGGGAGATAACATTATTAAAGGCGCGCCTAAAGCAACTAGCGCATTATTATTTTTGGGGTAGGGCCGTGGAATTTGCTAAACGGCCCGTCCCGGAATCTAAGTATCTAATATATACATTTGGAGGGCTACGCAATCTGTACATTTTTATTCGGCGAAGCTCGTCTCGTTTTTATTATTTGAGGGTAAACTTAAGGCAACTACGATTTTCTACTAAGGAAATCATCCGAGGTTAATAAAAAAAACAACGATTCTAACAGGTAATAACATCCATGGTAAAAATGAAAAATAGAATAGACTCGTTCATATGCTCACATTTACTTTGGGCATACAGTAACTAAACATAGAATAAACATTTTTAACATAACAACAAAAATTGCATTGTTGACATTCATCAATACTCTCATTCGCCTTGAACCATAATATACGAAATGAACGAAATTAAACAAAGGATGAAGAACAATAACCTTTGAACTTCGACAACCTCAGAACGACAAAACACGACCCCGACGGGACTCAAGCGGGACTTCACTGAACAAGGAACAACAACGAAAACCCACGGAACAAACTCGACGAACCGGACCTCGACTCAACTTTTGGACTTTGGACTGGAACTCGACTTCAACTCAACCTCACTGACGGACTGTTTGGTCGACGACTGTGGGGTCAACGGGCAGTGTTTGACGGCCGGAGGCATCGCTGGACATGGGGACGACGAACAACAGTAGTCGTTGGAGAGGCTTGGTGGTCGACGGACTGGTGCGGGAGGGCTGGAACTGGTGGTTTCGACGTTGAGGGGGCTGCTGACGGGGTTGCTGGTTGTGACGATGGGTAGGGTTTTTTTTATGGTTTTTGGGACGGGGGATGCGACGGTGGTTTTGGTGGTGGGAAGCTTAGGAGGAGGAAGGGTGGTTGTTCTTGGTGGTTCAGGCGTGCAAGGGGGCAGTGACGACGATGGCGAGTGAGCTGGGTCGTTTGGTCATCGACTGGTTGCGGCTGGAGGTGGTGTTTGGACTGTTGGTCGTTGACGGAGGCTGGACACGGTAGTTTGACTGTGTGAGACGACGAGGGGGTTGGGAATTGTTGGATTGATAAGGCTGGACGACGAGGGGGAGCAGGGAGGTTGGTTGCCGGTGGGTTTGGAGTGGTTTTGGCGTTGGTTGCCGGTGGGTTTTGACGCTGGGGGCAGTAGGGTTTTGGTCGTGGGGGTGGTGGTTTTGCTGGGTTTCTTCAGTAGGTTTTCTTCTTCTTCTTTAGGGAGAAGAAGATCTCCAGTCCCTGTTTTTAAAAATCCCAAAGTCCTTCTTTTGTCCGTTCAAGTCTCGTGCATTTGTAGCTTTGGCCAAGACAAAATGAGCCCCACGCGTGGTGGGGTTCGAGATTTATGTCCCCCACGCGTGGTGGGGTTCCCCATGTGTCCTGGACACGGTTTATTATGGGCTAAGTCCGAAAATTAGGCCTAAAACCGGGTAGTTTGAACCCGAATATTATCCTTTTGCCCGGCCCCGAGAAATAGGAAAACGTTGCTTAACTAGTCCTATGTAAACAAAATAACTACCAAAAATAAGACTAGTATTTAAACAAAACTATATCTTTTTAAATATTTTTCAAGATTTAAAATAGCTACAAAATATTAATAAAACTATTTTTGTAATTTTCGTTTTTTTTAAATATTAAGATAAAATATGAAGCAATATTTTTTTTTGTATTTTTCAAAGTTAAAATGACTATAAAATATTAATAAAACTATTTTTTTGTAATTTTCGTTTTTTAATAAAGACAAAAATATAAAGTAATATTTTTTGTATTTTTCCAAAGTTAAAACGACTACAAAACATTAATGGGATTATATTTTTTGTAATTTTCGAATTTATATAAAGTACCAAAATAAAGTATAATTTTTGTATTTTTCAAGTTTATGAGAAATACATAAACTAAAATTTATATATATTTTTGTGATTTTTCTTTTTGCAACGAAATAAAGTAAAATAGTTAAAATGACTATATTGGACCCAATTACATATTTATGCTAAAAAAATGTGAAAATCCTCGGGGAGGGTCAAAAATCACGTGCTTACAGCTGCCCCTCTTTGACTGGAAACACGAAGAGTTTTCCGACAAAGAACGACTAGACGTGTTTTTGACCCGACCATTACTTGGACGGACTACACTTAAGGAAAGGGATGGAATGTGACCGAGCCCTGGTATCTGAGCTGCCTACATATCCTTGGTTATACAGGAATCAGGACACGTGTAGTTCGGGAATGAGAGAGAGATGGTAGAGTGCACCGAGGTGGAGAGCCGATCGAGGTGCCGTTCCGTTGAGGTTCCGGTCCGCGGTTCTGTCATTACAACAAAAATGAAAACTGAAAAAGACTAACTAAGCCTATCAGCTACTAGTTACAAGGATTCCTATCTCTAAGTCTTCTGAAACCTGATCTTGAGTCTTGAATGGTGCTTCATACAGACTTTGGATTTGAACCTTGATACTTGCTAGTTGTAGGTGTTAGTCTTTGAGCAGACCACATCTGTTCTCCACTTCCGTAATCTGGGTTCTTTCTTTTTCTTTTTTTTGTTTTTTTCTCTTTTTTTTTCTCTTGTTTTTGTTTTTTGGTGACCAGCTTCTGTTGATCATCCCAGACTGTTGACTTGCATTCTTGGGGCGAGCTTCTTGTTGCTTCTATCTTGGATTGAGTGCTGGGGATTTTTATTGTAACCTTCTGCTTTCCAGTGGGTCACTGCTTGATCTTGAAAAATGTTTCTCCGTTCTACAGGCGGACTCCTGACTTCTTCTATCTTCGACATGCAACAACCTCCGTTCTACAGGCGGGTCCCTGACAATCAAAACAAACAAAACAAACAAAATTTCCTAACCCAGTTTGTACTGGGAAGATTTGTGAGTTAGCAAAATTGTAACTCACTTACACTACTGATGCAATGATGAGAGTAAACTAAAGACTAAGCTAGGATGTGCATCTCCTCTGAGTAAAACCAAAACTTTGCTAGCCAATGTGTCTACTAAAATAAAAACCTCAATGACTCAAACTAGAAAGTGTGTCTTCTATGGTTGAATCGGAATGAGCTAAACCAGGAAGTGCGTCTCCTACGAGTGGAAACTTCAGTGACTATAACTAGGAAGTGCGTCTCCTATGAATAAAATTTCGATTTAGGAAGTGCGTCTCCTAAAAAACTTGAAAGACCTCGATTAGGAAGTGCGTCTCCTACGGGTAAACTTCAAAAACTGGACTAGGAATTGTGTCTCCTATGGTCGAACTTAAAATGAATCAAACTAGGAAGTGCATCTCCTGCGGGTGAAATCTCAATTCCGGAAGTGCGTCTCCTGAAATAAAATATAATCTAAAAAGCCAAACTCGGGAGTGCGTCTCCTAAAGCAAAAGTATAACCTGAGTGAACCAGACTAGGAAGTGTGTATCCTATGAGTAAAATAGTCTTAGGAAGTGCGTCTCCTATGGGTGAAACCTTAATGATTTTAAACTAGGAAGTGCGTCTCCTATGAATGAAAATATTTTAGGAAGTGCGTCTCCTATGAGTAAAAGTAAACTTAGGAAGTGCGTCTCCTATGGGCAAAACTAAACTTAAGGAAATGCGTCTCCTATTGGATACAATAAACTTAGGAAGTGCGTCTCCTATTGGGAAAAACCGTCCTTAGGAAGTGCGTCTCCTATCGGTAAAACTTACTTAGGAAGTGCATCTCCTATTGGTGAAATTTAACTTAGGATGTGCGTCTCCTTAGGAAGTGCGTCTCCTATTGGTGAAACTAAACTTAGGATGTGCGTCTCCTCTTGGTGAAACTACTTAGGATGTGCGTCTCCTTAGGAAGTGCGTCTCCTATTGGTGAAACTAAACTTAGGATGTGCGTCTCCTCTTGATGAATCTTATCTTAGGATGTGCGTCTCCTTAGGAAGTGCGCCTCCTGTTGGTGAAACTGACTTAGGAAGTGCGTCTCCTACTGGTGAAACTAAACTTTAGGAAGTGCGTCTCCTATTGGTGAACTATTCTTAGGAAGTGCGTCTCCTACTGGTAAAAACTTGCTTAGGAAGTACGTCTCCTATTGGGTGCAATAAACTTAGGAAGTGCGTCTCCTATTGGTAGAACTGAACTTAGGAAGTGCGTCTCCTATGGTAAAACTGAACTTAGGAAGTGCATCTCCTATGATAAACTGAACTTAGGAAGTGCGTCTCCTATGGTAAAACTGAATTTTAGGAAGTGCGTCTCCTATTGGTACAACTATTCTGAGGAAGTGCGTCTCCTATTGGCGAAACTTCTTAGGAAGTGCGTCTCCTATTGGTAAAACTTAACTTTAGGAGGAAATGCATCTCCTATGGGTAAAAATAAACTTTAGAAGGAAATACATCTCTTATGGGTAAAGACGTGGAATGTATGCCTCTGTTATCTGGGCGGGCTCCCAACTTCGATACTTGAAATAAGAAGACTGAATGTATGCCTCTATTATCTGGGCGGGCTCCCAACTTCAACACTTAAAATAAAAAGACTGAATGTATGCCTCTGTTATCTGGGCGGGCTCCCAACTTCAACACTTGAAAGTAAAGACTGAAATGTATGCCTCTGTTATCTGGGCGGGCTCCCAACTTCAACACTTGAAAGTAAAGACTGAATGTATTCCTCTGTTATTATGGGCGGGCTCCCAACTTCAACACTTGAAAGTAAAGACTGAAATGTATGCCTCTGTTATCTGGGCGGGCTCCCAACTTCAACACTTAAAAGTAAAGACTGAATGTATTCCTCTGTTATTATGGGCGGGCTCCCAATTTCAACACTTAAAAGTAAAGACTGAAACCAACATATCCTATTTGAGGGCGGATGAACCCAACATATCCT
Source organism: Nicotiana tabacum (assembly GCF_000715075.1). Taxonomy (NCBI): domain Eukaryota; kingdom Viridiplantae; phylum Streptophyta; class Magnoliopsida; order Solanales; family Solanaceae; genus Nicotiana; species Nicotiana tabacum. Next base: position 154,896,787 of record NC_134089.1, on the reverse strand, counting down.
ATTTGAGGGCGGATGAACCCGACATATCCTATTTGAGGGCGGATGAACCCGACATATCCTATTTGAGGGCGGATGAACCCAACATATCCTATTTGAGGGCGGATGAACCCAACATATCCTATTTGAGGGCGGATGAACCCGACATATCCTATTTGAGGGCGGATGAACCCGACATATCCTATTTGAGGGCGGATGAACCCGACATATCCTATTTGAGGGCGGATGAACCCGACATATCCTATTTGAGGGCGGATGAACCCGACATATCCTATTTGAGGGCGGATGAACCCGACATATCCTATTTGAGGGCGGATGAACCCGACAGATCCTATTTGAGGGCGGATGAACCCGACAGATCCTATTTGAGGGCGGATGAACCCGACAGATCCTATTTGAGGGCGGATGAACCCGACAGATCCTATTTGAGGGCGGATGAACCCGACAGATCCTATTTGAGGGCGGATGAACCCGACATATCCTATTTGAGGGCGGATGAACCCGACAGATCCTATTTGAGGGCGGATGAACCCGACAGATCCTGTTTGAGGGCGGATTAACCCAACATATCCTATTCGAGGGCGGATGAACCCAAAATATCCTTAAGACTTAAAAATGTCTTACCTGGAAAACTTGGTGGGGATTATTTACTTACCTGTTGGGGGGTAAAATGTTATCAGCTGGGGGTACCTGACTTCCAGAAAATTTTCTAAATGGAAGGAAAATTTTCTGCCCCAGTTTGATAATATACCTTGTGGCATGCAGTTTTGGCATCAATGCCATTTCCGTTACCTGCTTCAAATCAAACAAAATTTTGTTAGTTTAAAACGCGGTGGTTGGTTGGGATACTCCTGCTGGGATGGTTTTCCCTTTCTCCCTCCTTGCTCTGTGTTCCACAACTTGTTGGGGATGATATTATGTGCTGGGGATAATCCCTTCCTGCTGGGGATATCCCTCTTCTTTTGTGGCATAGCTCGGAAACTGGCATTTTCCCGACCTTTTAGTCTAGTATGGATTTCGCCAAATCATGCTCACTGCTCTCCTTGATCTGTTCATGGGCCTTGGCCTTTGAGGTTTATAACCTTGGTTTTGGCAAGGATATCTCTCTTGACGCTCGTCAATCCTTTTGTCAATTCCCTTTGCTGGGGATATCTTTTTGACACTGGCCTCGCGCTTGTTCCTCGCTGACTATACCATTTGGATATACTAGTCAGATCTCATCTTGGAAAGCTGATGGCATATTTTGAAGTCATTTCATACTTGTTCTGACCGGACAGACTCTATTGGGGAAAATTTTTTATGAAAGGAGAAAGATAACAGAAACAAAATAAAAGACAAGGGAAACGATGACTCTTTTACAAAAGAAACTATAAATAAAAACCTATCAAACGCAGATACCGACTCTAATGGTCGTGACATGCACACGTGGCCTATCCTTTACCGTCAATCATCTTTCAAGATCTTCAATTGGTGATTCCCCATCTGATTCTTAATCTTATTCGACTTGCAGTGCCCGAAGGGTTTTCACTATCAAGTCTCTCTCATTTCTGGTTTTTCTCTCAGCTTTCATCGCCTTATGGTGCCTGTGAAGGTTTTCACCGATAAGACTCTCTCATTTGTATCACTTTCCAGCTGGGGATGTGGAGTGTCGCCGGTATGACTCTTTCTGCTGGAGATTAGAGTCCCTTTTGCTGTGGAACAGAATGTTATGCTCGCCGGTAAGACTCTTCATTTGTCTGACTTGGCATCTTTTGAAGACTGATCGGAAGGTCTTTCTTTGGACCGTAATGTGGGTTTTGGATAGGGCTACAAAGAAAAGGTATTAAAGGCTCAAAAAATGCATTAATTTTGGGTTATTAATTACAACCTTCGGAATTAGATTTATTTACATCAAACGCAACTTTTTGCCCCAGTTTCTTGCTTGGGGATATTTTAATTGATGATTTTTCATTTTTCAAAACTATGACCGAGCCGTGAAGCGCCTACGTATCCTCTTTGAGGAATCAGGTCAAACGTAGTTCCCAATTCCTCTTTTTCATTTGATTCTTTTTTTTTCTTTGTTATCAATTTTCTTTTTTTTTCTCTTTTTTTTTTCTTTTTTTTCGTTATTGTTTTCTTTCTTTCTCTCTTTTTTTCGTTGTTACTGATTCCGAACGAGGGGTATGAAGGAAAAATAAATAAGGCTCAAAAGGGGTAACGAAGGATAAAGTGTTTAGGTAGCAGAACAAAATGCCTTCGTCATTTCAGTCTTCAAAACATGCCAAGTGCAAACAACACACTTTAAATTTGTAGTCTCTTCTGATGGTGCTGGACTCGGCAACTATATTCAACATCTATTTGTTCATTTGTCACTTCTAAATCACCGTTGGGCGACACTCTCATTCTCATTATCGACCCTCATGCCAATTTGGCGAATATTGCTTTTAACGGTTTTCTTTGCGTTTTACTTGCCCCAGTTCCATATGACTCGGGCTCTGAATAATCTTAAACCGTCCTTATTTTCTTTAAATGGTCTGATCGCCTTTCCGGGGTTTTATGATTAACTTTTAAGATTAGGCCCAAACTGGGTGTGCATGTCATGTCCCTAGAATCGGCATTGAACGAAATGATAAAAGGACTAAACAAAAGACGACTGAAACTAACAAAAGACCGGCTTTGTATTAGGCTACCGGCGAAATGGTTTGAATAATAAAACAAACAAAACAACTAGAATAAAATCCTACCACAAACTGGACAAAATTTAAACAAACTGCTATAACAAAATGGAAAGATAAGAAGGTTTGACACAGGACAAAATCCAAATTACAACCTTAATAATCCGGACAACAGAAATGACAACAAAATAAGCCACCAGCTGCTTCTTTCTTGTTAACCAAGGAAGGGAGCGTCCTCCCATTTTATCAAACTTGGCATCGTAGCCACTGAGCTTTGCATTAGTATTGCAATGACCATTGCCAACTTCAATATCATTACCCTTAGTCAACAAGTTCCCAATAGGACTCGAATGCTTCTATCATCAGGCCTGATCCCGCAGAGTGTGCATCATGAGGTGCAAGTAAAGGATTCCGGGTGTCATTGTCCGGCTTACCACAAACCAACCACCTTAACTTATTTGCAAAACAAACTGGTTAGAATGGACTCAGTCGGTCCTCATTATTGACATTTTTTTTCTTTTTCGATTTTTTCGATTTTTTTTTTTTTTCATTCATTTTTCCCTTTTTTTCATTTCTTTTTTTTTGGCTTTTCTTTTTGTTGTGGTCGAATCTTATGGAGATTGCCTACGTATCATGACCCCGCATGAATCAGACCTTGCGTAGTTCGGACCATAAAAGATAAACAATAATGAACATATTAAAACAAACTGGGTTTCAAGGATTTAATTATTAACCCACAAACTTGAAAATCGAACAAACCGCATATTCTAGTCAAAAGATTTATAAACTTCAAAACAAATGGCCAACTTCCTTCGACCGTTTGCTAATTTTAACCAAATGGTTATTTTTGCAAATGTGGCCCCTTCCAATTTTCACATGAATTTTGAGGCCGGGGAGGATTATTTTGACACTTTACAAACTTGTCCATTCTTTTACGAAAATAACCTTTCAACAACTGAAAGATACTCTAAGGCTATTTCGGCAAGAACAGTTTAAGACGCGGCCGAAGCTGGCTCGGCTTATTATGACAAAATTTGAACGGTATTCACCTGACCGTCGACTCTTTTTTTTTTCAAATTATAATAAAAACTTGGTGTTGCAAAACACGGCCCTTCAGCGTCTCGGGGACGAAGCTTTTTAAGGCTGTGTGGGTCAATCGGACCAAATCTTAAAAAATGACCCAAAGGTGGCTGTTTATGCAAAGTCAGCCTTCCGGCGTCCCTTTCGGGAACATTCGGCTATGTCTTGATAAAACAGCGTCACCCGACCTTTTTTATGACAAAATTAAAATTTGACGTATATATTTTTTTTATGATTATTATTTGTTTGTTTTTGGCTTTTTAGCAAAACGGTGGGGTTGGACCCGATGAGGGTTGCCTACGTATCTCACATCCGGTGAGAATCAAACCCGCGTAGTTCGGGCGATCAAGAATAAGTAGATGAACTAACTTTTTTTTTGAATTTGCGAAAGAACTACTTTAAAAGAAGAAAGGAAGTATATTTTTTGATTTTTGATTGATTTTCTTTTTAAAAGAAACACTTCTAAGATATATATTTTTTGAATTTTCATTTGCATTATTTTTTATTCTAAAGAAAAAGAAGAATATATTTTTTGGAATTTAACCTTTAATATAAGAAATGCTTCTAAAATGGTTTTTTTTTTTTGAATTTTGACTTTTCTTTTCAATTTTTGAAAGAAGAATCAAAATATTTTCGGATTTGTTTTGTTTATATATATTATATATGTTTTTTAGAAAGACTTTCTAAAGAAGTCAATAATGGAAAATATTTTTGGATTATTTGTTTTGAAAATTGGGATTCTAAAAACTTTTGGTAAGACAAATGTTCTTGCAACAGATAAAGATATATATATACATATTTTGGAAATAAAGAAAAACTTTTTGGATTTTATATATATATATATATATATAACGAATAATAAAACTACTTTCAACGCCCAACTCTTTTTATTTTATTATTTTTATTTTTATTTTGACATTTTCATAAACAGATAAATAAATAAAAACCCATTTTAAAACAAAACCTTTTTTTTATTTTCATTTTTACGGCTAAACAAACTATTTTCTTTTCTATATTTTTTTAAAAACAAGACAGAACAATGATGATTTTTTCTCTTTTGCTTTTAATATAACAAACTAACAAGACATTTTTTCATTTTCAAAATTTCGGCAGAGTTTCGACTCTACTCGGACTTCTATGCTGTTATTTTCTCCTTTTTTCACGATTTTCTTATATGTGAAAAATGATGACAACATACAAAATCTTTTTGAATTTTCATGCTTTGTTTTATTTGTAATTTTATTTTTTATATTTATTATTTCTTTCAAAAATGTGGCATGGGAGACATAATGATTTCCAAGACTTCTTGGATTCCGCAAATGCTCCCCATGCGTTTTTCCCAACATATGAAGCGTGTGGGACATAGGGGAATTCCAAGACTTCTTGGATTCCACAAATGTTCCCCATGTGCTTTCCCAAAAAGCAAGCGTGGGGGACATAGGGAATTCCAAGGCTTCTTGGATTCTACAAATGTTCCCCATGCTTTGATTAAAATAACATCATGCTGGAAATGACCAAATGACTCATTCGCCCTTGACTAAATACAACATGTAGCACATAGGATGCCGAAAGATGGTCTATTATTTTCAGGTTGCTTGTCCTAGACGGACCCAACCCCTATGTTGAGTCCCCTAAGTCAAATGCACATGATGCAAATAAACGTTCCTACTAGAGATCCGGCATGTGGCTTTGTTATACTAGGTTCAAAAACCTGGGTCGGTGTTCTAGACAGTGTACCCGAGCGGACAACTCGAGCTGAGGAAGGAGCTCCTTTCCGGGAACCAAAAGGCCAGCCGGCTTAGAAACTTTCCGAGCCTCTTTTATTCAGGGTGTGACACTAACAGAATAGGGAGTCTCAACCAGCAAGCACATCCCCGGAGGTAAGAAGAGAAAGGTTTCGGCACAGTTTATATACAGTTCAAATAATATCAAAGCGGTAAAAGCAGCATTTAGCACATTAGGCTCCAAACATGTAATAATCAGATAATAAATAAAGCCAAATAATAACAATTATTCTAAGCTCGAATTCTTAACCCTGAACCAGTGGTTCTGGGCCCAAGGTCCCCAGCAGAGTCGCCAGAGCTGTCGCACCTCCTTTTTCCGCACCCGCGAGGGCGCAAGGGGAGTTTTTTCCAATTAAAGGACAATTGAAACGGGATTGGTTTATTTATTTCAGAGTCGCCACTTGGGAGGTTTAGGGTATCCCAAGTCACCAATTTTAATCCCGAATCGAGGAAAAGAATGACTCTATATTACAGTCTGCGTACCAGAAATCTGGATAAGGAATTCTGTTAACCCGGGAGAAGGTGTTAGGCATTCCCGAGTTCCGTGGTTCTAGCACGGTCGCTCAATTGTTATATTCGGCTTGATTATCTGATTTTATACAAGTATGAACTTATGTGCAAATTTTAACTTTTACCGCTTTATTATCATTATTTTTTAGGAATGTGAACATCGCTTAAAACATATCTTTGGACTGTGTCACATGAAATGCACCCACAATCTGAAACATATTTTATTTGATGTTTTAGGATTTGGATTTGGGTCGCATGAAATGCACACCCAAGTTTTAAGAAAGTAGATTATTAAACACGCGCCTAAAGAGACTATCGTGTTATTATTTTGGGAAGGCCACGAAATTCGCTAAGCGGCCCTCCTGTATTCTAAGTAAATTTAAAACAAGTATTTACTGAGGGCCCCGCAATTTGCATTTTTTGTTTGTCGAGGCTCGTCCCATTTATTATTTTAAAAATGAATTTGCAACGTCATGGAAATGCATCTCCGACCACGTCACAGTCAATGTACCCGTGATTAGAGACACATTTCGATTTTTGTTGAGATTTGGATTTGGGTCACATAAATGTGCACCCGAGTTTAGGGAGATAACATTATTAAAGGCGCGCCTAAAGCAACTAGCGCATTATTATTTTTGGGGTAGGGCCGTGGAATTTGCTAAACGGCCCGTCCCGGAATCTAAGTATCTAATATATACATTTGGAGGGCTACGCAATCTGTACATTTTTATTCGGCGAAGCTCGTCTCATTTTTATTATTTGAGGGTAAACTTAAGGCAACTACGATTTTCTACTAAGGAAATCATCCGAGGTTAATAAAAAAAAATAATGATTCTAACAGGTAATAACATCCATGGTAAAAATGAAAAATAGAATAGACTCGTTCATATGCTCACATTTACTTTGGGCATGCAGTAACTAAACATAGAATAAACATTTTTAACATAACAACAAAAATTGCATTGTTGACATTCATCAATACTCTCATTCGCCTTGAACCATAATATACGAAATGAACGAAATTAAACAAAGGATGAAGAACAATAACCTATGAACTTCGACAACCTCAGAACGACAAAACACGACCCCGACGGGACTCAAGCGGGACTTCACTGAACAAGGAACAACAACGAAAACCCACGGAACAAACTCGACGAACCGGACCTCGACTCAACTTTTGGACTTTGGACTGGAACTCGACTTCAACTCGACCTCACTGACAGACTATTTGGTCGACGATTGTGGGGTCAACCGGCAGTGTTTGACGGCCGGAGGCATCGCTGGACATAGGGACGACGAACGGCAGTAGTCGTTGGAGAGGCTTGGTGGTCGATGGACTGGTGCGGGAGGGCTGGAACTGGTGGTTTTGGCATTGAGGGGGCTGCTGACGGGGTTGCTGGTTGTGACGATGGGTAGGGTTTTTTTTATGGTTTTTGGGACGGGGGATGCGACGGTGGTTTTGGTGGTGGGAAGCTTAGGAGGAGGAAGGCTGGTTGTTCTTGGTGGTTCAGGCGTGCAAGGGGGCAGTGACGACGATGGCGAGTGAGCTGGGTCGTTTGGTCATCGACTGGTTGCGGGTGGAGGTGGTGTTTGGACTGTTGGTCGTTGACGGAGGCTGGACACGGTAGTTTTACTGTGTGAGACGACGAGGGGGTTGGGAATTGTTGGATTGATAAGGTTGGATGACGAGGGGGAGCAGGGAGGTTGGTTGCCGGTGGGTTTGGAGTGGTTTTGGCGTTGGTTGCCGGTGGGTTTTGACGCTGGGGGAAGTAGGGTTTTGGTCGTGGGGGTGGTGGTTTTGCTGGGTTTCTTCAGTAGGTTTTCTTCTTCTTCTTTAGGGAGAAGAAGATCTCCAGTCCCTGTTTTTAAAAATCCCAAAGTCCTACTTTTGTCCGTTCAAGTCTCGTGCATTTGTAGCTTTGGCCAAGACAAAATGAGCCCCACGCGTGGTGGGGTTCGAGACTTATGTCCCCCACGCGTGGTGGGGTTCCCCATGTGTCCTGGACACGGTTTATTATGGGCTAAGTCCAAAAATTAGGCCTAAAACTGGGTAGTTTGAACCCGAATATTATCCTTTTGCCCGGCCCCGAGAAATAGGAAAACGTTGCTTAACTAGTCCTATGTAAACAAAATAACTACCAAAAATAAGACTAGTATTTAAACAAAACTATATCTTTTTAAATATTTTTCAAGATTTAAAATAGCTACAAAATATTAATAAAACTATTTTTGTAATTTTCGTTTTTTTTTAAATATTAAGATAAAATATGAAGCAATATTTTTTTTTTTGTATTTTTCAAAGTTAAAATGACTATAAAATATTAATAAAACTATTTTTTTATAATTTTCATTTTTTAATAAAGACAAAAATATAAAGTAATATTTTTTGTATTTTTCCAAAGTTAAAACGACTACAAAACATTAATGGGATTATATTTTTTGTAATTTTCGAATTTATATAAAGTACCAAAATAAAGTACAATTTTTGTATTTTTCAAGTTTATGAGAAATACATAAACTAAAATTTATATATATTTTTGTGATTTTTCTTTTTGCAACGAAATAAAGTAAAATAGTTAAAATGACTATATTGGACCCAATTACATATTTATGCTAAAAAAATGTGAAAATCCTCGGGGAGGGTCAAAAATCACGTGCTTACACTCACAATAGATAGTGTGAAGCGGTACATTGTGTGTCTTGAAAACAAGAGATGTAGCTGTGGGCAATTCCAACTTGATGAACTTCCTTGTGCGCATGCTTTGGCAGCTTTAAGGCACAAGAATGAGTCTTATGAAAACTATTGCTCGTCGTTTTACATAAGGGAGAGCCTATTGCGTACTTATTAAATACCAGTAAATCCCCTGCTTGATGAAAGCAAATGGAATGTGCCACAACATATATCTGAAGAAATAGTTGTAACGACCCTAGTCCCATATTTTACTACGGACCCTCTGGGACCGTCAAATTACTGGCCCGGGTCCTTTTACTCAAAATGTTGACCGAAGTTAACTTAAATTAATGGTTTTCAGGGTAATCGGAATGAATTTGGAAGAACAGCTCTCAGTTTGAAGCTTGAAATTTGAAAAGTTTGACCAAGATTTGACTTGTTGGTATATGATCTCAAATCGGAATTTTTATGATTTGGGACTTAGGAGCGTGATCGAAATGCATTTTGGAAGTCCGTGGAAGGTTTAGGCTTGAAGTGGCGAAAATTAGATTTTGGCGTTTTCCGGTTGATAGTTGAGATTTTGATATAGGGATTGGAATGGAATTCTGAGAGTTTTAGTGGTTCCGTTGTGCCATTTATGACGTGTGTGTAAAATTTCAGGCCATTCGGATGTGGTTTGGTTGGGTTTTATATCAAAAGCAGAATTTGGAAGATTTTGGAAACTTAGGCTTGAATCCGATGTGTTTTGGTTGATTTGATGTTGTTTGAGGTATTTTGAAGATTGGTACAAGTTTGAATAAGGTTATGGGTTGTGTTTGTGCTTTTGGTTGAGGTCCCAGGGGCCTCGGGATGATTTCGGATGGTTGACGGAGAGTTGGAGTTTTTGGTGACCTGCAGATCTTTTGCTGCTTCTGGTATTTCTGCACCTCTGTATTGGGGACCGCAGGTGCGATGCCGCATATGCGGAAGGGTGGTCACAGAAGCGGAAGCTGGTGAAGTTGGCAGGAACCGCAGAAGCGGTTGTGGGACCGCATCTGTGAAGGTGCACGTGCGGTATATTTCATCGCAGAAGCGAAAAATGGGGACTTAAGTGAGGACCGTAAATGTGGTGATCTTGACCACAGAAGCGGTACTGCAGAAGCGAGAAGATGGCCGCAAATGCAAAATTCCTGGGTGAGAATGTATATATTTCACCCATCGCGATTTTGAGAGGGTTTCACCATATTTCATTAGGGAGAAAACTTGGAAGAGCTAATTGATGAGGGAATTCAATAGATTTCGTAGAGGTAAGATTTTTGGACCCTAAACTTGTTTTTATAATGAATTTTAATATTTTCAGCATGAAATCTATGGAAACTCAGTAGCAAAGTTGGGGGTTTAGGCCTTGAAAATTGGAGACCTTAATCTAGGGATTTGAGGGGTCATTTGTGATTGTATTTTGGTATTCTTGATATGTATGAACTTGTGAGAGGATGAGGATTCCATCGATGTTAATTTTATCAGATTCCGAGATGTGGGCACGGGGCCGGGTTTGAGCAATTTCGGGATTTTTTATGTAAATTGGATATTTTCGAGTGGGCTTTATTCCCTTAGCATATTTTAATGATTATGTACTGATTGTGGCTAGATTTGGAGCATCCGGAGGTCGATTCATGAGGGCAAAGTCATTGCGGGCTAGAGTTTGGACCGGATCGAGGTGAGTAATGATTGTAAATGATGTCTTGAGGGTGTGAAACCCCGGATTTGCACATCGTTGTGCTATATTGAGGTGACACACATACTTGATGACGAGCGTGGGGTCGTGCACTGTTGGGAATTGTGACTTAGTCCGTCCCGAATGACTATTTTACCGCGTATTTGACTGAAATCTATTTGCTATCATCATGCTTGGGGATGAATGCCATATTTGGGCTTCGTGCCAACTATTTGAACCCTTAGGGGATTTTTATTGATATTTCCTCACTGTCATGACTTTATACTTGAACTCAGTCATGCTATATTTCACTGTTTTCATAACTCAGCCATGTTTACTCTGTTTTAATATATCAAATGATATTTCAAATAATATTTTGTGCTGAGCATCATGTTTTACTATTGCCCGAGTGGCTTATGTGATTTTGACTAAGTAAGGCCGAGGGCCTGTGCTGTGAGGATACTTTTGGGTCGGGTTGCACGCCGCACGGTGATACACTAATTATGAATATGAGGTCGAGGGCCTAAGTTTGTATTCCACGAGGTGGCTTGATGATAAGAGGCCGAGAGCCTAGTGATAATGCCACGAGATGGCTTGATAATGCGCTTGGGCCGTAAGGGACCCCTCCAAGAGTCTGCACACCCCCAGTGAGCTAATATGCTTTAAGAGATTTCACAACTTTATTGCTTTCTTACTGGTTTGTACTACTCTATACAGCATGTTGATGTACTTTTTGTGATTTCCTATCACTCGGTCTTTAGTTATGATTATTACTCACTGAGTTAGAGTACTCACTTTACTCTCTGTACCTTGTATGCAGATTCAGGTATTTCTGCACCCGGTAGCGGGTATTGGTTGATAAGAGGTAGAGTCTTTGGAATTTAGCAAGGTAGTTGCCCGACGTCCGCAGCACTGTTTTTCTCCCTTTGATGTCATTAGATTGTATTTAGTACATTTACAGAAATTTCGTTGTATTTTATACCTTAGTAGATGCTCGTGACTTGTGACACCCTGATGTCGGGTTGTATATATTTCCGCATTGTTCTTTTAAACTTACATTATGCAATACCTTATTAACTAAAAAGGCTTAAATTGACTTATTAAAACTTTTGTAATGAATTTGGGGATTGTGCCGGCTGGCCTTGTCTTCACGAGAGGTGCCATCACGACCGGGTCTAGTAAGGGGTCGTGACAAGTTGGTATTAGAGCCTAGATTACATATGTCTCACGAGTCATGAGCAGGTTTAGTAGAGTCTCGCAGATCAGTACTGAGACGTTTGTACTTATCCTCGGGAGGCTGTAGAACCTTTAGGAGAAACTTCATATTCTTGAATTCTTATCGTGAGTCCTTGATTCAGCTTGAAATGTAACTCTTTGAATTCCTTCCACGCGTTCGTATGCACGTATGAGCACTCAGTATCCGATGTGCATCGATGGCTTGTTATTTCTTGGTCGAGTGGCGAGGTGTGATTATGTTGGGCTAGTTTGGAGAACTTGAGGTCGGATGTTGCCATAGCTTGAGCCCTGAGTTGTTGATTGTGTGAGCATGTGCTTTTGGATCTATATGTGCTGTTGTATCCCTATTAATGGACGTAATGACTAGATAGCTATGTGATGAGGGTGATGTGACTGTGGGATGTGTTCATATGAATCGAATAAGATGATGAGGGTTTGTTTTGGGGCAGCAAGGACTATTAGATGCTTGATTTCTATCTTGATTTGAGGAATATCCCCGAGTTGTGGGTATGTGAAGAATCTTTTCATGTGTCCTAGTTGGGAGTAAAGTAAATTTTATAATGCGGCATGAGTTCAGACTCGGGAAGATTAAGTGGCTGCGTAATGTTTATGACGGTGGAAGGTATACATAAATGCTAGTTTGAGGCAACGCAAGTGGATTATCTCCTGCGGAGTGTTCTGAGGTTGTGTGATCCTTATGTTGTCCGTTAGAAGATATCATTTACAAATGAAATATATGTGTTGCAATTTAAATTTGGGTCGCTTAAGAAAGTGGGTTTAACTGTTACGAGAGTGAGTGCGAGATTTGCATAAGAGTCAAAGTACCAGATGGTTTGTGTTTCACGAGCTTATGAAGGATCGAGCTTAATCTCACTATGGTATTATGGAAGCAATAGAGTATATGAGTTATGAGTTATTGAGTATGTTTTGATCTATGGCTTTGATCCAAGTGGGGGAGTCTGCTATTGATTAGTTGATTGCACAGTTATGTGCTATGTTGGTCCCAGTTTGAGGTGTTCGGGTGAATCAGTTATGGTTTACAAAGATCTGAGACCGAGGATGGCTCGAGTAAAGGAAAAGGTTATGTTATGCTTCATAGGTGTATGGGAATCACGGAATATCTTGAGTTGTTATGGGTAAAGGGTGTGCAGTGATTAGAACAAAGAGTTGCTTGGTTGCATTAAGGTAAGGTTACATTCTGCAGTGTCGGAGTGCTAATGAGGCACAGGTTGTTCAGTTCATTTGATTAGTCTAATTGCGGTTTAAGTAGAGTGGATGACTCTTGAGAATGGTTCTAATGGGTTCAAGATTTTACATGTAATAATTGGAGATTTTCAAATTGTATAATTGGTTAGAAACGGAGGTTTGCCTTGGAGGGTGTCAAGGTTTGTGGCATTTCTATATCAATTATGGGATTCTATATATATTAGTATCAGGAAGGTGAAAGTAATGGCTTTGGATTCACATGAAGTCTCTTCAGAGTAGGTATTTTGAATGTGGTGCTTTTGGTCAAATCTAAGAGAGTACTCAGCGGCTTATGAGGCTTAGACAGTGTGGCTTTATGCTTGGGACTCGTGTGGTGAGTCTGGGTTGAAGAATGGTGGTGTTATAGCAAGAAAAAGCATCTAATTGAAGATAAATTAGAAGGAACTTGAATATATGGTATAGCTTGGTAGTAGGCCGGATCGGTATGGTAAGGATATGATTATTTTCTTGGGTGCTTACGAGGTAATGAGTTTCTATAGGTGTTTCGCGGCAATGCTCTTGGGTTTTAGCGGCCTGCGTAGTTTGGTTGAGTTAGAGGGATTCAGTCCTGGCGGATTTGGTGTTGTGCAAAAGGGAGTCGGAGAGTTCTTGATGATTTCTACCACAGTTAGAGAGGTATATTTTCTGTTGGCATGAGGAGTATGTGATCAATGGAAAGTTCTTGGCTGGTTGAGTGCACAATTGCTTATGGCTCGGAGGGGAATACGAAGTTCTCATAGTTATCCTAGGACGACATGGTTTATGTGGTATGTGGTGTAGGCTTGAGATTTGCAAGTGTAAGGTCTTGGTTCAGTTCTGAAGGGAAGGTCATAAAAATCCTTAGGTAGCGGGTAGCTTCAGATAATTGGGGAAATGAGCTTCAGATGACTAGGGAAATGATCTTCAGATGATTAAGGAAATGGTATTACTAATTGGTGTGACCTGACGGGGGTATACGTTTCAGAAAAAGGGCAATGTGATTGAGATTGATGATACTTCATTAGTATTGCGGCACTCTCTTGTTGGATCGACTGCTGGTACTCGAGTTGCTTGGTGGTACAGAAGAATTTTAGGAGTACCTCTCATGGATGTTTGGGTATTAGAGGTGTGTTGCATATTCAGGTGGAGTTGGGATCGGATATGGCGATTCGTGTGCTATATGGAGTTGGAGACTAGGAGTTCTCATAAACAGGTTATGTTGTGGTTGTGGGTCACGTGTATCGTCACTGTGTAGTGACTATCGGAGTTTGGAGACCCGAGTGGATCTTTTGCTGCTTGGTAAGTTAGGATTTGTTGTGATATTGGGTATAGACTGGTTCTCTCCGTGTCGTGTTATTATGGACTATTGCTCTAAGGCGGCGATGTGGGCTATGCCGGGAATGCCACAGATTAAATGGCATGGTTCGACTGATTTTGTTCCTAGTAGGGTGGTTTTATATTTTAAAGACTAAGCGGATGGTTGAGAAGGCTTGTCTTTCTTATTTGGGCCTTCGTTATGGATGTCAGTGCAGAGACTCCTACCATTAATTCAGTTCCAGTGGTGAGGGACCTTTCGGATGTGTTTCTTGTGGCTGAGCATGTCGCCGGACGGGGTTGTTGATTTTAATATTGATTTGGTGCTGGGCACCGTAGTGTATGGCACTGGCAGAGTGAGAGGAGTTGAAGGAGTAGCTTTCGGAACTCCTTGATAAGGGGTTCATTGGTAGACCTATATGGATGTATGTTCTGCATCAAGATGGCTTTGTTGACTTCGAGTCGCTATTGGTGAGGGATGTGTTGATTCGGTTATTATTGAGCTATTAGTGTTTTGAGGTGATCTATGAATTACTTTTCTATGTTGCAAGACATTATGATTTGTTAGTTATAGGCACAGATGGTGTGATTCCATTAGGGTTTCATAGTGGAAGTTGAGCGGGAAAGAGTACTGGGTATTGCTCGGTGGATGGCGTATCGGTTGTGTCCCTTCGGGTATGTGTAATGTTATGTCAATTGCTTCGTGGTGGTTATGATGATTGATTTGGTTTCATACATCATATTGTGCATGGTTGCCAATTTTTTAGCATAGTGACTTGAGGTGTTTCATGTGGACTAGTGTTTGGATGAGGTCACGTATTGGAGCGAAGCTATGTGGAGGTGTGATCCTGCAGGTTAGATTCAAGTGCTCTGTTTCTATGATGTGTGACGGGTTCTTAGCATTTTTTGTGGTGGTACTGGTGAGCTTGCGGTACAGCTCTTTCGTTTGAGTCATTTTCATGATTTGAGTATGTTCGGATCGTTGCTTATTGGTGCGCGAATTGCACAAGTTGCGACTTTAGCCTGTATTGATGTGCCATGTCACTAGAATAATGACGTTGGATTAGATAAGATTGTTAGGGTCATTAATGAATACAAACGGATTCGATTTCAGCTTGTTGGAAGGATAATATCGTGGTTCAGCTTAGAAAGTTGTTGTGGTTTTTGCCAAAGGAGAAGGTGGCTTCGCGAATGGTTGATTTGAGAAATGGCTATGGCTTACTGCGTGTTTCATTTATCATTGGCAGTATATGAAAGTGTTGGAATGAGACTTTAGTTGATAAGAGGTTTTCTATCGTTATTCGGGTGTTGTGTACAGCTACTGTAATTAGAAGTTATCACTACAAGTGTTTGAGTTATATGGTATATCCTGTGATTTCACCTGAGGTTGCAGGTATGGGTTATTATAGCTTGTTCAGGCTTATTCAGAGTATAGATGTGAGATTCTGATCTGGTGGATAATTTCGGAAGTGGAAATATGGTTCTAAGGTTTATGGGCTAGGTTGGATTGTGAAATTTCAGTTACATTGTGTTATCGGACCTATATGAGATAGGGTGATGTGGGACCACCCCCAGGTATATGAAGGGTAAGGCTATTCAGTGATTGGTTGTCTTTTGGAATAACTCTAGGCACGTTCGAGGACGAATGTATGTTTAAGTGGGGGGAGGATGTAACGACCAGACCGATCGTTTTGAGCTTTTGCACTTTGCTCGCCAGTTCTCAGGCATGGCTTGCCCCATGTGATGTATTATGACTCATGTAAGTCGTTGATTTTGGTTTTCAGGGTAATCGGAATGAATTTGGAATAACAGCTCTCAGTTTGAAGCTTGAAATTTGAAAATTTTGACCAAGATTTGACTTGTTGGTATATGATATCGGATCAAAATTTTTATGATTTGGTTAGCTTCGTTAGGTGATTTGGGACTTAGGAGCGTGATCGGAATGCATTTTGGAAGTCCATGGAAAGTTTAGGCTTGAAGTGGCGAAAATGAGATTTTGACATTTTCCGTTTGATAGGTGAGATTTTGATATAGGGGTCGGAATGGAATTTCGAGAGTTACAGTATTTTTGTTGGGTCATTTGTGATGTGTGTGAAAAAATTCAAGTTATTCGGACGTGGTTTGGTTGGATTTTTGATCAAAAGCGGAATTTGGAAGATTTTGGAAACTTAGGCTTGAATCCGATGTGTTTTGGTTGATTTGATGTTGTTTGAGGTGTTTTGAAGATTGGTACAAGTTTGAATAAGGTTATGGGTTGTGTTTGTGCTTTTGGTTGAGGTCCCGGGGGCCTCGGGGTGATTTCGGATAGTTGACGGAGAGTTGGAGTTTTTGGTGAGCTGCAGATCTTTTGCTGCTTCTGGTATTTCCGCACCTGCGGATTGGGGACCGCAGGTGCAATGCTGCATACGCGGAAGGGTGGTCGCAGAAGCGGAAGCTGGTGAAGTTGGCAGGAACCGCAGAAGCAGTTGTGGGACCGCATCTGCAAAGGCGCAGGTGCGGTATATTTCATCGTAGAAGAGGAAAATGGGGACTTAAGTGAGGACCGCAAATGCGGTGATCTTGACCGTAGAAGCGAGAAGATGGCCGCAGATGCGAAAATGCCTGGGTCAGAATGTATATATTTCACCCTTAGCGATTTTGAGAGGGTTTTCACCATATTTCTGTAACGACCAGACCGGTCATTTTGAGCTCTAGCATGTTGTTCAGCAGTTTGAGGCCATGAGCAGCTTCACTTCAGGTATCATGACTTGTGCGCATGGTCGGAATTGAATTCTGGGAAGTTCGGAGTTGATTTGGAAAGAGAATTCTCATTTCGGGAGCTTTAAGTTGAAAGAATTGACTAAGGTTGGATTTTTAAGTAAACGACCTCGGAATCAGGATTCGAAGGTTCCAGCAGGTTCGTATGATGATTTCGGACTTGGGCGTATGTCCGGACTGGGTTTTGGAAGACCTGGGAATGTTTCGGCGCCTATTGTGGAAGTTAGCATTTTTGGAAGAATCTCATAAGTTTGGATTGAAGTTCATTTCAGGGTTATCAATGTCTGTTTGAGATTTCGAGTCTGGGAATAGCTCCGTATGGTGATTCTGGTATTGGGAGAGCGATCGGAAGTGAATTCCAAGGTCCGTAAGTCATTTTAGAGTTATTTGGCTAGGAGGAGGACCACAGAAGCGGAGGGTAGCCCGCACCTGCGGGACCGTAGAAGCGGTCAGGTGATCGCAGGTGCAGAAATGCTGGAATCAGTAAGGTTGTTTAAAACGGGGGTTTAGCTCATTTCAACCCCATTTTCTCCATGGGAACCGATCTTTGGGCGATTTTGGAGCTCCATCTTGGTCATCCATGTCAGGGTAAGTGGTTTCTACTAGTTTTGAGTTAAGTACTTGGATTATATATGGATTAGAGCATGAAAATTTGTGGGAATTGTGGGTTTTTGCTGGAAGACCTAGAAATTTATATTTTGGATTTTTACCACGATTTTGGGCATGGAATTAGGAGAAAATCATATATTTGAGTTCGTGATTTCGGAATCCGGGCACGTGGGCCTAAGGGCAATTTTGTCAACTTTTTGATCGGGGTTAGGAATTGTTATAAATTGGATTATAATGAGTAATTGAACATATATTAATGGATTTGCATAATTATTGGCTAGTTTTGGAGCATTGTGCATCGATTCGAGTCTTCGGAAGAGCGTGGAATGCCGGTTATGGATCTTCGAAGCGAGGTGAGTCTCCTTTCTAACCTTGTAAGAGGGAATTGTCCCTATAGGTGAAATAATTGGTTATGTGCTTGTCGACGCCCCCTTTTTCTATACGTGGGTCGAAATCGGGTATATGACATTGGGAGGACAACTCTATTCCCTTTCGAGAATTGGGTCTTAGAAGTTGAAGAGTCGCCACCTAATGATTATAGTGCATTAGGACACTTTTAAGAAAGGTTTGAGAAGAAGAGACCAGAGATTAGGGTAAGGGTTAGAAATTATCCCGAGGGGAAGGTGTTAGGCACCCCTCAGGATCCACAAGTGTGGTTCCCGGCCATGCTACAATTATGACTTTAAGAAGACAAGTAGAAAAATAAAGCAAAGGGCTTCACATATTTTGCAAACAAGTTTAAGAGTTGAATAAGTAGAGAGTTTAGAAAATTAGTTTTAAAAGAAAACTTAAAAATTAACAAGTAAAAGGGAAAGGGTTCCTAGGTTTACCGATAATATGGATCACATCAATGCAATATCCAGCAATCACTCCTCAGAAGAGGGGTCGCACGTGATATTAGTGCACCGGTCATCATATCCATATTCTACCCTTCCCACCCCGTTAAGATATTAAAGCGCGAAAAGTTTCGTTACTTATTGTATGCTAATACTCGTCCCAATCCTATCAGTCCCGGAGGCATTTAGGACTACTAATCCTAAATGGAAAGAGATTTGGGGCCTTTTGAGAGTTTCAAAGGACAAAATACTAAGGCGTCAATCAAAACACATAATACAAGTAAAAGTGGAGGCATCTAAGCAAGTAAGGGTCAAGTAAATCTCCTTAAATCAGATAAGCCATAGAGTTTAGCATGTCTTGCATGTACTGGTTTGGTCTTTAAAAATTAAAGCGATAAGCGGACTGATTCAACACATACTTTTAGACAGGAAGTCCGCATTAGGCTCACTCGAATGCAGTTGTCAAAGACTGAGACACTTTAATTAGTCAACTTTACCTTAAGTGTGTGACAGAACTACTGATTGTAAAGGAGTTGCAGAATATAAGTTTCAGAAAAGATTGCAGACTTAATACAAATAAAATGGTTTAAAACGAGTTTCAGAAAACATACTTATTTAAGAAAAAGAGTTGCCGAGTTTTAACAAAAGAACTGAATTGCAGACTGATTCAAAAGGTTTATCAGATAAGTATAAAGAAGTGAATTCAGATTGATTTGAAAAAATGTTTGTCAAATTATCAGGAAGCAGTAAGTTTTCAGAAAATATGCACTGATTTGAGAATATTTATCAAGAAGGAAAGAGATGCATTGATTTGGTTGCAAGAAAAGTTTTAAGGGTTCAGAAAACGTGCAGAAAGTCGCTTATTTTAGCAAAAAGGGTCAGTACTGTTTTAGACGAGTGAAACAATTCTGATTTGAAGTTCCTTTAGGCATGATCTCTACGAGTTACTGATTTTAATACCTTTCAAACGTTAACATCCTTATAAACATGATATCTATATGTTGATTTATCATTAAACCTAACGGTTTGCCTAATGTCATTATAATTGCAGAAATGCAAATCCCTATAGGCATGGTATCTATATGAATAGTTGCAGAAATCAGAAAGTTAGATCTTATAGGCATGGTTTCTACTTGTGAGATTGCATAGATTAACGATAAAAGTCCTATAGGCATGGTTTCTACCCTTTTGTGCATAAAAGTAAATCCTCTCCCCTTTTTCACTATATCCCCGAGTTTATACAAATTATTACAGACCAGAAAAATAAGACAGAAATAAAATATATCAGAAATTATAGCTACATCCGAGCAACCTAATATAGACTTAGTATCTAACAATATGAGATTGAACCACTTCCGAGATCCGGATTTCCAAAGCCTTCTCTTATCTAGGGTGTTTCAGAGATCCAAGGAGTTTCAAGAACTCCAGGCAGTGCTTACACCCAAGATATTAATTAGAAAGAGTTATAGTGCAGTGTGGAAGGGCCATCCCTCAGGTGTCCAAGTTCAGAGGAGCTCAGGGGGTCCCAAGGCAAGGCTCACAAGAGAGGGGCAGAACTTAGTTTCTAAGAATGAGTGTAAGTGCAAGAGGGGGGTTAGGGAGTGTCATGACAGGCTGGTGGTCATGCCTAGCCATAGGATAGCCTGGCACACCCCTGACCAGGCCTGTTCAGCCAACAAAGAAGAGCATAGACCTATTGAAGGTCAGACTGTGGTTTGGACAGTGATTAGGACACTGCCAGACCAAAGTCTCAGGCTCAAAATACACATAAAGGGAAAGGGGAATGGGAATTGAAAGAGTTTAAGACTCAGGGAGTCCAGTCCATATACATGAACAACAATATCAAGTGTTGTCATGTTTTCTGAACCATTACTCAACATACAAAGGGTTTAGGGATGGGGATTCATATAGGAGAAGGAATAAACAAACTTGCAAAAAGCAGTAAAATAAACAAAGAGAAGACTGAAGCATAAACACATAAGAGAGAGGCAGAATTTAAACAAGAAGAGACATACCAGTTGCAGAAACGTAAGCAGGAAGAAAAGCAGAATACTTGCAGCCAAAGCACAATCAGAGAAGAGGACTCTAGCTTATGAGTTCAGAGAAAAACTCGAATGCTTTTAAGAAAAACTAAGAGTATTTGAGAGAAGAAGTAGTGACTTATGTTGTGTGTGTTTGTGTCTTTAAAAGAGAAGAGTATAGGTATTTATAGTTTTGAAAACGAGTAAAGAATAAGGTAACAAGTATAGCTTTAACAAAAATATGGGCATGATCACAATTAGAATCAATTGACACAAGACTTCTCTTTAATCAAGGGATTATTGTTCAAACGGATACTAACAGGATCAAAAAATAAGGAAAGAAAATCTGTCTGTAAGCAGAATGATTGTTGCCATAAAAGGAGCAGTAAAATCATACAATAGGTATTTAAGTCCAAGTACAGGATTGTACTTATTTTTGGAAAGGGTTTAGTAAGGCCAAACCAAGAAATAGAATCAAGTAACCCTTAACATGCGAGTAAGAGGGAAAAGTTTTGAAATCAGTTTTGAGTTTGAAAATCAATCACATAAGGGACTCAGTATATAAAGGAATGCACAAGTAATAAACATGTGAGGCCAAGCTATGGCAAAAGAAACAACATACAGTAGTAGCATAGAGCAAGCATTCGAAGCATGATAGTCAGATTTCAGTGGTTTAGTAATAAAGAAAAGGTTCAGAGGCATGCAAAGAGTCGAGTGAAAATCATAGTCGAGTTTGACAGGTAGCAAGAACTCAGAACTAAAAGAGTCATATAAAGAAAAAAGAGAGTTGAAGTAAAGGAATCACATTGAGAAATTTCAACAGACGAAGAACTTCAGGAACTCAAACAGACCCCCAAAGAACTAGGGTTTTCAAAATCAGTCAGGTTTAGAGGCGATAAACAAGTGAAACAAGCAAACAAATTTAGAATCTCAAATAAACCCCTAAAATTAGGGTTTTCAACATGCTAACTCAGATAGAAAAACAAAACGAATGTTAACAAACAGACTAAGAAACTCAAACAAAATCTCAAGAATTAGGGTTTTAAACATGCTAACTCAGATAGAAAATAACACAAGCAAAACACAGTAAAATATGTCGAGAATCAGAGAAGAGATTCGAAATACCTTAACATAAAACCCTAATTAAAGAATAAAAAGTTTTGAAAGCAAACAATTAAAGAAACTTTGAGAAAGATGCTTAGAAAGTTCAAACACATATAGATCCAGGGCAGATAAAATCGAAGGAACCTTAGAGATTAGGATTTCGTAAGAAACCCAGGCGATGAGAAAGGCTTTGAAAACCATCGATCTAAAGCAGGAAAGGCTTTGAAAACCATGCAATGCAGAGAAATGCAGGATGGAGACAATGCTTAGTCTCGGAAGGCAGAAAGGTAGCCTTATGCAAATGATGAGAAATGCAGGATGGAGACAATGCTTAGTCTCGGAAGGCAGAAAGGTAGCCTTATACAATGCAAAGATATGCAGATGGAGGTAGAGCTTAACCTCGGAAGGCAGAAAAGTAGCCTTATACATTGCAAGAATGTAAAAGGATGATTAGTAGTAAGATCTCTTAGCTGATAGCCGATTATGACAATATGACTGCTGGGGAGATTGTGTACGGATAGCAATTGCGGGTACGTGATGGCTCTGAGAAGTTGCATTCTTGGGAAAGTGTGAGTGCATAAATATATCTAATGATATTGCGAATTGAGTGCCTGCATCCAAAGAAAAATCGTGAGTTCTATAAGGGGAAAAGGTTAGTTCGTCTTCCCCGGGCTCTTGACGTTGTGTGTCATTGGGGTAGCGTCGCTAAACAACAGCAATCTGGATACTAGTTGTGCATGATTTAGTAAATATAACGTAAAAATATAATCGAAAATAGTTTTCTTTAGATGAACCAACGACTGCGACATGGTTCCAGACATTGCAACCTCTTTCGCTCCGGAATTTTGAGGGTCCTCCTCAAAATTCTGCCCCAGTTTGCTGAGCGGACATTTCTGACGATTGTGCTGAATGACTAAAAAAATTGTCTTCGGAATTTTGAGGGTCCTCCTCAAAATTCTGCCCCAGTTACTGGGCTGGCGCTTCTGGCGTTGCATGGACTAAAATCAGCTTCGGAATTTTGAGGGTCCTCCTCAAAATTCTGCCCCAGTTCCAATAGCGGGGAAAATGGAATTTTTATTAAATTGTGACCGAACCCATAGGGCTGCCTACGTATCCTATCTTAAACGAGAATCAGGTCAGGCGTAGTTCAAATTACATCATAAAGGGAATCATAAGTGGTTACACATAGTATAGTTTCACTGCATCTGAATTGATTGGCTTCGGCCAGACTTCTCCATCCATTTCTGCAAAAATAAGGGCTCCTCCAGTTAGAACCCAGTGAACCATGTATACCCTGCCAATTGGGAGAGAACTTCCCCTTGGCTTCATCTTGATGTGGGAATATTTTCTTCAACACCAGCTGCCCCGGTGTAAACTTCCTTGGCTTAACTCTTTTGTTGAAGGCTCTGGACATTCTATTCTGATACAACTAACCGTGGAAAACTGCATTCAACCTTTTCCCATCTATAAGCGCTAACTGCTCGTAGCGACCTTTTACCCATTCTGCATCATCCAACTCTACTTCTTGTATGATCCTTAAGGAGGGAATTTCTACCTCGGCGGGGATGACCGCCTCTGTACCATAAACCAGCATGTAGGGAGTTGCTCTGGTCGATGTGCGGACTGTGGTGCAGTATCCCAATAAGGCGAATGATAACTTCTCATTCCATTGTTTGTGCCTTTCGACCATCTTCCTTAGTATCTTCTTGATATTCTTGTTGGCTGCCTCCACAGCTCCATTCATCTGAGTCCTATAGGCTGTAGAGTTCTTGTGTTTTATCTTGACTGTTTCACACATTGCTTTCATCAAGTCGCTATTGAGATTGGAACCATTATCGGTGATGATTGATTACGGAATTCTAAACCAACAAACAATGCGGTCGCGGACGAAATCCACCACAACCTTCTTAGTGATTGCCTTGTATGATGTTGCTTCGACCCATTTGGCAAAATAATTGATTGCCACTAAGATGAACATGTGCCCATTTGATGCGGCAGGCTCGATAGGTCCGATAACATCCATTCCCCAAGAGGCGAATGGCCATGGTGAGCTTGTTATAGTAAGCTCATTTGGAGGCAGCTTTATCATATCTGCATGTATCTGACAGCGATGGCATTTGCGAACATACTAGATACAGTCTGTTTCCATAGTCATCCAAAAATACCCTGCTCGGAGTATCTTCTTTGCTAAGACAAAACCATTCATGTGCGGCCCGTAGGTCCCTGCATGCACTTCGTCCAATAGCCTGGATGCTTTTTTCGCTTCGACACACCTTAGTAAACCCAAATCGGGAGTCCTTTTGTACATGATTCCTATGTTATGAAAGAAGTTGCTGGATAAACTATGAAGTGTGAAGTTGCTGGATAAACTATGAAGTTGGCTGATCACCTGTTGTCAAGTACTCCTTGATGTCATGGAAGCATGGCTTTCCATCCGTTTCTTCCTCAACGTGGGCACAATAAGCTAGTTGATCATGAATCTTTACTGGGATGGGATCAATGAAATTTGTATCTGGATGCTGGATCATGGATGATAAAGTAGCTAATGCATCAGCAAACTCGTTCTAGGCTCTGGGGACGTGCTAAAATTCTGTCTTTGTGGACCTTTTCCCCAACTCCTGTATGTGATGCAAGTAGGGAAGTATCTTAGAGTTTTTGGTTGCCCACTTTTCTCGAACCTGATGTATGAGCAAGTCTGAATCCCCGATCACTAGCAACTCCTGAACGTTCATGTCAATGGCCATTTTGAGCCCCAAGATGCAGGCTTCATATTCGGCCATATTATTGGTGCAAGAGAACCTAAGCTTGGGGATACCGGGTAGTGCTGGCCGGTTTCTGATACTAGGACTGCTCCTATGCCAACTCCTTTGAAATTCGCAGCTCCGTCGAAAAACAACCTCCAACCATCATAGGATTCTGCAATATCTTCTCCTATGAAAGATACCTCTTCATCGGGAAAATATGTTTTTAGGGGATCGTATTCTCCGTCCACGGGATTCTCGGTGAGATGATCCGCCAAGGCTTGCCCTTTGATTGCTTTCTGGGTCACGTAAACAATGTCGAATTCACTTAGCAGGATTTGCCACTTGGCGAGCTTGCTAGTGGGCATGGGTTTCTGGAAGATACACTTCAGAGGGTCCATTCTGGATATAAGATAAGTAGTGTAAGCACAGAAGTAATGCCTCATCTTCTGCGCGACCCAAGTCAGAGCACAACAAGTGCATTTTAAAAGAGAATAACGGGCCTCGTACGGTGTGAACTTCTTACTGAGATAGTAGATGGCCTTCTCCTTTCTCCCTGTTTCATCATGTTGTCCCAGAACACAACCGAATGCTCCATCCAATACCGCAAGGTAAAGCAATAGGGGTCTTCCTGGCTCAGACGAAACCAAGACTGGTGGCGTTGACAGGTATTCCTTGATTCTGTCGAAGGCTTTCTGACAATCATCAGTCCACTTGGTAGCAGCATCCTTTTTCAACATTTTGAAGATAGGTTCACAAATGACAGTGGACTGAGCTATGAACTGGCTGATATAGTTGAGTCTCCCCAGGAAACTCATCACGTCCTTCTTGTTCTTTGGCGGCGGCAATTCTTGGATAGCTTTGACCTTTGATAGATCCAATTCTATTCCTCGACGACTCACGATGAAACCCAATAATTTACCAGCAGGAACCCCGAATGCACAATTGGCGGGATTCAGTTTCAGATTGTACCTCCTCAGTCTGTTGAAGAACTTTCTTAGGTCTTCCATGTGATCCCTGACTTTCTTGGATTTGTTGATGACGTCATCCATATATACCTCGATCTCCTTGTGTATCATGTCATGAAAGATGGTAGTCATGGCTCTCATGTAGGTGGCACCAGCATTCTTCAAACCGAATGGCATCATTTTGTAACAGTACATTCCCCAAGGCGTGATGAAAGCCATTTTCTCTACATCTTCCTCATCCATCCATATCTGATGATACCCAGCGAAACAATCAACAAAAGACTACAACTCATGCTTGGCGCAGTTGTCGATAAGAATGTGTATGTTAGGCAAGGGGAAGTCATCTTTGGGACTGGCCCGATTAAGGTCCCGGTAGTAAACACAAACTCTAACTTTCTCATCCTTTTTTGGCACTGGCACGATGTTGGCTAACTATGTCAGATACTCTACTACCCTGAGAACCTTGGCTTTGACTTGCTTGGTAACCTCTTCTTGATTTTCAAACTCATGTCGGGTTTGTATTTCCTGAGCTTCTGCTTTACTGGCGGACATATTGGATCTGTTGGCAGCTTGTGAGCTACAACGGATGTGCTGAGACCAGTCATATCATTATATGACCAGGCGAATATGTCTTCATATTCCTTTAGGAATTTTGTGTACTCTTTCTTTTCTGATGGTGACAGGTGAATACTGATGCGCGTTCCTTTGACATTCTCTGTATCTCCCAGATTAACGACCTCAGTTTCGTCCAAGTTAGACTTAGGCCTATTCTAAAAATTCTCAACCTCTCTGACGACCTCTTCTGGTATATCATCCTCTTCTGAATCCATATCCGTTTGCGTTGTCTCGTTGCAAATCACAATCGTTGGTTCATCGTCCAGGCAAGTAATAGTAATGTTGTGTAAAATAAAGTGAATGATAGAAAAAATAATAAGAGCGAGATATATAATAAACCGAAATGCTTCGATTGAATTCATAATTGTTTTGAATATCAGAGCTCTTTTCAAAATTAAAGACAATGCGAAAATAAAATCAGCTAGTAAAAAGTAAAAATGTGATGCATGGTGCTTTTGTTTAGCCTTGCTACCCCGAAGCTTTCCGGGCCCTGGTGGTTCTGATTGACCAATTGCTGAGGCGTTCTCCTCGGCTTACGGCCTGTATGGAAGGGCCTTTTGATCTTGTGGAATATGATGACGATGCTAGTGTGCACGAACTAACCTTTGGGGAGGGTAATAATAAAAGAAAAGAAAAACAAAAAAGGTAACAAGTTAGTGCGGACTATGAAGAAAAATGTCACAGTATTTAAACACATTGTGCAAGGATGTAAATCGTGTCCTAATTTGGGTGCCTCGTTGTGCCCAAGGTAGGCCTAGCGACAAATTAATTTGGAGAACTTATAATGCTAAATGCCTCATTTTATTAATAAAAATAAGACGAATCCAAAACGACACTAAATAACGGAAAGTAAAATGTCACTAGTGGCCATTGGCCTTATTACATCATTAAAGCAAAATGAAAGACTCCTAACTACTTGGTCCCAGAAGGAACTTCTTCAGGTTGAATGTTCTCATTGATCAAGTCCTCCAGCTCGCGCAGATTTTTCAGTAAAAATGCTATCGCCAGACGTTCTCTTTTTCCTTCCTCAGCATTTTGACAGTCGATGACTCTTTTCCTCACTTTCCCTTCCAATTCCAGCAAGTTGTACTCCAGGTATTCTAGCTTCTCACTAGCCTCGGTGACTCTCTCTTTCCATTCGTTGATTTGGTTGCTCGATGGGAGGTTTCTCCACCAAGTCTGCAAGAGTGAAGGTATGTTTACCATACCGAAGTCAGGACCTTTGTCATTCATTTTCTGCAAAACAAAAGGGTTAAGACCTCACCCCCACCGGACTCGACTATTTAAACCAATAATTAGCATAGCAAGCATTTAGTTCTCCAAATGAATGCATAGAACATGTAGGTGTCCATTTGGGTTTCAGGGAAACCCGATGGACTTTGGACAAGGCTATCTTAATGAGTCATTATGCGGACAACATAACCGACTCGTCTAGGTTTGACCATGATGCATGTACAATTGAACAGAGTAAGGTTTTTGTTGGGGTATTAGACAGGTACTCTTGAGCGGACAACTCAAGAGGGAAAGGCACGGAACCGTCGACTGCACCGCTTATCGACTGGTTTTACCGCAAATATGCCTTTGACAAATTTAAAGGGTGATAATATTGGAAGAGCGCAACCACTCATTATAAGCGTTGTTGTGGTATTTGTTTGGCACGAGTGGAATATGATGTTGAAGATGCAGTTTACAAGAATGAAACAAATTGACATGTATTTCCACGTTCATAAGATAAATGATTAAAGTAATTGCAGTAATTACAATAGTATTGAAATAAAGCAGTAAAGGAAAGCAGTTAAAGGAAAGAAAAGACATGAAGAGCCAAGTCAGTTTCGTAGTGAAAGAATAAAAAACAGTAAATAAAGCAATTAATGAGATAGTAAAGTCACAAGCAACATGCAATGGTAAAAGCCTAAAAAGGTTCCTTAGTAGAGTCGCCATGTTGTCGACGCCCCCTTTTTCTATACGTGGGTCAAAATCGGGTATACGACATTGGGAGGACAACTCTATTCCCTTTCGAGAATTGGGTCTTAGAAGTTGAAGAGTCTCCACCTAATGATTATAGTGCATTAGGACACTTTTAAGAAAGGTTTGAGAAGAAGAGACCAGAGATTAGGGTAAGGGCTAGAAATTATCCCGAGGGGAAGGTGTTAGGCACCCCTCAGGATCCACAAGTGTGGTTCCCGGCCAAGCTACAATTGTGACTTTAAGAAGACAAGTAGAAAAATAAAGCAAAGGGCTTCACATAGTTTTGCAAACAAGTTTAAGAGTTGAATAAGTAGAGAGTTTAGAAAATTAGTTTTAAAAGAAAACTTAAAAATTAACAAGTAAAAGGGAAAGGGGTACTAGGTTTACCGATAATATGGATCACATCAATGCAATATCCAGCAATCACTCCTCAGAAGAGGAGTCGCATGTGATATTAGCACCGGTCATCATATCCATATTCTACCCTTCCCACCCCATTAAGATATTAAAGCGCGGAAAGTTTCGTTACTTATTGCATGCTAGTACCCGTCCCAATCCTATCAGTCCCCGAGGCATTTAGGACTACTAATCCTAAAGGGAAAGGGATTTGGCGGCTTTTGAGAGTTTCAAAGGACAAAATACTAAGGCGTCAATCAAAACACATAATACAAGTAAAAGTGGAGGCAGATAAGCAAGTAAGGCTCAAGTAAACCTCCTTAAATCAGATAAGCCATAGAGTTTGGCATGTCTTGCATGTACTGGTTTGGTCTTTAAAAATTAAAGTGATAAGCGGACTGATTCAACACATACTTTTAGACAGGAAGTCCGCATTAGGCTCACTCGAATGCAGTTGTCAAAGACTGAGCCACTTTAATTAGTCAACTTTACCTTAAGTGTGGGACAGAACTACTGATTGTAAAGGAATTGTAGAATAAGATAAGTTTCAGAAAAGATTGCAGACTTTATACAAAGAAAATGGTTTAAAACGAGTTTCATAAAACATACTTGCTTAAGAAAAAGAGTTGCCGAGTTTTAACAAAAGAACTGAATTGCAGACTAATTCAAAAGGTTTATCAGATAAGTATAAAGAAGTGAATTCAGATTGATTTGAAAAAATGTTTGTCAAATTATCAGGAAAGCAGTAAGTTTTCAGAAAATATGCACTGATTTGAGAATATTTATCAAGAAGGAAAGAGATGCACTGATTTGGTTGCAAGAAAAGTTTTAAGGGTTCAGAAAATGTGCAGAAAGTCGCTTGTTTTAGCAAAAAGGGTCAGTACTGTTTTAGACGAGTGAAACAATTCTTATTTGAAGTTCCTTTAGGCATGATCTCTACGAGTTACTGATTTTAATACCTTTCAAACGTTAACAGCCTTATAAACATGATATCTATATGCTGATTTATCATTAAACCTAACGATTTGCCTAATGTCATTATAAATGCAGAAATGCAAATCCCTATAGGCATGATATCTATATGCATAGTTGCAGAAATCAGAAAGTTAGATCTTATAGGCATGGTTTCTACTTGTGAGATTGCACAGATTAATGGTAAAGTCCTATAGGCATAGTTTCTACCCTTTTGTGCATAAAAGTAAATCCCCTCCCTTTTTTCACTAGATCCCCGAGTTTATACAAATTATTACAGACCAGAAAAATAAGACAGAAATAAAAATACATCAGAAATTACAGCTACATCCGAGCAGCCTAATTCAGACTTAGTATCTAACAATATGAGATTGAACCACTTTCGAGATCCGGATTTCCAAAGCCTTCTCTTATCTAGGGTGTTTCAGAGATCCAAGGAGTTTCAAGAACTCCAAGTAGTGCTTACACCCAAGATATTAATTAGAAAGAGTTATAGTGCAGTGTAGAAGGGCCAGCCCTCAGGTGTCCAAGTTTAAAGGGAGCTCAGGGGGTCCAAAGTCAAGGCTCACAAGAGAGGGGCAAAACTTAGTTTCTAAGAATGAGTGTAAGTGCAATAGGGGGGTTAGGGAGTGCCATGGCAGGCTGGTGGTCATGGCTAGCCATAGGATAGGCTGGCACACCCCTGACCAGGCCTGTTCAGCCAACAAAGAAGAGCATAGACCTATTGAAGGTCAGACTGTGGTTTGGACAGTGATTAGGACACTGCCAGACCAAAGTCTCAGGCTCAAAATACACATAAAGGGAAAGGGGAATGGGAATTGAAAGAGTTTAAGACTCAGGGAGTCCAGTCCATATACATGAACAACAATATCAAGTGTTGTCATGTTTTCTGAACCATAACTCAACATACAAAGGGTTTAGGGATGGGGATTCATATAGGAGTAGGAATAAACAAACTTGCAAAAAGCAGTAAAATAAACAAAGAGAAGACTGAAGCATAAACTCATAAGAGAGAGGCAGAATTTAAACAAGAAGAGACATACCAGTTGCAGAAAAGTAAGCAGGAAGAAAAGCAGAATACTTGCAGCCAAAGCACAATCAGAGAAGAGGACTCTAGCTTATGAGTTTAGAGAAAAACTCGAATGCTTTTAAGAAAAACTAAGAGTATTTGAGAGAAGAAGTAGTGACTTATGTTGTGTGTGTTCGTGACTTTGAAAGAGAAGAGTATAGGTATTTATAGTTTTGAAAACGAGTAAAGAATAAGGTAACAAGTATAGCTTTAACACAAATATGGGCATGATCACAATCACAATCAATTGACACAAGACTTCCCTTTAATCAAAGGATCATTGTTCAAACGGATACTAACAGGATTAAAAAATAAGGAAAGAAAATCTGTCTGTAAGCAGAATGGTTGTTGCCATAAAAGGAGCAGTAAAATCATACAATAGGTATTTAAGTCCAAGTACAGGATTGTACTTATTTTTGGAAAGGGTTTAGTAAGGCCAAACCAAGAAAGAGAATCAATTAACCCTTAACATGCGAGTAAGAGGGAAAAGTTTTGAAATCAGTTATGAGTTTGAAAATCAATCACAGAAGAGACTCAGTATATAAAGGAATGCACAAGTAATAGACATGTTAGGCCAAGCTATGGCAAAAGAAACAACATACATTAGTAGCATAGAGCAAGCATTCGAAGCATGATAGTCAGGTTTCAGTGGTTTAGTAATAGAGAAAAGGATCAAAGGCATGCAAAGAGTCTAGTGAAAATCATAGCCGAGTTTGACAGGTAGCAAGAACTCAGAACCAAAAGAGTCACATAAAGAAAAAAGAGAGTTGAAGTAAAGGAATCACATTGAGCAATTTCAATAGACGAAGAACTTCAGGAACTCAAACAGACCACCAAAGAACTAGGGTTTTCAAAATCAGTCAGGTTTAGAGGCGATAAACAAGTGAAACAAGCAAACAAATTTAGAATCTCGAATAAACCCCAAAAATTAGGGTTTTCAACATGCTAACTCAGATAGAAAAACAAGGTAAACGAATGTTAACAAACAGACTAAGAAACTCAAACAAAATCTCAAGAATTAGGGTTTTAAACATGCTAACTCATATAGAAAACAACACAAGTAAAACACAGTAAAACATGTCGAGAATCAGAGAAGAGATTCGAAATACCTTAACATAAAACCCTAATTAAAGAATAAAGAGTTTTGAAAGCAAAAAATTAAAGAAACTTTGAGAAAGATGCTTAGAAAGTTCAAACACATATAGATCCGGGGCAGATGAAATCGAAGGAACCTTAGATATTAGGATTTCGTAAGAAACCCAGGCAATGAGAAAGGCTTTGAAAACCATCGATCTAAGCAGGAAAGTCGAAGATCGAACTCGAATAGCCATGGCTGGCCTGGACAAAGGTTGAAGACGATCGGAGAACAATCATCAAGTAAAGTCTTGGTCGAAACCCATTCAAGATCTGGTCATAGGACCTCAAAGACGAGCACGTAGAGGCCATGAGAGGCTGGTACAGGTCTCCGATGAGCCTGGGAAGCCATGGATTAGGATTTCAGTGAGAGGCGGCGGCTAGGGTTTGAGGTTGGTTGAGAGAAAGTTGAGAGAAAGAAGGGATTCAAAGGCAGTGTCTCTGAAGGAATGGGGTAGGTTTAGGGGTCGTTTGAAATTAAAAAGAAAAGAATCAATGGTGGTCGTTGATCTAAGTGATCAACGGCCGAGATTGAACAGGGTTATGGGCTGGGTCGGTTGAGTAGGTGCTGGGTAGGGTTAAATGTAATTGGGCTGGGTAGTTTGGGCTCGAATTTGGGGATGAGTTGGGTTAATTAGGGGTGCCAAATTGGCTGAAATTGAAATACAATTGAGGCTAGATTGTAAATAGCCACTTTTCCTATTTTGTTTTATAAAAAATAGCAATAACGATTTTAAGAACAAATTAAAAGTACCAGGTAAACAAATATCATATAAATATTAATTAAAAAATGTTGGGGTTAATTTTATAATTATAAGATGATATCAATTACGAAATAGGCTATAATTGCAATTATATGCAATTTAGCTTTTAAAAATGCCAAACGAATTTGTAAAAATGTGGAAAAAATACATTAATTGTATTTTGGTGTAAATATGAGGATAAAATAAGTTATTCACCCAAATAGATAATTTTGGGAACAATTATTGGATTTATGGTATTAAAATAGGCAATAACTTGGTTTTAAAAATCATTAAACATACCAAAACT
Organism: Nicotiana tabacum; assembly: GCF_000715075.1. NCBI lineage: Eukaryota > Viridiplantae > Streptophyta > Magnoliopsida > Solanales > Solanaceae > Nicotiana > Nicotiana tabacum. Next base: position 154,864,384 of record NC_134089.1, on the reverse strand, counting down.
CTTGGGTGTGCTGATATATGCACATATATGCTATTTTGGAAATTTTTTGGGTATAAAATTACCTAGAGAAAAATTGGGTATCAACAGTGCTCCTATATATGGGGCTACGTACGCACGAGGTGACGAAAATTTATGAGAATTGTAGGTTTTATTTGGAAGACCTAGAAATTTATATTTCGGATTTTTACCATGATTTTGGGCATGGAATTAGGAGAAAATCATATATTTGAGTTCGTGAGTTCATGGGTAAACTTTATCTTTGAAAATTTTTGGAATCCTGGCATGTGGGCCCGAGGGCAGTTTTGTCAACTTTTCGATCAGGGTTAGGAATTGTTATAAATAGGATTATAATGAGTAATTGGACATATATTAATGGATTTGCATAATTATTGGATAGTTTGGGAGCATTGTGCATCGATTCAAGTCTTCGGAAGAGCGTGGAATGCCTGTTATGGATCTTCGGAGCGAGGTGAGTCTCATTTCTAACCTTGTAAGAGGGAACTATCCTCATAGGTGAAATAATTGGTTATGTGCTTCTATTTGTGGGGGATACGTATGCACCAGGTGACGAGAGTTCGTGCGTAGCTACTAATATATGTAAGTCCGGGTAGTCTAGGACCCAAAAACATGTTATACTTGGAATATCTGTAATCTTATTGACAGTTGAATTGCTTAAATCCTATCAAATTGGTAAATGAATTTATAAAAGGATTAAATTCATTTTCTTAAATCGGTAAAAGAGAATTGTCTTTTATTTGGATAAATGTTCCCCGATAATTTTCTTAATTGGCTGTTTGAGCATGTATTTCTATGTGTACCTGCGCCGCATATATGATTCGCGAGCAGGGTGATTGTTTATTTAAATTTGACCGTGTCACATGTATGATTCGCGAGCGGGGTAATAGATGCATCTATGGTTCGCGCCATTCGACCCTCGGTAGTGCACATTTTACATTTATATTGGATTGGGTCGTATGACCTCGACATGATTTGCGCATGCTTGTATTGCTTGCCCGGATATTTATTGATATTTGCTCTCCTCGACTTGAGATAATTGTTAATGAATGGGTTATGAATTCGGAGACTTTTAAATAAAAAGGAACTTTTACCTGTTTCATGACTTTTTTGAATTTACTGTTGTTCTTAATAAATCTGTGATTCATCGCATTAATAATATTACTATTGGACCACTAGCAAGTGTTGAATTCGACCTCTCATCTCTACTTCTTCGAGATTAGACGGGATACTCATTGGATACACGCTGTTTTCGAACTCATACTACACTTGCTGTGCATTTTTATTGCACAGATTTATATGTGACTAGTGGCGTAGCAGCATAGTTGATATGGAGACTTAGGTGAGCTGCATTTATCGAGACGACCCGCAGCCAGTAGAGTCCCCTTCAGAGTATTGTACTGTTCTTTTTTCATTTCTGTCCACTTTGTATTTGGGACAGTTACCATATTTTATTTCATTCCCTAGTAATGCTCATGCACTTGTGACACCGGGTTCCGGGATGATTATGGGGTATCTTGTATTAACTGCTTAATATTCATATTTGATTTGAAACGATTATCTTTTACTGGTAAAATTGAAGGAAAATTATAGTTTTTAAAATTATTAAAATGAGAATTTAATTAAGTATTTTGGTTGGCTTGCCTGATAGTGGTGTCCGGCGCCATCACAACCCTTAGTGAAATTTGGGTCGTGACAACATGGTATCAGAGCACTAGGTTCCCTTAGGTCTCATAAGTCATGAGCGAGTCTAGTAGAGTCTTGCGAATTGGTACGGAGACGTCTGTACTTATCGTCAAGAGGCTACGGGGCTGTTAGGAGAACTTCCTTTCTTGATTCCTCATTGTGCGATTTGATTCTTTGGGGCTTATGCCCTTATTTCCTTCCTACTCAACCTTATGCGACTCGAATCGCTTGTTAGAAATCGAGAAATGAGGAATTGTAATGGTACTACGGACATGGTGCGGGATGTTTCTCCCGGTATAGTTGATTGGGCTATTGACGTCGCCTTGCGGAAGGATTTTTCTATCGTTTCGGCTTGGTAGTTGTGCTTCTAAGAGCTTAGAGGTTATGCACAGGTTTCTATGATGCTAACGATTGGTTATCGCACAGTAATGACTTGATAGCAGGATACTTGCCTATGTGTTGGGGCAGTGAATGATTTGAAAGGAAGCCTACTCAGTGCACGATTCAGAGATCTAATATTTCATTTTCGGCAGAGGAAAAGCAATTGACCTAGGGACGTCCAGATTTGGAGTGATGGAGTAACAAGACTTGGTGATTTCAAGCGTGATGGGATTTTTATCTGCGATGTGGTGTCGTCATCCGCGATTGAATGTGTTAAGTTTGCTGGTGTTATGGTCTTCTGCAATTCACCTTTGGGGTAAGATATTGTGAAATAATATTGGAGAAATTATTGTTAGATATCGCGGGGTTCGGTGGTTCTGGATTGAATTAGTGTTTCTAATGTTGACGGCTCAAAAAAAAATGATCTTCAGAGAGGTTTAAAGTTAGTAGCGATTTGTGGGTTCAAGTGTTATGAAGATAGATTTTATTTAAGGCAACAACTAAACGGCAAAGGATGAGGAAGGACATGTGGGGAGTGTCAGGCGGTGGTTAAAATTTCTAGAAGGCCAAGTATAAGAAGCAAAGGTCGAGTAGTCGATTAAAGGGGTAAGTTCCGCCAAAGTGGGTGAGTGGCGGAGTTGCATATGGGCTTGGTGGTTGGATGACCACGCACCTTGAGGAGAGTTTGGAATGATTTAGGAATTTTAGAGATTGGTGATTGGGGCCTACGGATTTAATTTGGAGCATGGGCTATTGTGCGGCAGGAGATTTGATATAACAGAAAAGAGCTGCTTGAAATGAAGAAGGATACAACATAACTTTGAATTGGAAGGATGTTGCCGCACATCTAATTGATGTCCACGAGGGGTGGATGGACTTGTGCAACTAGAGAGTGAGCTTGGACTCAGGATGGGTTATTGATGTCGTAGTGATTGTACCCCGTGCAACAGCGTTAGAAGATGTCGGAAAGTGATTTCTACAGGTGGGTTATTCCCTGTGAGCAGGTTAGCGGTCGCGTAGTTGGTGAAGCTTCTGCGGAGGATTTTACTGGCCATTCCGGTAAGAGGTCGAATATGTGAATGTTGATGGAAATTCAGGGTGTTCATGAAGTGCTAATGGAAGGATTTCAAGTAATCTGGCGGTTTAATTGTGCGAGGTCATGTCAATAAGAGATAAAGAATCTTAGTGAATTCCAAAGGTGTGTAATAGTGGCTTCAAGCTAAGTGGGAGAGACCCACCGCCTATAAATGGGTTGCATGGTTAACTACTTGCGAGGTTTCTGGTTATTAGCATATTGATGGGTTATTTCAGCTATGGGAAAAGGATATAAGTGGTAATTTGAGCAAAGGGATTGTTAAAGGTGTGCTATGGTTGGCCCTATTGGCTCATGTTCAGACTTGGGGAAGGATTCAGGATTTATCCCTTGTATAGATACGGGTTTCAAGGAAAGTGAGTCTGTCGGGTGCTTCGTCGAGAGGGTATTCAAGTGATAGAAGATTCATGGAGTAGATTATATTCAGGGCCAAGTCAGAGCAGGTGGCGCTCAACAACGGTCCTGGTGGATTCAAAGGGGTAAAGTGTGGTACCTAATGATTTTGAGCCTATAGGTACGGTTAAGGATCAAGCTTTGTAGCAGCTTATGAGAAGAGGCCTAGAATGTTCTATGATGTTTTGACTTGTAGTGCTGCATTTGGGAGGAAAATGATAAAGGACTTCGGATTCGTAGAGAGATTATTAGAATGGGCATACCAGTTGAGGATGTGAATGTGCACACAAGGGAGGTATGAAATAGTTTGTGGAATTTGAGACTGCATGGTCTCGTGATTCAAGGTAACTCGGGATAAGTACGGATGGAGTGAGCTATGTGTTGAATTGTGTTACTATTATTTCAAAGGCAATCAAGGATAAATTGTACGAAGATAGATTGGCTAGCCATAGTTGAATTGGCATATTGGTGGTTGTGATCAGTTCCTTCAGCGTGATCAAGTTATGCAAATGATCTGTGATGGTACGTGTGAGGCTTGTCGGTTGTCGTAATTGATGTTATTTAGAAGTATTCTACTGTTATGGCATGTTATGTGTAGGCGGATCTCGGAAGGGCTATGGTGGCTTAGACCACTACTTAGAGATTTGCATATTTTACGGTTATGAGAATTCACCTGTGTGTTGCTATGGTTCTCCTGAAGTGAGTTAAGTGAAAGGTTTTTATATGATGAAGTGTTAATCTATTAGTGGTTCCGGATTTATGACAAAAAATGTATTCTATCGTATATTGGCATGATGGGTGCAGTGAGTGGTATGGATTTTGAATTGAGGATCAAGGTTGCAGTTCGGTGTTGACAAGGATGTCACGAGCTCGGATAAGCAGGAAAGGAGTTTCGATGTTTAAAGTAAGTGGGTATTGCCTTCAGCGTCACCTGAGATCGGTGTTTTATGGAAAAAGGCTTTGCATCCTGGTCAAGGATTCTTGATCGTTTTTCAGTGTTAGTGCGGCCGGTGGTTTGGATGTACAGACCTGTTATCTGTCACGGAAGGTTGTGGGGGCGTGCCCCACGGGAAGGTTGTATAAGTGTGGCATGTAGTCACTTGATTGATTAAAGAGTTAAACCAAGTATGAAGATTGTGGTGATGACGTTAAATTGAGAATTGATGCCTGGAGGGAACTTGGTCTATTAGGTTGTGGACTGTGGAGGATTACTCCGGTTATGATGGTTGTTCTTGTGTGTTATGAGAAAAGGGGAGTTATTATGGACCTTTGAAAGGTTATTAGCTTAGTTCAGTGCGATCTGAATCAGCTTGAGGTCTGTGGATAGATTTAAATGTGAATATGGGCTCTATATCAGGCCAGATGTGTTCATTTCAGCAATGTGCTCCTTATGGAAGAGCAGTCGGGGTATTATTTCGTCGTCAGCTATTTCATGTAATGATAAATTGCGCTGTGTGAGTTGTGAGATGGCTTGGTGAATTTCTTATGTGTTGAGGTTCTGCGCAGTGATGATGTTATATGAGCGGAATGGTCTTGAGATTCAAATCGTATATCGCACCTCAGTTGCGCTTGAGTTCGTAGCTTGTAGTGCTATATGTTTCCCCAGGGATGGTATTATGCACTTAGCGTGCTTGTGACCGATATTCGGTATTTTGTTGTAATGAGCAATCTAGCTCAGTGTGTAACTCCTTTGTGAATTTTATGTGTGGATCGGGTGGCACGCCGCCAAGGGTATGTTGTTTGGATCGGGTTGCGCGCCGCAACAATGTGATATTGAGTACAGTTCCCTATATTTTATTTTTATGTGTGTTGTTTCCTATTTTTCTGAGGAAAACTCATATTAGTTATGTGCCTGCATCGCATGTATGATTCGCGAGCGGGGTGTCTGTTCAATTATGTTGACCGCGTCACGTGTATGATTCGCGAGCGGGGTAATTGGATTTCCTTTTCAGAGTTCGTTTCCTTTATGTATCATGTTCTAATTGGTAGCCTATTGGCACATTGTGATAGCATATGAGACTTTTTGATCATGTCCGGGGTGGCTTATTGCCTAAGCAGTTCGTACGGGGTGAGACGAGATCATTGGATTTAGGATCATTGTAATTTGATTAGATGAGGTATATTAAGGAGCAAAGACCATTATTTGGTTCAGAATAAGGTGGTGGTTCCTGACAGGAGTATAGACCCAATGAATGGTTGATTCGGCAGTTAGTTATGAATTTCTACACATCTCTTCTGTCGTGGCAGTATTATAAGAGTTAGAGCAAGACCTATGTATGTCATGGGGTGTAATGGGAACATCAGATTCATGGAATTTCGACTAAATTGATCAGAAAATGTTATTGTGGTCTTGTGAGTAAAGTGGTGCAAGGTGTGAATTCAGCTAAGGTATGTAGTCATGTTTTGGTGCTGCGTGTAGTTATTGATTCAATGAGCGTATGTTGGAACAGGCCTGGCAGAGAATTCCGGATGTTGGAATTGGGCTATAAGGATTATTTGCCTAAGTGAAAAAGGGTATCTTCAGATTGATCGAGCTAGGGTGCCTAGCTGAGTTGTGGTAGCACAGGTAGGTGCTCGAGGTGTTAAACAGTGATTTCGAGCAACTCCAGCTCAGCTCTTAGCACATTCGAGGACGAACGTATGTTTAAGTGGGAGAGAATGTAACGAGCCGACCGGTCGTTTTGATCTCTAGCACATCGTTCAGCAGTTTGAAGCCATGAGTAGCTTCACTTCAGGTATTATGACTTGTGCGCACGGTCGGAATTGAATTTCGGGAAGTTCGGAGTTGATTTGGAAAGAGAATTCTCATTTCGGAAGCTTTAAGTTGAAAGAATTGACTAAGGTTGGATTTTTGAGTAAACGACCTCGGAATCGGGATTCGAAGGTTCCAGTAGGTTCGTATGATGATTTCGGACTTGGGCGTATGTCCGGACTGGGTTTTGGAAGACCCGAGAATGTTTCGGCGCCTATTGTGGAAGTTAGCATTTTTGGAAGAATCTCATAAGTTTGGATTGAAGTGCATTTCAGCGTTATCAATGTCCTTTTGAGATTCCGAGTCTGGGAATAGCTCCGTATGGTGATTTTGGTATTGGGAGCGCGATCAGAAGTGAATTAGGAGGTCCGTAGGTCATTTTCGAGTCATTTAGCTAAAGATACAAAATTTGAATGTTTTTGAGAAGTTTGACCGGAAGTGGAATTTTTGATATCGGGATCAGAATCCAATTCCGGAAGTTGGAGTAGGTCTGTAATGTCAAATATGACTTGTGTGCAAAATTTGAGGTCAATCAGACGTGATTTAATAGGTTTCGTCATCGAATGTAGAAGTTTGAAATTCTAAAGTTCCTTAAGCTTGGATTGGGGGTCGATTCATGATTTTAGCATTGTTTGATATGATTTGAGGCCTCAAGCAAGTCCGTAATGTGTTTTGGGACAGGTTGGCATGATTGGTTGGGGTCCCGGGGGCCTCGGGTGATTTTCGGATGGTTAACGGATCAATTTTTGGAATTTTAAGAAGAAGAGATCACCTGCCTTCTGGTGTAACCGCACCTGTGAGGTTTGGGCCGCAAGTGCGGAGCCGCAGAAGCGACCCTTGGGTCGTAGACGCGGAAATGGGCCAGTCAGGTTGGGACCGCAGATGCGGTCGATTTGTCGTAGACGCGTGACCGCACCTGCGGAAGGAGGAGCACAGATGCGGAAGCCGAGGCTAGGACGAGGACCGCAGAAGCGGAGGGTAGCCCGCACCTGTGGGACCGCAGAAGCGGTCAGGTGATCGCAGGTGCAGAAATGCTGGAATCAGTAAGGTTGTTTAAAACGGGGTCTTAGCTCATTTCAACCCCATTTTCTCCATGGGAGCCGATCTTTGGGCGATTTTGGAGCTCCATCTTGGTCATCCATGTCAGGGTAAGTGGTGTCTACTAGTTTTGAGTTAAGTACTTGGATTATATATGGATTAGAGCATGAAAATTTATGAGAATTGTGGGTTTTATTTGGAAGACCTAGAAATTTATATTTCAAATTTTTACCACGATTTTGGGCATGGAATTAGGAGAAAATCATATATTTGAGTTCGTGAGTTCATGGGTAAACTTTATCTTTGAAAATTTTTGGAATCCTGGCATGTGGGTCCGAGGGCAGTTTTGTCAACATTTCGATCGGGGTTAGGAATTGTTATAAATTGGATTATAATGAGTAATTGGACATATATTAATGGATTTCATAATTATTGGCTAGTTTTGGAGCATTGTGCATCGATTCAAGTCTTCGGAAGAGCGTGGAATGCCTGTTATGGATCTTCGGAGCGAGGTGAGTCTCCTTTCTAACCTTGTAAGAGGGAACTGTCCTCATAGGTGAAATAATTGGTTATGTGCTTCTATTTGTGGGGGATACGTATGCACCAGGTAACGAGAGTCCGTGCGTAGCTACTAATATATGTAAGTCCGGGTAGTCTAGGACCCAAAAGCATGTTATACTTGGAATATCTGTAATCTTATTGACAGTTGAATTGCTTAAATTCTATCAAATTGGTAAATGAATTTCTAAAAGTATTAAACTTCATTTTCTTAAATCGTTATAAGAGAATTGGCTTTTATTTGGATAAATGTTCCCCGATAAATTCTTAATTGGATATTTGAGCATGTATTTCTATGAGTACCTGCATCGCATGTATGATTTTCGAGCAGGGTGATTGTTTATTTAAATTTGAGCGCGACGCATGTATGATTGGAGAGCGGGGTAATAGATGCATCTATGGTTCGCGTCGTTCGACCCTCAGCAGTGCACATTTTACATTTATGTTGGATCGGCTCGTACGACCTCGGCATGATTGCGCATGCTTATATTGCTTGCCTGGAGATTTATTGATCTTGATATTTGCTCTCCCCGGCTGAGATAATTGTTAATGAATGGGTTATGAATTCAGAGACTTTTAAATAAAAAGGAACTTTTACCTATTTCATGACTTATTTGAATTTACTGTTGTTCTTAATAAATCAGTGATTCATTGCATTAATAATATTACTATTGGACCACTAGCAAGTGTCGAATTCGACCTCTCGTCTCTACTTCTTCGAGATTAGACGGGATACTCATTGGGTACACGTTGTTTTTGTACTCATACTACACTTGATATACATTTTTGTTGCACAGGTTCATATGTGGCTAGTGGCTTAGTGGCATAGCGGCATGGTTGAAATGGAGACTAAGGTGAGTGTCATTTATCGAGACGACCCGCAGCCAGCAGAGTCCCCTTTAGAGTATTGTACTGTGTTCTTTTCATTTCTTTCCACTTTGTATTCGGGATATTACCGTATTTTATTTCATTCCCTAGTAAATGTTCATGCACTTGTGACACCGGGTTCTAGGATGATTATGGGGTATCTTGTATTAACTGCTTAATATTCATATTTGATTTGAAACGATTATATTTTACTGGTAAAATTGAAAGAAAATTATAGTTTTCAAAATTATTAAAATAAAAATTTAATTAAGTATTTTGGTTGGCTTGCCTGACAGTAGTGCCCGGCGTCATCACGACCCTTAGTGGAATTTGGGTCGTGACAATTTCATTCGGGAGAAAGCTTGGAAGAGCTAATTGAAGAGGGAATTTAGAAGGATTTCGTGGAGGTAAGATTTTTGGACCCTAAACTTGTTTCTATGATGAATTTTAACATTTTAAGCGTGAAATCTATGGAAAATCAGTAGCAAAATTGGGGGTTTAGGGCTTGGAAATTGGAGACCTTAATCTAGGGATTTGAGGGGTCATTTGTGATTGGATTTTGATATTCTTGATATGTATGAACTCGTGAGAGGATGAGGATTCCATTGATGTTAATTTTATCGGATTCCGAGATGTAGGCCCGGGGGCCGAGTTTGAGCAATTTAGGGATTTTTTATGTAAATTGGATATTTTCGAGTGGGCTTTGTTCCCTTAGCATATTTTAATGATTATATACTGATTGTGGCTAGATTTGGAGCATATGGAGGTCGATTCGTGAGGGAAAAGTCATCGCGTGCTAGAGTTTAGACCGGATCGAGGTGATATATGATTGTAAATGATGTCTTGAGGGTATGAAACCCCGGATTTGCACATCGTTGTGCTATATTGAGGTGACACACACACTTGATGATGAGCGTGGGGTCGTGCACTGTTGGGGATTGTGACCTAGTCCATCCCGAATGACTATTTTACCGTGTATTTGACTGAAATCTATTTGCTATCATCATGCTTTGGGCTGAATGCCATATTTGGGTTTCGTGCCAACTATTTGAACCCTTAGGGGATTTTTATTGATATTTCCTCATTGTCTTGACTTTATACTTGAACGCATTCATGCTATATTTTACTGTTTTCATAACTCATCCATGTTTACTCTGTTTTAATAAATCAAATGATATTTCAAATAATATTTTGGGCTAAGCATCATGTTTTACTATTGTCCGAGTGGCTTATGTGATTTTGACTGAGTAAGGCCGAGGTCTTGTGCTGTGAGGATACTTTTGGGTCGGGTTGCACGCCGCACGGTGATACTCTGATTATGAATATGAGGCCGAGGTCCTGAGTTTGTACGCCAAGAGGTGGCTTGTTGATATGAGGCCGAGAGCCTAGTGATGATGCCACGAGATTACTTGATAATGCGCTTGGGCCGTAAGGGGCCCCTCCAGGAGTCTGCACATCCCCAGTGAGCGCGGGTACCCATTGTGATGAAGGTATAACCTGAGGGGCTGGTATTGTTGACATTGTGCCCGAGGGGCAATCCTTTATGTGCTTATATGTCTTATTTGTCTGTCATTTACCTGTTTAATTGTGTATTTGTGCCCGAGGGGCGGATTTTCTATGCCTATCTATTCTAATTACTTTGCATTCAATTGTTTAACTGTTAAAAAGTTATTTTTAAAGAAGTTTACAACTGAGCTAAGATACTTTAAGAGATTTCACAGCTTTATTGCTTTCTTACTAGTTTTGTACTACTCTATACAGCATGTTGATGTGCTTTTCGTGATTTCCTATCACTCGGTCTTTCGTTATGATTATTACTTACTGAGTTGGAGTACTCACTTTACTCTTTGTACCTTGTGTTCATATTCAAGTATTTCTGCACCCGGTAGCGGGTATTAGTTGATAAGAGGTAGAGTCTTTGGAGTTTAGCAAGGTAGTTGCCCGACGTCCGCAGCACTGTTTTTCTCTCTTTGATGTCATTAGACTGTATTTAGTACATTTACATAAATTCTGTTGTATTTTAGACCTTAGTAGATGCTCGTGACTTGTGACACCCCGATGTCGGGTTGTATTTATTTTCGCACTGTTCTTTTAAACTTACATTATGCAATACCTTATTAACTAAAAAGGCTTAAATTGACTTATTAAAACTTTTGTAATGAACTTGGGGATTGTGTCAGCTAGCCTTGTCTTCACGAGAGGCGTCGTCATGATCGGGTTCGGTTTGGGGTCGTGACAGTAGTAAATCCACCTACAGGAGGGAAAAGGTAGCCAGGAAGACCTCAAAAAGAAAAATACAAAACATATGATGAAATAAATTTAAAGAAGTACAAGGTTTCATGTGGCAACTGCGGAGGAGAAGGGCATAACAAAAGATCTTGCAAGAATGCACCCAAAAAGAAATAAAATTTTATGTTGTTAACAGAATATTTCATAAAAATTGTTGGTGAGTTCAGGATAACAGAATTTGATGTGTAATTGTTGAGGTTTTTTAAGATCATAATGTAGTTAGTTAGGATTTTTCTGTATTAAGATAATACTTTCATAGAGTGATTTGTTTATGAATGGTTTCTATATATATAATCTACCACTTTTTTACCATCTCTAGCATCCTTTACATAGTTGTTAATATTTTTTTGTAATTTATCTACAATACAACTACAAAAAAAGTACATTAACTGGAATTGACAGAATAACTACATTATAAATCAGTAGGAAAGGAGTTATATACTAAAATATTATAGATCAAGTATTGTTTACATTCAACAAATAAATATAAAAGCAACAAAACACATTGTTAAATATTTTATACAAATTATCTACAAATTCAACTACAAAAAAACTACAATAGCTGGAGCTGACATAATAACTAGATTATAATTCAGCTAGAAAGAAGTTATATGCTAAAAATAATGTAGATCAGGTATTGTTTACATTCAACAAATTGAATGTAAAAGCAAAAAATGTTTAGATACTGATTTTTACACTTTATCTACAGAAAAACAACAAAATAACTACATATTTTTGCATTGACAGAATAACTGTATAAAAATTCAGTTGGAAAGGATTTATATGCTAAAATAATAAAGATCAAGTACTGTAAACATTCAACAAGTAAATATAAAACCAACAGGATGTTTCCATTTGAACTACTATACTAGATAAGAAAAAAAAAATAAAGGCTACTATAATTGTAGCGCAAGTCTGCTACAATTAAAATACAACAATATTGTTCAAAAACTTGTCTACCGTCTTTCTTCTAAACTAGCATCAACTAAACAATTGTACTATATGTTCCATACAAAACATTACAACTACTTCTTCTTCCTCTGGACTCGTGTTTTCTCATTCAAAGCTGGTGCACCTTTTCTCCTTACCAATTTGCCTGTCACCTCAATTTTACTAATTGCCCCATGCTCCTGCTTCTTTCTAGCATAGTCCCAAAGTAGCGCTCCATAGCGTCTATGATGTTGGTCAATATCAGAAAGGTCTTCTGCCGGAATTGATAACTCTCCAAGACTAACATACTCTACAAAGGCAGCAATAAATACACCACAATCGCTACAAAGATAAAAAAATGTCAATATTTACCAAATGATAGAAAAAAAAGGGTTAAATGTATAGAAAGAAAGAAGATTTTTGTTACAGTGATACTTCTTTTTGCTGTGGTATCTCTCCGACGATCCACTGAATGTTAAGAGGGTCGGTAACAGCTTTCTCAATGTATGCCTTTGTATTCTTGAAGTTAATTTTTTACGCTTCCCATAAAAACCGGTGCATGACAAATACAAAGGGATAATAACAAAAAACTTGTTGACACAAGATTCAACAATAGGGTGATTGCGTGAAGAGACCATGGAATCATACGCATAAAGTTGCATGTCTACAATGTCAAAAACAACCAATACCTAGTGGAATTTTTCTACAATGTTGATGGGCATTATGACATAATCAACTTCATCACATGCAACATTTGCGAGTAGTCTATACCCCAATATATATTCTGCTACAACGTCCTGGGGTTTGACAACAGAAAAACTTCTTTTCTTGAAGAGAATTTTGGAACTTTCATAAATTTGTTCAATCCTAGTCTTGAACAAATAATCTGTTGTAGTCAACCTGGTCTTGTTTTGGGGGCCATACTTGCCTCTTTTCCTCAAGTAATACATTATAACATCAGTGTGTTGCAACAAAAACAAATTGCATTTATACTACAAGTTATCTTCAAATAATCTTACACAAAATTACAAAATAACTACAATTACATTACAAATAGAAAACAAAGCATCTACAATCAGAATACAAATTATCTATAAATTATCTACAAAATATCTACAAATCAAATACATTGAATCTTACCGAGTCATTGAGGACTTGTCCGGGGTGTGCCAGGGAAAAGAACCACTCCTTCTTGTCAACCTTTTTCACTCCAAGATCTAACCATGGCTTAATTTGGTTGTCCTTTATAGAATACGGAGCCTTCCTCCTATATAAACAAATAGAAATTAAAATAAAATTATTAAATGAAGTGGATATGTAAAAGATGAATACTGGAATAAAAGTGTCAAATTGTGCAAACTAACCTCTTTGAACCTGTATCGGTACCGTGGTATGACCACTTGTTGAATTGATCCAACAACTCAGGATCTACATCTTGACCAATAACATTAGTAAATGGGTGCTTGAGGTGAAAAATTTGAGGTCCAACCGAGGTGCTGCCACCAGAACTGTATAAAGGGAGAAATGGTGATCGGGCATGCTTTCCCGACTGCTTTGTTCTACCTTGATGCACGTGTGTTGTTTCATCTTGTATAGGCTCGCCGAACTTAACCAACTGGGAGAAGTTATTAGGCAGCTCGAAATCATCAAGTGTAACCTCCTTCTTCTCACCTCCGGAGTCTTCTGAATCACCTACATTCACATACTCTGCCTCTTCACCTACACTGTCATCTTCCTCATTCTGCTGTTCTCTTTGAGCTGCTACTGTCACTCCGCAAATTGGAGATTGTGCATGCATATCTTCCCTCTCTGTAACATCATGTATATCTAGCTTAATAGAATGGTAAAAATATTGAAACATAAAGCAAATATCTCTGAATACAATTTCATACCTGCACTCTCTTCATCAACTGTACCTTCAAAATGTGTATATAAATCAACACGTGCTGGATGATTTTCTTCACCAAGTGCACCTTCAACATGTTCTGTTTTTTTCATTAAAAATGTTAAACCATACTGGATAGTAGTGGCTTGATAGTTTAAGAAGATATGTAGGTGTGTTATAAGATCTATATAAATCTGTAGAGCTGTGCCAATATGCTGTATTTATTTGTATCTATTTTGTATATATAATGTAGAAAAATTGTTTTATAGATAACTTATAGATATTTTGTAGATATTCTGTAGATAATTGTAGATAAAGTGGAGTTATTTTGTAGATACCTGTTTTACTGGTGCTATCTTGCACTGGTTCTCCACTAGTGAACTAAAATTGCTGATTGTCTTTTGGTTGGTCAGTATTTTTGGTTGAACTCCCAGCAAACTGAAAGTTTTATATTAGTTAGGATATATATTTTAGAGGTGACATAAATAGTTTTGTTAATATGAATAAAATTCAAATGTTACCTTTGCATCAACTTGAACATTTCGATTGTTTATCACCTGCAAAACAGTCTTGACTGACTCATTTATTAGCACTCGGATGCTACCTAGTTCTTCAAAGACGTCTTTCCTAAAATCTACAAGCTTTTCATCGACCTACATATTAAAAAAAATACGTAGTTAACTTCAGAATATGTCTTAACATACATTAAAGAACAGATACACTATTATGTATACATCACAATGTTGTTTAGGAATACATGCTACCTTCTCAAGGTCTCTTTTTAACTTTCTTATTTTATGAAGTATAGACTCTTTATCCTCTTTTCCAATTGATTCTTTGGGTTCCAATGGAAGAGCATCAACTTTGGGATCCTCATAAATATGTTCAACTCTTCAATTATGTACTCAACTTTATCAGGCAAAGACATCCCTGAAAGCTCTTCAAGTGATTCATTTATGTTGGTGAACTGAACGAGAAAAAAAAATTAGCTTGATTAAGGCAGAATATGTAGACAAATTGTAGATATTTTGTAGGTAAATTGTATAATCATAAATAAAAACCATTTACCTTCATTCATTCAGGCTTGATAATTCTGTCTTCAATTGCAGCTAACCAAATCTGACCCTTACTAGCTTACCAATTAAGTATGCGAGGGATTGAATTAGAAATCCTTGTAGCTATATCAGTGTTGATGGAGGAGTAACACTCATACAACCATACTTGTATGGCTAGTGGGAATCCTCGAATGAGATAAGAATGAACGAAAGGATTTAGCCTGTGCCTAACTGATTCAATCAACTGTCTGTAAGACTGAATATCCCATGGGTATGTCTCGTACTGACCGGATTCCACCAAATAAAACCTAAAATGATATACCAACCCAATATGGTCTTTCTCTGAAGAACAAATGAAGAATTCTATGAGATATAGAATATATAACTTTACTGCATCCTCATCATTTACCCAGCTTTTGTTGGTTACAATATGTTTAGGTATGTCTTCTCCACTTTTACCTTATTTGGAAAGTAATTGTTCATTATCTTACTGACATAATTCGTAGTGTAACCAAAGTCTATCACCTCGATATGACATCTAAGACCAGTTATTAATGCAAACTTTCTCAATCCAAAATTTAACCTCTCACCTTTTAACTCAGCTGAAAATAGGAAGCATCGGATGAATTCAATTCATACTTCATAAGAAGATGATAGCTTGATTTTCCATGCATAAATTGAGAAATGACAGTAAATAACCAAAGCATGTCTTCTCGAATAGCTTCAAACCATTTGGAGACAAAAGCTCTTTAATTTGGCTAGGAATGCTAGGGTCACATAATGTCTGGAATTTAAGCACCCCATAATCAACATTATGGGATGCAAAAAATGTCCATTTTGCACAAAATATAAATAATCTCACATTAATACAGTGTATAAAAAATATAGATACATTTGTAATTTATCTACAAAATTAACTACAAAAATATACAAAATATCAATAATTTTAAACAGATCAATAAAGCTACAATTAATCTTCAAAATGAAGACAAATAATCTCACATTAATTCAGTGCTTAAAAAACATAGATACATTTGCAATTTATATACAAAATATCTACAATTTTAAATAGATCAATATAGCTACAATTAATCTTCAAAATGAAGACAAATAATCTACAAAGCATAAAAAACACAGATTATGTAGATTTTTAACAACTAAAACAAACAAAATAACTAGTGAAAAAATTACTAAATTCTTACCTTCACAAATGACTATTTTCAAACATTTTTAGGAGATTTAACAGTAGGGGTTTTTTTTTGAATTTTTCTTCTTTTTGGGAGTTTTTGAACTGGGAGACACCTTCGCTTTCTTTTCAGGTTTACTGATAGGCACATCTTCTACAAAATCATCATCGGACACTATCTCTTTTCCTTTCCTTTTCGCTTGTTTGATTGGCCTCGAAGATTCTCCAGCATCGAAATCATGTTTTTGTTTAGTTCTAGCTTCAGCCCTGATTTGACGCAGAGAAAGATTATGCTTCTTATCTACAATTGCATGTGCAGATTTTCCATGTTTTTGGGTGAATGTGGTGATAATACACCCAAATCGAAAGAAGGTATATCAACTTCTCTAGCTTTTTTAGGGATGTGCTTTGAAGGTTTGTTCTTCTTCTGGGAAAATTTGAGGCTGAAGGTAAATGTGTGTATGAACTTTGAAGAATTGACTTCAATTTTGACTGGTTGTAGAAGAAAAAACTTGAAATTGGACGTTAATGGTGGGGGTTACATATATTTCTCTAGTTTTAGCAGAGGAGATAATGGGAAAGAAACATGAGTGTGGGGTGATACGTGGGTGAGGGTGTGGGTTTGGGAGAGAGAAACGTGGGGGGGATTTGGAGGAATATACGGTACCATTAATTTAGGAGGGATATACGGTACCATTAATGTACGGTTAAAACACATAATGGTATATAATTGGTAATTAGGTATACTAAATGTAATTATATCAAACTTTAAATATTGAGGGTAATATAATTTACTATATGGCATAGGAATGTAAAAATTCCTTTAGCATATTGCAAATTGTCGTAACTTGTTCCACCGTTCAAAATCAATTTCAAATTGGTTTTGCTATTTGGTTTTGTTGCAAATTGTTACATTTGCAACTTGGTGTCATTTTTTTTCCTTTTTTTTTAATTGTTTTTTATTTAAATTGGCCCCACAGTTGAACTTATAAATCTTAAATCATGAATCTGACTCTGTATGTTACTTGCCCATATTTGATTTAAGTTATACAATCATAGTTTAGGTCTTATTACCAACATCGTATATGGAGAAAAATAAAAATAGAAAACATGCAAGATGCAAGTCAAGACAAATTTGTGTATGTATACGTATTAGAAGAGAGGTGTTGGTAGTAAGCAAAGCAAATCCTTCAAACAAAAGCAACTCCCAATTTATACTATTTTATTTTAGAAGCCGTGCCGTCTTGGGTATTGCCTCATCGTATGTTACTACAAAAAGCACTCTCAAAACTTCTTCTACAATTCAGCTAATTACCCTTTTTCTAAATTTTTCATCTTATTATGGTTTGGCTTCAATTTTCCACATTTTGTCTTTCCCAATACACTCGAATTTCCCCCACAAGTTCTTCTTCTTCGTGCATTTCTCTAGGTTAGAATTGTCAAGCTTTTCTTAATTAAACTCACTCAATCTTAATTAAAATATCTTAAGCTGCTTAAGTATAATTTCATAGGAGTAGTTAGCAACAAAAACAAGATTATTACTCCAATTTCTTAATGCTAAGGAAAAATATAATTGAAACAAACATATGCTAGTAAAAAAAACTTTTTATTAGACCTTGAAAGGAAGTTGGTTGAAACTTTTACATGAACAAACGAAGATTTTAAGTTAGCGTTTTGATATAAATTTGGTTGAAACTTAAAAAAAAAAAATTGAAATTATGTTACAAAATAATTTTTGAAAATCGAAGTTGTATTTGGGCATTCATTTTATTGAAAAAAAAATATGTTAAAGTTTTGCGAGTGTAAGAAAATATTTAACTGCTCGACCAGTTTTTGAGAAGTTGAAAAAAATTCAAAAAAAATTCAAAAACTGATCAAATTTCATGAAAAAACAATGTATTCAATTTTATTTTTATTTTTCTGAAAAATGCAACCAAAATTTATAACCAAACGGAACCGAGCTTGAGTTATATTGAAAATACTTGAGTCTAAATATGTGAACCTAAGAGTAAATTCCGGGTGAAAAGTCAATAAATCTCTTCAAAACAAAATACAATAAAATTCTTGTGTGAAGGTGTATATCTTGTTTCAAAAGCTAGTAAAGTAGTAGTATTTAGAAAGTTCATTGGGAATCTTGAATATTGAATATCATATATAATTTTCTACACAAAGCGACGTATAAAATTCTTGAATGTTTCATAAACTCGATTTTCATATTATGGGAGAAATGAATACAGCAATCTTCAATCCTTCCAAAAAGGGAGGCTAATGCACGTGTGCATACAGTCCAAAAGCCAAGTACTTCAACCTCGAACGTCTTTGAAGCCTTAAAATTAGGAGGTTTTTTGAGTCCCACTTGTGACTTTGACTAAATATAAAAACTATTATAGTCAGATGTCACGAATTGTATTCGTTTGACCTATAAATTACGGGTTAGAGCCGTAAAAATAGTCATTAATGCTTGTATTAGGGTAGATTGTCTACATTAACACTTGGGGTGCATCCTTTCTTGAAGCCATCGTGAATATGGGATGCCTTATATATCAAGTTGTCGTTTACTATAGTCAGAGGCGTAACTTGAGTAATAAGTACAAGTTTGGATAAATCCAGTGGCTTTTGCTTAGTCCTTGTATTTATATTATAGAATTCACTAAATATGTGTGAATTTTTAATTGCGAACCCAGTCGGTAAAACGAGCTATAGATTTTGTAGCAATTTAATAACTCATAAACTTTAAATCCTGATTTCGACTCTAACAATAGTGATCTTAGTTGAGCCAAATATCAGTGAATCCATAAGAAGTCTGCACCTTATTATGTATTTTTTTCCCACTGGTTTTTGCTTCACAGGATTTCTGGATTCTAGAAACACTCTGCCCTTTTACTACTAATTTTTTCGATATTTGAGCTGGGATTTTCCAACATTTATGCTTCCTTTCAGAAACAAATGTTTCTATCTTTGACTATATTTCATGCATTAACTCCATCTGCCATTAAAAACACTCACTCCCTCACTTCCACCCCAAGTCTTATTGGCTACTTCTCATTACTGAATGGGCACTTCTTCAGACTTTTCAGTTCTTTCTAGTCCACTTTCTTCTCCTAATGTTGGTGCCCTCCTTAAGATCAAGATCATTTCATGGTAATGAATTTCAACATTCCCTTTTCTACTTTTCCATTATATAGTTTTTTTTATCTTTTTAACTTATCAAGAAATCTTATTTCAGGAGTCAAGAAACTGGCTTGCCTGTTACTATTCGAGTTCGGATAGGTGATAGAACCTTTAACTTGCATAAGGTGAGATCTCTCAACTTCTTAATGATAAAATAAAATCATTTAGCATGAAGCTCCAAGAAAGTACCATTTTTTTTCCTGATAACCATGGCGTCCGGGTCAGCTTGCGCGCTATGTTGTTCGGACTCTCCGAAAACGTTTCCGGCATGTCAGATCTACAAAAGTAGTGTATTTTTGGAGGGTCCTAAATCATTTCTTTTTCAAAATAAGAGTGACGTCCAAACTAGCTTGCACGCACCTCGACTATTCTATCAGGTACCTGCTACTTCTCACCCGGATACCTTTGACCACAAAGGCAGGCAGCTAATCGGAAGAACACCTATTGTTTTTTGTCTCCACTAGGAAGAAAGTACCACTTCTCAACATGTAATATTATCAATTAGCTCATTTTCTTGGTTAATCTTTGGTTTTTGATGTTGCAGCACCCATTGTTTTCAAAGAGTGGATACTTTAGAAGACAATTGAATGAATCAAATGAAGTTGAATTACCAGGAAATTTCCCAGGAGGACAAGAGACCTTTGAAATGATGGCACTTTTCATCTATGGATCGTCCACGTTGGTCGATCCTTTCAACGTAGCAGCACTAAGATGTGCAGCAGAGTTCCTAGAAATGACAGAAGAGTACAGCTCTGGAAATCTTTGTGAGCGTTTTGACATATACTTAAATCAGGTTGTACTACAAAGCTGGGACGATACTCTGATTGTCCTCCAAAAATGCCAATTATTGCTTCCTTTGGCTGAGGAGCTGCTGATTGTTAGTCGTTGCATCGAATCACTTGCCTTTATGGCTTGTATGGAAATTCTTGACCCCGAAAGGAGAAGAGACCATCCGGTTGTTACATTAGAGGCCTTGGCCAATCAGCATTGGAGCGACGAGACAGTCAAGGAAATTCTCAGCCAAGATTTGTGGATTAAAGATCTTATTGCTTTGCCATTTCCATTTTTTAAGAGGATAATATCGTCTCTGAGAAGACAAGGAATGAAGGAAAAATATGTCAGCCCAATAGTACTTTTCTATGCAAACAAATGGGTACTTTCTAAAAAGACACACCAGTTTTGGCAGAATGCTAGTAAGGAAAGTGAAGTTGAAAATAATACTGATGATGATAACAATAATGAGACAAATGAAAAAATTTCCAAAATCCTTCAGGGAATTCTTGACTTGCTGCCAATGGGAGATAAAGCTAGTAAAGTAATACCTATTGGATTTTACTTCGCTTTGCTTTCAAGATCAGTTCAACTCGGTTTAAGAATTGAAAGTAGAGAAAAGTTGGAAGATCAGATTGCCTGTCTACTATTCTTGGCTCAAGTGGAAGATTTTCTCCTTCCAGAAAGCGACAACGACTCCATTTCTTCGTGCATTGAGTTAACAATAATGAAGAGCATATTTTCAAAATATGTAACCTTCGGAATGGAGTTACCTCATACACCTTCACCAAGAAATTACGTCGTTGCAGAACTTTGGGATGCATATCTTACAAAGATAGCCACTGATCCAAAATGGAGTGCTAAAAGATTCTTGGAACTCATTGAAACTGTTCCATTATCCAGCAGGCAAACTCACGATCATCTCTATAGAGCGTTAAGCACTTTTCTCGTGGTAAGTTTTCTACATCTCTAGCCCCAAAATAGAACTTCAACACTATTTATATGAAATAGGTTTATTTCTGTATATTTCAATGAAAGGCAACCAGATTGCTACATGCATTTTTAGAAGGTTGGCTATTCATATTTCATCTTCAATTGTCAATTTCAAACTCAAATCAAACCTATAATTGGAAAAACCAAGGGTTGTCAATAGAGGCGGAGTCAAGTTTCAACTTTATAGGTTCTGGATTTTAGAACGACGGTTTCAGGTGCTAATAAACTGGATTCTAAATTTAATGTGTACATATATAATGAATTTCATAACACAAATACATTGTTTGAGCAAAAGCTAATGGATTCGGCCCCTATATGCAGCGGCGGAGGCACAAGCCGAACTCAGTAGCTTTTGCTCAAACGGTATATTTGGTATTTTTGAATTCATGAAATATGTATAAATATTAAATGAAGAACTCAGTCATTAACACTAGAAGTCATGATCCCAAAATCCAGAATCCATAAAGTTGAAATCCTGGCTCAGCCTCTGCCTATATGGGCTTCTACTTCCGCTCGTGCTCCCAATTTACTGTTCAATAATTTTTCCTCAACAAAGAAAAATTTTTCTGTTCTATCCAGGCACATCCTGATATGTCACAAGAGGAGAAAGCATTGGTGTGCAAATACCTCAATTGCCAGAAACTTTCACAAGAAGTGTGCATTGAAGCAGTTCAAAATGATTTGATGCCATTGAGACTTATTGTCCAAGCGCTGTTCGTTCAGCAACTAAACACACAACAAGCTTTTAAAGAATGTTCAGACTCGTTTCGTTATGTTCATTGTGGAGAGTACTCAGGAAGCCTGTCGAGTACAATATATGCAAATTCCAGAAGCCAGAATTTGGTAGAGAGTCCATATATGGAAGGAAGCGAAGGCGGAAGCAAACCACTAAGCTTCTTGTTAAAAGATTCAGCAGTGCAAAAGTCTGAATTCTCGAAAAAGGAATATGAATCCACTAGCTTCAGAATCCAAAATCTTGAACACGAATTAATATCCTTGAAAAAAACGCTTCAACTACAGCACATTTCTAAGCAAACAGAAACCATTTCCAAGAAAGTTGAACCAGTTTCTGCAGATTATCAGAGCCTGAGACCATACGGTTTAGAAGGAAGAACACCAAGCAAGAAGAGGAGTAACCCCATTGGACAAGTGACTAGTTGCATTGGTTCTGTGAATTTGACCTCCCAACGACGATATGTTACTAGGTTACTGAAGGTTTTTCGGAGGATAAGTTTGCTTGGCAGAGGAAAATCAAGAAAAAAGTCAGGTGGCAATGGCCTTAGGCCAAAGACATTGAACTTTTGAGATACTCATGTAATTGCATTGTTGGTCAAGAACCGTCGAATATGACACAGTATACTATTTTCCAATTTTGATGTAAGAAAGTTCGGGTAAATAGCAAAAATAAGAACATGTTAGTGGACGTTGATATTATAATGAATCATAAACAGTTGCATTTTATGCAGAGTTGTAGGTTGGCTATGTTCTTTTGTTGGACTTGCGCAATAACCAAACTGTTTTCATATGCTTTTGTTTCCTTGAAAATGATAATTACAATTAGATTTGATTTTATGGTTCTAAAAATATGTAATTTATTTTTATGCTAGTTGTTAGGCAATTGATGTTAAGCGAAAGACTTGGAAAATAAGATAATAGCTTGAAAACAATGTGATAATCAAACCGAATGGCTAATAATCGGGGCCTCGAGCTCGCGTATGCGGGGCCTCGAGGTCGAGTCGGATGCCCTGTCGAGGGTAGTCGATGGAGGACTAACAGTTATGATGGCTTTGATGGAAGCCTTTTATGACCAATAATGAGCAATAAATGAAGAACAATAAATAGAACACAATGGATATAAGCAATAAATGAAAGTAATGGGATAAAGAGAATGTTCTTGTATATTCAATATTTGAGCATCATGTCCCTTTACAAAATGACAAGGGTCTCCTTTATATACGAGGGAAATCCCAACATAGTACAAATGCATGTGTAATTATTATATAAAATAGCTGGTACAACCACTTGATTAGCCTGGTATAGACTGTCACTGTTTGCGCAGGCATTTGTCAAAAAATACAGCTCCTAGAGGACTTCCCGCTTATCGGCAATAAACACCGGTCCATTCTGCCCCGATACCGGGCACGAGGACTCCCCGAAGGCATTGAACCCCAGGCTATCCTCCGGGACCTTCGAAGTGAGATTGCGTAATGCCTTGTCAATTGTAAAATTGGTCTTTCCCATTTTAGCCGTATACAACAACAGAACTCCATATTCTTTTCCTACAAAAGAAGCCTCTTTTCCAATAAGAGGAAATTATCTCCTATGCCCACTTACGCTACAAAGATCTCATGTGTTTTATTTGTAGATATCTTGTGTTGTTTTCATTCATCTCCCGTGAAAAAGGTCTAGTAATGGACTACAAAATCAAATCTCCCACCAAATAATCTGATACCTCATGGTCAAATCTATCAACAAGGTTGTAGCATCCAAATGATATGCACACTCATGGTCAAACTGGCCAATCACAACAGTCTCTAACAAAAACCACTGCACATCTTGTATCTTTATTTGACTAAATAATAATCACCTCGTGTTGCTTATACAGATAAATTAAGTACCAAAAATACAAAGACAAGTTGCTTAAACACAAATCAATGATAACGTATTAGTGAAAGGTATGTCGCTAGTTGATGTTCGGTCAAAAATGCATATATTTAATCATTGTTGCCTCATATTCTGACACTTTTTAATTATCTGTTGAGTATTAATTATATTACTTTATGCTTAATATTATATTTTAACTGTGTTGGATTAAAGTAGGGTGAAGATGAAGAAATTTGAAGCAAAATTTAATAAGACGCGTAAATTAAAAAATAATAATAATAAAAGAAAGGAAAATAAAAGAATTTAATATAGGGAGACAAAGGGGGACACCCTTTGGGTTTTGTCCCCCAAATGCAAGACAAAAAGAAGAGAGGAGGAATTACATTGTTGAAGTGAAATTGAAAAACGTTACTGCTTTGTGCGCCAGGGCCAGCGCTAGGCGCTGCCTGGACGCTCGGAGCGGGGACTTGTCCTATTTAGTTCGGGATTTGGTTATTTTGGCTCTACACATCTCCAACTTGTATAAAAGGGGTCCTAAACCTATTTTAGAAGGAGGACGTTTTTTAGAGAAAAGCACAAGTATAGAGCCGTCATGAATGTCAAAATTCATCAAGTTCCATCTTTTCTTCCATCAAACTTAGTAATTTTTATTTTGTTGTTTTGCCACCATGTCTATGTGGAGCTAAACTTCACGTTCTAGGGTTGTGGTTCTTTCATGAATATTGTTATTCGGATATTGATTTTGATTTCTTAGTTTATCATATTAGTTTATTTATTCAATCTTGCACTTAATTATTTGGTTGTTTGATCACCAATTGAATACTATCTACGAATCTTGAATTTGAACTCGAAAGTAGGACTTCTAGATTGCATATAGGATTGAATAGAGCAAGTTCTTGAACCTGGGCATCGGGGAACGGATTCGCGGTTAGGATAGACATATACATAATTGCCTTGCTTGGTTGATTTACAGGAACTATAAATGCGTTCTTGTTGATTCTAACTCCATAGACATATAGGCGTTAGGTTAGCTTGAATAGGCGAGTAAGAACTCGACAGATTCTTATGAGCAATATTAAGCCTGTCAACCAATAAGCTAGATAAATTAGTCAGTCAATTCAATTGAAGAATACAATAGGATTGTTAGATAGCCCATAACCCTAGATCGTTTTCATTACATTGATATCATAAAAATCTGTTCTTCCTCTGTTTAAAGTTCATTATTTATATTTCTTTATTTAATTAGTTTAGAATCAAATATTTCTAGGTTTAATTCTTGTTTAGATAATTAGGATCGTTTAATTTAGTTAATAGTTAATCACAAGTTCTCATGGGTTCGATATCCGACTTTTAGTCACTTTATTACTTGATGACCGTGTAAACTTGCGTGTGTGTTTGGCCACAATACTGATCTAAGAGGCGACCTACTGTTAAGTAGGTTTTGCCGTGGCCTTCATTTTTTGGCCGAGATGGAAATCACTATTAAATCATCTATTTAACAAGCAAACTACCCGTAAATGGACAAAAAAAATTATAACACATTACTGGAGTTTAGTTCATTTTACAATCCATTTATATCACAGACACGTTCACCTCCCCTATGTTTTGAAATAGAGAAAAGAAGAGCAGCGGAAATTAAGAGCAAATGGAAGAGAAAACAGAGAAATTAAGTAGTATCTTTCCTTTTATTTTAGTTGAGAAATAAGACAATAAAAGAAAATTAATTTTTAATTTCATTAGCTTAAATTGGTGGATCTAAGAGGAAATTGATTTTATTTTCCTTAATTTCTTTCCTCGTATTCTTATTAACCCAAAAAGAACAGGAAAAACTAATAAGTTCCCTTCCTTTTTCTTTCTCTAATTTCCAAAGAAAAAAAAGATTCTTAATTTTGTTAAAATAATTATTTGTTGGTTCTTTTCTCTTGGAGGTATTTCATTTGTGGCTTCCACAAATTGTTGTGCTTTAGAAGTCTTGTCATAATCACAGTTCTAACTTCTACGCGCTTAAGCTCCATACAGTTGATACAAAATTCTCCCTATCAGATATTCATTAAAAAAAAATCTCGTGAAACTAGGGAAAATGACAATATAGCCACTCTTAAATAATAGCCAAAAATATATATATTTTTTGTATAATTTTTTATATATATACATTACATATACATAATGTTATATATAAAAAATTATACAAATTTTATACATTTTTTCAACTACCAAATGTAAATAGTTTCTGGCACAGACTAAAAATGAAAAAAGCCCGTGAAACTACGCATTGTTTTGGATGATGGATAGCCATTTCCGAATTGCAATTTACAAATGTAAGGGTGATCGGAAACTAAGCATAAGCTAACAAATAGAAACAAATTCAGAGACGGGGAAACTTCCCAAACCAAATGACGTAATGACAATAAGCTGACAAACACTCCTTTCTAATTTGTTTGTGTAACCTGAAACAAAAGCAGGGCAGCTTTTAGATTATAGAGGAAATTAGAGAAAATGTACCATTTTCAGGTACGAGTACCACCTAAATACAAGCAACATTAGTAACTTCTGCCTCAGCCTTCCTAGATCAATCAAAACATTCAAATTTGATTCAACAAAACAGTCATTGTGAGGATTGAACCGAAAACAGAAACACGTATTTCAGACACTCAAGTACGATCTAAAGATGGTATTGGTATATAGAACTCATCCTTTACCCCACTCTTCAATGCAATCAAATTCTTACTTGCCCCTTAAGATCGCAGCAAGCAGATATCAGGGACCTCTAAACATGGAGCAATTTCACACTTCCAAGCAAATCTTGTAGAAGATAAAATATACAGTAAATTGTAACTCCAAGATACTGTAATAAAGAAGTTACAGATATCATTCATGCTGACATTCTGTAGGCTTGACCTGCGATGGCCATAACTGAGACAACGGTTTCCCTTTCTGGCATGCCATCATACAGTCAAGAACAACTTCTCTGAGCTTTTTCTCTATATCTACAACTGGAAGGGTTGCATCTATAACCTGCAATAAATCACAGAAACAACATTAGCAAGGCAAAGCTATCTCTAATGCTTCGATCAAAATCTGATCACTTGATGTTTGGTTCATGAATACAAGTGAATTTATGTATTCAGAGAAGACAAAACAGGAATATGATCAGTAGCATTTAATGAATGTCAGATACTAAGAGCTTTACATGTTTTTGTTTAGTTACCATAGGCATGCTATATTTGATACAAAAAAATTGATTGTAAATAATCCGAACTAACTCCAAAAGTACTGTTACCACCTATTGTGTTATAAGAGTAGTTGCTATACTAAAACAAGTAACAACCATTTCTGTTTCCATACACACAAGGATAACAACAAGTCACCTTCCATGAGGGATCACAAAGAGCTGAGTAAGATCTGGCGACCTTTTCCTGAAACTCAAGCTGCTCATATCTTTCACCTCCATAACCTCCTCTTTCAGCAGCTTTCTAGTTGTTATGAAATCAAATCATAAATACAGTCATATTAACAACAAAGGAAAGCATTTTCATACTCATTAAAAAGAAAATATTGCGGATTAAGAATAGTTAACATGTCAACTGTCTCAATAAGAAACCTGAAAATATAAGTAAAATATAACAGATCATCCTCAATAACAGAGTATAAGGAAATTGCACTAACGATATCTCTGAATTTAGACAAGTGAAAAAGGAAAATAAACAAATCGAAACTACCTCAGGTGATATGTCGAGGTATGCAACCAGATCTGGAGCTAACAACCCTATTTCTGGAGCCTGCAGTAAAAGATCTCAGTATTAAACTTGCTCGGAGATGAAATTGCAACATCAATCAAGTAAAGACATGATTTTACCTTACACCATCCAATATCAAGTCCTTTGGCAGATGAAAATGCCACCCCAGAATAAGAATAGCGATCAACAATGAGAGTAGTTCCACTCCTCAGCTTGTCCTCCATTAATGATCTGTAGTTAGCTGACAGAAATTAAAACTTTCCAGGCACATCAGGCTAAAGAATGTAACTACAATGATTATGAGCCAACTCGCTGCAAATTTTCAAATATACTACCTGACCTCGAATGAAAAATGTATGCAGCCAAACCGAGTAAAACTTCTCAGTTAAATGACAGTGGTATATAAGGATTTTAAAAGCAGAATTCAATTTGTGCAATTATACTTCTCTATTTTCATCAACACCCTTGCTTGAGAACAAAACTATAAAGGGAACAGAAAAACTTAAAAAAAAAAACATATCATTTGCTTATGCTTTTTGGTTAGAACTCCCAACCATCTTACCTGAATTACCAACATTGAATTAATCGAGGAAAAAAAGGCATATGAAAATATTTGCTCATCCAAACTAGTTCATCTTTTGAGTTTATTATTAAGCACTGTTATTATTTATTAGTTGAAGACCACAAAATAAGTTTCATGCTTTCTGATATTTAGATTGACAAACTAAATTATCCTCACATTTTCCTGGCAAATGACAATCATAGACAGACAACTTGTCATGGATTCTTCAAACTGGTAGAGTAGGAAGTCTACGTCACTTAATTCCTTTTCCATCCATTCTACAATGTTATTTTCATTTTCTTGGTCCGCAAGGAAAGGTCTTCTTTATCAGTTTGAAGATAGCAAGGAAGAAACTGGGAATTATTAGCAAAAGATAATGCATTCCTAACATGTTTTCTTGAAAATTAGTTTCTATTTCTTGACTAGCTGACAATATGAGAAATACCAACAAATATACAGCCAGATTGAGTGAGTCATGTATTTCCAATAGCATAAAAGAAGTCTCAGCATTCAAACCATCAGTTCAGCAATGACTGGCCAGCATATCAAATTTGGGGGATATATGCCTGCTGGCTAGCCAGTTGGTTGATCAAAAATCAACCACCTTAACAATTTCATCTCCACATATACCTAAAATAGAAAGGATCTTCAGAAGAAGAACTAATTCAAATGATAAATGACAAGCCTAACTATTTTTGACAGATGATATGACCAAGAATTAAATACTGGCTGAAAGGTGATCGTTGTATATCAGACACATTGGGCATCACAATATACAGACTGCACATCGGCAGTACAAGTCAGGCTACGCGAATTACAACAAACCTCTTTTCCCAACGATTTGCACTGAAGAGAAGATGTATTGCATGATCATCCAACTGCGACTCGTTAGCAAGATATGAAGAAATCATTTGCCCAACGCCTGTATTTCTATCAGGAAATCTCCATGACTCAACTGAATGTCCCTGCTCATCCAAGTACTTGTACAATCTGCCAGATTGCGATGTTTTCCCACAACGGTCCAGACCTTCTAAAACAATTAAGGCACCTCTGGAACTGCTGCTCTCTTTGTTCTCCATATGAATTAGTCTCAAAGGCTTAAAAGGTAAACTCAAATCCAAGCTAGACTTCAACGAAAACCAAGCTGCCCAAGTTCCAAATTTTGTCGGGAAAGTAGAAATCACCTCTGGTACAAAGCTTCTGCCGGAGAACAAAGTTTCCTCCACTTTCAAATTCCTTCGCAAAGAAAATTAAACAGAAACCATTTTAATAAACTAGATCTATATGACATAGAGAAAACTCTGCAAGCTCTTCTTCCTTAAGCTGTGTCATCAAATTCCAACATGCACTTATATCCATAGGCGGATCTAGGATTTGAACTTTATGGGTTCGAGTACGAATTATATCATAGCACAATCGATTTAGTGGGTTCGAAATATATTATTTGTACGGTTTTAGTGGATATTTGAGCATATATACAGAATCTAAGCTAAAGCTACTAGGTTCATATGAACCCATTTCAATTACCCTACATCCGCCCCTGCTCACATCATACACTACACAATAAAGATAATTGCCCTGTGGATTATACTCTTGTTGGCATTTCATCAAACAAAATATGGGCGTATACATTTTGCATCAACTGATTAGGTAATCATTAATTCAAATAATTTTTCATGAGGAGGCTACGTAACAAGAAAGGACATAAGAAAGAAGGGAAAAGGGGAGGGGGGAGGGGGGAGGAGGAGGAATTAAACATTTGTTCATTTTATTTGATAAAGGATTCACCAATTCTATACAAAATATCAATCAATCAATGGATATTTAAGAAAAAACAAATTTCAGCAAAGCAAAGATGAAGCGTTAAGGAGACTTACAATGTCCTTGTGATGGTGAAAATGCAGGCATGTGTCATATCACCGTTAATACTTAATATCTACTACTACCCATCCAAAATCGAGAAAAAGACCTGTTTCCCGCGTCTGTTTTGAAAAGTCTCAAATTTTTTCGCGCCTTTGGTTCTTGTTTATTTTAATTTTAATTTTAATACTATTAGAGGTAGTTTGGTAGAGTGCAATAGAAAAAATAATACATGTATTAGCTTTGTATATTAGTAATATTTTTTACAACCTGTATATAACTAATACAAGCATTAGTTATACATCATATTTGGTATTATCTTATGTATACGTTTGTTATACAAGCATTAGTTATATTTGGTATAGCTAATGCATAGAAACCATAAAATTAGTAATACTAAGGTTATTAATGCATGCATTATCATGATTAAAAACAAAATTATCCTTAAAGTCTCTTAAAACTAAAGAATATAGAAGCCATTTTTGTAAACAACTATTTTTTAAAAAATTACGCAATGCATTTTAGTTTTTAATACACCACACAAAAAAGTGTATAAAAAATAATCTCTGTATAACTAGTGCTTGCATTACTAACTCATGCATTAGTAGTCTTACACATATTCAGCAGTATTCTTATACACCCTACCAAACGACCCCATAATATTTGAAGGTCGGAGTGTAGTTATTTTAATTATACAGTACCTCGTAGATTTTTTATGAGAGGTATTTTAAAATATAGCACCTTTACATAAATAGCCATTGTGTTTCACTATTTACTTTCCTATTCTTACTGATTATACCTATATTATACATGAATTATAATTGAGATACAAACTTAGAAAGTTATTTTCCTTTACCTCTAAATTGTGCAATGTTGAGGGTCTGATTAGCTGTGATTAGGGGTGTACAATGGAAACCGATAATTCGAATCAAACCGAGAAAAAACTCCGACTATGGTTTTGGTTTGTTGTTGGAAAAAAATCGACCATAATTGTTTAAATTTGACTCCACGTTAGCCCGTGATAGCGTCCAGCACTGTTGCTAGACAAGACAACAGTAAACAACTTAGTGATTTTCCATCTTTATTAAGTGATTCCAACAAAGAACTTTCTTTAAATTTAAAACATTTAATAAATAACGAATTTTTAAAGCAACCCAAACGGAAACAAACTAAAGGAAATCATAACTATAGAATACAGTCCAAAACTCAAAGTCTACTAATATGTGCCAAGATCTAGTGTCACAACTGTGCGGGCAACTAGTAGAATATAAAAAGATGATGACTATCCTACTGCCTAAAATAGAATAGACATATACAAGCAAAAGAAAAACTTCGGCATGCTAATGAACGGCTCGGAAGGGGGCATATCACCGTGAAGTCTCGAACCAAGATCAAGTATGTGCGTCGGGCGGGTAACTAGATGCGCCTGCCTCAGACCCTGTACAATTAAGTACAGAATTGTAGTATGAGTACATAAACAACATGTACCCAATAAGTATCCAGTCTAACCTCGAAGAAGTATTGACGAAGGGTCGACTTAGACACTTACTATGGACTAACAATAATATGATTAAAGTGTTATGCTAAGCATGGATATTACGAACAATACTGAAAGCTCAATAACGGAAAGTGATAAGTTCTTCTTTCACAAATATATGTTCAATTTCAGTCATATCATTTAATAGCTTTCAAGATATTCAAGCAATATAAATCAAGGAGAGTTTCAAATAATCAGCATGCGCAAATTATGCCGAGGTCGTATGGTCCGGTCAACATAATATTAAACTATGCATTGCCGAAGGTTCGAATGGCGCGAACCAAATATGTATTTATTTACTACCGAGGCGCTCGACCCGATCCATAAATAGCAATTATTTTCAAAGAAATCACAAATTTCACATTTATAGTCAAACATTCCATTAAATCTTCAAATATGTGAATTTAACCTCTTGCACTTGTTTCATGAAAATTCTGATTGACTCAAGTAATCAAATTAGCAAGTAAGGGTCAAACGTTTCAAATAAGGCAAGATATGGGTCCTAAACTACCCGGACAATAGCATACTAGTTGCTACGTACGGATTCTCATCACCTCGTACGTACTTAGCTCCCACAAATAGGTACACACATTTGTTTAATTCACTTGTAGGGTTAATTCCCTCTTACAAGATTAGAAAGGAGACTTAGGCCTCATTTGTTTGCACTTAATGGAGGTCTGAATCTTAATCATTCAGATCTCATACATTAAGCGCATTTGTTTTTAAAATCTGAATTTTAATCATTTAGATCTTAATCATTAAGTGTGTTTATTTTTTTTTACTTTACAACCACTTAATGGGCCTGAATAGGTCTGTATGATTAAGATCCATAATAGAGACTTATTTTCATTAAGATGCTATCATCCATATTCATTACTCCCACCACCTACTATTATTAACTACCACCACCACCACTACCACCAACCTTAACCATAGCCGTCACTACTATCGCCATGAACCATACCCACCACCATCATCCTCAACCACAACCACGCACTCACCCACCTCAACGACCATAACCAATTACCCCGTCATCATCAACAACCATAGCCGGCATCGCCCACCATTATAACTACCACCACCTACCATCAACTTCCTTTATCACAACCACAGCCATCGCCACCACCCACCATTATTAACATTCACCATGCACCACCACTGTTCTCAACCATAATCGATATTACTATCAATCACCACTAGCTACTACCAAGAACCACCACCATCAACCAAAACCACCACCAACCACGTCTTTAGTCGGCATTCACAAGCGCCTCTGATAAGCCATCACCACCACCAACTACCATATATATATATATATATATATATATATATATATATATATATATATATATATATATTTTAAATAAAAATAATAAATAAAATAAAATATTTTCGGATTTAAACAATCTTAATCATTTGTTATTCGGATCTTAACATATAACTTATTATTCAGACGCGTATTCAGATTCAGATGTCTTAATCATAATACGCATTTTGATATTCAGATATATATTCAGATTCAGATGTCTTAATCTTTAAAAAAAATGAGGACTTACCTCGTCTCAACGCCTACTTCCCAATTCAAGAATGCGCCCAAACCTCCAATTTTGATGCCAAACGACTCGAAACTAATCAAACATTACATTAACTAATCAATTCATGCTCAAAAATTCATATTTCCACTATTAAAGTGATCACCCAACCCAAATTGCAAGATTCCTAAAATTCACCCCCGGACCCACATGCTCGAATTCCGGAAATTTTTTGAAGAAAGTCGTTACCCATAACCTTAGGAACATAATATATGATTTTTACTACGCTTCATAACAAATTTCGTGGTAAAATCTCATTTTTTTTATTAAACCCTAGGTTTTTCATCTAAACCCATAATTTCTACCAATTTTCATCTTAAAATCTACCCAAAATCTATGTATTAAACTCACATTAAGTAGAGATTACTTGCCTCACAAAGCTAGGTCGAAACCTCCTCCTTAAAAATCTCTCCAATCGCCCAAGTGTGGAAGAAAATGAGTCAAAAATCCCTAACTCTCGTATTAAATGAAGTGCATTGCCCCAGCAATTTTCGCACCTACGATGTGTTGGCCGCATCTGCGGTCCCGCTTCTACGGATGAGGTTCCGTTTCTACGAAATTGGGTACGCCGGATGGGGTCACTTCTATGGACGGATCCCGCTCCTGCGGTCCAATTTATATGG
The DNA here is from genome assembly GCF_000715075.1 of Nicotiana tabacum. Taxonomy (NCBI): domain Eukaryota; kingdom Viridiplantae; phylum Streptophyta; class Magnoliopsida; order Solanales; family Solanaceae; genus Nicotiana; species Nicotiana tabacum. The sequence goes on along the minus strand of NC_134089.1, from coordinate 154,830,806 downwards.
AAAGGCGTTGCATCTGCGAGGCATGAACCGCACCTGCGAGCTCGCACCAGCGGTTGACCAACCGCAGGTGCGGTTATGACAACAGTTGGAGCTTCAGCTCTTGCTCCAAACTTTCGACTTGGTCCGGGCCTCGTCTGATTGACGCTTGGGGCCTCGGCGCCCGCCCGAACGTACCAACGAGTTTGGAATCATAAACGGACTTGCTCAAAATCTCGGAACACCCGAAACAATATTAAAACTAAGAATTACACCCTAAAACCAAATGAATCAAACGTAAGAACTTCAAGTTCTTCAACTTACTTCCAATGCGCCGAAACGTACTTATACTACTTGGAATGATGCCAATTTTTGCGTGCAAGTCTTACATAACATTATGGAACCACTCCCGATCTCGGAATTACGATTAGACCTCGATAACACCAAAACCCGCTCCAAACCAAATTTAAAAGAACTTCTAAAACCTTCAAGAACTAACTTTCACTATTAGGTGCCAAAACGTTCTGGGTCATCTAAAACCCGATCCGGACATACGCCCGAGTCCAAAATCATCATACGAACCTATTAGAACCGTCAAATCCCGATTCCGAGATCGTTTACTCAAAATATTACCTGAAGTCAAACTATGCCTTTTAAGCCAACCTTAAGGAACCAAGTGTTCCGATTTCAACCAAAACTCTTCCAACTCCCAAACCAACCATCCCCGCAAGTCATAAATCAGTAAAAACAAGCACAAGAAGTCTTATTTAGGGGAATGAGGTTCTAGAAGGTAAAATGACCTGTCGGGTCATTACACTTATTGAGATGTAATTTATAAATATTTCTTACACTTTTCATAATTTTATCTTTTAAGGTATTATTATTTCAAGGTTGGACTTAGAAATTTTGAATGTTCCAATAAGTTTTATAGCCATTTGTCACGACCTGAAATTTCCACCATCGGGACCGTGATGGCGTCTAACATCGCGCTTGCTAGGCAAGCCAACGTTAGAGTTTTGTTCACCTTTTTTCCTTTACATTTCGTAGATTAAAATTAAATAAAGATAAATCAAATTGAAATAATTACGGAAGTACATTATTAACAGGTTATCTATATACTATTAACAATACCAAAACTATTACCACCCAGAAACTGGTGTCCCAATCCACGAACACACTATGAATATCTACAAACATTGGTCTGAAAAGAAATTACATCTGTTTCGAAAGAAAAGAAAATAAGAATGTAGAAACATTGGAGGGGACGCCAGGGCCTGCGGACTACCTTGGATCTCCTAGATGAAATACCTGCAACCGACCTCTCGATCAGCCACAACCAGCTTCAAAAACTACACAGAAAGTGCAGAGTGCGGTATCAGTACAACCGACCTCATGTACTAGTAAGTGTCGAGCCTAACCTCGACGAGGTAGTGACGAGGCTACGACGAGGCATTTACAATATAACCTGTATATAGTATATAATAAAGCAAAAAATGGAGGACGAGACAAAATGAAACAGGAACTTGCATCAAAATGTATATGGAACTCAAATATCTTATCAGAACCCAGTTATAATCAATCCTTAAGAGAGTTACAAAACTACAGAATAAATTCACAGCTGAAGAAGAATACATAAACAACAAACTGATGCAGTGCGCATCCCGATCCTACCATATAATCAGTAACAATATGAACATTTACCCTTATTATTCCATATCAATCCACCCTTATTACTTCTATTGCGGCGCACGAAGTCTGCAGACCTGAAGCATACCAGCAATTTTTCGGAAGTCAAAATCATTCTGTAGCCTATCCGAAACTCACCCGAGCCCTCAGGGCTCCAAACCAAGCATGCACACAAGTCTAAAAACATCATACAAACTTGTTCGTGCGATCAAATGGCCAAAATAACACATAGAACTATGAATTTAACACCAAATTGTATGAAATTTTTTCAAGAAAATTTCAAAACTTCTATTTTCTCAACCAAAGGTCCGAATCATGTCAAATCAGTCACGTTTCTCCCCAAATTTCATAGATAAGGTATAAATATCATAACGAATTTGTACCGGGCTCCGGTACCAAAATTCGGACCTGATACCAATGAGATCAAATATTAACCAATTTCTTAAAACCATTATAATTTCCGTCTTACAAATTTCATCAAAAATTTATTTCTCGAGCTAGGGACCTCAGAATTCGATTCCGGGCATACTCTTAGGTCCCATATTTTACTACGGACCCACCAGGATCGTTAAAATATGTATCCGTATCTGTTTACCCAAAACATTAATCGAAGTCAACTAAAATCAACTTTTTAGGTCAAAAATTATTATTTCATCAATTTTCCACATAGAAGCTTTCCGGAAACGCACCCGGACTGCGCACGCAAATCGAAGAGAGATAAAATGAGGTTTTGAATGCCTCGAAACACGGAATCGAGTTCTAAAACATTAGATGACCCTGTGGGTCATCACATTCTCCATCTTTAAAACAATCATTCGTCCTAGAACGGACATAGAAAAGTACCTAAGCCGGTAAAAAGATGGGGATATCTGCTCCGCATATCGGACTCGGACAGTGTTGAAATCTAACACGTGGGATGGATCACCGTGATACTTCCAAAGCATGGACACATGAAACACTAGGTGTATCGCTGATAAGACTGGGGGCAACGCAAGTCTGTAGGTCACCTCTCCCACTCGATCAAGAATCTCAAAAGGCCCGATGAACCTAGGGCTTAACTTGCCCTTCTTCCCAAACCGCATCACACCCTTCATGGGTGACACCCGAAGCAACACTCTCTCTCCGATCATAAATGTCACATCGTGAACCTTATGGTCGGTATAACTCTTTTGCTTGGACTGAGTTGTACGAAGTCTATCCTGAATGATCTTAACCTTATCCAAGGCATCATGCACTAAATCTGTACCCAATAACCGAGCCTACCCGGGCTCAAACCACCCAACCGGCGATCGATACCGTCCACCATATAATGCCTCATATGGAGACATTTGGATGATCGACTGATAACTATTGTTGTAGGCAAACTCCACTAACGGCAAGAATTGATCCCAAGAACCTCCAAAGTTAATAACACAAGCGCAGAGCATATCCTCCAAGATCTGAATAGTACGCTCGGACTGCCCGTCCGTCTGAGTATGAAATATTGTGCTCAACTCGACCCGCGTACCCAGTCCACGTTGTATTGCTCTCCAGAAATGCGAGGTAAACTATGTACCTCGGTCAAAAATTGTATACACGGGCACACCATGAAGAGGAACAATCTCACGGATATAAATCTCTGCTAACCGCTCCGAAGAATAGAAAACTGCCACATGAATGAAATGCGCTGACTTGGTTAGCCTATCACAATAACCCATACTACATCGAACTTTCTTTGAGTCTGTAGGAGTCCAACAATGAAGTCCATAGTGATACGCTCCTACTTCCACTTAGGAATCTTAATCTTCTGAAGCAAACCGCCAGGTCTCTGATGCTCGTACTTTACTTGCTGACAATTCAGACACTGAGCTGCATATGCAACAATATCTTCTTTATCCTCCTCCACCAATAATGCTGCCGCAAGTCCTGATACATCTTAGCGGCACCCGAATGAATAGAATATCGGGAACTGTAAGCCTCCTCTAGAATCAACTCACGAAGTTTATCCACATTAGGCACATAAACACGACCCTTCGTCCTCAATAATCCATCGTCTCCAACTGTAACCTGCTTGGCACCACCGTGCTGCACTGTGTCCACAAGGAAAAGCAAATGAGGGGCATCATATTGTCGCTCCCTAATACACTCAAACAAGGAAGATCGAGCGACTATACAAGCTACAACATGGATGGGCTTAGAAACATCCAACCTCACGAACTAATTGGCCAAGGCCTAAACATCAAGGCTGCCCATACTAGCTGACTTCCTACTCAAAGCATCGGCCACCACGTTGACCTTCCCGGGATGATACAAGATGGTGATATCATAGTCTTTCAATAGCTCCAACCACCTTCTTTGCCTCAAATTGAGCTCCTTCTGCCTGAACAAATACTACAAACTCTTATGATATGTGAATACCTCACACGACACACTATATAGATAGTGCCTCCAAATCTTCAGCGCGTGTACAATGGATGCCAGCTCCAAGTCATGAACTGGATAATTCTTCTCGTGAATCTTTAACTACCGCGAAGCATATGCAATAACCTTGCCACCAGAAACACTCTTCGCAAATGCGAGGCTCGCATTTGCGAGCCAGACCTTGCAATTGCGAAATTTGCAGATCTGAAGCATACTAACAATTTTTCTTAAGTCCAAATCACTTCGTAGCCTATACGAAACTCACCCGAGCCCTCGGGACTCCAATCCAAACATGCACACAAGTCTTACAAAAATCATATGAACTTGCTCGTGCGATTAAATCACCAAAATAACACCTTGAACTACGAATTTAGTACCAGATTGCATGAAATTTTCAAGAAATTTTCAAAACTTCTATTTTCTCAACCAAAGGTTCGAATCATGTTAAATCAGTCCCGTTTCTCACCAAATTTAACAGATAAGGTATAAATATCATAATGAACCTGTACCGGGCTTCGAATCAAAATTCGGACCCGATACCAGCGAGATCAAATAATATCCAATTTCTTAAAACCATTATAATTTCAGTCTTACAATTTGCATCAAAAATTTATTTCTCGAGCTATGGACCTCAGAATTCGATTCCAGGCATACGCCCAGGTCCCATATTTTACTACGGACCCACCGAGACCATCAAAATAAGGGTCCGGGTCCGATTACCTAAAACATTGATCGAAGTCAACTAAAATCAACTTTTTAGGTCAAAAATTATTATTTCATTAATTTTCCACATAGAAGCTTTCCGGAAATGAGCCCAGACTGCGCACTCAAATCGAGGAGAGATAAAATGAGGTTTTTAAGGCCTCAGAACACAGAATCGAGTTCTAAAACATAAGATGATCCTTTGGGTCATCACACCATTAATATTAGTAACTGAAATATTGCAAACAAAAGCCAAAACCAAAATCTAATCAATACTAATGCTAACAAAAGACATTCAATTCCGGAAATGAGCCCGGACTGCGCACTCAAATCGAGGAGAGATAAAATGAGGTTTTTAAGGCCTCAGAATACAGAATCGAGTTCTAAAACATAAGATGATCCTTTGGGTCATCACACCATTAATATTAGTAACTTAAATATTGCAAACAAAAGCCAAAACCAAAATCTAATCAATACTAATACTAACAAAAGACATTCAATTCAATACTAGGAACGACTATGTATTGAATATCTATTTTTTATTTTGCAATGATTTAGATAAAAATGCATAATCTATTTTTATTTTTTCTTTAGCGTCTAGCCATGTAATTAATATTCCCTTATTAGTCTACTTATTTTAGCATGACTTAGTACTTTTAGATTATGTTTATTTTTATTATGACTTTTTAATTAGCAACATTTATATTACATTATTTTATTGTCTTTGTTGTTAAAAATTTAGGATAATGCCATGATACATCTCTTATTTTGTACTATTTTCTTGAAAAATACCTTATACAGTTGTATCTTACTAGTATTAAAGAAATATTTTGAGCATAAGTTATATGTTTTGTTCTACGAAGATTTTACCGAAAAATCCGAGAAAAAACGAGATTGAAAAACCCGAATTTATTAGTTTGGTTTGGTCTTTAGATTTAATAATCCGACACAATTGGTTTGGTTTGGTAATTGTAAAACTCAAACCAACCCGACCTATGTACACCCCTAGCTTGATAGAAACAAAAGGGATGAAAATAGAAATAATGAGTAAAACAATATAGCTTTTTGTCCTTTTTTTAATCTGGTATTCGGTAATCATTTTGGTTTTCAACTAAGAGATTGTTTGGAGATGTTTGACCAAAATAAAAAAGAATTTTTGAGTAGCAGCAGAAGCAACTTTTTGCTTTTGGGGAGAAGCTACAAATTCTAGTTTTTTCCAAGAATCAGAAGTAGAAGCAAAAAATTAATTTATTCAAGACAAAAACATCCTTATATTAAATATATATTTTTAAATTACTCCTTATAATTTTAACATTTCTATTTTCTTTTCTCTTTTAGCCATAAATTTCTTCTCTTTTTTAAGTCCATCATAGTTTTATTCTCTTTTTCTTATTTCTCTTTGGAATATTCTCTATACTATAAATAAATCTTTTCTTTTATATAATTTATAAGAGTAGATTTTTAATTTATATTAAGTGATGTATTTTGATATATTTAAATCATTATGTAAACAACAAGTAATACTAAATACCCTAATATTATCGCTTTGGAATAATTTAGCTATATTTTATATTGATTAAAAATTTTAAATTATATTTTTATTACAATAAATAGTTAAATTTATTTATCCTTTTTAAATAATACTAATTGCAAACTAAATCTTTGCGGTCCTGTTTTAAAATTTGACACTCAAAATACTTTTTCGGATCACTGGCCAATGAAATTTGCTTGCAAAAAGGATTATTTACGGAATTGGCTAAACACAAACTACTACTTTACAAACGTACTTTTTTGAAAAGTACTTTTGAACAAAAGTATTTTTAAAAATAAATAATTTTTTTGTAATTTGACCAAACGGATAAGTCGAACTCACGCTGAGAAGTCCCACTTTGTGGGGTAAAGTACTCCTAACAAATATGATCACATTCCAAGGGTGTCAACCTGATACCTATATTTAAGAATGAACGAGTACTAACTACTTTACCACAACTTTTGATCGTGATTTTTCTGTTTTTTCTATTCCAATACACTAAAGTTCGAAGATTTTTTCCCCTTATATTAGACAATTCAAATATTCAAAATGAAGTAACAAAAGTACAAGTGATAAAATCATTCGTATTAGAATTGTTAGAACTATTTTGTTACCATAAACCTATTAAGAAAATAGTGCTACATTGTGGATTTTGTTATGAAATATAACTCAAAGTAACAATATGGAACAAGGAAATAAAGCAATTTAGTAAAACATGAACAAGAAATAGAGATAGAGAGAAGGGAGAGATTTTCTTCTTCTATTGTGTGTCTTTTCCTATCTATTACAGAGTCTTTATATAGACATAAAAAGTAAAGAAAATATGTCATGGAATATGTCATTGAACATACAAAATATGTCATTGAATATGTCATTAAGCATTTGAGATGAAGATCATGGAAGAAGAGTAGACATCCACCATAATGTGATATTTTCATAACACTCCCCCTTGGATGTCCAAAGATAATGTGCCTCGTTAAAACCTTATTAGGAAAAAATCCTATGGGAAAAAAAATCCCAGTGAAGGAAAAAGAGTACACATGTTTAGAAATACGCCTTTTGGTTACCTCGGTAAAAACCTTGCAAGAAAAACCCAGTGGGACAAAACCTTGTAAGGGAAAAAGAGTACACCGCGTATTAACTCCCCCTGATGAGAGCATCAATTCACATCTCAATCTTATACACTAGTTTCTTGAAGGTTGACGTCGGTAGAGATTTGGTGAACAAATCAGCCATATTATCACTTGAAAGAATCTGTTGCACATTGATATCACCATTCTTTTGAAGATCATGTATGGAAAATAACTTTGGTGAAATGCGATTTGTCCTAACTCCTTTTATGAATCCTTCGTTCAATTGGGCTATGCATGTTGTATTGTCTTCATATAAAATTGTGGGTAGTTTGTAACACTTCAAATCATATTTTTCTTGAATAAGATGTATTATAGACATCAATCATACACATTCTCGACTTTCTTCATAAATAACAATTATCTCAGCATGATTAGATGAAGTATCCACGATTGATTGCTTAGTCGATTGCCAAGTTATGGTAGTGCCTCCATATGTAACACATAGCATGTTTGAGATCAAGCCTTGCGTGTGTTAGATAAATACCCCGCATCAGCATAACCAACAAGATCGGGATTGCAATCATTTCCATAAAATAAGCCCACATCGGTAGTCCTTTTTAGATAACGCAATATGTGCTTGATTTCATTCCAATGTCTCCTTGTAGGAGCAGAGCCATATCTTGCTAAGGCACTAACTGAAAAGTTATGTCATGCCTTGTAGTGTTAGCAAGATAGATCAGTGCATCAATTTCACTAAGATATGGTACTTCAGGATCAAGAAGTTCTTCATTATTTTCATGAGGTCGGAATGAATCTTTATTTATATCGAGTGATCACACAACCATTGGGGTACTCAATGGATGTACTTTATCCATATAGAATCGCTTTAAAATATTTTTAGTGTATGTTGATTGATGGACAAAAATTTCATCTTTCATATACTCAATTTGTAGACCAAGATGAAATTTTGTCTTTCTAAGATCTTTCATTTCATATTCTTTCTTTAAATAATCTACTGCTTTATGAAACTCCCTGGGAGTTCTAATGATATTTGAATCATCAACATACATGACAATTATAACAAATTCAAATCCGGATCCTTTTACAAGGACAAATTGAATTATTCTTGTACCCTTCTTTTATTTTCTCGGGCGATTATACCACATGCGCCCTGATTGTTTCAATCCGTATAAGGACTATTGAAGCTTTATTTAATAAAGTTCTTGGGAACCATAATATGCTTCAGAACAATTTAAATCCTTCAATGATTTCCATAATACGCATATCAAGTTTTTTATGTATTGCCAGATTAAAACCTGAAATGACTACATCCACACAAGAGAACATGTCTCTATATAATCAATGCCAGGATATTTACAAATCTTCTTGTGACACAAGTCGTCTTTATATCTATCGACTTGTCTTTCTTCGGACAAGAGCACATTTATACCTTCACTGGCTTTATACTTTCAGGTGCTCGGACTATCCATCCTACTTCACATTTTTCAGGTGAAATCAATCTTGATTGCGTATATTTTATTTTATTTTGGCCAATCATTTATCTGTCCAAATTTCATGACAGATTTGAGCTCAAGTTCCTCGTCAATATTAATAATATTGAGCGCTACATTATATTAACAATATCGTCGACGATCACTTTTTGTCGGTTCCATTATTACCTAATAAAGACATAATTTATTGAGGTTTCTTTATCTCATTATTTTCAGGTACCTGAGCCTCTCCCATGAGGTCTTATGAAGTGTTATGTCGTGGTGCTCTTCTAGAGCAATTGCCTCCTTATTATGACCATTTTGAATAATTGTCCCTCTCTTTCTTCAAGGAGTTTTATCTTTGGAACCAATTGGTTTGTTACGCTTCATACGTGGCATAAACTCTGTCCCTCATGGACTTTATTCTATTTGGAGCATTAGCAGCTGAAATATGACATTTAGCTTTGGGTCAGCAAATGCATCTGGCAATAATTTGTAAATGAATTATCACTTGAACTTGAACTTTAAGTTCATATTTTCTTATACGAGGATCTATATGTATTCATAATAATTCATTTCATGTATCACTTCCTCAGCTGCCCATTTTTTCCCCTAATGTTGGGATCACCAACACATTTCTCAACCTTCTTTGGGAATACATCTTTGTGCATTGTGGTGGAATAATTAAATTATATAGCACATCCATATTTCTATATAGAAATTATTTGGTTTCTGACCCTGAACGATTGTGATAGGGAGAAATTTTCATAACTTGGCTAGATGCGTACAAGTGCTGCTGTATATTAATAATACATCTCATACAAAAATTCGTTTTTGAGAGTTTTGTTCTCATAACCAATAATTTAGCTATAATTGAGGCATATAATTTCTGCTAAACCAACTTGGATTTAAACCAGTATTATTTAGATAAATCATCATAATTTATATTCTGGAACTGTGCTCTAATAATTTGAGCAAGCAATCTTGCAAAAACCAAGCTGCAAGTTGATAACAAATGCACATGTGACCATAGAATAGATGCATCTATTAAAATAGTAAACGGTCCACATGGCAGGTGACTGGGCTCATATATTTATCACTTTTTATTTGTTCCAGAAATCAAGGGATACAATCCCAACCGTATATCATGAGAATAAGCAGCACAAGAGAATTCTTGAAGAATTTTATGTTCTTCAATATATGCCAATGTAATTCTCAATTAATTTTTTTCGCATCATAATTGAACCGGGATGATCAACCGGTTATGCCAACTATTATTTATTTTAGTAAACCTATAGTTTACTTGTGGCATATGATTCAAGTATCATGCTTATATTTGTGTAGTACAAATAGAAACAAAATCGGGTAACCTTTCATATTTAACCGGTATGATTATAGAGAAGATATTCAATCTTCCTTTCATTTATTGTCGCAATATGACAACCACTTTGAGTTATACATTTGAAACTCAAAAAGTTTCTTTTGAGACTTTACAATATCAATGTCATGAATAATTTTATTCATCCGGGTAGTAACAAATTAATTTTTCCGGAGCTCTTAACAACTTTTATACTACAAGATCTTGTATCATACCATTCATATGGTAAATGTCTCCTTTACGGAGAAACTTATATCATAATAAATTGTCATGGTCAGAATCATCATAAGCAAATCATTTATTACTTTAATTTTGCCTTTAATAACTTTTATAAGGCATAGCAAAATAATATTTGGTGTATCACATGTACGCGACCAATGACATATTCATGTAACCACACAATAATATTTATTCTCTTTATTTCACTCAAACCTCTCTTAGAGGTGAGTTGTGTGGTATTCATATAATCATGAATTGCATGTTTTTATTCATTACTTTTATCACATATTGCCACATTCAACTTTAGGAATGGGCTTGCATTCTCAATGCTTATCACAAATCACATTCTCTTCAAGGAATGAATCATAATCAGCGACGTGCTTTATTATTTTCATACCAATTTGATGGTAAACATTGCCTTCACATTTTGAAGGACTATTTTGAGAACTCTTATTGTTCTACTTTTATAATCATAGTGACGATTATTATTATTTTGATCTTTGGAACGCTCACGTTCGTTGTTCAACCACTTATCTTCATTATATCATCAATATGGTATAGTGGGAATCAAACCCAATGTCTTACCAATATAAAGGCATGCTAGGCCATAATGAATTGGGACTCAAACCCTTGACTTTATTGATATCGGGGTCGGATCCCGATTCCAAAAGTTGGAATAAGTTTGTAATGTCATTTATCACTTGTGTGAAAAGTTTGGTGTCAATCAGAGTTGTTTTGCTATGAATCAGCGTCAGTTCCGGAATTCGGAAGTTCATAAGTTCTTAGGCTTGAATTGATGCACGATTTGTGATAGTATTGTTTGATGTGATTTGATGCTTCGAGCGTATTCGTATGATTTTTTAGGACTAGTTGGTATACTCGGACGGGGTCCTGGGGGCTTAGGTGTGATTCGGACCGATTGTTGGACTTCTGCGTTTTCTGAAAATCCCAACTTCTGGTGTCATCGCACCTACGGAGGAAATGACTGCAGGTACGAACTTGTGTGTGCATGGAGGGGATCACATAAGCGGAGAAAAATGTGCGAAAAATGTTTCGCAGAAGCGGCTTCGCTTCTGTGATGGAGAGGAACGCATGTGCGACGCGTGAGCCGCATGTGCACATGCGCGGGTGCATGCCTATTTTTGCATAAGAAGATCTTGTGGACTTAAGTGAAGTCCACACCTGCAATGGTTTTCCATAGGTGCGGAGCTGCAGATGCGACAGTGTGGTCGCAGGTGCAATGTAACTGGACAGAAAAGGTGATTTTTCAAGGGTTTTGCTTCATTTTTATTTCGGTACTTCGAGAGCTCGGATTGAGGCGAAATTTTGAGGGATTTACATAGGAAGTGTTAGTGTAAGTATTATTGACTCTTTTTTTATTAATTCCTATAAATCTATTGTTAGTTACATCTTTTAATTAGTGTTTTGGAGTTTAAAATTAGGGAAAACTGGAGAAAGCCTCTTAGACCAAATTTTGGGGATTTGAGCGAGATTTTGGTATTGGATGGTTGGACTCGATATCGAATAGGGGTTCGAATTTTATACTTTTGCTCGGGTTCTGAGACGCGAGCCCAGGTTGATATTTTGGGGCGATTTTTCGATTCTTTGCTAAGATCATTATTTTATTATTTAAATTAGTTTCCTATAGTTATATTTATAGTGTGAAATTGTTTTGACTACATTCGAGCCGTTCGGAGTTGAAAAGTCGAGGGAAAGGCCTTTTGATTGATTGATCTAGTGTGGTTTGAGGTAAGTGACTTCTCTAACCTTATATGGGGAAATTCCCCTTAGAATTTGGTACTATTGTGATAATTTGTGAGATGTGAAGGCTATGTACGCAAGGTGACGAGTGCGTACACATGCTAAATATTGAAATTCCGGTTTAGCTACGTAGTTTCCTTTCCATGCCTTAATTGAATTACTTAAGCATGTTATAGTCACCATGTTTAGTCTAATTTCACATGTCTAATTGTCTTAACTCTTATTTGCAACTTGTACTACATATTTAGTTGAATTGCTTGCTTTCTTAATTTCATATTCATTATTTAACTGTGGAATTCTTTATTTGAAATTTCTATCATTAAAATATCTTGTGGTTGAGTTTGGTGTTGATTTGCAAAGGTCGTGGCTTCTATTGAGGCAAGGTGTAAGTTGTGAAGTGTCACTTTATTTAGCTGTTATGTTTTGGCATTTGTGTTATTATTGAGGTGATTGTTTGGTTGTTTGCATGAGGTTTCTATCATACTTTTGTTATTGTTTGCACGAAGTTTATGCTGTGGGGTTGTTACTATTTGCATGAGGTTTCTGCTATACCGTTGTGATTATTGATACGCATGCGGTGGTATAAGGTCTGGGTATTGAAACGCATGCGGTGAGATAAGGTGGGCTTGATACGCGTGGCTAGTAGGGGAACTACTAGAAGACCTACAGTGTGATAAGGTGGGATAAAACCCGGTGTGCTATTTTGGAAAAATAATTTTCAAAACAAAATGAAAAGGCACCTGTGGTGATATAAGGAAAGACTGTGAGTTACTTTTATGATTTGGGACTACGAGGTGGTACCTCAGGAGTGCCCCTATTGATCTTCTCTATTTGTTGTATTGTTTGGTTGTTGTTTCCTTAACATGTAAAATCCTTATTTTCCTTTCGTGTTGTATTAGGTTTCTTGATTTCGCATTGTTCTTTCCATAAATTCCTTACTGCTTCACTTCCTTGTCATTTCATTACATCATTATACTTTCTGTTTTGTTCCTTATTATCTCTAGTAGGAATTTGACCTAACCTCGTTACTACTCTACTGAGGTTAGGCGTGGAACTTACTAGGTATCGTTGTAGTGTACTCATACTATATTTCTGCACATATTTTGTGCAGATTCAGGTACATCTTATCAGCCTCAGTGTTAGCGCATTGAGTGGCTTACTTATTGGAGACTTCAAAGTACACCTACCCACGTCCGCAGGCCTCGCAGTCCCCTTCTATCCTGTCCTTCTTATTTCTTTACACCTTTATAGACAATGAGGTATAGGAGTGTCGGTACTATATCTAGAGCTTGTGACTTATATTTCATCGGGTTTTCAGAAATGTACATGTGGAGTTGCAGATTTTGTTTTATATAGTTGTTAAAGTTTTGAGATTTAAATTATTAATTCAGTTATTCTGCATGTTTGTTAGGCTTACCTAGTCTTAGAGATTAGGTGACGTCATGACAACTTATGGCTGTCTAACGGGATGGGATGGGACAAAATAAATGGGATAGGATGGGATGTGAACGATATTTAGCCAGGACAGTAGTGGGACGGGCCTAAACGGGACGAAACGGTAGGCTCATCCCATCCCGCTAACAAACGGTATGGGACGGAACAGAACGGGGCGGTTTCGCGGGCCTTAAGTGGGCTTTTTAAAAAAAAAATATTTAAGCATTAAGTTTGGCAACGGCTAGTTTTTTTACAATGACTACGTTTTTAAAGTTTGCAACGGCTAATTTTTTGTCTTATTTAATAAACTTAAAAATTAATAAATTATAAGAAAATTAGGAAACTAAGTAAAAAAATAATAAAATATTAAAATAAAAGGCTTGTAATAAAATATTTTATTAATTGTAATAGAGTTGTAATTTATTTAATATAATTACAAGCCATTAAGGAACTAAGTAAGAGTGTAAGGAAATTCATAAAAAAAATTCAAGGCTTAGAGCCTTTTATTTTATTAATAGAACTTTCAAATCTCACGTACAAATATAATTCTTTTGAAGAGTACTTAATCTATGCAGCCACTTTCTAAGAAGGATTCTGTTTGAACTAGGCCTCTTAGTAGTCAATTACAAATTATCATACTAATATTTGTAAGCTCCTATATAGATTCGTTGTAACTTATCTATAATTTCTCTCGGACATTGTTCTAGAATTGGAAATGTTGATTGATGTTCCATGAGTTCCATGCCGTCATCGCTCCTAGTTCTAAGTATCTTATTGTATTCTTCTTCTTCCCTAGTGGTTAATTTTTTCAAAACCAAGATTTCTTCTTTCCGAATTAATTCAATCTCTGAATAATACGGAAATCTCTGGGCTGTCCTCCGCTAATGTATGTCTATGATCTCCGATTTGAAATATTGTCGTTAAAAGCACTCTTCGATACTACTGATGATGCTTGAATAGGCAGGATATCTCGGGCCGTTATTAAAAGTGTTGGAAAAGCCTTGTCACGCTCCCTTCACTATGCCAAAAGTTGTTCGTTGCTTTCTTCGTCTTTAATACTTTTCAATCCTTAATTAAGATAAGAATAGAGTTTATCATCAATAGAGAAATCAAAACCTGTTATATCATCCATACCTTCCCATAGAACTTCTACTCTAGCCTTAGAAGTAGAAGGATCAGTTTCACCACCTGTTGTTTTCATATATTTATATTTATCAAACGTTGATCTAGCATAAGAATATATGTTAGCTTGTCAGTCTTTAAGAGATGGTTGTTCATTTTCTTAAATTGCTAAATTCTCATAAATTTTACGAACAAGTCCCTTTGCATCTCTTAATTTTAAAAATGGGGTAAGTAGAGTAGAAATTAAATAAACTTGGGGAATATGAAAAAAATACTTTTAAAATTTTGCAATTAGTTCATTAATGGCCGGTGCATAAGCTGGATTTGTTTTATACTTACCAAATATAACAGAGATTCCATAAATATACCATAATATTTGGGTAACAGTAGGATAATATATACCAAAAAATTATTTTGTAGCATAATAAAATTTTCTAAAAATTTAGTAAGCTCTTTGATCTCATCCCAATCAGAATCAACAATTTGATCAGTGGGGATAACATCATGCATATTAAATACCTTTTGTATAGGCATCCGATAATCATAAGCAATTTTAAGCATTTCATAGGTAGAATTCCACCTAGTACAAATATCTTTTGAAACTTTTCTATATGGAAGGTAAGCACTAGCACATTGTTGAGCAAATTCACGAAGTCCACTCATTTTATTAGCACGAAAAATATAGTCGCAAACATGTTGTACTTTACTACAAGCATTAGAAAATAAATTAATGCAATCTTTTACAACCAAGTTGTCACGACCCTAGTTCACCAACCGTGAACATGTCATGACAGCACCTAGTATCCGTGACCAGGTAAGCCTAACACTTGCGGAAACATAATAATTGCGGAAAAATAAAATACCATATTTAATTATCTAAAAAGAAAATTATACTGAATGTCGCTCAGCATATACGACATCAATATCTCAAGACTAAAACAATCCCAAAACTCGGAAACTCACAGGAAAACACAGGCTACAGAAATGTATAGTGAGGCTCCAAACTCCAAAATATCTAACAAACGGAAGGAAAGAGAACTAAGTACTAAAGATAGAATAAAGAGGGAGACTCATCGGTCTGCGGACGCAGCAGATCTACCTCTAAGTCTCCGTAGTCCTCTTGCCTCACTGATAGTGCGCCTGAGTAGAGGTACTTGGATCTGCACATGAAAACATGCGCAGAAGAGGCGTGAGTACACCACAGCGGTACTCAGTAAGTGCCAAGCCTAACCTCGGTTAGGTAGTGACGAGGAAGGTCAGGGCCCTACTGAGGTTATATAAAATATAAAGATGTCAGGATAAGATAAGCAGTGCAATTGAGAACCTACAGTAAGAATCTATACAGGATAATAAGAGTACAATAACTGAAACAATGATGAAAGCAAACCATAAAGAAAGTAATCGGGGATCTGTAAGTATCACGAGGATCTCTTAGTATCCTCGTCATATACTAGGGATCTCTTGGTATCCCGAGGATCTCTTGGTATCCTTAATATAAGTCAGAGATCTCTTGGTATCCTCAATATGTACTAGGGATCTCTTGGTATCCTCAATATCAACCAGGGATCTCTTGGTATCCCGAGGATCTCTTGGTATCCTCAATATGTACTAGGTATCTCTTGGTATCCCGAGGATCTCTTGGTATCCTCAATATATGTGTCGGGGATCTCCCGGGACTCTAACCCGTACTCCCAAAGTAAATGTGCAGGGGGAATCTCCCGAAAATCTAACCCGTAGTCCCAAAGTAAAACATAGAGCAACAACACAAGAATATTAAATTAAACGCTAATTTCGTACCAAGTAAACATTTACTTCTAGCCTAACATGCTTCACGTAATGCAATTCAAGAAATTTAAGCAAATAGGCAATTAAGTCAACTAAACATGCCTTTCAAGACTAGCAACATGCTAAATTCACAAGTAGCATAAAACAAGGAAAGAACTCAATTGAAATACTTAAGGAAAAATAGGATTTTCAACAATTAGCTCAAGTACGCGCACGTCACCTCACATACAGGGCATTTCAATTATCAAATATAGCACATCCTAAGGGAAAAGGTCCCCCACACAAAGTTAGACAAGCCACTTATCTCGAACCGGTACAAAAATCGCTAAGAACCAATGCCCTTGCCACGAGTATCCGACTCCGAGTGGCCCAAATCTATTCAAACCAATTACATATTGAAAATAACATCGCAAGTAACTAGTTCCACTATTAAAATTAAAGCTAAGGCGCGAAAATAGGTAAAATGACCAAAATGCCCCTCAGGCCAACGTCTCGGAATTGAATAAAATTTATATTTCCAGAAACCTCGTACTCTCACGAGTCTAACCATACCAAATTTATCCAATTCCGACACCATTTGATCCTTCAAATCTTCATTTTATATTTTTGAAAGATTCCACAATTTTCTTCCCAAATTCTATCTCAAATCACTAATTAAATGATGAATGCAATGGTGTATTCATGTATTCTAACCAGATCTGAGTTAGAATCACTTACCCCGATGAATTTCTTGAAAAACATTCGAAAAATCGCCAAAATCCGAGCTAAATAGGTCAAAATATCAAATAAAAACCCAAAACCTCGTATTTATAGAGTAACCCTCGGATTCTGACAGTGCTGACCGCACAAAAATGACCGCGGTCTATGCCCAGGGAGTGATGACCGCACAAAAATGGTCGCGGCCGCGCAGCAATTTGACTGCAGTGACAGGCTTCACTATTTAGGCCGTAACTTTCTCTACAAATGTCCAAATGCCGATTATAATATGTTTCTGAAAACTAAATTCAAAGCTCTACAACTTTCGTTTTTAAATCACCTCAAAATTCCGTGTTGATCAAAAGATATGAGCTTTCGAACTAGAACCAGCAGCCTGCAGATCTTCCCGGGCTCGGGCGCGCGCCCAGCGCGAAAAGGAGCGTGGTCCGCGTCTCCACTGCTGCCACCTCCATTTTTCTAAGTTCCGGGGTGTCCGTACTTGCCCAAAATTCACCCAAAACACACCTGAGGCCCCTCGGACCTCAACCAAAGCACCAACGCCTCCTAAAACATTATGCAAACTTGTTCCAATCATCAAAACACCTCGACTAACACTAAAATCATTGAATTACATCAACTTCAAGCCTAAGTTCTTTTAGAAACTTCAAAACACACATTCGATCAAAAACCCGACCAAAACATGTCCGAATGACTTGAAATTTTGCACGCATATCCTAAATCATCTAACGAAGCTACATCAACTTTCGGAATTCCGTTCCGACCCTTGGATCAAAATTTAACCTATCAACCGGAATTTATTAAAATACTAACTTTTCGGCATTTCTAGCCTAAATGAGCTACGGGCTTCCAAAATATATTCCGAACACGCTCCCAACCCCCAAAATCACCTAACGGAGCTAACGGAACTATCGGATTTCCATTCCGAGGCCATCTTCACACTGTTCCGATTACGGACCATTTTTTCAACACTTAAACTCTTATTTAGGGACTAAGTGTCTCAAAACACTCCGAATCCCAACACCGAACGTCCCGGCAAAACTGAATAGCATAAATGAACTTAGGGGAAACAGTTAATGGGGAGACGGGGCATAAATTCCAAAGACGACTGGTTGGGTCATCACATCCTCCTACACTTAAACATTTGTTCGTCCTCGAACGAGCATAGAGAACATACCTGAAGTAGCAAAAAGATGAGGGTATCGGCTGCGCATATCCCGCTCGGTCTCCCAAGTCGCCTCCTTGGCCGGCTGACCCCACCACTGAACCTTTACTGAAGTTATATCCTTTGACCTGAGCTTTCGGACTTGCCTGTCTAATATTGCCACTGGCTCCTCAACGTAGGATAGATCCTTGTCCAGCCGGACTGAACTGAAATCCAACACGTGCGACGGGTCACCGTGATACCTCCGGAGCATCGATACATGAAATACTGGTTGCACTCCTGCCAAGCTGGGAGGTAAGGCAAGCTCATAAGCAACCCCCCCCAACTCGCCTCAATATCTCAAAAGGGCCAATAAACCTCGGACTCAACTTCCCTTTCTTCCCAAATCTCATAATGCCCTTCATAGGCGAAACCCAAAGCAGAACTCGCTCACCAACCATATAGGAAACATCACGAACTTTCTTGTCCGCGTAACTCTTCTGTCTGGACTAGGCTGTACGGAGTATGTCTTGAATCACCTTAACCTTTTCCAAGGCACCCTGAACTAAGTCCGTGCCCAATAATCTAGCCTCGCCCGGCTCAAACCAACCCACTGGAGATCTACATCGTCTCCCATATAAAGCCTCATACGGTGCCATTTGCATACTGGACTGATAACTGTTGTTATAAGCAAACTCCGCCAATGGCAAGAACTGATCCCAAGATCCTCCAAACTCAATCACACACGTGCAGAGCATATCCTCAAGAATCTGAATAGTGCGCTCGGACTGTCCGTCCGTCTGAGGGTGAAATATTGTACTCAACTCTACCCGAGTACCTAACTCATGATGAACGACCCTCTAGAACCGTGATGTGAATTGAGTACCTCTATCTGAAATGATAGAAACCGGGATACCATGCAGACGAATAATCTCCCGGATATAGATCTCCACTAACCGCTCTAAGGAATAAGTAGTACACACAGGAATAAAGTGAGCGGACTTGGTCAGCCGATCCACAATCACCCAAATAGCATCGAACCTTCTCAAAGTCCGTGGGAGCCCAACTACAAAGTCCATAGTGATCCGCTCCCTAATACGGTCAAACAAGGAAGACCGAGAAACCACACAAGCTAGGACTCGACTAGGCTTCGACAGGTCCAATCTCACAAACTA
Source organism: Nicotiana tabacum (assembly GCF_000715075.1). Taxonomy (NCBI): domain Eukaryota; kingdom Viridiplantae; phylum Streptophyta; class Magnoliopsida; order Solanales; family Solanaceae; genus Nicotiana; species Nicotiana tabacum. The sequence goes on along the minus strand of NC_134089.1, from coordinate 154,811,216 downwards.
GCTGACTAAGGCCTGAACATCCATTGCCATAAGTCTCTCTGCACTGCTTCTACTTTCTTTAGATCCATCCGAATACCCTCACTCGATACCACGTGGCCTAAGAATGCCACGGAATACAACTAGAGCTCACATTTCGAGAATTTAGCATATAACTCCTTCTTTCTCAAAGTCTGAAGCACAGTTCTCAGGTGTTGCTCATGATCTTCCCAACTCCGGGAATACACCAGAATATCATCAATAAAGACAATGACGAATGAGTCAAGTTATGGCTGGAACACACTTTGCATCAAATGCGTAAAGGCTGCTGGGGCGTTGGTCAGCCCAAATGACATAACAAGGAACTCGTAATGGCCATACCGAGTCCTGAAAGCAGTCTTCGGGATATCTGATTCCCGAATCTTCAACTGATGGAAACCTGAGCGCATGTCAATCTTAGAAAACATCTGTGCGCCCTGAAGTTGGTCAAATAAATCATCAATACGAGGCAAAGGATAACGGTTCTTCACTGTAGCTTTGTTCAACTGTCGATAATCAATACACATATGCATAGAAGCACCCTTTTTTTTTATCAACAAAACAGGAGCACCCCAAGGCGATACACTGGGCCGAATAAAACCTTTATCAAGCAAATTCATGTAACTAATCCTTCAACTTAACTGAAGGTTTCACCTCATCCTTAGTCCATAACCTTAGGACAGGACCCAAACTTCAAAATCTGCCATTCGTCATAGGATACGAATTCCACATCATCACACTGCATTAGTCTTATTTCAACACACTTAAACTTTTAATAATGCTTAAATACTTCGAAATTATTCCTTCGGGTTGTTACATTCTCCCCCACTTAGGGTCATTCATCCTCAAATACACGACGTAGCTTATCTCTTTCTTCGCACATCTTAAGGTCTCAATTTTTCTAACTTCCAAAATTTATTTATTAATTTTTTTTTTGAAATTTCGGCAGAGCCTCCCCTGTATTTGGGTCTATCCACCTGACAGAGTAACATCAAAACAACTACTAACAACACATCCACAACCCAATGAAATACCACAATGTATATATCAATAACACTAATCTCATCATTATAAGCATCGCATTATCATGCTGATATCTGGACATGAAACACATCATCTGTATGCTAATAACCATGTCTCTGGCCATAATAGTTGTTCATAAATCACAACATTGCCAATTAACCTTATGTTAACAATCATCTTATTTCAGACCTCCACTTTACTCACAACGAGGCATTGAGACCTCATAATTACTTACCCAAATTAACGAGTCACATTTAACGCCACATGGACGCTCATCTCATAGGCTGGAGCTCAACATTTACAACACAAAAAATGGTTGAATATGAACAGAAAATATACAAGAATTGTCAAATAAGCCCAATAGGCATGACTCCCATTTAAAATATAGTACCAAAAATTTTAATTTCATAAAAGGAGAATTTTAAACACATAAACCTTTCACTACCAGGACCTTGTCCTTATATAACATCCACTGCAGTTTATAGCTCGGTTTAAAATATTTCACATTATATAATTATTTGAGGATATCACCCTCAACTCTGAATCACAAGTATTTGCACATTGTGCCAACTGAAATTTTTCATTTCTTTTCTTTCTTCTTTTCAATAATTTCCGTCAAAGAAAATCACAACATACAATGATAGGGATAACTATCTCCATATAATAGCCCAATGTGAGTATTCACATAAGTAGATTTCAGGATTACGAAGCTCACTCATGAGTGGAGCATATTAAGAGGACTCGCCTAAATTTTCAAAATCAAATCAAGTTAAGGGAAAAAAAATATCATTTTTGTAACAATCAGAATTGTACTTGTAATGACACCATCTGGTATAGTGGCCTCAGCCACACTATAGGAATTATATCAATGGGTCGGGCATCCACCTCTTAGGCGCCATCTGCCCGTTTGTTCTCCATCTCTATCTTGTAGCGTATGTAGATTAGTATCTATAATGGAGTGTGTTGACTGTGTGTTCTGATGAAATAGGTTTCTCCCAAGTTTGGGATAATTTCTCATGATGTTTCTAGTATCACTACATTCATAACAACCCATTTGCAGTTCGGCTGCTCATACTGAGTCTGTGCCGGATAACAAGAATAACCATTTAAGGAACCCCATGCTAGTGGTGCATTTAAAAGATAATTATCCCATGAGAGTGCCCTGATTAACTGGAGCACTACGAGTATTCTAAAATTGTTTTCATTTCCCTGCTGATACTGAATGTAGAATCATTATGGACATAGGAACATCGAAAGTCCCCACATCATCCCATACAAATCTCAGCTCCTACTCATATACAAGTTTCAGAGAACTTTTGGATACCACATAAATACACCTCATGCCAAATCTGATATGACACATGACCCACAATTTGATCGTTGATAGTGAACTCTCTTCACTTGGTGCAAGGCCATAAGATACATCTTGATACTCCACAATACTAACCTTTATCGCTCGTATGTCACCATCATGAGACACCCCAAGCCATTTGTTTGGCATATGTCCTTCTTAGGACAGTTAAACTCACTTCCTCCAGCATCTCGGTTGCTAGTTGTACCCTTCGCTAGATAGACATCTCATACGTACCACATAGTCCTTATTACCACCAACTATCTTCAGATCTACGTCCACCTCATGACTCTACCATTACTGCGACGATTAAGCAATTAAGTAAACCTTTTTAAGACCGTACTTATCAACCAAATGTCAGAACCTATTGCACCCCCATGTGCACAATTGAATGATCTCTCAATACTTATGCATTATCGATATGGATGACACGCGGTAACAACGGTTGAGCAAATTCTTGGCTCCCTTATAATACTTATGTAGCATCACGAACCGTCAGCGCAAAATTGATACCGAGTGCGCAATTTCAATACACGAGTGAATGCAAAAAGAACATATGATATAAGCTCCAAACTGAATAAATAACGCACGATAAGAAATGAAATGAAGTGGAATTTTCCTAACGGTTACATAGCCTCTCGTAGATAAGTACAGACGTCTCCGTACCGATCAGCGAGACTCTAATAAACCGGCCTGTGTCCCGTGACTCCTATGAACCTAGAGCTCTGATACCAACTTGTCACGACCCTAGTTCACCAACCGTGAACATGTCATGACGGCACCTAGTATCCGTGACCAGGTAAGCCTAACACTTGTGGAAACATAATAATTGCGGAAAAATAGAATACCATATTTAATTATCTAAAAAGGAAATTATACTGAATTCCGCTCGGCATATATGACATCAATATCTCAAGACTGAAACAATCCCAAAACCCGAAAACTCACGGGAACACAGGCTACAGAAATGTATAGTGAGGCTCCAAACTCCGGAATATCTAACAAACGGAAGGAAAGAGAACTAAGTACTAAAGATAGAATAAAGAGGGAGACTCGTCGGTCTGCGGACGCAGCAGATCTACCTCGAAGTCTCCGTAGTCCTCCTGCCTCACTGATAGTGCGCCTGAGTAGAGGTACCTGGATCTGCACATGAAAACATGCGCAGAAGAGGCGTGAGTACACCACAGCGGTACTCAGTAAGTGCCAAGCCTAACCTCGGTTGGGTAGTGACGAGGAAGGTCAGGGCCCTACTGAGGTTATATAAAATATAAAGATGTCAGGATAAGATAAGCAGTGCAATTGAGAACCTACAGTAAGAATCTATGCAGGATAATAAGAGTACAATAACGGAAACAATGATGAAAGCAAACCATAAGGAAAGTAATCGGGGATCTGTAAGTATCCCGAGGATCTCTTAGTATCCTCGTCATGTACTAGGGATCTCTTGGTATCCCGAGGATCTCTTGGTATCCTTAATATAAGCCAGGGATCTTTTGGTATCCTCAATATGTACTAGGGATCTCTTGGTATCCCGAGGATCTCTTGGTATCCTCAATATCAACCAGGGATCTCTTGGTATCCCGAGGATCTCTTGGTATCCTCAATATGTACTAGGTATCTCTTGGTATCCTCAATATATGTGTCGGGGATCTCCCGGGACTCTAACCCGTACTCCCAAAGTAAATGTGCAGGGGGAATCTCCCGGGAATCTAACCCGTAGTCCCAAAGTAAAACACAGAGTAGCAACACAAGAATATTAAATTAAACGCTAATTTCGTACCAAGTAAACATTTACTTCTAGCCCAACATGTTTCACGTAATGCAATTCAAGCAATTTAAGCAAATAGGCAATTAAGTCAACTAAACATGCCTTTCTAGACTAGCAACATGCTAAATTCACAAGTAGCATAAAACAAGGAAAGAACTCAATTGAAATACTTAAGGAAAAATAGGATTTTCAACAATTAGCTCAAGTACGGCCTCGTCACCTCACGTACAGGGCATTTCAATTATCAAATATAGCACATCCTAAGGGGAAAGATCCCCCACACAAAGTTAGACAAGCCACTTATCTCGAACCGGTACAAAAATCGCTAAGAACCAATGCCCTTGCCACGAGTATCCGACTCCGAGTGGCCCAAATCTATTCAAACCAATTACATACTGAAAATAACATCGCAAGTAACTAGTTCCACTATTAAAATTAAAGCTAAGGCGCGAAAATAAGTAAAATGACCAAAATGCCCCTCAGGCCAACGTCTCGGAATTGAATAAAATTTATATTTCCAGAAACCTCGTACTCTCACGAGTCTAACCATACCAAATTTATCTAATTCCGACACCATTTGGTCCTTCAAATCTTCATTTTATATTTTTGAAAGATTCCATAATTTTCTTCCCAAATTCTATCTCAAATCACTAATTAAATGATGAGTTCAATGGTGTATTCATGTATTCTAACCAAATCTGAGTTAGAATCACTTATCCCGATGAATTGTTTGAAAAACCTTCGAAAAATCGCCAAAATCCGAGCTCTATAGGTCAAAATATCAAATAAAAACTCAAAACCTCGTATTTATAGAGTAACCATCGGATTCTGACAGTGCTGACCACACAAAAATGACCGCGGTCCACGCCCAGGGAGTGATGACCGCACAAAAATGGTCGCGGCCGCACAACAATTTGACTGCAGTGACAGGCTTCACTATTTAGGCTGTAACTTTCTCTACAAATGTTCAAATGCCTATTATAATATGTTTCGGAAAACTAGATTCAAATCTCTACAACTTTCGTTTTTAAATCTCTCCGAAATTCCATGTTGATCAAAAGATATGAGCTTCCGAAGTAGAACCAGCAGCCTGCAGATCTTCCCGGGCGAGGCCGCGCGCCCAGCGCGAAAAGGAGCGCGGTCCGCGTCTCCACTGCTGCCACCTCCATTTTTCTAAGTTCCGGGGTGTCCGTACTTGCTCAAAACTCACCCGAAACACACCCGAGGCCCCCCGGACCTCAACCAAAAGCACCAACGCCTCCTAAAACATTATGCAAACTTGTTTCAATTATCAAAACACCTCGACTAACACTAAAATCATTGAATTACATCAACTTCAAGCCTAAGTTCTTTTAGAAACTTCAAAATACACATTAGATCAAAAACCCGACCAAAACATGTCCGAATGACTTGAAATTTTGCATGTATATCCTAAATCATCTAACGAAGCTACATCAACTTCTGGAATTACGTTCCGACCCTTAGATCAAAATTTAACCTATCAACCGGAATTTATCAAAATACTAACTTTTCGGCATTTCTAGCCTAAATGAGCTACGGACTTCCAAAATATATTCCGAACACGCTCCCAATCCCCGAAATCACCTAACGGAGCTAACGGAACCATCGAATTTCCATTCCGAGACCATCTTCACACCGTTCCGATTACAGACCATTTTTTCAACACTTAAGCTCTTATTTAGGGACTAAGTGTCCCAAAACACTCTGAATCCCAACACCGAACATCCCGGCAAAACAGAATAGCAGAAATGAACTTAGGGGAAACAGTTAATGGGGAGACGGAGCATAAATTCCAAAGACGACCGGCTGGGTCGTCACATCTTCCTACACTTAAACATTCGTTCGTCCTCGAACGAGCATAGAGAACATATCTGAAGTAGCACAAAAGATGAGGGTATCGGCTGCGCATATCCCGCTCGTTCTCCCAATCGCCTCCTTGGCCGGCTGACCCCGCCACTGAACCTTTACTGAAGTTATATCCTTTGACCTGAGCTTTCGGACTTGCCTGTCTAATATTGCCACTGGCTCCTCAACATAGGATAGATCCTTGTCTAGCCGGGCTGAACTGAAATCCAACACGTGCGACGAGTCACTGTGATACCTCCGGAGCATCGATACACGAAATACTGGATGCACTCCTACCAAGCTGGGAGATAAGGCAAGCTCATAAGCAACCCCCCAACTCGCCTCAATATCTCAAAAGGGCCAATAAACCTCGGACTCAACTTCCCTTTCTTCCCAAATCTCATAACGCCCTTCATAGGCGAAACCCAAAGCAGAACTCGCTCACCAACCATATAGGAAACATCACGAACTTTCTTGTCCACGTAACTCTTCTGTCTGGACTAGGCTGTACGGAGTATGTCTTGAATCACCTTAACCTTTTCCAAGGCACCCTGAACTAAGTCCGTGCCTAATAATCTAGCCTCGCCCGGCTCAAACCAACCCACTGGAGATCTACATCGTCTCCCATATAAAGCCTCATACGGTGCCATTTGCATACTGGACTGATAACTGTTGTTATAAGCAAACTCCGCCAATGGCAAGAACTGATCCCAAGATCCTCCAAACTCAATCACAAGAGTTGTTTTGTTGTAAAGTTTCATGATCTAGTTGTTCTCCGAAATTAATATTACAACATGCGGGGGTTGGAAAAATGAAGTTTCATCAACATGTGTCATTTCATATATATGTTTTCTAATTCTAGGAGAAGGATTAGGATTAGGTCTAGGATTAGGATTACTACTACTATCACCTTTACTACTTTTTTAAATAGGCCAAATACATTTTTAGGTGTCATAATTTAAATACGAAATTAAATTTAAAAAGTTAACACAAAAATTAAACACACAAATGAAATATGAAAATATAACACGTAAAGTAAATACAAAAATTAAGCACTAAAATGATACGCAAAAATTTTATATTAAAATTAGGAGATGGAACGACTACACCGTGATTAAATATTTAAACTTGAAGAAAAAATTGCTCCAAATAATAAATTAATTTGAAGCTTGAAAATTGCTCCAAATATTTGTCCAATTACTTGAAACTTAGTTGATCACTTGACTTTGAAGAAATTGAGAGAATAATATAGATAGAATGTAAGAGATTTGAGAGAGAATGACCGATTTTTGTGGGAAAAAATAAAGAAGGATGGGGTATTTATAGATAAAAATAGGGCCAAAATATAATTTAATACACCTAGGGGTTATATTAAAAGTTTGGGGGTGGGGGGAGAGTAGGGGTGTTTTGGGGGTGGGGGGTGGGGGGAGCAAATATAGTCGTTTATAGCCGTTGGGAATGGCTAAATTTGCAATGTAGGCCGTTTCCCAACAGCTATATTTTTTAAAAAAATTAAAAAACATGCGGGACAGATGGGACAAGCGGGACGGGACGAGATGGGATAAACGGGATGAAATGGACATCCCATCCCGTGTACCATTTAACACTGGCCCATCCCGTTTATATTTATGTGGGCCGGGCCGGGACAAGATAGGACATGACGGGATACATGACGGGATGGCCCGTGTTGGATAGCCTTACGACAACCTACGGAGGGAAATTAGGGTCGTGGCAATGTTGCACCAATTGATTTACACATAAAAGCGATAATGAAGAAGCTGACCTCTCTTTCAACACTAGGAAAATAGTAAATCTGTTATGATAAATATCACATTATGGTGGATGTCTACTCTTCTTCCATGATCTTCATCTCAAATGCTTAATAACATATTCAATGACATATTTTGTATGTTCAATGACATATTCCATGACATATTTTCTTCACTTTTTATGCCTATATAAAGGCCTTGTAATAGATAGGAAAATACACACAATAGAAGAAGAGAATCTCTTCCTTTTCTCTATCTCCATTTCTTGTTCATGTTTTACTAAATTGCTTTATTTCCTTGTTCCACATTGTTACTTTGAGTTATATTTCATAACACGTTATCAGCACGAATTAGTCTCTATTTTTCATCCTAAAATTGAATTTGATTTTCTCATCGAAGTTAAAAACGTTTGCGGTGTTGCCAATTGCAATAACTAGGTAATATGTTTCAATTTGGGTTGTTAACTCTTTGGTTATATACAGGATTTTGTGTGAAAACTATTACTGATCATATCATGCTTAGCCAAGTTTTTGTAATTCATCCTAACGTTGAAATATTAACTTTGCCCGCATCACAATAATTATACTTTTCATTTATAAGCCTAGTAGTATGAATTATTTGGATTGTTAGATTCCTGTCTTGATCAAAATAAAATTATCTATGCCTAATAGCAACAAGACTATAAAGGTATAAAGAGTATGCAATGCATATTTATTACTCTTTTGTTTCTTTGAGTTATTGATTATTGCCGAAAATTTTGCTAGACTTTGATGTTACCTTGGATGGTGATTTCCCCCCTTCATTTATGATAATTGTTATCAATTAGAAGCAGTCCTCAACTGATATATAAAAGAAAATCATCTTAATGATCAGGACATAAATGAGAATTATTAACTTCTGACAATAAAAGGCATTCATATCATTTTTTTTTTGAAAAATCATAAATGAGGGCGATGACTATATCTTTTTATTTTTCTAGAGAGCATAATACTTAGTTTCCACAAAAGTGCATGGTAACGAATAATACTATTATTCTATTTGATACATCATTTTCCTTAATGTTCTGGTCATATCACTTTCATCTTGAAGTAGACTTATTGCATCAAAGACCACGTGTAAATTTTCAAGTATTTTATATGAATGATGCGCAATCTACAACTGGTAAGTTGTTACCTATAATGTCACTTTTCAGGTAATATAAATGTTGAATTTACATATTAGTACTATATATGTGTTGTTACCTATATGATGTACTTTTGATAAATTTATTCACTAATTGCTTGGTTGAATTGAGTGAAGGAAAGTCATGGCGTTAAATCAAATCCAATAGGTAGGGTATACCCCGAAAACAACAATATTTTTGAGAGAAACTCAATAAATATAATGACAATAATTTTATGATCCATTTAAACTCTAATAGAATTTAGAAGAAATATTCTGACTACAAACGGTTCTATTTCATATAGATGCTATAAATAATTGATAAATCTTCACGTTGATTTGAGGTTTTACTTATTTAAGAAAGCTAATTTGATTTGCTAAGTTACAAAATTGTGTACAACTTTCTTGGCATGTGATTGAAATTAAGGCTTGATAATGAATCTCAATATTGTTTAGCCTATTATATCATTGATTGAAGGTAAGACATCGGGATCAAATCCTGGTCAAATTTCCCAAAATTTCACGAATTTCCAACTTTTGCCAATCACATTGAAGTGACCTATGGACCTCCAAACCAATGTTCGGACACAGTCCTAAGACCAAAATCACCAGGATTATAGCTACTTATCACTGAGAAATGTAGCCAACTCGAAACTAGAGTTCAAACTGTAGTGCAGAAGTCCTCAAGGTACAAGAAACACAGAGATTTTCACGGTGCTTGACCTGTGGAAAAGAATTAAGCTCATGAGTAAGCGGAGTACTTAGACATATGTAATTAAGTTATCAAAAAATGCATTATTTCTAACGGTTTAAGTTTCTAGATGAGATAGTAATTCAGTTCAATATCACCTTTACTGCTGGATTTTTGCTTGGATGACCGACCATATGTCACGACCTAATTTAGGATCATGGCCGGCGCTTAGGAGCAAGGCCTACCAAGTAAGCCTTATCGATAATTTATAGAAAATCGGATAGAGTTTTTCCTATTTAGGGACTATCCAAAAATAAATCTGTCTTCAAAATAAACAACACAACCAATCTATATCGACTAAACAAACTATAATCCTCATTCACGAAATATTTCCAACACAATAATACTAACTTCATCTCCAAATATACGATACGAGAGTCTAATATGAATCGCAAGTCTATATCAACAAAAGAATACTTATGACACTCATAAAAATGACTATGGAGCAACTCTAAGAGTTTCAAGAAAGAGACTATAACAAATAAATAACAATCTTTGCTCACGCGAATAAATGCGGGGCTCGCCAAGAACTACCAACTCGTGAACTCTAATTAACAGAATCCTTGCATGCGTCTACTGCTATCTCTGTAAAAATAATAGCGGAGAGTAAGTCGCTAGCTCAGTGAGTAGTAATATTTAATCACAACCGTTTTTAATAGGGGACAAGTCAGAAAACATGTTTGTATAGGAATTACAAAATAAAATGCCCCTTTTAAAACGGTAATAATAATAATCAGTCTCATCATCTGTTTCATGTAACAAAATCAATTTAACAATTCAGTAATAAACTTGGTAAGTACACAAATCTTTATATTTGGGAGGTTTTCAGAAAAGGATCATGTAATTTGTATCACTGTATGGACCCCTTCGTAAGAGGAGTTAAATATAACTGTAGGTCCTTACTTGAGGGAAAACTGTAACTGTATGCTAGTTCTACCTTCCCACTAGCGAGGGCTCTAACTGTACTAATCAGTAAATACAAGGTGCACCAGGTCTAACGAACCCACCATTAGCTATGAGATCCTTTAAAGTCTCCTCCTATTCATACTTTTCTTTGTAAGCAGTAAATCTTTACATGGAAGCATTTTCAAAACAGTACATGGCATTTTAAATTTTTATCAAATCATGTAATCCAATTTCGGTAACGGTAATCATATCTCTAGTAATAGTAAAATATGTCTAGTAACAGTGAGAATACTTCAAATAACTGTAACATCTCAAGTAACAGTAAAACATATCTAGTAATGAAAAATATTTAGATTAATCGGTAAACATCTCAAGTAAATTGGTCGGTACCATATCAAGTAAAATGACTTGTCCCACATGCAATTTCAAAGCATCGGTAATACATTTATTTTCAAAATCATATATAAACCGTGCAAGTTATGAAAACACAAATTGTGGTAAGATTACTACTCACAGCACTCGTGTCGAAATACCAAACTCGTCGCCTCGAGCGATCTATACGGCTTTTTTCAATCAATCTATAATCACATAAATATCGATCTTGTGAGTAATTTCTTTATTTAAGCTAATTCATAGCTAAATTTAGAGCCCAAATCCTCAGCATTTTATGTTATACCATCAATTTGCTGAATTATATTTATCCATGCTATGAGTAATTTAACTAGTCTATAATCTATCAATTCCAACTTACTCGTATATTTATTTATTTTTCAATTTTCTTTTACCCAAATTATGCCAATTATGGGTATATATCTAAATCATATAGGATCACTATCGACAATACTTTCTTTCTTACCTAACAAAATTATATACACATAGAAGATAATCTTAAGCAAGTGAAGTAAGAAGGTTTATCCTTTGAATTAAAAAGAATGTCTTCAATAAATTGCCTTTGTTTCTATATATGTTCCCATATTTAATTCATATTACTGCATATAAAGATATAAAGAATTTGATTTGTTTTAAAAAAATAAATCTTCATTACAAAGTGTTCTACAGGTACCCATGATTCTTCCGCAAAGTGCTATGAGTTAAGGGAAGTATTACTTAATCTTTTCTTGTTTCTAATTATATTAGTCAATCTCACTATATAACTTTAATTTATATACTCTCATATTAGTAAACAAAATATAAGAATATTATATTACCTATTTTTCAAAGTTTGATTCCAACCTCTTTCTTCTTCTTCTTCTTCTTTCTTCTTTGCTTTTTCTTTTGTTTCTGCTGCAGCAGCAGCGCTGCTTTCCCTTTCCCCCAATTCCTTTTTCTTTCTTTTGGTTCACGTGGGCTTTTGCCCTTATTTTAAATTGATTAGGTTTTCTTTCTTTCGTTTTGTTTTCTTTTCTTGTATTATTTTTTTGTTATGTTAAAATACCAACATACCCTAACTTAAATATGGGTCATGACATCCTACCCACCTTATAAAATTCGGTCCCCGAATTTAACTCAAGTATGTACCTGTAGACCGAAATAAATGAGAATACTTGACTCATATATCATCTTCCACTTCCCAAGTATCTTCTCTAATGGTGTAATTTTTCCACAAGACTTCAACAACCACAATTTCTTTTGACCGTAACTTCCTCACTTGTCTATCGACAATAACCACCGGCTCCGCCTCGTAAGTCAACTTCTCATCGAGTGGTATAGTAGGTGCTTCAAGCACTTGAGAGGAGTCTGATATTTTTTTTTTGGTATGGAGACATGAAACACTGAGTGAATATAAGATAACTAAGGAAGAAGTTACAAATGATATGCTACAGCTCCCACTAGGTCAAGTATTTCATACTGACCTATAAACCTCGGGCTCAACTTACCTCTTTTCTGAATCGCATCACGCCCTTCATAGAAGATACTTGTATGAACACTCTGTCTCCAATTGTGAATATTAAGTCTCTTCTTCTCTTATCCGCATAAGATTTTTGTCTATTTTAAACTGTGAGCATTCGCGGTCTGACCAATTAGACCTTGTCAATAGCTTCTTGTACTAAGTTCGGTCCCAATAAGTTAGTCTCACCAGCTTCAAACCTTTCGATAGGAGAACAAAATCTTCTACCATATAATGCTTCGTACGATGCCATCTGAATACTGGATTGGAAGCTATTGTTGTAAGCATATTCAGCTAAAGGTAGATAAGTATCCCAACTACCTCCAAACTCAAGAATACAATCTCTTAACATATTCTCCAAGATCTGCATAGCAAATTCGGACTTTGCGTTTGCGTGCAATAAAACTAGTACTAAGATCTACTCGTGTACCCAATATTTCTTGAAAAGTTTTCAAATCGTGAAGTGAATGCGATCCTCTATTAGAACTGATGGACAATAGAGCTCTATTGAGTCAGATAATTTTCTGTTCATGTATATCTATGCATATTTTACCTCACTATAAGAGGTTTTGACTAGCAAAAAACGTGCCTACTTGGTAAGCCAATTTACAACTTTCCCACATATAATCATACCTCTAATGGTTTGAGTAATTTAGTCATATAATGTATTGTTCTATTGTATTTCCACTTCAGAATCTTGAGTTGTTTTAGTGGGCCTGTGAATTGCAAGTGCTTGCCTTAACATACTTACATGCCAAATAGTTAGAAACAAAGTTGACGAATATATTTTTTCCTTCTTTCTTTTCCAATCAATCAATTTTTTTATAGTCATGGTGCATCTTATAGACCTGATATATACAGTGTATCTAGAGTTGTGAGATCCGTCACGAATAGCTTGTCTCAACCCATATATGTTTGCTACACATAATTAATTACCCAGTCGGAGAATACCCTCACTATTAACAATCATATCCTTGCTTTTACCATCTAGAAACTAATCTCGGTAATTAAACAATCGCATCCTCGTATTGGCTAGCCTTTATACACTCTACATCGGGCTTGACTAATAGCCAATAATGTCTTTGAATTTTTATTTTTTTTATTGATTCTAATACGTGTACCCTCTAGTCTATGCATATCTTCGTCCAGAAGTATCTCTACAGGAGCTAAATGCGTCAAATCACCCATAGTTGTTTTTGGGCATAAGCTATAATATTTATCTTTTCCGAACAGTACAAAACATGACAATTATATCTTCAGTAGTTCCCTCCATTAGCATTGCTAAATATTTATATCTCTATTGATTTTAAATGTACTTCAGGATCTTGTGCTAGGTATAAATCTCATAGGTTTCTTCGTATAAATAGTGTCTCTAAATCTTAAAAGGAAATACCAATATGACCATCTCCAAATCATGAATGGCATAATATGACTTGAGCTTCTTCAATTTCTTTAGAGCATAGGCTATCCCGCGACTATTTTGCATGAGAAAATATCCTAATCCTACCCTCGAAGTATCATATAACATCGTGAATCCTCTAGAGCCTATTGGAATAAGGCTAACATTAGTGTGATTGTCAAACATGCTTTCTCTTTGTACATTTCTCCATCCACTGAAATTTAGCGATTTTCTATGTTAACTTGGTGAGTGGTGGTGCTATTCTAGAGAAATCCTACACAAATACCTATAGTAGCTTGTCAAGCCAAAAGTAATCTCTGTAGGGAAAATGGGGTACGACCATTTATGAACTGTCTATATCTTCTTAGAATCTACCATTTTTTTAATTCTTAGATACCACATATCCTATGAATACCATCGAGTCCAGCTAATTGAAGAACTTGGAAAAACGTAGAGATTTTCAGCGTCTTTCCCAAGCATAATTTGATACATAAGCACATAAAAATCAGAAATGCTATACCAAATAAGAGTATGGACCTCATTGTTTTTGGTACTAGCAGAAGGATTGATTGTATCTTCTTAAACTCTTTGTTAAGTATATATGCAATGTGAAGCTATTAGATTACATAACTGTCACGTAATAACCAAAGTTGGAGTTCACTTCACTAAATTTTAAGCGTGATTTTTGTAGAAAGAGACAGTGTTTAAAGAAAAGATGAACAATACTTATCTATAAGGTTGGATGTCCCTCTCCCAAAATGATAACTTGGTCCTTTTGATTTATCTTGAGTTCAGATTAATATCATTTTTCATTCCATCTTCTAGATAAACATGGCTTTTTAATCCTGTGTCACGACCCGGAATTCCCACCTTCGAGATCGTGATAGCGCCTAATATTTTACTTGCTAGGCAAGCCAACGTTAGAACAATTTATCCATTTTCAACAATTCAAATTAAATGATAAGAAAGAAACTGAAATAACTGTAATAATCTAAAGCAAAGTGCAAAAGCCATAACAACTAAAATATCTGATACAACCTGGACCCGGTGTCACAAGTGCACGAGCTACTAGAGTAGTACAAGTAAAGGTCTGAATAAAACATAAAGTTGTTTGAGGGAAAATACACAACTAATAAAAAGGAAAGGAAATTCTAGGGGTTGCGGGCGCTGAGCAACTGTACCTCAAGTCTCCACACTGCTAGCCAACCCGAGCACGCTAATAACCACCATTGGGACCGACTCCAAAATCTGCACAAGAAGTGCAGAGTATAGTATGAGTACAACCGACTCCATGTTCTGTAAGTGCCGAGCCTAACCTCGACGAAATATGACGAAGCTAAGGCGGGTCACTTACACTATAACCTGTACACAATATAAAATAAAGACAGGAAAGGAAAATACGGACTGAAATAAGGCAATTAACTGAAGATAATAGTTAAATCCTTGAAGAAAACCAGTAACAACCAGAATTACCAATCCTTTGAGTTTCGTCTCAAAAATTATCAAAAACCAACACAACACAAGGAAATAGAAACACACAGGTTGTTGCGGCATGCAACCCGATCCCACTTTACATCACAATTCTCCCTTATTCCACCATAATAAAATCAACAATCATAAAGAAATATATGTTGCAGTGCGCAACCTGACCACACCATATAACAAAATCAATATCATAATTTACCCTTATTTCACTGTATAAATCCACCTTTATTTAACATGTTGCGGCATGCAACCCGGTCTAACCATATCAGTACAAATTCACCCTTATTCCACCATATCAATTCACCTTTATTTTACTTATTGCAGCGTGCAATCCGATCCCACCATATCAGTATCAAATATTCAATAAGTACAATCAAATCAATAACTCAAATCACAAAAACTTCTATGATTGATGAATTTGAAGCTGAATTAGAAAGGAGGCTTGTACCAACTTGAGAACTCACATATGTAATATTAAACGACAAGACAAGTCCACTAAATGATAATTAAAAGGTGCAAGTAAGTCAATTAATGCAAATAACAACGAGTCATGGAAGCATGGAAAGGTCTAACATTTTTAACGCGAGAAATAATGATTAACAAGTAGCAAATAGAGCATGGGAGGAATTTAAAGCACATAACAACTAAGGCATGAAAGGAGATAATTACGGGAAAGCGGAAAATCATGAGAACAAGTAGTTCAGTGGCTTATAAGTACTCGTCATCTCGCATATACGCCACAACACATGAAATTCACATAGCGTGTAGTCTGAGGGTTCCTAGTTTCCTCAAATCAAAGTCAAAGTCGACACTTACCTCGCTCCAAAATCGACTCAAAGCTCAACCATGGTTTTGCCTTTCAAACAAGCCTCCGAACCAACCAAATCTAGAAAATAACAACCAAATGATTCAAAATAATCCTTAGGAACTACCCACGAATGAAATAGATTCAATTTAGGTCATTATTAAAAAGTCAACAAAAGTCAACTTCCGAGCCCGCTTGGTCTAAACCCGAAATTCAGACCAAAACCCAATTATCCATTCAACTCCGAGGTTGGTTATGTGATTTATTTCGAAATCGGACCTCAATTTGAGGTCTCAATTCCAATTTTGCAAAAAATCCTAATTCTACCCAAATTCCCAATTTCTACCATGGAAGAACAAGGATCAGGGCTATTAATAGGTGATATTAGAAATGAAAAAAATGAGTTGAAGTGTAAAACCTATGAATTGGTGTTGAATTTTCTCTTCAAAATCGCCCCTAGGCCGAGCTCTAATGGAAGGTTCATGAAAAATGGGAGAAATCTCGTGTTTGAAACATTTAAGTCACTGGGCGTCAGGCCTTCTTCGTGTTTGCGAAGGACCTGACGTGATTGCAAAGCAGCAGCTCAATTAGCCGACATGTTAAATCCACCTGCCTACGTATTCACGAGCCTTGTTCCGCGTTAGCAAAGAGTAATGGTTAGCCCCCCTCGGTTCCAAGACTACGCATTCGCAAGAAGCTGGTCGCGTTGGCGAAGGGTAAGGCCCCTATTGCTCTGCGTTTGCAACCCAGCTATCGCGTTTGCGATGAATGAATTACTACCCCAGCCTAGTTCACTCTCCGCGATTGCGAGAGTACCGTCGCGATCGCGAAGAAGGAAATAACAGATCACAACAAAAGTTTAAAAAACTAGATTTTTCTAAGTTACAACTATCCCTAGCCTATCCGAAACTCACCTGAGCCCTCGGGGCTCCAATTCAACTATGCACATAAGTCCAAAAACATGATACAAATTGCTCGTGCGATCAAAACACCAAAATAACACCTAGAACTATGAATGAAATACCAAATCAAATGGAATTTTCAATGAAACTTAAGAATTTCTATTTTAACTACCGTACGTCCGAATCACGTCAAACTAACTCTGCTTCTTACTAAATTTAGCAGTCAAGTCATAAATATCGTAATGGACCTATACCAATTTCCGGAACCAAAATTCGGACCCTATAGCAATAAAGTCAACCATTGTTCAAATTTATAAAGTCTTTAAAGCTTTAAACTTCAGATTTTTGACAAAATGCGATAACTCGAGCTAGGGACCTCTAAATTTGATTCCGGGCATATGTCCAGGTCCCAAATTACAATACAGACCCATCGAGACTGCAAAAATATGAATTCGGGTTCATTTGCTCAAAACAATGATCAAAGCCAACTCGAATGTATTTTTAAGGTAAAATTCCACATTTTATCAAATTTTTTTTACATAAAAGCCTTCCAGAAAATGACACGGGCTATGAACGCAAAATGAGAATGGCTAAAATGAGATATTTGAGGTTTCAAAATACAAAATTAAGGTTCAAAACTCTAGATGACCTATTGGGTCATCACATTCTCCGCCTTTTAAATAACCATTCGTCCTCGAACGGGCATAGAAAAGTACCTGGATTGGTGAAAGGGTGTGGATATCTACTCCGCATGTCTAAATTAGACTACCAAGTAGCTTCCTCGACCGGTTGACCTCTCCACTGCACTCGAACTAAAGAATAACTCTTTGACCTCAACTGTCGAACTGTTAGGCTAGAATAGCCACCAGCTCATCCTCATAAGTGAAATCCCTATCTAACTGGACTGAGCTGAAATCTTACACATGGGACGGATCACCGTGATACTTCCAAAGCATAAACATATGGAACACCGGATAGAGTGCTGATAAACTAGGTGGTAATGCGAACCTGTAAGCCACCTCACCCACTCTCTCAAGAATCTCAAAAGGTCCGATATACCTAGGGTTCAACTTACCCTTCTTCCCGAACCTCATCACACCCTTCATGGGTGAAACCCAAAGTAGTACCCTCTCTCCGACCATGAATGCTTTATCACGAACCCTATGATCGGCATAACTCTTCTGTCTAGATTGAGCTATGCGAAGTGTTAATCCTGAATAATCTTGACCTTATCTAAGGCATCCTGTACCAGATCTGTACCAATCAACCAAGCCTCCCCCGACTCGAACCATCCAATTGGTGATCAGCACCGCCTCTCATATAATGTCTCATAGGGAGCCATATGAATGCTCTACTGGTAGTTGTAGTTGTAGGCAAATGTTGCAAGTGGTAAGAACTAATCCCAAGAACCCCCGAAATCTATAACACAAGCACAAAGTATATACTTCGATATCTGAATAGTGCACTCGGTCTGTCCGTATGTCTGAGGATGTGATATCGTCCAAGTCACACCTCAAATCAAGGTTATGAAATGGTCAATTGCAATAGTAATACCCAACAAGGAGTCGGGGTCGAATTCGACAGGGAGCTATGTGTGAGAGTTAGGAGTATATATTATAGGGTATGAGTTTGAAGTATCTCAATTTACACTTCCAAAAAGTGGTGTTTGTTCTATGTCTAATTTAAACTAAGATTGCAAAGTTAAGAAATGAAACTAGGAATTGTTTTTGTTGTTTTTCAAGTTTTGTAAAAAGCCTAGAGATATGACCATCACCTAGGTGTTTGCCTAATGTGATATAAATCTTAATGCTTGTTATGTTGGTCGGGGTGTATTATAACTATCAACACTCAATTACCCACTCAATACCTCTTGGTCAGAGAGTGATTTTGCCCAATTTGGCTTTCTCAAGTCCAAATGGGTATTGCACAAAATGGTTGATAAAAGCTCAAGTCGGATTTATTTCAAGTTTGAACCCTTTAATTGGTATTACCAATTTCTTGATTGACCCATTTTCTTGTTAGCCAAGTATCTTAGATTTAGTCTCTCTTTCTTAAGTAGAGACTAAGTCAAATAGGCATGAAATAATGTTTGTAACCATTACTTCCACAAATTAAAGCATGAATAAGGCTAAATAATAAATACCCAATCACAAAACAAGCACTAAATCAAACACCTATAAGGTTTATACACTAGGGTTGGGTTACAACCCTAGTTAAAATCTAGATACTCATGCTTGAAATTGAAGAAATAGAAGAAGAGATGCTAATTAAACTCATATTGCAAAATCAAAATGACAAACTCTATATTAAAATAACCCAAAAGATGAAAAACTACTAAAAAGAAGTAAAGAGAAACGACTACTGTAGTTGTTGATGTCAAAAGTTAACCTAAAAATGTAAAACTCGTCTATTTATACAGGGCTGAAAATTTCAAACAAAAATACCCTTCGGGAGGTTCTGCGACCACACAATTCCATGTGCGGTTCACAAAATTCTTCAACTTTATCGGGAGTGGAAGTCTGCGGCCGCATAATTCTGATTTTCGATCGCATGGCATATTTTCTGCGTTCTGCAGATTTGTACTATGGCCGCATCTTGCTCTTCTGCCATCCGCACTTTTACATCTGCGTCCGCATAACACTTCTTCTGCGGCCGCACAATTCTTGTGCGGTCCGCACTCTTGATGTTCTGGGAATGCACATTCTCTGAACTTTGCTCCTGGTCTAGATTTTACGGCTGCACAATTCATGTGCGGACAACACTGTCACAACCCAAAATTCACTAAGGGTCGTGATGGCGCCGGACACCGCTATCAGGCAAGCCAACCAAAATACTTAATTAAATTCTTGTTTTAAAATATTTCCGAAATCACTTCTTTTACGTTAAACAATATACAGTAAATTCCTCTGAATAAATAATGAAATATTTACCAACTTTTAAATTTTTTGGATAAACCCATAGATATCCTAGAACCAGGTGTCACAAGTGCATGAGTAATTTTTAAGAAATAATGTAATACAACAATCGTCCGGAATAAAATATAGGACAAAAAATAAGTACAGTGATCTGAAATAGACTCTGCTAGTTGCGGGTCGTCACGAGAAGTGCAGCTCACCTAAGTCTCCGCATCAACCATGCTTCTACGCCCACTAGGCCACTAGAGATGCATACGCCTGTGCAAGAAAAATGCACAGAAGTGTAGTGTGAGTACGAAAATAATGTGTACCCAATGAGTATCCCGTATAACCTCGAAGAAGTAGAGATGAGAGGTCGACTTTGACACTTACTATTGGTCCAATAACGACAAATCAATAATATATTAAATCGTGGATTTTTATAAACATGATTTTAATTCAATAGAATGAAGCAAGTAAACAATTCTTTCTTTTATAGGAAATTTCCAAGTTCCTTGTCATCATTTACACATATATTCTAAAGTGGGGAAGAGGCATTAACAACTTCAATACGTTTCAAGGAAAGTAATACAAGCATGCGCAAATCATGCCGAGGACGTACGACCCGATCCAACAATATTTAAACTGTACACTGCCAAAGGGTCAAATAGCACGAACCATAGATGCATCTATTTAATCTACCGAGGCGTTCCGCCCGTTCCAAAATTTAAACACACACAGACAGTCAATCAAGGAGTCATCAGGGAACAATTATCCAAAGAAAACCAATTCTCTTTTAACAATTTAAGAGAATGAAGTTTAAATCTTTTTAGAAATCCATTTACTAATTCGATGTGATTTAAGCAATTCAAACTGTTAATAAGATTACAAATAATCCAAGTATAGCATGTTTTTGGGTCCTAGACTACCCGGACTTAAACATAATAGTAGCTACGCATGGACTCTCGTCACCTCGTGCATATGTAGCCCCAACAAATAGGAGCACATAACCAATTATATCACTTATGGGGACAATTCCCTCTTACAAGGTTAGAAAGGAGGCTCACCTCGTTCCGAAGCCTATATTCTGATTCAAGAACGCGCTCAAACCTCCATTTTGGAGTCGAACGATCCAAAACTATTCAAATAGGGTAAGAACTAATCAATACATGCTCAAAAGTTCATATTCTAATTATTAAACCAATTTCCCAACCCTAAATGCAAGGTTCCTAATATTCATCCGCGGGCCCACGAGCCTGGATTCCGAAATTTTCCGAAGGAAGTTGTTCTCTATAACCTAAGGATCAATAATATATGATTTCTAATCCATTCCATAACCAATTTCGTGGTCAAATCTAAGTTTTATTAAAACCCTAGGTCTAGCTCTAACCCCTTGATTTCTCCAAATCTTTAGGTGTTAATCTACCCAAAACTCGAGTGTTAAACTTAGAAATAAGAGGGATGAACTTACCTCACGATACCATGTGGAAATCCCTTCTCAAGAGCTCCAAAATCGCTCAACATCTGAGTGCCAAATGGTCAAAAATGGCTGGAACTCGACTTAAATGAAGCTGACTGCTTCAGCAGTTTCCGCATCTGTGGTTAGAGGACCGCATTTGCAAAGGGAGGTCGCATCTGCGGAATTGGCTAAAAGGTCTGGGACCGCTTCTGTGGCCTTGAAGCCGCATCTGCTAAGATATGGCCGCTTCTACGGTCTCGCACCTACAATCGACCAACCGCAGGTGCGGTTATGACAGAAGCAGATGCTTCAGCACTTCTCCAAATTCAATTTTCGTTTCGTAAACCACCCGGAATCCACCCGAGGCCCCCAGGACCCCAACCAATTATACCAACCAGTGCCAAAACACATTACATGCTTGCTCGAGGCCTCAAATCATATCAAACTACGCTAAAACCACGAATCGACCTCCAATCCAAGCTTTATGAACTTTAGAATTTCAAACTTCTACTTTCGATGTTTAAACCTATCAGATCACGTCCGATTGACTTCAAATTTTGCACACAAGTCGTATTTGTCATTACGGACCTACCCCAACTTCCGGAATCGGAATCCGACCCTGATATCAAAAAGTCCACTTCCGGTCAAACTTGTCAAAAACCTTCAAATTTCTATCTTTAGTCAAATGACTCCAAAATGACCCACAGACCTCCAAATTCATTTCCGATCGCGCTCCCAATACCAGAATCACCATACGGAGCTACTCCCAGACTCGGAATCCCAAACGGACATCGATAACACTGAAATGCACTTCAACCCAAACTTATGAAATTTCTTCCAAAATGCTAACTTCCACAATAGGCGCCAAAGCACTCCCGGGTCATCCAAAACCCGATCCGGGCATACGCCCAAGTTTGAAATCATCATACAAACCTATTGGAATCTTTAGATCCCGATTCCGAGGTCGTTTACTCTGAATCCAATCTTAGTCAATTCTTTCAACTTAAACCTTCCGAAATGAGAATTCCCTTTCCAAATCAACTTCGAATTCTCCGAAATTCAATTTCGACTATGCCTACAAGCCATAATACCTGAAGTGAAGTTGCTCATGGCCCCAAACTGCTGAACGACGTGTTAAAGCTCAAACGATCGGTCGGGTCGTTACATTCTCTCCCACTTAAACATACGTTCGTCCTCGAATGTGCTAAGAACTGTGTTGGGGTTGTTTGAAATCACTGTTTAACACCTCGAGCACCTACCCATGCTACCACAACTCAACTGGGCACCCTAGCCCGATCAATCTGAAGATATTCTTTTTCACTTAAGCAAATAAGCCTTAGAGCCCAATTCCATCATCCGAAATTCTCTGCCAGGCCTTTTCCAAAATACGCTCACTATATCACTAACTACACGCAGCACCAAAACATGACTGGATACCTTAGCTGAATTTACAACTTGCACCACTTTACTCACAGGACCACAATAACATTCTATGATCAAATTAATTGAAATTCCATGAATCTGATGCTCTCATTGCACCTCATGACCTACATAGGTCTTGCTCTAACTCTTACAATACCGCCACGACAGAAGAGATGTGTAGAAATTCATAACCGACTATCAAATAAACAAATCATTGGGTCTATACTTCTCATAAGAACCATCACCTCATTCTGAACCAAATAATGGTCTTAGCTCCTTAATATACTTCATATAATCAGATTGAACTGATCCTAAATCCAATGATCTCCTCTCACCCAGTACGAACTACTTAGGCAATAAGCCACCCCAGACATGATCAAAAGCCTCATATGATGCCGCAATGTGCCGATAGGCTACCAATTCAAACGTGATACAAAGGAAAACGAACTCTGGAAGGACTACTCAACTCACACACTAATATGGACTTTCCTTAGAAAATGGGAAACAAAGCATACAAAAATAGCATATAGAAAACTGTACTCAACATCACACTGTTGCGGCGCACAACCCGATCCAAATAACATACCCATGGCGGCGCGCCACCCGATCCACACATAACACTCACCTAAGGAGATGCACATCGAGCTAAATTGCTCATTACAATAAAATACCGAATTTCGGTCACAAGCACGCTAAGTGTATAATATCATCCCTAAGCGGACATATAGCGCTATAAGGTACAAACTCAAGCACAACTGAGATGCGATATACGATCTGAATCTCAAGAGCCATTTTGCTCATATAACATCATCTCTACACGGAACCTCAACACATGAGCAATGCACC
The DNA here is from genome assembly GCF_000715075.1 of Nicotiana tabacum. NCBI lineage: Eukaryota > Viridiplantae > Streptophyta > Magnoliopsida > Solanales > Solanaceae > Nicotiana > Nicotiana tabacum. The sequence continues at coordinate 154,787,506 of NC_134089.1, read as the reverse complement.
AAGCTGTCTCACAACTCACACGGCGCAATATATCATTACATGAAATGACTGATGACAAAATAATATCCCGACTACTCTTTCATAAGGAGCACATTGCTGAAATGAACACATATGGCCTGATATAGAGCCCATACTCACATTTAAATCCATCCACAGACCTCTAGCTGATTCCGATCGCATTGAACTAAGCTAATAACCTTTCAAAGGTCCATAATAACTCCCCTTTCCTCACCACACACAAGAACAACTATCATAATCGGAGAAATCCTCCACAGTCCACAATCCAATAAACCGAGTGCCCTCCAAGAATCAATTCTCAATTTAACGACATCACTAAAATCTTCATACTTGGTTTAACTCTTCAATCAATCAAGTGACTACATGCCACACTTATACAACCTTCCCGTGGGGCACTAATGCTAAAAAGCGATCAAGAATCTCTAACCAGGATGCAAAGCCTTTTTCACAAAACACCAATCTCAGGTGACGCTGAAGACAATACCAACTTACCTTAAACATCGAAACTCCTTTCCTGCTCATCCGAGCTCGTGACATCCTTGTCAACACCAAATTGCAACCTTGATCTTCACTTCAAATTCCATACTACTCACTGCACCCAACATGCCAATATACGATAGAACACGTTTTTCATCATAACTTTAGAACCACTATTAGATTAACACTTCATCATATAAAAACTTTTCACTTAACTCGCTTCAGGAGAGCCATAACAACACACAGGTGGATTCTCATAACCGTAGAATATGCAAATCTCTAAGTAGTGGTTTAAGCCACCATATCCCTTCCGGGATCCGCCTACACATAACAGGCCATAACAGTAGAATACTTCTGAATAACATCAATTACGGCGGCCGACCGGCCTCACACGTATCGTCACGAATCACTTGCATAACTCGGTCACGCTGAAGGAACTGATCACTACCACCAACATGCCAATTCAACTATGGCTAACCAATTTATCTTCTCCCAATTTATCCTTGATTGCCTTAGAAATGATAATAACTCCATTCAACACATAACACACTCCATCCGCACTCATCCCGAGTGACCTTGAATCACGAGACGATGCTGTCTCAAATCCCATGAACCATTTCATACCTCCCAAATGCTACACTGCAAGTCAAAACAACATAGAACATTATGGTCACCTTCTCATAAGCTGCTACAAAGCTTGATTCTTAACTGTACCTATAGGCACGAAATAATTAAGCACCATACTTTACCACTTCGAATTCACTAGGACTGTTGTTGAAAGCCACCCGCTCAGGCTGGGGCCCGAATATAATCAGCTCCACAATTCTTCTAGAACATGCATACCCCCTCGACGAAGCACCCGGCAGAATCACCTCTCTTGAACCCCGTACCTATACAAGACATAAATCCTGAATCCTTCCCCAAGTCTGAACATGAGCCGATAAGGCCAACCATAGCACACCTTTAACAATTCCTTTGCTCAAATTACCACTTATGTTCTTCTCCCATAGCTGAAATAACCCATCAATATGCTAATAACCAGAAACCTCGCAAACAGTTAACCATGCAACCCAATCATAGGCGGTGGGACTCTCCCACTTAGCTTGAAGCCATTATTACACAACTCTAGAATTCACCCGGATTCTTTATCTCTTCTTTACATAACCTTGCACAATCAACCTCCAAAATTCTCTAAATCTTTCTGTAAAACCCCTTCTTATACTCTGAATCATCAAGCACATTTGCACGACCGATCTTTTTGCTGTATAACCAATAGAATTCTTCGTAGAAGCCTCGCCAACCATGCGACCGCTAACCTGTTCACAGGGAATAACCCACCTGTAGGAATCACCTCCCTATATCTTCCAATGTTGCTGCACGGGTACAATCACTACGACATCAATAACCCATCCCGAGTCCGAGCTCACTCTCTAACTGCACAAGTCCATTCACCCCTCGTGGACATCAATTAAATGTGCGGTAACATCCTTCCAATTCAATATTATGTTGTATCCTTCTTTATTTCAAGTATCTCCTTTCCGTTATATCAAATCTCCTACCGCATAATAGCCCATACTTCAGATTAAATCCGTAGACCCCAATCACCAATCACTAAAATCCCCAAATCATTCCAAACTCTCCTTAAGGTGCGTAGTCGTCCTACCACAAAGCCCATATGCAACTCCGCTACTCTCCTACTTTGGCGGAACTTACCCCCTGTAATCGACTACTCGACCTTTGCCTCTTATACCTGGCCTTCTAGAAATTTTGACCACCGCCTGACACTCCCCACATGTCCTTCCTCATTCTTTGCTGCTCAGTTGTTTCCTTAAATAAAATCTATCTTCGTAGCGCTTGAACCCACGAACCCCTACTAACTTTAAATCTCCCCAAGGTCATCTTTCTCGGGCCATCAACACTAGATATACCGATTCAATCCTGAACCATCGCACATCGCGATCTCTGACAGTCGCCTCTCCATTATTATTTCACAATATCCCGCCCCAAAGGTGAATCGAAGAAAACCATAACACCGGCAATCTCAACATATTCAATCAAGGAAGACAATACCATGTGACAGATGAAAATTCCACCACACTCGAAAATACTAAGTCTCGTTACTCCGTCAAACCAAACTTGAACGTCTATAGGCTAATTGCTTCTCCTCCGCTGGAAATGAAATATCAGATCTCAGAATCGTGCACTGAGTAGACTTCCTTTCAATTCATTCTCCACCCTAACACATAGGCAAGTATCCTACCATTAAGTCAATACTATGCGATAACAAATCATGAGCATCATAGTAACCTGTGCATAGCCTCCAAGCTCTTAGAAGCACAACTACCAAACCGAAACGATAGAAAAATCCTTCCGCAAGGCGACAACAATAGCCCAACCAACTATACCGGGAGAAATATCCCGCACCACATCTGTAGTATCATTAAAATTCTTCAATTCTCGATTTATAACAAACGATTCACGTCGCGTAAGATTGAGTAGGAAGGAAACAAGGGCATAAGCCTCAAGGGATCAAATCACATGATAAGGAATCAAGAAGGGAAGTGCTCTTAACAGCCCTATAGCCTCTCGAAGATAAGTACAGACGTCTCCGTACCGATCCGCAAGACTCTACTAGACTCGCTCATGACTCGTGAGACCTAAGGGAACCTAGTGCTCTGATACCATGTTGTCACGACCCAAAATACACTAGGGGTCGTGATGGCGTTGGACACCACTGTCAGGCAAGCCAACCAAAATACTTAATTAAATTCTCATTTTAAAATATTTCCGAAATCACTTCTTTTACGTTAAACAATACGCAGTAAATTCCTCTGAATAAATAATGAAACATTTAACAACTTTTAAAATTTCTAGATAAACCCATAGACATCCCAGAACCCGATGCCACAAGTGCATGAGAAATTTCTAAGAAATAATGGAATACAACAATCGTCCGAAATACAATATTGGACAAAAAATAAATACAGTGATCTGAAAGAGACTCTGCTGGCTGCGGGTCATCTCGAGAAGTGCAGCTCACCTAAGTCTCCGCATCAACCATGTTGCTACGCCCACTAGGCCACTAGAGATGCATACGCCTGTGCAACAAAAATGCACAGAAGTGTAGTATGAGTATGAAAACAACGTGTACCCAATGAGTATCCCATTTAATGTCAAAGAAGTAGAGACGAGAGGTCGACTTCGACACTTACTAGTGGTCTAATAATGACATATCAATAATATATTAAATCGTGAATTTTTTATAAACATGATTTTAATTCAATAGAATGAAGCAAGTAAACAATTCTTTCTTTTATAGGAAATTTCCAAGTTCCTTGTCATCATTTACACATATATTCTCAAGCCGGGAAGAGGCATTAACAACTTCAGTACGTTTCAAGGCAAGCAATACAAGCATACGCAAATCATGCTGAGAACGTACGGCCCGATCCAACAATATTTAAAATATGCACTGCCAATAGGTCGAATGGCACGAACCATAGATGCATCTATTTAATCTACTGATGCGTTCGACCCGTTCCAGAATTTAAACACACACAAACAGTCAATCAAGGAGCCATCAGGGAATAATTATCCAAAGAAAACCAATTCTCTTTTAATAATTTAAGAGAATGAAGTTTAAATCTTTTTAGAAATCCATTTACTAATTCGATGTGATTTAAGCAATTCAAATTGTCAATAAGATTACAAATAATCCAAGTATAGCATGTTTTTGGGTCCTAGACTACCCAGACTTAAACATAATAGTAGCTACGCATGGACCCTCGTCACCTCGTGCATATGTATCCCCCACAAATAGGAGCACATAACCAATTATATCACTTACGGGGAAAATTACCTTTTATAAGGTTAGAAAGGAGACTCACCTCGCTCCGAAACCTATATTTCGATTCAAGAATGCACTCAAACCTCCAATTTAGAGCCGAACGATCCAAAACTATTCAAATAGAGTAAGAACTAATCAATACATGCTCAAAAGTTCATATTCTAATTATTAAACCAATCTCCCAACCCTAAATGCAAGGTTCCTAATATTCATCCACGGGCCCACGTGCCCGGATTCCGAAATTTTTCGAAGGAAGTTGTTCTCTATAACCTAAGGATCAATAATATATGATTTCTAATCCATTCCATAACCAATTTCGTGGTCAAATCTAAGTTTTATTAAAACCCTAGGTCTAGCTCTAACCCCTTGATTTCTCCAAATCTTTAGGTGTTAATCTACCCAAAACTCGAGTGTTAAACTTAGAAATAAGGGGGATGAACTTACCTTACAATACCATGTGGAAATACCTTCTCAAGAGCTCCAAAATTGCTTAACACCCGAGTGCCAAATGGTTAAAAATGGTTGGAGCTCGACTTAAATGAAGCTGATTGCTTCAGCAGTTTCCGCATCTGCAGTCAGAGGACCGTATATACGAAGGGAGGCTGCATCTGTGGAATTGGCTAAAAGGGTTGGGACCACTTCTGCAGTCTTGAAGCTGCATCTGCGAAGATATGGCCGCTTCTACGGTCTCGCACCTGCGATCGACCAACCGCAGGTGCGGTTATGATAGAAGCAGATGCTTCAGCACTTCTCTAAATTCAATTTTCGTTTCGTAAACCACCCGGAATCCACCCGAGGCCCCCGGGACCCCAACTAATCATACCAACCAGTGCCAAAACACATTACAGGCTTGCTCGAGGCCTCAAATCATATCAAACCACGCTAAAACCACGAATCGACCCCCAATCCAAACTTTATGAACTTTAGAATTTCAAACTTCTACTTTCGATGTTTAAACCTATCAGATCACGTCCGATTGACTTCAAATTTTGCACACAAGTCGTATTTGCCATTACGGACCTACCCCAAGTTTCAGAATCGGAATCCGACCCCGATATCAAAAAGTCCACTTCCGGTCAAACTTGTCAAAAACCTTCAAATTTCTATCTTTAGTCAAATGACTCCAAATGACCCACAGACCTCCAAATTCACTTTCGATCGCGCTCCCAATACCAGAATCACCATACGGAGCTACTCCTAGACTCAGAATCCCAAACGGACATCGATAACATTGAAATGCACTTCAACCCAAACTTATGAAATTTCTTCCAAAATGCTAACTTCCACAATAGGCGCCAAAACACTCCCGGGTCATCCAAAACCCTATCCGGGCATACGCCCAAGTTTGAAATCATCGTACAAACCTACTGGAACCCTTAGATCCTGATTCCGAGGTTGTTTACTCTGAAATCCAATCTTAGTCAATTCTTTCAACTTAAACCTTCCGAAATGAGAATTCCCTTTCCAAATCAACTCCGATTTCCTCGGAATTCAATTCCAACCATGCCTACAAGCCATAATACTTGAAGTGAAGCTGCTCATGGCCCCCAAACTATTAAACGACGCGCTAGAGCTAAAAACGAGCGGTCGGGTCGTTACACGCACTTTGCATCTTTCTCTGCTGAACTTTCCCTCATACTTTGTGGCCATAGATGATATCCTACGGTCCACATTTCTGATCTTTTATGCCTTTTATGTCCTTGAGTTCAGATTACTCCTTCTTGAGTTGGATTTTATCTCGAGAGTTCATCTTCTAATATTCCTGCAATTAAGCACATTTTATCAGTTTTCAGGAACACAATTAAATATTTTTAGACTAAAAAAAGAGTAAAAGGTGCTAATAAGTAGTCAAAATCCTCACTTATCAACTCCCCAAACTTAAGTCTTTACTTGTCCTCAAGCAAATAAAATAGTTCCCACCTCCAAAAGTTAAAGGACATTATAGCCAACCACGGGTGAATCATTCACACCTCAGTTGGGACCAACAATTACCCACACCACCCATGCATTATTGAAAAGGCAACAAGTTAAACATTATGCACATATATAGTTCTAATGTGACATTCGAGCATCAAAGGTTGACTTAGCTCATCAAGAACTTTCGCTCTATCTTGTAGGTAATGGTGGATCCCAAATTCCTTTTCCTCTACTCTCAATTTTCTAAGCTCACTTAAGGATTTAGCACTCAATTCAAACATTTACGAAAGGTTCACTCATCTCTCTCAAGAGAATGTCACAAATACGACTTCCGGTACCATAAGCTTGCCCCTCATATAAATCACTATTAATGTAGCTCGCTCGGCTGGAAATCAAGTAGGAATTCTTTCGGGATGTAATGAAGGCTTTTGGATTAGGGATTGATACAATATGGGTAAGTGGTTACACCTTCCTTAATCACCCTGGTTACACCTTCCTTAAGCACTCCATCTTTCAATTCTCGGCTCACACTTTACCGATTCCTTGAGGCATTTTCTTTTCTTCGGGGACCAGAGAGACTTAACATCACTCTTTATTGATCATTTCATTCATATTTATCCATGTTTGGGATCATTGCCTTATTTGAATCCCTTCAACTCTTACATTTATTCACTTTTTGCATTCTTCTTTTTGTTCTTTTCTTTTCTTTGCCTTTCCTTCTCGTTATTTCTTTTTCTCTTTTTTGTGCCTTAATACCTTCTTTCAATTTCCTCGTATCTCCCCCAAACTTGTGTTTTTAGCCAATTGTTTCACTTGAGTGTTAAGGAGAGCTCGGGTTCCAAGAGAGGGTCACTATAGAACGGGTAAAGACTTGTAACATAGTTTTCAAATGAGAAAGGCTAAAGGCTCGACGGGGTTGACTAGGGATGAAATCGTTGGTAGACAATAGAAAACTCAAACGGTCGAGGAAATCCTACAACCACTTCTCAATCCAAGCAAAACTTATGATTTCGACTTAAAATACATTCGAAGCAAGTTCTAGACCTTCCGCACAAGTACTTGGACTAGCAACAGAGCATCTGGACCCTCATGCAAGTTGATTGTTAAAAAGGATAGAGTTGAGGGCCCACAACGACCACATTCAAAATTGAAGATCACTATGATCCAATTAGACCACTCGATGGTATCAAATTCAACACAAGAGTCGCAAAGTCACCAACTAGAGCTATTTCCTTTTAAAAATCCCTGTCTCTAACCATAAGCATATAGTTAAATGTGTTGGTGCCAACTGAAGCATGTTTGACTCTTCGAGTTTGACTCAATTAGGTCTTCTTATTCATTATTATTACTATTACTACCTAGACACCAAAGACGGACTCAATCCCTTAAGAAGGTTTTCATGCCATCCACCGTTGGGAAGAGTCACCCGGTTCACACAGAAACTACCTTTAGAAAGAACCATACATTAAGAAAATCAAAGGCTTATTCTCCACTAAAACATAAAATGAAACTACTAAATAAAAAAGAAGCTATTAAATTAAACACTAACTAATAAGAAAATAAAATAAAGAAGCTACAAAGCAAACTACTGAAAGTGTAACGAATATACATAATGAGAGAGTAAAAGAGAGAATATATACATCATGAGAGAAAGGAGAGGATATATACAGAATAAGGAGAAAGAGAAAAATATTGTCAGTTATTACATTCTCAAAATCATCATCCAAATAGATCAAATAAACTCCCCCCCTAATAAAAATAAGCAATGTCTCCAACACTTAACAAAATATGAGTAAGGAAGGGTAAGAGTGAAGAAGATTCCATATGTCACCTTGGACACCTGTGTGTCCACAGTGATGCCATCGCCCTCAGTCTTCTCTAGCTGAATCTCATCATCCTCGAATCTGGGAGTAGCTAGGTTGGTGAACATCCGGTGCACCACCTTGACAATGTTGGCAGTTAGGTCTGGCTACTTAGACTGGCTAGCTGGTGTCACTGGATTTGATGGTGCTGCTGGATCTGACTCTATCAGCATGTCAAATGGAAGATCTTCATATGTTGCGATCTTAGTCACCTCTCTCCTTAGCATGTCAACTGAACGCCTGTGATTTCCTCATTTTCCTAACTTGCTTTCCCAGCTCCTCAGTCACCGATCCATGCTTTTCCAAGGTGATCATCATGGTGGTGTGGTTCTCCAAGAGCTTCTTCAATGTCTCCTCCACTATCCGAGGAATCTGGGGTGCCAGAATGGATGAATGCAATGCAACAATACTGGACAACTTTGTAGTGGATGTCTACATCTTGTTGTTGAGGCTCGCCAGTATCTGGGAGGCTCACAGCACAGATAGTGGAGCAGTAGGCATAGGCACCGGCTTCAAAGCCGAGGTGGAAGGCACTTAGGCTGAAGGTAGGGGTAGGGTAGCTGCACTGGCTAAAGGCTTTACTGAAGTGGATGACATATCAGCTATCTGTGCAGGTACTACCGATGGCTCCTTATACTGGCCAATGGTGGTAGTAGGCTGACCCTTCCTTTTATGGTTGTGTGTATCCATCAAAGAATACCATGAGAAGGGCTTCTTCGCTCGCACCTTCGTATCAAAAGCTTTCAGCTCCACCCGTGCATCTATAAGGTACTTAGTAATGGTGTTGGGATACGGGTAGGAGGTGTTAACTTGCTTGGAGACCATAGACATGTTGGCCGACATCACGACACCCACATTGATCGGGTACCCGACCATAATAGAAGCGATTAGAACTGCTCGTTGAATAGGAAGGTTTGTTTCATTCTGGCACGGGTCTAGTCCAATGCATACAAAAGTCTACCATCCCCTTACCTTGAAATTTAGGGTGTTCCAGTGAATAGGAATCCCTACTATGATCCATGGTGGTGGCGGCTCTCCCATTGCCAACTTTTCCAAGTACTACACAAGCTCAACATCCTCAAACCCTAAGTATATGTTCAGTGTGTTTTGGTCAAATCTCACCTTCAAATTCCTTACTTTGGTCACTTTTTCCCCTTCCTTTATGTGCGCCACATTAGCGTAGAATTCACGGACCAGATACTCCTTTGTATCCACTACACTCTAGGTGGACCAGATCCACTCCTTTTGCTCTCGGAGCTGTCTCACGATTGCTGGATTGTACTTGTCAAGGTCCTTCAGTTAGAACTATTGCTCAAGCGTGAGCGATATTACTGACCACCACTCACGGAAGCTAGTGAAGGCAGCTAGACTGACGTACCGATCCACCAGACCTCGTTCTTCTTCAACCTCTAAAGGACAACAACTATAGTATCTCCCCCTCGGCCATCATCCAAAATATCATCAACTACTGATGCCTCAGGGTCAGGTGTAGAGGAAGGCTTCGAAGCCTGACTGACACTCTCTGAACCCTCGGAGGTGCTCTGAGATATGGAAGGCTCGTCCCTAAGTAGATACCTTCCTGAGGGCTTTAATTGGATAGATGGCTGCTCTTCAACCGAGTTACCCTCCGATGCTTCCCTATATGTGACATAAGAACTGGATTCAGCGGGCTCTACATTCCTTCCTCAGCCGGCTGTTGCATTTTTTGATATAATATTTTGTAGGGCGAGGGGTAATGCACTTTTTGCCTCGGCCTTTGGAAGGTTCACCCCTCCCCTTTGAAGTATCTTCGCAGCCTCGAGATCTAACCATGTTCTGCAACAAGCAGCAGAAAGAGTTAGTTGTAATTCAAATTCAAACAGACATGGCCTCGAGTTCTAACCATGCTTGTAGGGTGAGGAAGTGTGGTCCGCACAATTATATGTATGGCCTGATCTTGCCCAAACTCACACCATAATTATAGGTAGTGAGGCAGTCGAAGCAATAATAAAACCCAACGTAAGTCGGGGTCGATTCCTTAGAGAGTTAGTACTAGGATTAGGTATACACCTAGTGTAATTGTATAAAGTGCCTCAATTTGCACTTCCACATTCTCGTTGGTTGTTTCTATTTCTACTTTAATCTATTGATTGCAACTAATAAAGTAGAAGATAATGTTTTTGGTTTTGATTGTTTTTCAAATAATAAAGGATCTATGGTCATGACTTCCACCTATGTGGTTACCTAATGGGTTATAAACTCTAGGGCAAGTTTGATTAATCGGGATCGTAATATAGCAATCACACGCAATTGCTCATTCTATACCTCTCGGTAGTTTGAGTGCTTTTGCTCAATTTGGCTTTCTAAAGGCCAAATGGGTATTCCTCAAATCAAGTGATATATGCTCAAGTCGGGTCATACTATCTCTAGATTTGACCCTTTAATTGGGGCTATCAATTTCTTGAGTTTACCCCAATTCCTTCTTAGCCAAATTTTCCTAGACTTAATCTCTCTTTCTCAAGTAGAGACTAAGTCAAATATGCATGAATCAATGTTTGCAACTATTAATTCTAGAATTCAAGCATAAACAAGGCTAAATATCCCTAACCCAATCACAAACAAGCCCTAAAATTAAATAACCATTAAGTACTCATACTAGGATTGAGCCACAACCCTAGCTAAAGATTTAGCTACTCATGAAAAATAAAGAAATACAAGATAAAATTAAGATAGAATGCATAATAATTGATTAATAAAGAAAATCTAATGCTTAGAAGTTAGTCTAGTACAAAATTACTCAAAGAAGTAAAGAAAACAGCTCAGGTGCACCTCTACAAACTAAACTTAATCTAAAAATGACAAAAAGTTTTACTTATACTGAGCTAAAAATATCTGACAAAAATGCCCTTAAGAAGGTTGTGCGGCCGCATAATTCTAGTGCGGCGCGCATAATGGGCTTCTGCAGCCGCACAATTATTGCGCAGTCCGCATGAAAATGAGTGCAACCACACTTCTGATTATGTGGCCGCACAAAAGTGATGTGGTCCGCACTCTCTGCTTTTGGACTTGAAATAGCTATTTGATTCTTTAAACCTGCGGACCTCATTACAATGATTGCGGCTGCACTTGACCTCCTGCGGCCGCACAATTTCGATGTGGTCCGTATTCCATTAGTTGGCCCAAACATTACTCTTTAAATATCCCCTTTGCGGCCGCACCAGAATTGTGCGGTCTGCACTGCTGGCCTTTTTGCATTGTTTTGGTTTATGAGTTGATTTTGACTTCTTTGGCTCATTTCTCAATATTCCTACATACAAGCACATTTCATTAGTTTTCGAAAATACCTTTAAGTATTTTTGAGCTAAAGTGCAAGTAAAAGAGAGCAAATAAACGGTCAAAGTCCCTATCTATCATGGCTGCAGGTTGGGATGTGCGGGCCGCACAATTTGATCTTGCATCCGTAGAACTGGAATAGCGGTCTGCACAATTTCAAGTGCAATCGCAGAACTGGAGTGTGGTCTGCACATTTTCTATCGCGGCCGCAAATCAGAGTCCCAAAAGTTCCAACTCTCTAAAGACAGAGATTGGGCTGGTTTGCGGTCGCACTCACTTTTTTGCGGTCACGATGGGGTTTCTGCAGCGTGCATAATTTTAAGTGCGGTCCGCAGATTTATGTTTGACCAATTCCTCTCATCTTAACTTCTGTGGACCGCTCAATTTTTTGTGCGGCCGCAAAATACAAAACATTTATGCACAAATGTCTAGGGTTTTCAATTTTTGCATAAAATTTGACATGGTTTTAATGATTAAGCATGAAAATCAAGTTACCCATTCCCTATAATGCAATTAACAGTCTACCCAGAACATATTCATCCCACAACATTGTTCAATTAGATTCATAGACAAATGGTCCAAATTTTACTAAAAATCTAAATTTTAAAGAAGTTAATCAAGATGATGATGCATACCGAAGATGAATGAATTCAAGAGATGAGTGATCAATAGATGGTAGGCTTGTGAGCAACTACTTTAACAAGAAATTTCAATTTTTAGAACTTTCTGAGCTTAGAGAGGGAAAAAGGAGAACAATAGCCTAAGTCTACTATTTATACTTGACGGTCTGACTTGAGGGACAAGAAGACGAGCGCGGCCGCAAAATTCCTCATGCGGTTCACACTCTGTTACCTGGGGCTCAAAAGCCCTTGCCAATTTACGGTTCACACAATTTGTGGTGCGGCCGCTGATTTCTGATGCGGACCGCAGATTTTGATGTGCGGCCGCACTTTGGTCATTTCTCTAACAAACCAAACTTCAGAGAGTTTGCAATTTCCTTTCTCAATTTGTGTTGTCCGCACTGCAATTGTGAAGCTGCAGTTCCCTTTTGTTGTAGCAATCACAATTGTGCAGACCGCACAATATACATATGGTCCGCACTTCTTTCCACTTTTAGCCAATTTTCTAAGCACAATTCATGCAAAACACACTCATCCCTACAACACACTTCAAATCTAGTTAGCACAAAAATAACACCTATCTACAAAAGAAGAAAAGAAAAAGAAAAAGAAACATGAGTTGCCTCCCAAGAAGCACCTTATTTAATGTCGTGGCATGACACAGATTACCATCACTTGAAATGAATCACCTCCATAACGTCGCCATCACCAACTTTTCCCAAATAATGCTTCACCCGGTGACCATTAACTCGAAATACCTTATCATTTTTATTCTTCAAGTCCAATGTGCCAAAGAGTGTCACGCCCACAACATCAAATGGGCCACTCCATTTAAACTTTAATTTCCCGAGAAACATCCTCAACCGTGAATTGAACAACAACACATGATCACCCTCTATGAACTCTTTGTTCCAAATGTACTTGTCATGAAGATAATTTATCTTCTCTTTGATAAGGACGAACTTGTGTATGCATGGTACTGGAACTCATCCAACTCATTCAAATGTGCCACACTCAAGTTGATGGCAAATCTCACTCAAGATTTAACTTCTTTAAAGCCCACATGGTTTGTGCTCAAGTTCCACCGGAAGATGACAAGCTTTTCCGAACACTAACCGATATGGAGACATTTCGATGGGCGTTTTATAAGCCGCTCTATAAGCCCATAAAGCATCATCAAGTTTCTTGAACCAATCCGTTTGGTTAGCATTCACTGTTTTGGACAAAATACTCTTTATTTCCCGGTTGGAGACTTCCACTTGATCGCTTGCTTGTGAATGATAGGGAGTCATGACTTTATGAGTGACACCATACTTGGTGAGTAAGGTGTTGAAGGATTTCTTGCAAAAATGCGACCCACCATCACTTATGATAGCCCGCGGAGTACCAAACCTTGTGAAAATATTCTTCTTCAAGAACGTTACCACACTTCTCGCTTCATTGTTGGGTAGAGAAACGACCTCAATCCATTTGGACACATAATAAACCACAACCAAAATGTAGGTGTTTCCACAAAAACTCACAAAAGGACCCATGAAGTCAATACCCCATACATCAAAAATATCAATCTCCAAAATGGTGGTGAGGGGCATTTCATTTTTCTTTGAGATTCCACCGTCCCTTTGACATTCATCACATCGCTTCACTAGATCACTTGCATCCTTGTAAAGAGTGGGCCAATAGAAACCGTAACTTAGCACTTTGGCCACCGTTCTCGCTTCACCGTGGTGACCACCATATGGCGAAGAATGACAAGCCTCAAGAATTTTACATTGTTCCTCCTTCGATACACATATTCTAATCACTCCAGCCGTACAAATCCGGACATGTATTATTCATCCCAATAATAGTCTTGACAATCTCGTTTGAGCTTCTTCCTTTGGTTTGAAGATAACTCATCTGGGATGATACCACTCACAAGAAAATTTGCTAGATCCGCGAACCGTCGCACCTCTTTCATTGAAATAGCCAAAAGTTGCTCATTGGGGAAGGAGTCATTGATTTCAAGACCATCATGCGGCCTCCCCTCCTCCTCCAAACGAGACAAGTGGTCCGCCATATGGTTTTCACTTCCTTTTCAATCTTGGATGTCAATATCAAACTCTTAAAACAAAATCACCCATCTTATTAACTTGGATTTGGAATCTTTCTTTCTCATAATATAACAAAGTGTCGCATGATCCGTGTGGACAATCACTTTTGCACCCATCAAGTACCAGTGAAATTTCTCAATAGCAAACACAATGAAAAGGAGATTTTTCTCCGTAACAGTATAGTTGACTTAGGCATTATTCATAGTTTTACTAGCATAGTAGATCGGATAAAAAACCTTGTTGATGCATTGCCCCAAAACATCCCCAACCGCTACATCATTTGCATCGCGCATGAACTCAAACAGAACACTCCAATTTGGAGCAGTGATAATGGAAGTAGTAGTCAACTTGAACTTTAACAATTCAAAGGCTCTCATGCAATCATCATTGAAGTGGAACTTAGCATCTTTCTCCAAAATCTTGCACAACGAGTTTACCATTTTAGATAAATCCTTGATGAAACGACGGTAAAATCACGCATGTCCTAAGATACTCCGCACGCCTTTCACCGAAGTTGGAGGTGGAAGTTTAGACATTACCTCAATATTTGCCTTGTCGAGTTAAATGCCGTTCTTTGAGATCTTGTGGCCAAGGACAATATCTCCCTCGACCGTGAAATGACATTTCTCCCAATTGATCACCGAATGTTTTTCTTCACATCTTGCCAACACTTTATCCAAGTTTGCGAGACAATCATAAAAAGAATTCCCGACCACCAAGAAGTCATCCATGAAGACTTCAAGGTAATCCTCCACCATGTTCGTGAGGATAACCATCATACACCTTTAAAAAGCCATTAGTGCATTGCACAACCCAAATGGCATCCGCTTGAAAGCGAAAGTACCATAAAGATATGTAAAAGTAGTTTTCTGTTGATCCTCCGGAACAATAAGAATTTGGTTATAGCCGGAATACCCATCAAGGAAACAATAGAAAATACATCTGGCCAATCAATCAAGCATTTGATCTAGGAAGGGAAGTGGAAAATGGTCCTTCCTTGTGACTTTGTTGAGCTTAAGATAGTCCATACACACTCTCCGACTAGTCACCGTTCTTGTAGGAATCGAATCATTCTTGTCATTGGTGACCACCATCATGCCCCTTTCTTTTGTACACATTGAATCGGGGAAGTCCATGAACTAACAGAAATAGGGTAGACGAACCCGGCATTCAACCAATTGATGATCTCCTTTTTGACAACATCTCGCATGGCTTCATTGAGTCTCCTTTTGATATTCAATAGATGGTTTGGCACCTTCCTCCAAGTTAATCATGTGCATGCAAAATGCGGGGCTTATCCCCTAAATATCTGCCAATGTCTAACCAATAGCCTTTTTCCTCTTTTGTAGCACCGCCAATGTAGAGTCTACCTGCACGTTAGTCAAATAAGAAAAAAAAATAACTGGTAAAGTAAAAGAAGGGTCAAGAAATTCATACCGAAGATGTGGAGGCAATGGCTTCAACTCCAAGAAAAGAGGCTCTTCAATTGAAGGCTTTCTAGGAGGAGTTGTACTATTTTCAAGATCCAAGGACAATTTGCGAGGTTGAAAAGTGTACGACCCCATTCCTTGTAAAGAGTTCACACATTCTACGAAGCCATACATCTCGTCATCATCAAAGTTGAGCAAGATGGCCTCAAATGTATCACCAACATTCATCATAGTACTTGTTTCATCCACAATCACATCGGTCACCAGATCCACGAAAGAGAACACCTTATTGCTATTGGGTTGCCTCATGGAATTACACATGTGGAAAACCACTTTTTCATCACCAACCTGGAAGATAAGTTCTCCGGCTTCTACATCAACAAGAGCATTCCTTGTAGCAAGGAAAGGTCTACCAAGAATAATTGGCACCTCATAGCCAACCTCACAATCAAGAATGACAAAATCCGCCGGAAGAATGAATTTATCAACACGAACTAATACATCTTCAATTACTCCCAATGGTCTCTTCATGGTACGATCAGCCATTTATAATCTCATAGGTGGGTCTTGGCTGCCCAATTTTGAAAGTCTTGAAAACCGAATATGGCATCAAATTGATACTTGCCCTGAGATCACAAAAAGCTTTAGCAAACTCGGGACTTCCAATGGTTCAAGGGATTGTGAAAGCATCGAGATCTTCCAATTTAGGAGCCATTAAATGCACAATTGCAATCACTTTATAAGTGACTTTGATAGTTTCAAAACTCATCGACCTCTTCTTTGTCACCAAATCCTCCATGAACTTTGTATAACCGGGCATTTGCTCCAAAGCTTCAACCAATGGCACATTGATCGATAAACTCTTCATCATGTCAATGAACTTTTTGAATTGATTCTCGCCATTTTTCTTGGCAAGCCTTTGAGGATATAGAGAAGGAGGCTTAGGAAATGGTGTCTTAGCCTTTTTCACTACCGGTACCGGTATACCAATACGTGATCCCTAGACGGGTTCACTTCCTCTTGAGTTTCTTCCACATTGTCATCAATATCAATCCACACTTCATTATTTGCTTGCACTATATTGGTCAGGATCCACATTCTTGTACCACTTGTTCATCATCTACAAGTTTCCTTTGACTTGAGGTGGGTGCATTCCCACCTTTTCTACTCCTTGTAGTAACATCCATGACATGTCCCGTATTGTTCTCACCCATTCGGTTCACCACGACATCACTTGGTGAGTATTTAAAGCTTGAGATATTTGCCCCATTTGATCTTCCAAATTGCGAATTGATGTGGTGTGTGAGGTGAGTGGGGCATCAGAATCGGCATCCTTCTCCATTATTTGTTTGAACATATTCTCAGGTCACCCCATTTCATTGTTGAAAGAACTTGGACCTTGGTAAGGATAAAGAGGTGGGTTGCTTGGTTGTTGATACATCGGGGGCCTTTGAAAATCCGACCCCCGATTGACTTGATTATTGTTCCATCCCTCTTGATTATTGCGTCCCCAATATCCTTGATTGTAGCCACTCCAATTACCTTAGTTGTTTTCACTACTCCAATTTCCTTGATTGTTGTTATTATGCCAATTCCCTTGATTGTTGCCACCACTCCAATTACCTTGGTTGCTATAATTCCAATTACCTTGGTTGCTAGAATTCCAATTACCTTGATTACCTTGAGGTCGCCATTGTTGTTGATTCGGGCCTTGAGAGTTGTTTCTTTTCCCTTGAAAGTTGTTCACATATTGTATTTCCTCCTCTTATTCATTGTAAGATTTATCTTGATCAAACCTACTATCTTCTTGTCCATAGTATTCCACATGGTTTTGCACTTGTAGACCCTTTGTCCTTCTTTGGTTCACCATCATGCTTACTCCCTCGATGGCATTGACTTGCTTAAGACCTTGCACTTGTTAAAGTTGAGCGTTTGCTAATTATTTCATTGTGGTGGTCAATTCGGCAATGGCTTGCCCATGATCAGGCAACTCTTTATGGAGGTAAATCACATTCGGATCACCTTGAGGAACATTAGCCCGACTTTGTCACATCGATAATGTGTCTGCCATTTTATTTAAAATCTCACAAGCTTCCACATACTGCGTTATCATAAAATTTTCACCGGAAAGTTGATTTACCACACACTAATTGGTCTTATTGATCCCTCGATAGAAAGTTTGTTGAATTATAGCTTCCATCATGTCGTTATTGGGGTACCCTTTGGCCATTGTTATGTACTGCTCCCATATCTCATGTAACGGCTCATTGAGATCTTGTTTGAATGCTAGAATCTTGTCTCTAAGAGTATCCATATGCCTGGGAGAAAAGAACTTGACAATAAATTTCTCTGCCAACACATCCTATGTATAGATGGTATGGTTTTGCAATCTCTCCAACCAATCTAAGGCTTTTCCCCATAGAGAGAAAGGAAATAGCCTCAACCTTAAAGCATCCTCGGAGACAATTGTCTGTTTACTTCCCCAAAAAATGTCCACGAACCCCTTCAAGTGTTTTTATGCATTTTGACTCGGAGCCCCAATGAAGAATCCTCGTTTCTCTAGTAGTGTAAGCATTACATTTGTAATTTGAAAGTTGCTCGCCCTAATACGAGGCAGGACTATGGCACTTGCATACCCTTTATTCAGCAACACCTGGTGTGGAGTCGCTCTTGGTGGAGGTGGAGTGGTGGTGGAATAGGGACGTTGTCTTGAGGCGCCCGACCTCATCTATTTGCTTAAGGTTCAAGAGGAACCTCATTAACTTGATCATCATCAACGTCCATATCCCCCAAAGGCATGTTTCTGAGTTCGTTAGATGCCATAATTGTACCTACAATTGATTCACAAGGAAAAGAAGACAATCCACACACAAAATCAAATATATAGCTAAATTCGTTTTTATCTCCCCGACAACGACGTCAAAAACTGATCTCGTCCAAGTCACACCTCAAATTAAGGTTATGAAATGGTTGATTGCAATAGCAATACTCAACAAGGAGTCGAGGTCGAATTCCACAGGGAGCTATGTGTGAGAGTTAGTAGTATATATTGTAGTGTATGAGTTTGAACAATCTCAATTTACACTTTTACAAAATGGTGTTTGTTCTATGTCTAATTTAAACTAAGATTTCAAAGTTAAGAAATGAAACTAAAAACTTTTTTTGTTGTTTTTCAAGTTTTGTAAAAAGCCTAGGGCTATGACCATCACCTAGGTGTTTGCCTAATGGGATATAAACCTTAATGCTTGTTCTGTTGGTCGGGGTGTATTATAGATATCAACACTCAATTACCCACTCAATACCTCTCGGTCAGAGAGTGATTTTGCCCAATTTGGCTTTCTTAAGTCCAAATGGGTATTGCACAAGACGGTTGATAAAAGCTCAAGTCGTGTTATTATTATCTCTAGGTTGAACCCTTTAATTGGGATTATTAATCTCTCGATTGACTCAATGTCTTGTTAGCCAAATTTTTCTAGACTGAGTCTCTCTTTCTCAAGTAGAGACTAAGTCAAATAGGCATAAACTAATATTTGTAACTATTAATTCCATAAATTAAAGCATAAACAAGGCTAAATAATAAACGCCCAATCATAAACAAGCACTAAATCCAATACCCATAAGGTTTACACACTGGGTTGGGTCACAACTCTAGTAAAATCTAGCTACTCATGCTTGAAATTGAAGAAATAGAAGAACATATGCTAATTAAACTCATATTGCAAAATCAAAATGACAAAATCTATGTTAAAATAACCCAAAAGATAAAAAACTACTAAAAGAAGTAAAGAGAAATGACTACTGTAGTTGTTGATGTCAAAAGTTAACCTAAAAATATGAAACTCGTCTATTTATACATGGCTGGAAATTTCGGACAAAAATGACCTTCGGGAGGTTCTTCGGCCGCACAATTTCATGTGCGGTCCACATAATTCTTCAACTTTGTCAGGACTAGAAGTTTGCAGCCGCATAATTCTGATCTGCGGCCGCATGGCACTCTTTTTGCGGTCCGCAAATTTGTAGTTGCGGCCGCATCTTGCTCTTATGTGGTCTGCACTTTTACATATGCGGCCGCATAGCACTTCTTCTACGGCCGCACAATTATTGTGTGGTCAGCACTCTTGGTTGTTTGGGAATGCATATTCTCTGAACTTTGCTCCTAGCCTAACTTTTGCAGACACACAATTCATATGCAGACTGCACTTTGCACCTTTTTCTATTGACCTTTCCTTCATATTTTGCGGCCGCAGATGATATTTGACCGCACTACTGAACTTCTGTGCCTTTCGTATCCTTGAGTTTAGATAACTCCTTCTTGAGTTGGATTTCATCTTGGGAGTTCATCTTTCAATATTCTTGCAATTAAGCACATTTTATCAGTTTTCGGGAAAACAATTAAATGTTTTTAGACTAAAACAAACGCTAAAAGGCGCTAATAAGTAGTCAAAATCTCCACTTATCAGGATGAAATGTTGTGCTCAACTCAACCTGCATGCCCAACTCACGATGTACTGCCCTTCAGAAGTGCAAGGTGAACTGCGTACCTCGATCAGAAATGGTACACGAGCTCATCGTGAAGACGGACTATCTCACGACTGTAGATCTAAGCCAACCGCTCTGAAGAATAGGTAACTGCCACATGAATGAAATGCACTGACTTGGTCAGCCTGTCTATAATAACCCATACCGCGTCGAACTTCCTTTGAGTCAGTGGGAGTCCAACAACAAAATCTGTAATGATACGCTCCCACTTCCACTCAGGAATCTCTAACTTCTGAAACAAACCACCAGGTCTCTGATGTTCGTACTTTACTTGCTGACAATTTAGACACTGAGCTACATATGCAAATATATCCTTCTTCGTTCCTCTCTACCAATAATGCTGCTAAAAATCCTGCTACATCTTAGTGGCACCCGAATGAATAGAATACCGGGAACTGTAGGCTTTCTCAAAACCAACTCACGAAGCCCATCTACACTGGTAACATAAATATGACCCTGCATCCTCAAAACTCCATTGTCTCCAACAGTAACTTGCTTGGCACCACCATTCCACATTGTGTCCCTAATGACAAGCAAATGAGGGTCATCATACTGTCACTCTCTGATGTGCTCATACAAGGAAGACCGAGCGACTGCACAATCCAGAACACGACTGGGATATGAAAAATCCAACCTCACGAACTGATTGGCCAAAGCCTGAACATCTGGTACAAACGGTTTCTCACCGACTGGAATGTACGTAAGGTTGCCATACTTGCTGCCTTTCTACTCGAGGCATCGGCCACCACATTGGCCTTCCCGGGGTGATACAAGATAGTGATATCATAGTCTTTCAATAGCTCCAACCACCTCATCTACCTCAAATTGATATCCTTTCGTTTGAACAAATACTGTAAGTTCCAATGATTCGTGAATATCTCGCACGACACGCCATTAAGATAGTGCCTCCAAATCTTCAGCGCATGAACAATGGTAGCCAACTCTAAGTCATGAACATGGTAATTCTTCTTATGCATCTTCAACTTTCGTGACGCATATGCAATCACCCTGCCATCCTGCATCAATATTGCACCAAGCCTAATACGAGATGCATCACAATACACCATGTAAGATCCTAAACCTATGGGAAACACCACTATTGGCGCCGTAGTCAAAGCAGTCTTGAGCTTCTGAAAGCTCACCTCATACTTGTCTGACCATCTGAACGGGGCACCCTTCTGGGTCAACCTGGTCAATGGGGCTTCTATAGATGAAAACCCCTCCACGAACCAACGGTAATAACCTGCCAAACCCAAGAAACTCCAAATCTCCGTAGCTAAAGTGGGTCTAGGCCAGTTCTAAATTGCCTCAATCTTCTTAGGATCCACATGTATGCCCTCTACCGATACGACGTGCCCCAAAAAGGCGGCTGAGTCCAACCAAAACTCGCACTTTGAAAACTTGGCATATAATTGGTTGTCTCTCAGAGTCTGAAGTATGATCCGAAGATGCTGCTAGTGCTCCTCCCGACTGCAGGAGTAAATCAAGATATCATCAATAAACACAATCATAAAGGAATTCAATAGGGTTTGAACACCCGACATCAAATCTATAAATGCTGCTAGGGCATTTGTCAAACCAAGTGACATTACTAGGATCTCATAATGCCCATACCGAGTTCGAAAAGCTATCTTAGGGACATCAGATGACCTATCTTCAACTGATGGTAGCCAGACCTCAAATCAATCTTCGAAAATACCTTGGTACCCTAAAGCTGATCAAATAAGTCATCAATCCTTGGCAATAGATACTTGTTCTTGATGATGACTTTGTTCAACTGCCGGTAATCTATCCACATCCTCATCGATCCATCTTTTTTCTTCACAAACAACACAGGCGCACCCCAGGGCGAGACACTAGGTCTAATGAAGCCCTTATCAAGTAAATCTTGCAACTGCTCCTTCAATTCTTTCAACTCTAGTGGGGCCATAAAAAATGGTAGAATAGAAATGGGGTGAGTGCCCCGAGCCAAATCAATACAGAAGTCAATATCTTTGTCGGGTGGCATCCCCGACAGATCTGCAGAAAACTGGAAACTCACAAACAACTGGTACTGAAACCATGAAAGGAACCTACGCACTAGAATTGCGAACATAAGCCAAATAAGCTAGACACCCCTTCTCGTCCATACACCGAGCCTTCACATAAGAGATAACCCTGCTGGTAGAATAGTTAAAAGTCCCTCTCCACTCTAATCGAGGCAACCCCGGCAAGACTAAGGTCACCGTCTTGGCGTGACAATCCAATATAGCATGATAAGGTGACAACTAGTCCATACCCAAAGATGACATACAAATCTACCATATCGAGAAGTAGGAGATCTACGCTGGTCTAGTGACTCCCAAATAGTAACCACACACGAACGATAGACATATCTACAACAATATAATCTCATACAGGTATGGACATGTGCACAACAGCACTCAAAGAATCATGAGGCATAACCAGATATGAAGAAAAATATGATAAAACATAGGAGTAAGTAGAGCCCGTATCAAATAAAATTGAAGCATATCTATGGCAAACTGGAAAAATACCTGTGATAACAGCGTTAGATGACTCAGCCTCAAGCTTGGCTGAGAAAGAATAACATCGGGGTTGGGCCCCACCACTCTGAACTACATCTTTAGGATGGGATCTAGCTGGCTGGCCTCCACCTCTAACTCCCTGACCTCTACCTCCAGCGGCCTCCTCCACCTCTTACGGTCTGACCTTCACCTATGGATGCCTGACCCCTACCTTTAGCTAGCTGAGCAGGCAGTGGTGTAACCGGTACCAGAATCATGGCACGGGAACTCTACTGTGGCATGTCGCCCAATAATCTTGGACAGGTCCTCCTGATATGCCCAAAACCACCACCCTTAAAATATCTATCCTGCTTTTGTGGCTGCTGAAACTGAGGCTGACCCGAACGGGCTAGATAACCACGGTGATAACTCTGAATCAGAGGCGCATTGATAGGATCTGATGGTGAACTGTAGGCTAGCTACCCGGGATAAGGCACATAAGGACCACGACTCCCTAAAGTACTGTGGGATACCTGAAGCACCGACTGGAATGGCCTGGGAGGGTGGCCCTTACCAAAAGTACCCCTGCCTCCAGATGAGGCACCACTAAAACCACTGGAATGATGAGGCCTCTTATCATACCCCTGCCCTCTCTCCTGTGCAAGAACCATCTCGATCTGACTAGCAACATTAGCATCCGTTTGAAAGGAAATCTCACCCCCAGTCTCCTAGGCCATTTGTAGATTGATAGGATGAATGAGTCCATTAATAAACCTCATCACTCTCTCCCTATCAGTAGGAACTAGGAAGCAAGATAAGGGCATGACGAGCTAGATCCACAAAATGAGACTCGTACTGAGTGACAGCCATACTGTCCTGCTGAAGACACTCAAACTGCCTGCGGTAATCCTCTCTCAGTATGATAGGAAGGAACTTCTCTAGAAATAGTTGAGAGAGTTGGTCCCAAGTAAGAGTAGGCAACCCGGCTAGTCTGGTAGATACATAATCCTTCCATCACCTCTTGGTGGAACCCGTCATCTAAAACACAACAAAATCAATCCTGTTGGTCTCTACTATACCCATGTTCTGCAGCACCTCATGACAACGGTCAAGATAGTCATGTGGGTCCTTAGAAGTTGCACCACTGAAGTGAACTAGAAAGAGCTTAGTAAAATTGTTCAATCTTAATAAACCCTCAGAAGACATGGCGAGCCTATCATCGGTTTATGCTGCAATAACCGGCTAAACTACCCCAGCTGGCGGGGCTGCTAGTGTCTGATACTAGGGAGCCATCTACTCCGGAGTGTTAGTAACGGGAGTCTATGCTCCTTCCTTAGTCTGAGAGATGGCTGGTTCCATGGGAAATGCACCGGCCTGGGCCGCACTCTCCATAAGGCCCACCAAACGGACTAGAGCGTCCTGAAGCACTAGGGTGTCGATGAACCCCTCCGAGACCTGAGCTGGTCCAACATGTACAGTCTGAGCTGGAACCTCCTCATCAAAATCTACCTGAGGCTCCAGTATTGCTACTGCTCGAGCTCTAGGTTGAGCTCTGCCTCTACCTCGGCCTTTGGCGTGACCTCGGCCTTGGCCTCGACCTTTGCCCCACGTAGGAGCTACCACTGGGGCCTCCGACTGCTGTCTAGTTGAGGATGCAGTATGTGTTCTCACCATCTGTGTGAGAACAAGAATAGAAGAGTTCAATTATTAATGATAGAATAAAATCACATGACAGAGAAGAATAAAAGTGAAATTGCTCCTAAACTCCATAGCCTTCGGAAGATAAGTACAGACACCTCTGTACCAATCCTCCAGACTCTACTAAGCTTGCTCGTGACTCGTGAGACCTAAGTAACATAGTGCTCTGATATCAACTTATCACGTCCCGGAATTCTCACCTTCGAGATCGTGATGACATCTAACATTTCACTTTCTAGGCAAGCCAACATTAAAATAATTTATCCATTTTCAACAGTTAAAATTAAATGATAAGAAAGAAACTGAAATAACTGTAATAATCTAAAGCAAAGTGTGAAAGCCATAACAACTAAAATATCTGATACTACCATGGACCCGGTGTCACAAGTGCACGAGCTACTAGAGTAGTACAAGTAAAGATCTGAATAAAACATAAAATTGTCTGTGGGAATATACATATGTAATAAAAAGGAAAAGGGACTCTAGGGGTTGCGAACGCCGGACAGCTATACCTCAAGTCTCCACACTGCTAGCCAACCGCAGCACGCTAATAAGCACCATTGGGACTAACTCCAAAATCTGCATAAGAAGTGCAGAGTGCAGTATGAGTACAACCGACCCCATGTACTCTGTAAGTGTCAAGCCTAACTTCGATGAAGTAGTGACGAAGCTAAGACGGGTCACTTACACTATAACCTGTACGCAATATAAAATAAAAATAGGAAAGAAAAATACGTAACAAAATAAGGTAGTTAACTGAAGATAATAGCTAAATCCTCGAAGAAAACCAGTAACAACCAGACTTACCAATGCTTAGAGTTTTGTATGAAAACATATCGAAAACCAACACAGCACAAGGAAATAAAAACACATAAATTGCGGCATGCAACCTGATCCTACCGTACAATACAGTTCTCCCTTATTCCACCATAATAATATCAACAATTATAAATAAATATATGTTGCGGCACACAACCCGATCCCACCATATAACAAAATCAGTATCATAATTCACCCTTATTCTACCATATCAATCAACTCTTATTTTACCTGTTGCGGTGTGCAACCCGATCCAACCATATCAATATCAAATATTCAATGAGTACAATCAAATCAATAACTCAAATCATAAGAACCTCTACGATTGATGAATATGAAGCTGAATCAGAAAGGAAGCCTTGTACCAACTTGAGAACTCACATATGTAATATTACACGACAAGACAAGTCCAATAAATGATAATTAAAATGTGCAAGTAAGTCAATTAAGGCAAATAACAGCGAGTCATGGAAGCATGAAAAGGTCTAACATTTTTAACACGAGAAACAATGATTAACAAGTAGCAAATAAAGCATGGGAGCATTTAAAGCACATAGCAACTAAGGCATGGAATGAGATAATTAAGGAAAAACGAAAAATCAGGGAAACAAGTAGTTCATCGGCGTAGAAGCACTCGTCACCTTGCATATACACCATAACACATAAAATTCACATAGCACATAGTCCGAGGGTTCCTAGTTTCCTCAAATCAAGGTTAAACTCAACACTTACCTCGCTCCAAAATCGACTCAAAGCTCAACCACGATTTTGCCTTTTGAACAAGCCTCCGAACCAACCAAATCTAGCAAATTAACAATCAAATAATTCAAAATAAACCTTAGGAACTACCCACGAATGAAAGAGATTCAATTTAGGTCATTATTGAAAAAATCAACAAAAGTCAACTCCCGGGTCCGCTTGATCCAAACTCGAAATTTGAACCAAAACCCGATTACCCATTCACCCCCGAGCCCCGTTATGTAATGTATTTTGAAATTCGATCTCAATTTGAGGTTTAAATTTTAATTTTACAAAAATCCCTAATTCTACCCAAATTCTCAATTTCTATCATGGAAGAACAAAAATTAGAGCTAGAAATTAATGAGTGATGTTAGAAATGGAAGAAAATAAGTTAAAGTGCACAAACCTATAAATTGGTGTTGAGTTTTCTCTTCAAAATGCCCTAGGTCGAGCTCTAATGTAAAGTTTATGAAAAATGGGAGAAATCCCGTTTTTGAAACATTTAAGTCACTGGGCGTCAGGCCTTCTTCGCATTCATGAAGGGCCTGACGCGATTGCGAAGCAGCAACTCAATTAGCCTATGCGTTCGTGAAGGCTTACACCCACCTGCCTACGCGTTCGCGGACTTGTGTCGTGTTAGCGAAGAGTAACAGTCAGTTCCCCCCAGGTCCCAAGCCTACGCATTCGTGAGTAGCTGGTCGCGTTTGCAGAGAGTAAGGCCCCATTACTCCGCTTTCGCGACCTAGCTATCGCATTCGCAGTGAAGGAATTTCCACCCCAGCCCAGTTTATTCTTCGCGATCACGAGAGTACCTTCGCGATCAAATTGTATAAAATTACAAAGATTGCCTTAGTAAAGGATTTAGATCACTAGTGAGTAATGACCCATATAAGGGAAAAAAAGTTAGCCGCTTAAAGTAACTTCTGAAAATGTATATATATAGATGGTAGTAAAAATTTGATTGGGTCTGTTACAACATAATATAATGTAAATATAAAACACCATTTGTTAGGTCGTTCTATCGCTTTTGGTTAGGTTATATAGGTATGTGACATATGGTAAAATAATGTAAGATAAGAAGTGAGGATTACATCAAATAATATTTTGATAGTCATTTTGCATGTTTCTTTGGTCTGCACCTCTCGTTCACCATGTAGTGTTTATGTAAAAAGAACATTAGTGGTTGAACCTTGACGACAGGCTTGAGCATCGATGTCTCATATTGGAGAGCTATGTCGATACAACGGTCGCTTTTTAAAAATATAGACGCTTAATTGTTGACGTACAATATTGATGTTCAAACATCAACCCTTACTTATTTACTGGCCACAAAGTTAAGGCGATGAGCTTATCTTATTCGTATAACAACTACTCTAGGAGGAATGATTTTGTCCATCTTTTTTATTTATATCAGACATTGCATTTTTTAGATAATTCAAATCTAAGCAATTGGATCAAGATTTTTGAACCGTATATTTATAGTGACGAAAGTCGATTTCTCATTTTTTTTTTGTATATATATTTAAAAAAAAAATATTTTCAATAATTTTAGCCAATCAACAATAAAAGATAATTTACAAGGGAACATCATATGTCATTACCAAAGATTTATTACTCATATTGTTATTAATTCCAATTTCAATGTTTTATGTCAAACTTACATACAATAGAGTGGAATGGAACAAAATCAATCAGCACCATTGATCAAACCATTATCTTGCGATCCTTTGAATTTGAAACAAGTTGCATAAAATCAATGGTTGATTTTATCTTATAAGATGAGATGTGGTGGGGCCAAAGCATAGGCGTGCATGCACACAACACAAACATTAGCAATCTGAACCATTTCTAAGGATTTTTCCAGCAAGTATATAAAGTATATATTTCACAAAGCAATCTCTTCCAAATTTATCAGATCAAATCACACCAAAATTTTCTTTTGTTTTCCTTTCTTCTTTACTACCACATATTCTTCTTACCAAAAAGATAAAAAAGATAAAAATTTATATATTAAAAAAAATTAAAGGCTAGAAACAATCTTTTTTCTTAGCTGAACATAATATTCAAAATTGTTACTACTACATATATTGATTGGAAAGATTGGAAAGAGAAGAGAAAAGAGTGGGGGACACAAAGTTGGAGGGGCAAAAAAAATTATAGAACAACGCCCTACTTTCCCCCTTCTCATCTCTTAGATCTTACTGTTTTCTCATCTGGGTCGTCTGATTCTTGATTTGGGTATTCATTTTTTCTCCTCAATTATATTTTTACAATTATATTGCTGTTGTTTTGATTAAATGAAACCAACCATTTTCATTGTTGGGTTGTTGTGTTTTGATTCTAAATTTTGATTGATCGTCTAAAGATCCGATTTTTATTTATTGAATCTGATAATGTCCGATTGGTTTAAGGTTCTTATAGTACTTTATTCATTGTAAAGGTGTGAGCTTTACTAGTTTTATCAATCTGCATTTCATCTAATCTAATGGGAATTGAAAAAGTGAATCTTGATGTGTGTATTAATATGAGAAAATGGAAGTTTTTTTATAGCTTTAATTGGAATATTGTAGTATGATGATTGTGCAATTTGGAGATGAGTTTTTCAGGAATTTGATTTCTGGTTTTGTTAGGACAATGCAATCTGATCTTGGCAAGTTATTCATTGGTGGAATTTCATGGGACACGAATGAAGAGCGTCTCAAGGAGTATTTTAGTACTTATGGGGAGGTTTTAGAGGCTGTAATTATGAAGGATAGGACTACTGGTCGTGCCCGTGGTTTTGGTTTTATTGTCTTTGCTGATCCTGCTGTTGCTGATCGGGTTATCAAGGAGAAACACAACATTGATGGCAGGATGGTAAATTCTTCTAGTTTGCAAATTTGGTTTTACTGTTAGTTCTTTTCCATTTATTCAACAAGGAGCGTAATGTTGTTGTTTGAACCTTCTGATAAGAATATACTTTTGTATGACACCTAAAATCAAGGGAAGCATATCATTGCAACGAGATTTAGGCATTTAGCATTGTATATCTTAGCCTTCTTGGAATCCATGTCGTTTTACGTTGCACTAAAACTGGCACATTGTACCCATTTTATGGCATATCACATCTGCAATCAACTTTGCTACCCTCTACTTTGATTTGAACTTAGACTTGAATAGCAGTTAAAGTTAACAGTCTAATTACTTTTTTCTACTCAAATTTCTCATGGTCCACTTATTTCAGGTTGAAGCGAAGAAAGCTGTTCCAAGGGATGA
The DNA here is from genome assembly GCF_000715075.1 of Nicotiana tabacum. Classification (NCBI taxonomy): domain Eukaryota; kingdom Viridiplantae; phylum Streptophyta; class Magnoliopsida; order Solanales; family Solanaceae; genus Nicotiana; species Nicotiana tabacum. The sequence goes on along the minus strand of NC_134089.1, from coordinate 154,758,371 downwards.
CCAGAGCACAATAAGTAGAAGCAGTACTAGCATTCAGGGTTCTCCTGGTCCAGGACGTACAAGAAAAATCTTTGTCGGAGGTTTAGCATCCACTGTAACTGAGAGTGACTTCAAGACCTACTTTGAGCAATTCGGAACAATCACAGATGTAGTGGTTATGTACGACCATAACACTCAGAGACCAAGAGGCTTTGGGTTCATAACTTATGATTCGGAGGATGCAGTGGATAAAGTATTGCTTAAGACCTTCCATGAGCTGAATGGTAAAATGGTTGAGGTCAAGCGTGCTGTCCCCAAAGAGTTATCGCCAGGTCCAAGACTTGGTGGCTACAATAACTTTCCATTAAGTAGGATCAATAACTTCCTTAATGGTTATACACAAGGATACTCTCCGAATACAGTTGGAGGATATGGAGTCAGAATGGATGGTAGATTTAGCCCCATTGCTGCTGGAGGTAGGAGTGGTTTTGCTCAATTTGGTTCTGGTTATGGAATGGGTCTTAACTTTGAACCAGGGCTAAGCCCAGGATATGGGGGAAATGCAAACTTCAACAGCAGCTTGAGCTACGGGCGAGGACTGAGCCCTTATTACGTTAATAGTTCGAATAGATTTGGTGGTCCTATTGGTTTTGATGGAGGAAATGGAGGAAGTAGTTCATTCTTCAGCTCAGCAACTCGGAATTTGTGGGGAAATGGCGGACTGGGGTATGGAACTAATTCCACAAGCTCTAGCAACTTTGCGGTATCTGGCAGTGGGAACATGGGGGCTGGAAATTTTAGCAACACTGGAGTTTGGGGTTCATCTTCAATTTCCTCCCAAGGTGGAGGAAATGTTTCTAACCAAAGTGGTAATCTTGGTTATGGGGGTGATGATAGTTTATATGGTTTGGCTGGAGGCTATGGAAGAAATGTTACAACAAGCGGGGCTCCTGCATCATCATATCCTGCATCTAATGGTAGCTATGATGGGGCTCTTGCTGATCTTTACAGTGGTGGTTTGGGATATAGTGATTCCGCTTGGCGCTCTGCAAATTCTGAGCGAGATGGATCTGGTTCAATTGGTTATGGACTCGGTACTGCATCCTCGGATATGCCACCTAAAAGTTCAGCTAGTTATGTTAGCAGTTATGGTGTTGGTAAACGACAGACAAACAGAGGTAATCTTCTCAATAACCTTTTGTAGCTAGCAGTTGCTTCACCTTGCTCAATCTTCCTTTAATTTTCTGATGATCATCGATCCAGATGTTTTGATCGTAGGTTTTGTTGAATTGATTTTGTTGATACATGATTTGCCATTAGGAGCAGGTGATTTAATGTTTTCCCCCATCTTGACTTGCTATCTTGGTCCTTTACATTTTTCTGATCTAGTTGAGTTTGTTATCAAGGTTTTTCTTTTCGAAACTAACTGGGGAAGTCATTATAGGGATTCTCTCTCAGTAGAGAAGCATCTTTCATACTTGCAAATGCGGTGTGATATCTAGCTATTTTACCTCCGCATCAATCTTTAATCTAGACCTAGAGCATGCTTATGCTTCAGATTTTTGTTTACTCATTTTGAAACCTGCATTTTGAAGTAGAAGCAACATTGCGAGTCAATTTACATAATTCCATTTACCTAAAGGAAAGAGAGTCTTATTTCGCTTTCAAGTTATGGTCAATTAAAGCAAGAAAGGAACTCTGAGAATTAGTTCGACAATTGATAGAAGGAAGAGTAAAAGGAGCTACAAGTTGACCATTTCTGGTTTATTTTAGCTTTGGTTCGGTTGCTTATTTCTTTTTAATTTTAAAATTGTATCCAGGTATTACTAAAAGCGTTTGCTTCACTGATTAAAGTGACAAAGTAATCTAACGCGAGTTATGTGACTTTGAAGGAGCTTACCATTGAACTTTAGGCACAAAACAATCTTGAGTGAGAAACAATTGCTTCTTTCAACCTGGCTTTAAAAGATGAAAAAAAGAGAGAAAGACAGAACAAAAAATATGCCTCTATCCTCGTGGGTGCGCAAAAAAAGAAACTAAAAACACTAGGCTATTCCTCAGGTCTTGACATTTTTGGCCTCTTCTAACACTTTTCTATTCCTATATTTCCCAATCGCGTATATAAGGTCTAGAGGGGCAACATCCCATTCCTTGGGCCTTCTCTTCATTTTCCTGAAAGCCAACTATACAATGCTCCCTTTACTGTGCTTGACATCACCCATTGTACTCCGAACCAATTCAAGACCTTCCATTCCACCACAAAGTACACCACCTAACATGTGTAATCCTCCTTTTTCTCCGGTTATCGGCTATCAAGATGGCTTCCCTAGTTGCTAACCACTTAGAAAAACACTTTGTTTTAGGCGTCTTGGGTATCCATACTGACAAATGCGATAAAATTAATTCCTCCACACCAACAGTATCTGGTAGTAAGCTTTAACTGATAACATCCCGCATTTCCTTGTGCCCCATCCCATAAGTGTGAGATACGCTCTGCTTGTGAAGTAGTTCCACTGGACTTTGGATGCACCCATTTCCCAATCTTGTAAGTTCCGCTAAATGTTAGATCCTATAGAACTACTAGTTCTTGTAATTAGTGTAAGGTTCGTAGCATTGACAGATTGTGGTGAAATGAGTAAGTTTGGCAATCTTGTCTGGAAGCTATTTTTGAGTTCTACTGCCACAGAGATTTCTTTGCATTATGGTTCTTGGACATAGGTTTATTTATTTTTCGAAAAGAAAATTCACTTTTTTCGAATGTAGGTGGAAGTACTATAAATTGTGATGTTTTCCATGTCAAAATGGCAAAAGAATACATTTAAAAGTAATAGTCAAAGATTACTTTCTTAGCTCCACCGAAGCGAAATTTGCCACCATTTTCTCCTAAAGGAGTAGTGTCCTTGCGCATTTAAATCCTATGGACTCTAACCCAATGCTGTCTTTGAGTGGCTTGAGTTGAATTGCTCCTTTCATGCTGTTGGAAAAATCTTTGAGATACTGCATTGTCTTTTCAAGCAAGTTATGATCTTTATTAGGGTGAAGGTTAAATCTCTAGTGTGGGAGATGTTTCTTAAAAGGCTTTCTGAGGCCCATTGGTGATTGGGCCAAAGCCAGTAACAACACTTTTATGTTCATGTAGATTGAGCATAATCACTGATCGAGCACCCACCTTTTCAAGTTGTGGTCCGCTCTGAATTTTAAAAGTAGTTTTTCCTTAATGAAATTTAGTACGCAATTTCAAATGCCCATGTACTTAATTTATGTCAGAGACCTCTACTATTGATTTAACTTTTGCTCCGTTAGAAACCTCTTTGGCTTCGCTTTTAAGTTATGATCTTTTGATGTCAATATATTTTATATGATTTTTGTTACATGATCTTCTGATCCTAGAAGCTGCAAATATTGGTATATTTTATCATGTGTGAGCTTTTGGAATTCTTCAAATTCTAATATAGCTTAATGTTAGTCTGCCAAATGTTTGTTTGTTGTGTTTGAAGATAACTGGTTGATGTTGTTGCATCGTACAAACCTTAACCCCAATAGGAAAGAAAAGAATAGAGGAAAAAAGCTGCCAAATCAATTTATATATACTCAAATTACTGACACATACTATTTCCTAATTTACTAAGCTAAAACTAGTAACATCGGTGTTACTTTGATGTACTAAACTTTGTGATGCTATGTGGTGAAGTGATATTCGTGGACAGAGCTTGTGATGCATTCATTACCTTTGTAATTGCAAAGGATTTTAGGTTGACAAATAAACCTTCATTTTGTCTCACTCAACATCACAGTCTTTCTAGTTACCTCCACCTTTGTCCTCTTCGTTGTGATCATCTTTTCTATAAGTTGATGAACAAATAGTTTTTATGAAGCCTAATTGCTCAGTGAAAGCTAGAAGCAATTTTTTTGAATTGTCGTGATCATCTTTTTTTAAAGCTAGAAGCATTTAGTTGATTTAATTTATATAGCGTAGAGATTTTTTTACACTATCAGTTTAGTTTAACATGTTATAGCGGGTTAGCTGCTATCTGTACCTGATGCTAGTTAATGCTTATCATAGAAATTTACATGTAGTTACCTTGTAAATGACCTAATTATGTAAATGTTCATAGAACTTAAAGTCTAGTGTTGTTAAAGGCTCGCTTAAAGCACATGTAAGCCCTGAAGCTCGGTGAAGCCCAGTGTGTGCGCTTTGCCTCACATAAGTGGCGCTCTAGTGTAGGCGTCAAGGTGCTAAGGTGTGTGCACCTTCCCCGATGGGTTATGTCTTTAAGGGAACAACAATATATACGTAGCTAAATTATAGTTTTATCATTTTTTTTGCCCAAATAATTATTGTTTGTGTTATAGTTACGTTTTCTTGCATTAACATTTCCATTTTATTTTTTCTTCGTTTGTCCTTTCTTCGCTAATGCCCACGCTTTAATTACGCTTTGCACTTAAAGCTCTAACATAGATGGCACTTTATTGAGCTCTTCGCTTTTGACTACTGTGACTTAAACTCTTATGTAATATGTTTTGTCTTCTACTCTCCTAAACTTGTCAAAATGAAAAATCCAATAGATTTCTTTTCTTCCTCACAGTAGTTAGTTCCCTCATGTGGTGTTGTATGATACTTCAAAGGTGGTGTTTTTGTCTCTTGACCAATAATCCTACTTCCTCTGTCCGGATTTATGTGATGTACTTACCTTTTTAGTCGAACAATACCTTTATGTATTTAGAAATAATTTTACTTTAAATTTCTCATTTTACACCTAATGAGATGATTTATAGCCACACAAATATTTATGGCTTGTTTTAGACCACAAGTTTCAAAGTTTTTTTTAAATTCTATGCCTAGTCAAAGAACATCACATCGAATGGGACGGAGGGACTGCTTATTTGTGGACATCTTCATGAATTAATAATGACCTGTGTATATATGGATATGGGAACAACTTGAAAGAATATTTGTTTGTGCCTTCCCTACCAAATAATTTTTTTGACTAGAGGAAAAGATTTTATTAGTAGCAAGAGCCAGCACTAAGTATTACTGGGTGGGTATAAAAATTATATAGTCCCTCCTGTAGTGATGTTAAGAATTCTATCAACATGACTGCTTCATATATATTCCTGAGGTTGTACCACCTAACTAACTAAACACTTGACTTCTCTCTTTCCATGTAACTCATAAAACATCGGCAGTACAGTGATCCATATCTTATTTCACATTCTGAAGATGTGTAGAAAAACCTTTATTTCTTATTGATTTCTTTTATAACTTAGAAATCCATTGTTTCTAGCTTTGAATGGGCTCCTTACTCTACACTTGTCCACTCAAATACCAGGGCTTGGTGCACTGGTCAATATTTAAGCTCGTGACATGCGCCTACCCCTCATCCTGCTCTATAATACCTTCGCTGTAACATAACCTTTATAACTGTGAGATGATAGGCGATGCAAAAATAGTTGATCAGGTGCTTCACTTAGATCTCGAATAGCGATCCTCCATCAAGCAAATCACTTTTTTGATAAATACGCTGTCAAAGCTTCTTTCACTCAGGTTGCATTTGCTGCAAAGTGCAATCTTTCTTCTCAGCAAATTCTTGTTTCAAAAGGCATCATGAGCAACCACCAATATGAAACAAGCAAGCAACCTTAGTTGGGGCTATAGTTTCCTGATCAACTTCCACGATTCTGTTTGGTACTTGGAGAGGTAATGAGGAACTTATAACATGACTTGACTGAGAGAATTCTATCCTTCTGCTCAGACCATACCAGTAGGCTGTCTATTTCCCAGTCTAAACAGTCTCCTAAACAGAGTTCCCAGCCATTAGCAGTAAAGCAATGAGCTACAGCTGTCTCTATGTTTGCGCCAAACGTGAATAAATCAGGGAATTCTTTTTCTATTTCCTACTCTGAAGCAAGTCTTTTCAGAGAATTTATATCCTCATAGATTTCTAAGAAACTTCCATATTCCAACCCGATAAGAGCCATTGTCAGTCACATCAAGCACAATGATTCTGAGAGCTAACCTTTGCTTGAATTGCTTCCCAGAATCATCTCTTCTTCTCTGCTGTATCCCAAAAACAAGTTGAATAACATGTTTTTATTGTGAGCCCTCAAAATTTTGACCCTGAGTCCTCCTTCCATCTTGCTTAATGTGATAGAATATCGTCAGATTAGCTCGAGAGATATGTTCTCCTCAATCTGTCCAGCCCTTTTCCACTGTTGCTGGAATGGCTACAGGGACATAATGTATGTGCGTAGGGAGTCTAGAACGCTGTTAGTAAGTGTCTGCCATCTAAAGATACATATTTCTTTTTCCAGTTTGAAAGATTCTTTCCACTTTCTCATACTTTTTTTTATTTTATGGCTTTCCCAGATAAGTATTTGTGTGGGTGGGGTGGGGGTGGGTGGGGGTGGGCTAACCTGAAGCCTGATATGGCTACCATCTCTAGCAGCTTCAACCTGTATGACTGGGCAATGTACTTAAGTGGGCTCTATTTTCTGTGACTACTGCTTTTTGTTTGTTGCGCACTCATCCGACTAGAAAAAACTAGTACTTGCGTCATGCTTTCTTTTCTCAAACTATATACCATGTTCGAGAGAAAGAGAATAAAGATACTGTCTGGAAGCAATAATGCTTCATGATACATGGCTGCAAGATCATTGGACATTCTATATTAGCGAACTATCACTTTTTAAAGATCTAGGGAAGTGTTAATACACAACAATTTAGAAGACATAATATAAATTCAAAAACTAACACTGGTTGCGGTGGAGCGGTAAATACTACTTCATCCTTAATCAGGTCTTTAGTTCAAGCCCCTGGGTATGAAATTGTCTTTGTCAGGGAGCGCTTTACCCTCCTAATGTGGGATTTCCTGGCATGAATCCGGATTTAGTCGGGGGCCCAATGGGTTACCAAACACCGAGTGGTAAACCAAAAAAAAATAAAAAATCAAAGAGTTGATTTGAATACTTCTAACCTTGTTGATAGTTACTGGAGTAAATAGAAGTTCTTTTGCTTAACATTGTTTGTTTTTCTACATTATTTAGATGCTAGTTCTTTCTTGATATTTTTCTCTGAATGAAATTATTCCGTGTGAATAGGTTAATGGTATATCCAACAAAGCTTTTCAAAGTAGAATTCTGGTAGTTATTTTCTCAATTTTTGGGTAGTACTTTTCTGCTTGGTGCCTAATACTGTTTGATCTAAAAGATTTCGTTAGTTCCCTCTCTCCGCTTGTTGCATATGTATCTCCCCCTCTTCTTTCTTGTATATACTTTCACTATTTGATACTTATGATGTCAAATCATGCTATTTTTAATCCGCTGATTTTGTATTGATGCAGGGATTGGTGGCTAGGAGAATATTGCCAAACAAGGGTGTTACATTAGGTGAAAAATTTGGTGTAGAATCTGAATCAATGAATTTTGCATACTTCTATAATTATATGAAGTTGAGAGAGGTTAAAGAATTGGATATCCTTTTGTAGGGCTAACTGGAGTGCCTGTTTTGAAGGTCTAGAGATAGAAGTTTACAAGATTTTGTGCTAAAGGTTTTTTTGTTTTTTGTTTTTTGTTTTGAGTTTATGTCTTTAGAAATTCCCTTTCTTTTTCCCTTGAGTGAGGTGTAAAATCAGATTGCGGCGTATAGTCAGAAATGTATCATGCATCTCTGGTGGGGCAGCGATACATACACAACAAAAATAGACAGAAAGTTTTGCGTAAAATGTTTAGATTTAATGTTTTTTTCCTGCAGTAATGTTGCTGCAAAGTTGCAGATTCTTGTCTGGTAATTTGTTTTGCTTTGTAGTTTTCCCTTAAATGGGATTTTTCCTTTATCATTTGAATGTAAGGGAGGTTGTTGATTTAGTGTGATACATTTTAGGGATACCCATCTAGGGTCCCCCTAATGAATAAATTACTATATACTTTGATGCTCATTTACTTATTATCATTTGAATTAATAATCTTGCACATATTGATGTACAATATATATCATTCTGCTACAAATGAACCAAAAAATGCAACTTCTTTCTTTGTATGAAAAAGTCAAGAAATTTAGGAAATGCCAAATTAATGTGTTAATACTTTAAAAGTTATTGATTTTCATTGCCTTTTTCACACTTTTGAAACATAATAATAACATCAAATTGAAATCAAGATCCATTTCGAGCACTTCAGTTTCAAGTCTGTCGTGGGCAGACATTAAATCCGTGTATATATATGGTTCACTCAAAAGTTCAAACTTCGACACGATGAGATTCGTCTAAGAACGGGCAGCCGATGCACGAAGCATCCTGCATTCACGCAGGGTCCAGGAAAGGGCTGCACCCCAAGAGGTGTGATTTAGGCAGCCTACCCTGATGCAAGCATCGATGGTTGGTTCCATAGCTCGAACCCGTAACGTATAGGTCAGAAGGTCACAGGGAGATAATTTTACTGTTCCTCCAAGGTTTCCCTTCTTGAATTAACAAAGTGAAAATGCAAAAAGTTGGAACTTCAAAGACGATAAGATTAAACAAAACATGAACACTTTAAGCAGGTAATGAAATTCTACCTTTTTAGTCATACAACAAAAAAACATGCACAATTTCAGTGTTATCACCAAGTCTTGAACTAAGTGTTAGGAAATGAAAGATTCATAACTTCTTGAAATCAGTGTTAGAAAATGAAAGATGTAAAGACAGTGGATTGTTAATTGACAGGAACCAAGGAGAGGGTCACATTAAGTAACACAATTCATAATACAGAAAAGGCAGAAGTTCAAGGAAACCTCTTCCTGATTATACTAATTAAACTGGAAATATTTCAGTCTATGCTCAACTACAAGCTAGTAAATTCAGGCAGATTAAAAATACAAGCAATTTCTTTTTGTGAACCATTTCAATTGGAACTACAGATCAGAAAAAGGCCCTGCTACCATAAAACACTCTTGGGCTTTGGCCGCTTGGGCGCGCCTGTGGTTTCTCACTTGATCCGGAACTCTCTGTGTTGTCATTTCCATTTTGGATTACTGATCCACTTTCCATGTCCAGAGGAAGTTTCATCTTTGCTAGAGCTTCTGTGAATTGCTGCATGCTTTTCATATACATATCGACTATCTCTTGCTGCACGACCTTTTGCTCTGGTACAATGCTCACGTTGACAACTGGCGGTGTGAACGTACTAGCAGCAACAGCAGGCGTGGTGCTATCGACCTCTTTGGCACTGTCCTTACTACCATCTTTCAGAGGCAACACAGACTCCTCGCTCGGAGAGTTTGATGTTTGTTTGGTGTCACAAACAGATGATGAGTTTATTGGGATTGAGTTTAATCTCTCTAACTTCTTGATTTCAATGGCAACTTGACCTTCACCAACCGCGCTTTCTGGTGTAAGCTCAACATTCTCGGGAGAGATGAGATCACCATTTTCCGTGGAGTCAATATGCTCAGAGCTTTGACTATCCAATTCAGTGCTGGGAATTGAATAATACTCAGTAACCATTCTTTCATTTTCATTCACAATTTTGGGGTCCGGGAACTCAATGTTAACCAATTCACAGGGAATACTGTCAGCTATTCCACGACCTTCGCCACAGTCATTTGCTGCAGCCAAAGAATGGCCTGGTGTGGAAATCTCTAAGACTTCTGGGGTTGCACCAGTATATGTTAGTGTCAATTGCACAAAACCAGATGGCGAATGGAAGAGATCACTGGACGACAAGGAGAATTCCTGTTCTAGCTTTCCATTCTCAGCAAGAACATCACAAAGAGGCACTAAGGTAAATCCCAACAACTGATCTTGCAAATAATTCTTAACCCTACTCATCATCCAAATCTCACATCTCACTGATGTTTCAACACTCTTAACATTGAGTCGAAGACTCTGATTAAAAACTGGATTCTTTCCCCCACCATTAATAGTATCGGTCGAAACAGCTTCTTCTGGATAACTAATTAAGTAAATCTGGGCATAAACATCTTGTTTATGATATATGCATATGTTATGAATATCTCTAGCTTGATGTACATAAACATCAAGAACCCCAATAAAATCAGATTTTGGTTTCAAAGGGTCATAAACAACAGGGAATTTTGCCATAGTAACTACTTTTTGAGGTTCCATTATAAAAAATGTTCACTTTTTTTGACCTCACAAAATCAAGGTGCCAACTACAATTGAAGGTGACCTCAAGTATTCAAAGTGAAATCAACAGAATACTATTCAAAGGTACAACAACAAACTGTTTCCTAAAAACCCCAGATGAAAAAGAGAATTTCAAGACATACAAAAAACAGAAACACAAACCTTAAAAAAAATCACCTCCCCTTATACCATAAGCTGAAATTGGAAATTGGAAATTGGCAGAGTTCGTTAGCACTTACCTACATAAGAGCCAGAGCTGAACTTTGTCCCAGCTTCCAACTTCAGATTCACTGTTAAAGTCAAAAATTAGACTGATTTTGTGCAACAATTGTAGCACAACTAGCAGACCAAATCAAGAATTAAATATTAGGTGACTGTTTCTAAACTTTCTCTAGAGCCCCTAAAAAAATCAAAGGCAGCATACCCAAGAAAGCAGCCAACTTTATAGTGGACACCAAAATTCAAGAATTCAAAGCAAAAATTCAAGAAAAAGGGAGAATAAAAAGGGACCAATAATCACAAGTATCTTGAAGATTACAGAAAAGGTGAGGACAGAGAGAGAAAAGGGTATTAGGTATTTTTCTGATTTAGTACACTCCTTAAGGAGTATAAAGACAAAAAACTTTTTTTCTTTTTTCTTGTTTTTTTGTGTACTTTTCTGCACAGAAGTCAATCTTTGAGTTTTGTGTGGAGCCTTGTGGCTGCTGCTACCTATAATTTAGGTGGAGAGTGATGGCTAATAAAATTCATAGAATTGTCTGACTTCTGAACTGAAACTGTAGAGAGAATCCAGTTCTTGAAATAAAAGTCATAGGTTTTGATTAATTATTAGTACTTGGAGCTGTTACTTTTATACTGCTTTTGCAATAATGTTATGTACTAGAATGTAGATTTTAATAATGGACCTTATTCTTTTTTTCTTTTTCTTTTTTTTATCTTTTTTTTTGTCAAAATAATAATGGACCTCTATTATTGAAATCGTTGAACTGTTACCTTACTTTGACCTGACTGTTAACAATTTGACTACTACTTCCAATGTGTGCGAAAATAACAACGTAATTTGCAAATTACTTCTCTTTTGTCTGGTTATAACTGTTAGGAATATTTGAAAAAAATAATATATATATTAGCTTTAATATTACTAATATCTTGTTTGGCAGTATTTTTTAATCACTTTATTTAGTATTATTTTTATACATAGCATTAGCAATACAATGATTTTTAATACATAGATAAGCATGCAGGGACGAATCCAGGATTTAAACTTTATGGGTTCAACTTTAAATTTTTTAACATTGAACCCATTATATTTTTAAAGTTATATATTCATAGCTATTATTTTTATAATTTTAATAAATTTTTATTACGCGTCGAAATTTATGGTTCTATTGAACCCGTAACTGCCACATTGCATCCGCCCCTGTAAGCATGTATAAAGACAGAACTGTCATTTTAAAATCTATAACACAACAAAATAAATAATCGATAAGAAAATATTTCCAACATAACTAATCTCAGCATTACTAAGCTATATTACTAATACACAATATTTAGTGCAACAACAATAACATACCCAGTATATCTCATACCGTGAGGTCTGGGAAGGGTAGTGTGTACACATGTCTTACCCTTACCTTGTGAGTTGTGAGGATAGAGAGGTTGTTTCCAATGGACCCTCGGCTCAGAAAAGCATAAGCATCAAGAAAGCATAATACACAATATTTAGTACTATTCTTATACTATTACACCCCATATTTTCGTACGTGAGAATACATCGTAAGTCAATTAATGTAAGTTCCTAAAGGAGATTATATTTGAAAGTACATAAAGTAAGTTAATCATGTTACCTTAGAGGTTACAAATCTTTAAGATCACGGATAACAAGTACCAAGAGGGTTGAAAGGCTTAGAAGCTAAACAAATTCAAAAAAAATAAGTTTCGTCGAATGTCAACAAGTTGGGAATGTTATAACATATACTTTTGGGGTGAGAATAGGGTGCTTAACATTATAAGAAGATGAAGTTATGAGTTATTTTAGTCGTATGATAGTCGTGTGTTATGTTTTGAAGTCAAGCGAGATGTGGAACAAAAGTTGGAAAAGGTCATCACAAGTTACATTCATAAATGTGTTGAAACTTAGGTCAATTGTAGCTGAGCTTTTCTCCCAATATACTTGAAATTAGGGGATGATCTACCTATCAAATTGAAGATCTATGAGTCTAGTTTCTAATACATTAAACCGTTTATCAATACGATATTGGAGTAGAGAGATATGTGCATTTTTGCGAGACTGCGCAGACTGCTAGGTGACCAGTAAGTGTGTCACTTACTTGCTTAAATGAGAGTCCAAAAAAGGGCTATTTCGGGTCGGCCAAAGAGCCCATTTGAGTGCTTATCTTCTGAAATATAACACTCATTTTATAACAAAATAACCTGACCTAAAACCCTGCAAACATCCTCCGAAAAATTACCCACAAACCCTAATTGATTTTCTCTCCTTTTCAAGTTTTAGTTGGAGGTAAAACCTAGAGTTTGAATAACCAAGATAGGAGCTGAGTTATTCAAAAAATAAGGTAAGTTTACTGCTCTCTTTCATCCATTTTTTATGTTGGAGATGTATGGAAAGTTGTTCTATAATTGTAAGAATTTACGGGACGGTGATCAGAAACCGTGAGTTCGAGTTATTCACTTGTAGCGGACTATTTTGTGTTGGATTGCGTGCTTTACTACTATTTTATGGAGTTTTGGAGGAGGAAAGGTGTGGAGAAACACCACGTAAATGCAGGGTGGTGGGCTGATCGTTCGTCGTAACATTTTTGGACTGTTTGACACTATAATGATCGTTTTGTGTATGAAGAGATTGGGGTGTGTTGGGCTGTTTTGCAGTATATTGTGGTGTATATAAGGTTGAAAAATAATGTATATATGTTGATATTGTTGTGTTCTTATTGTTGTTGGTATATGATATTGGAGGAGGGCCTTATTACATGGGAGATGCTGCCCAAATTTATGTAAACGAGTTACTAGTTTAAGTTGCGGACTTAGCCTTTACTCAGCAGTGATTTTGAATCTCCTTATGCTTTGGTAGATTGAGCTGAGTTGTTTGAAGAATTGCTTGGAAGGTATTAAGGACTCAACAGAGTTAAGGTATGTTAAGGAAAAATCTTTCCTTCATTTTGGCATGATCCAGTAACTACATGTGTTTGATAACGAGGCATAAAGAGAAGTTCATATTCCTGAATTTATGTACATTGACCTAGTCTCATAAGTTACAACATTCTCCTTTATCGGGACTTCATATTTAGTTTAGTTTTGTCTTCTTTCAGCCAAGAGAGTAGAGAGTCCATATATATACAGTATTACAGTATTTTTACTACTATCGAGCTATAATCAATGGGCAGACCCCTATTGGACAACCTCTGCTCAAATGATAAGTTATATACCGAGCCTATTGTGGTCGAGCGCCTATGAGAGAGCCTAGAATGGCCGAGATACAGAGCCTAGTATGGCCGAGCGCCTATGAGCGAGCCTACTACGGCAGAGCAGTTACACATACCAAGCCTTATAGGGCCGGACAACTATTTTACTTACTATATTGAGAGAGATGGGTCAGTATCAGCAGGTAAGCATACTTTCAAATTATATTTGACTCCCAGGTAATTTCAGTTATTATATTATCAGTTCAGTTTCAGCTTTTAGTTATTCTGTTGCCTTACATACTCGGTACATTATTTCGTACTGACGTCCCTTTTGCTGGGGACACTGCATTTCATGCCTGCAAGTCCTGATAGGCAACTGGATAGACCTTCCTAGTAGACAAAGTCAAACATCAGCTTGGTTGGTAAGCTCCACTTCCTCGGAGTTACCAAGTCTATACCTTGGAGTCCTTTTTGTATATACAGGTTCGATTGATAGGTCGAGGCCCTGTCCTGACCATGATACAGTTAAGTTATCCTTAGAGGCTTGTAGACGAGTCCTGTACATTTTTTATATCAGTATTGTGGCTTTACCAACCATATGTAGATGTTTAGTTTGGTACTGCTGATTGTAGATGTTATTTTCAGATGATTCGGAATATGGCCTCATCAGCCTAAGTTGAGGGTTACCTCTCTAGAGTTCACAGTTACAGAGTTGTACGCTCGGGCCGAGTATGGCACCGGGTGACAACCATGCCTCTTCAGGTTTGGGGCATGACATATACACCCTACTAGACGATTCCTTAGAGGTTATACCTATCTATATTATATTAAAGTACGAAGGCCTTTAGCAAAATGTCGTTCGTCTTTTTTACCCTTTTAAAATAGAGTTCACATTGGACAAAATAATCATTTGAGTATTTTTCTAATATTTAGGATTTTAAAAATAGATAAAGTATTTTTCATGAATTATTCCTTATTTAAACTAGCTATAAAATCTCCTAATATTTAGGACTTTAAAATCACGTAAACTTTTACCTTATATAAATTATAAGATAGAAAGAAAAAACAATCAACAACCCAAAATGAGCAACTAAACCCCAAAATCTATACCACTTTAATTTTCCCCATTCTTTCATTAATCAAGATACTGTACTCATTATTTTTTTCAATTTTAACAGAATCCAATAGAATATTATTAATGAGTTAATGTTTTAGCTATAATTAATAGAAGACTAGAATAAACTTTGGAAAATATTATTTGAAAACAGAAATATATTCTAACAAAAGAAAATGCAAACTGAGACTTAACGTTCTGAATTCTAATATCTTACCCGTTAATCTATATCCCTATGCAAATCCCATTAAATTGTAAAATTAGAAATATATGCATTTGTTTTTAGATTCTTGTTTGCTTCTTTCGCGCATAGAAAATAATTCACAAGGAAGTTAATAGCAGATTATGATTGGCAGAACACTGTTTATGAATTGAAATTATGCAATTTTATACGTGAAAAAATAGGCAAAAAAGTCTAAGAGTATGATTGACAGAAATTTGTATATAATTATTTTATGAAAGTAATAAATAAATATGATAAATAAAAAAAATCATAAAATAATTTTAGAAAAATAAACAAGCAAAGTATTTTTGTAAATTTTGTTATCATAAAAATGTTTTAGAGAGTATAAATAATTAAAATATTATTTTTTTTATCAAACCAGATTTACTTTTAAAAAGTCCAAATTTAAATGAGAAGTGATTATATATGTTGAGAATTTTAAGATGGAAAAGTCTTAAAAAGAGGGTGAATGGGAATAGGAGGGAAAATGAAATTTTTGAGTAACATTTTAAGTTTCCCTCTCTTGAAACATTATCCCATATTGGAAGAGGAAAAGGATTTTGGTGGGTATATATACACTTGCTCTTCTTGTAGCTCTTAAAGAGTTAAGAACAAGGCAAGCCTCGCGCCGTCGTCGTTGTCGCTCGCACGACTATGGCTTCGGCTTCGGCTTCGGATTTGGTCAAATGATTGATTGATTAAGTTTTTTTTGGACCAAATTTATTTGTTAATAGTAAATATTAACGTAATATTATCTGTGTTTGTAACAGATATGTTCCAATCTGTGGATTTGTTCCAGCAGCCTAGTGCGTCTCCCACCATGGACAAATGCTTGCTCCATAATAGCAAGTGATTGCTCCATTAATTAGCAGCCTGGTGCTCCGCCCACCATGGCCAAGTGCTCCACTAAATGAGCGGCAGTGGGTCCGTGTTTAGCAGCTGACTGCACTATAAATAGATGGTGCAAGCAGCTTGTTGAAGATACACAGACAGAAATCGAAAGTGAAGTTACTGATTTCCTCTTCGGTTTACACATCTACTGATTTCCTCTTCAGTTTACACTCAAAGTTTGGCTATACATTGCAGTCATTCCTCTCAGAATTTCCATTCGACTTCTGAGTTCTCCTCCTTTATTCTGCATTGTTTTAAACTACAAACAAAGCAATCATAAGTGTGATTTGCTGCCGAACTTTGTGTTCACTGAAATACTGGGGTTTGAAGTACCGCTACACCAATGTGTAATTCGTTCTATCCTGGGAGGAAATAATTCATAACCTTGGGTACTAGGAGGGGATTAAATTCCTTAAGGAAATACTGTGAATTCAGTTGGCTCGAATTAATTACTGTTTCATTTATATATTTACGTTTATACGCTAACGTTCTTTTCTCCAGAATTATTATTTACAAATACATCAAGTAAGAAGATAGCAACCAACAAGCTTAAGGAATTTAATCTTTATTTCTGTATTTGTGTTATACTTACTGTTTTGGAGATTAAAGCCTTCGTGGCGTTTTGTTGGAGAACTTACAGTTCTGAAGACTAAAACCTTTGTGAAATTGTCTACTCCCGTTTTGGAGATTAAAGCCTTCGTGGCGTTTTGTTGGAAATTAAAATCTACGTGATTTTTTACTCCAGTTTTAAAGCCTTTGTGGCAGTTTGTTGGAGATTAAAATGTACGTGATTTTTTTCTCCAAGTTTAAACGTTTATTAAATGTTTGTTTGTGTCATTATTTTACAGAAAAAATGGCAAATGACAACGAAAACCGAGTTGTTCCAATGATGACTGCCAACGTATCGACAAGTCGAACACCGGCGTTGGCACTGGCAGAAAAATCTGGAAAATTTTCCGGGATTGATTTCAAGCATTGATAGCAGAAGATGTTCTTCTATTTGACTACGTTATGTCTACAGAAGTTCATCAAGGAAGATGTTCCTGATCTGCCCGATGAAACTCCAGAGAATGAACGCTTTCTCGTGATTGAGGCGTGGAAGCATTCTGACTTTTTGTGCAAGAATTATATTCTTAGCGGACTGGAGGATAATCTGTATAACGTCTACAGTAATATGGAGACGTCAAAAGAACTGTGTATTGCGCTTGAAAGAAAATACAAAACTGAAGATGACGGGATGAAGAAATTCATTGCCGCAAAATTTTTGGACTACAAAATGGTAGATAACAAGTCTGTTATTACCCAAGTCCAAGAATTGCAAGTGATTATTCATGATCTACTTGCTGAAGGTATATATAAAATGAATACTGATGTTGAAAGTAAAATTTTTAGTATTTTTACTAACGGAATTTTCATTGAAGGTCTTGTCATCAATGAATCATTTCAAGTTGCAACAATTATTGAGAAGTTGCCTCCTTTGTAGAAGGATTTCAAGAACTACTTGAAACACAAACGAAATGAGATGTCCCTTGAAGATCTCATTATTCGGTTGAGAATCGAATAGGACAACAAAGCAGCTGAAAAGAAAGGTCGTGGAAACTCAACAATAATGGGAGCAAATATTGTTGAGGCTACTTCTCAAATTAAGATAAAGAGGAAGCAAGCTTCCGGGCCAAGAAATAACCCAAGCAAGAAGCGGTTCAATGGAAATTGCTACAACTGTGGAAAAGCTGGACACAGATCTGTAGAGTCTCGTGCTCCAAAGAAAGACAAGAAGAAGGGTCAAGCAAACATGGTTGAAAAGCACGAAGATATTGATGACTTGTGTGCTATGCTTTCTGAAGGCAACCTGGTAGGAAATCCTAAGCAGTGGTGGATTGATTCTGGAGCCACTCGCCATGTTTGTGCTGTGAGGGAAGCATTTTCTACATATGCTTCTGCTGGACCCGAAGAGACGCTTTCTATGGGAAATGCTACAACAACAAAAATTGAAGGATATGGGAAGATATTTCTCAAGATGACTTCTGGCAAGGTCATGACTTTGAACAACGTCTTTCATGTTCCCGAAATTAGGAAAAACTTAGTCTCTACTGGACTTCTTGTAAAACATGATTTCAAGTGCGTTTTTGTATCTAACAAGGTAGTGATAAGTAAGAATGAAATGTTTGTAGGAAAATGTTACCTTACTGAGGGCCTTTTCAATCTAAATGTAATAATTGTCGAAAATAATAATAAAGCTTCAGCTTTTTCTTACTTACTTGAGTCAAATGATTTATGACATGTACATTTGGGTCATGTCAATTATAAAACCTTGCAGAAAATGATTAACTTGGAAATATTGCCTAAATTTGAATGCGAAAAATCAAAATGTCAAATATGTGTGGAATCTAAGTATGTTAAACATCCTTATAAGTCGGTTGAAAGAAATTCAAATCCTTTAGACTTAATTCACACAGATATTTGTGACAAGAAGTCAATACCATCTCGCGGTGGAAAGAAGTATTTCATAACTTTTATTAACGACAGTACTCGATATTGCTATGTTTACTTACTTAATAGTAAAGATGAAGCAATAGACGCATTCATGCAATATAAAAATGAAGTTGAAACACAACTTAACAAGAAAGTCAAAATGATAAGAAGTGATAGGGGTGGTGAATATGAATCTCCTTTTGAAGAGATATATCTAGAATATTGAATTATTCATCAAACAACAGTCCCTTACACGCCCCAATCCAATGGGATTGCGGAAAGAAAGAATCGTTCATTAAAGGAGATGATGAACACATTGTTGATAAGTTCTGGTTTGCCGCCGAACTTATGGGGGGAAGTCATTCTTACGGCTAACCGAATACTAAATCGAGTACCCCATAGCAAAACACAATCCATTCCACATGAAAATGGAAAGGAAGGAAGCCCAACTTGAATTATTTGAAAGTGTGGGGGTATTTGGCAAAAGTGCAAGTTCTTAAACCCAAAAGGCTATAAATAGGACCGAAAACAGTTGATTGTGTTTTCATAGGATATGCGACTAATAGTAAAGCATATCGATTTCTGGTTCATAAATCAGAAAATCCCGACATTCATAATAATACGGTTATAGAATCAGATAATGCAGAGTTCTTTGAAAATATATATCCATATAAAAAGGAATACGAATCGATTGGTGAAGGATCTAAACGATCTAGCGAAGAAACAAAAGAAAGTACATTTAATCAGGAGGATCCAAGACGTAGTAAACGTCAAAGAACGTCTACTTTGTTTGGACTAGATTTTGTGACTTTCTTATTGGAAAATGAGCCTCGAACATTTAAAGAAGCTATGTCTTCTTCGGAATCATTGTTCTGGAAAGAGGTAGTCAATAGTGAAATACAATCCATATTGAACAACTCAAAACGACCGGTCGGGTCGTTACAAAACCTTTGGGTTGTAAATGGATTTTTAAAAGAAAAATGAAAGATGATGGCACTATTGATAAATTTAAGGCAAGACTTGTTGTCAAAGGGTATAGACAACGAGAAGGTCTTGACTACTTTGATACATATTCTCCAGTGACGAGAATTACATCCATATGAATGCTAGTAGCTATAGCTGCAGTCTATGGTCTTGAAATTCATCAAATGGACGTAAAAACAACCTTCTTAAATGGAGAATCGGAGGAAGAAATCTACATGGAACAACCTGAAGGGTTTGTGGTTCCAAGTAAAGAAAAAAAGGTATGTACACTTGTTAAGTCCCTCTACGGACTAAGACAAGCACCCAAACAATGGCATGCAAAATTTGGCCAAACAATGTTGTCAAATGGTTTTAAGATAAATAAATGTGATAAATGTGTGTACATTAAAAATATTCCAAATCACATAGTCATTGTTTGCCTATATGTGGATGATATGCTGATAATGAGTAATGACATTGCCAACATAAATGCGACTAAGTGTATGCTAACTAGCAAGTTTGGAAAGACTTGGGAGTTGTGGATTTAATTCTGTGGATTAAGATCCAAAAGACTCCTCAAGTTCTAGCATTGTCACAATCTCATTATATTAAGACAGTACTTGAAAAATTCAAGCACTTAGGGTTTAAAACTGCAAAGACTCCAATTGACGTGAATCTTGCATTAGCAAAGAACAAATGCCAAAGCATATCACAATTGGATTATGCTTGTGTGTTGGGATGCTTAATGTACATCATGAATTGTACATGGCCAGATATAGCTTGTGCTATAAGTAAACTGAGTCGATACACGAGCAATCCAGGTCAATCTCATTGAATGACAATGAAATGAGTTTTGGGATATTTAGAACATACCCAAAACTTTGATTTGCACTACAGTAAATATCCTGTAGTGATTAAAGGATATTGTGATGCAAATTGGATCACTAGTTCAACTGATTCGAAGTCTACAAGTGGATATGTATTCATTATTGGTGGAGGAGCGGTATCTTGGAAGTCGTCCAAACAAACTTGTATTGCCCGCTCTACAATGGAGGCTGAGTTCATAGCTTAGATAAATTCGGTGAAGAAGCTGAATGGCTCCGGAACTTCTTGGAAGACATTCCATTTTGGCTCAAACCGTTGGCACCAATATGCATACATTGCGACAGCCAAGCAGCAATTGGAAGGGCTAGAAGCGTTATGTATAATGGTAAATTTCATCATATACGACGAAGACATAAAACCGTTAGGCAACTACTCTCTAGAGGAATTATCATGATTGACTATGTAAAGTCAAGTGATAATGTGTCGGATCCACTTACAAAAGGCTTAACTAGAGAGGTAGTTAAGAAATCATCTAGGGGAATGAGACTATGGCCGAGAACAAGTCATTGTGGTGGTAACTCTACCTAGAAGACTGGAGATCCCAAAATCTAGGTTCAAGGAGATCAAACAAAGTCATTAATGACGGTTCAACATTGTCAACAAAAATTTTGGTCCATTCTCGTGATGAGACAATGTTCAGTACCAAGGATAAAACATTAAGGCTTTTTAATGATTTCTAAATTTGATACGGGGTATATCAACTAGTGTATCTATAGGATGACACGTTTAGGAATCACCTATGTAAGTGTGAAGTGCTAACCGCTTCAAGGAGAATTTTGCAAGGCCAATTCTCTACGCACTTATGAAACCAAGCGGTGTTCATGGCTGAAACGAACACAACAATGAGAACCAAAGACGGTTAAGGGTTGATTGTGTGAATTATGGTTGTCTAGGTATACACTAAAGTTCGATGGTTGAAAGATATCAAATCTACCAATTGACCGAATATATCCGACATAAGTTCACTATGGAAAGTTCAAAGGGAAACCTACTTATCCAGATGTAATTAATCCTTGCTTGCGAATCACACAAGTTCATGCATACTTCCGTGATATAGCCATTCCCCATTCATGTGGGGGATTGTTGAGAATTTTAAGATGGAAAAGTCTTAAAAAGAGGGTGAATGGGAAATGGAGGAAAAATAAAATTTTTGAGTAAAATTTTAAGTTTCCCTCTCTTGAAACATTGTCCCATATTGGAAGAGGAAAATGATTTTGGTGGGTATATATACAATTGCTCTTCTTGTAGCTATTAAAGAGTTAAGAAGAAGGCAAGCCTCACACCGTCGTCGTCGTCGTCGCTCGCTCGGCTCGGCTTCGGCTACGGCTACGACTACGGCTTCGGCTTCGGATTTGGATTTGGATTTGGTCAAATGATCGATTGATTGATTAATTTTTTTGGACCAAATTTATTTGTTAATAGTAAATATTAACGTAATATTATCCGTGTTTGTAATGGATATGTTCCAATTTGGAAGTTTTTGGAATTCTTAGGCTTGAATCCGATAATGATTTGATATTTTGATGTTGTTTTGAGCGTTCCGAGGATTGGAACAAGTTTGAATGATATTATGGGATATTTTGGCATGTTTGTTTGAGGTCCCGAGGGCCTCGGATGAGTTTCAGATGGTTGAATGGATCATTTCATGTTGGAAAAGTTGCAAATTTTGCTGGTTTTTGTTGCAGAGATTTTTGTTCATCGTGTTTGCGGAGGGTACATCGCGTTCGCAAATGGTGTTTTCTGTGATGATGATTTTGTTCTACACGTTCACGATGGGGAGGACGCGAACGCGAAGGTGAAGGCAACATGTGCATCGTGGACACGTGATTAGATTCGCGTTCGCGAAGATGAGTGAGGTCGTTGGGCATCCCAGGCCCTTGTTCTATGCGATCACGTGATTAGTATCGCTTTCGCGAAAGCCTGGACTGGCGAAGCATTGCGTTTGCGTGGCAGCGTTCGCGTTCACGAAGAGAAAAGTGGAGAGGCAGTGTAATTTGGTCAACGTGAACGCGAGGGGAAGGTCGCATTCGCGAAGAAGGAAATTTTACCTGGGGCAGAATGTTTAAAAGTGGGTTTCGCGATTTATGGTCTATTTTCTCCATTGTTGAGCGATATTTGGAGCTTTTGAGAAGGATTGAAGAGGGAATCGAAGGGAAACACTTGGAGGTAAGATTTTTGAACTCAATACTCGATCCTATGTTGATTCTTACTTGTTTAAACATGAACTTTGTGGAATTTAAAGCCTAAAATTGGGGAATTAGGGCTTGAAATTGGAGAGTGTAATTTGGGGATTTGAGGGGCCATTTGAGGTTTGATTTTGATGTTCTTGGTATGTATGGACTCGTAGGAGGATAAGGATTCTATTGATGTAGTTTTTATCGGATTTCGAGACGTGGGCCTGGGGGCCGAGTTTGGCCAGTTTCAGAATTTTTGATGTAAATTGGTTATTTTCGAGTGGGCTTTGTTCCCTTAGCGTATTTTGATGGTATAAATATGTTTTTGGATAGATTTGAAACATTCGGAGGCCGAGTCGAGAGGCAAAGGCATCGCAGGCTAGAGTTTGGATCGGGTTGAGGTAAGTAATAATTGTAAATGTCTGTCCTGAGGGTATGAAATCCCGGATTTCACATTGTTGTGCTACTTTGAGGTGATGCACACTCCAGATGACGAGCGTGGGGTTGTGCACCGTTGGGGATTGTGACTTAGTCCGTACCGTATGACTTTTTAACCACGTATTTGATTGAAAACTGTTTGCTATCATCATGTTTTGGACTGAATGCCATATTTGGGCCTCGCGCCAACTGTTTTGGACTTTTAGGGGATTTTTACTACTATTCCTTACTGTTTTGACTTCATATTGTACTCAGTCATACTGTATTCTACTGTTTTCATGACTCAGCCATGTTTACTCCATTTTTTGACATTTTTAAACGATATTGTGGGCTGAGAATCATGTTTTACTATGCCTGAGTGGCTTTTTAGAGATTTCTGACTGAGTGAGGCTGAGGGCCTGTGTTGTGAGGTTATTATGGGATCGGGCTGCGCGCCGCAACGGTATTGTACTGATTCATGATTATGAGGCCGAGGGCCTGATTTGTTATGCCACGAGGTGGCTTGTTATAAGGCCGTGTGCCTGTTTGATTATGCCACGAGATGACTTGATATTGCATTTGGGTTATAAGGAGCCCCTCCCGGAGTCTGCACACCCCCAGTGAGAGCGGGTACCTAGTGTGAGTGATATGATGTAGCCCAAGGGCTGTTGTTGTTTCATATTGTTGCCAGATGGGCTGTTCTTGATCCATGTTTTGCCTGAGGGGCGGTTCTTGATTCATGTTATGCCCGAGGGGCTGATTACGAGTGATTGTGAGGTAGCCCGAGGGGCTGGTTCTGTTGATATTATGCCCGAGGGGCGGTTTATGGTACATGTTTTGCCCGAGGGTCTGTCTACGTTTTCTATCATTTTTACTTACTGTTTTATCACTCGTTTGAAACTATTGAAAGTTGTTTTCAAAGGTTTTTACTGAAATTGAGCTTGATTTACGAAGTAAATAATTTCTGCATTGTGTTGGAAATGTCCTGCATTTGTTGTAGCGTGTTGACGTGGCTTACATGTTTTCTTACTGCTCAACTTTCATTTACTTTTATTACTTACTGAGTTGGTGTACTCACATTACTCCTTGCACCTTGTGTGCAGATTCAGGTATTTCTGAACCCGGTAGTGGGTGTTGATTGCTCAGTGACAGAGTTATTGGAGTTAGCAAGGAAGCTGCCCGACGTTCGCAGCCCTGCTCTTCTCCCTATTGTATTCCTTAGATTGTTTTAGTATATTTTCAGACCTTAGTAGATGCTCGTGACTTGTGACACCCCGATGTCGGGCTTATGTATTTATTCCGCACTGTTCAATTAGACTTACATTATGAGATATTTGGATTAATTAAAAGCTTAAAAATGATTTATATTGATTAATGATTAATTTGAAGTTGTGTCGGCTGGCCTAGTTTCACGATAGGCGCTATCACGACCGGGTCGGTTTTAGGGTCGTGACAATTTGTATGACTTAAGATAGCTCTAACAATTCTTAATTTAATTAATACTTCCTCGGATCTCTTTTACTTGTCATATTTGATTTTTGTATGTTCCTTAAAAGAATATTATTTTTTTTACTAATGTATTGCACTAAAAATGTCCGTGGAGAACCCAAGTCCCTAAAGTTCAACTATTCTGAGTCAAAATATGTGTGAAATTATTGATTTGGTCAAAGAATGTGAATTGCAGTAATAGGATTTGGTATCCATTTTATGTGGTTTATATGACTTGGTTTTCAACAACATTATTTGAAGGCAATAAAACCACTACTCAACAGTGTAATAATGGGAACGGAATTGTAAATCCTATTACTTTTGAACCATATCATATTACAATATAATGCCAAATGAAGAGATCAGATTATAAACGTTTCCACAATAAATTCTAGATTTCATATTTTTATAACGAAATATATTAAACCTCTTATCAACTCTGATTTCATTTCAAGCCCACAACTACTGAGCTAGGAAATGCTTTAAGCATTACCACAGAAAAAGTTATATAGATAAGAGTAGAAAAATATTTGCCATATGGTAAATAGAATAAAATATATCTTTTGATAAAAGCGATCACAGATGTCAAGATGGCCGAGTTGGTCTAAGGCGCCAGTTTCAGGTACTGGTCCGAAAGGGCATGGGTTCGAATCCCATTCTTGACAAAAACCATTTTTCCTAGAGTGTGACATTTAAGAACAAATACCATTGTTCTTTTTAGTATGACATTTAACGGGAAATCGAAAATGAAGCTGGTTTAGAATTTTTCTTTTCTCTTTTTGGAAGATAATGATAGGTGGCATATAGTGATGAATATCTTAAATAAATAGAATTCGAGAATTCATGTGAACTGATAACCCAACACAGTAAATCAGCCCGTACCTTATTTCTATACACAAAAAAGTCAAAACTTTGAGGGATATAGTCCTCAACAACTAACTGGGCCTATAAACATGGGTGTTTGGCCCAGGCTAATGGGCCTATGGTAGTTAAGTTTGTTTGGGCTTGAACCCCATTCTTGACAAATACTCAATCGTAAAAATTGCATGGGGCGCCTTATTTGGTCACCCCCATTTAACATATACCTATTTTTTTAAAAAACTTTTAACTTGTATTCACTTTTTAAATAACTTCAGCCCCCTTTCTCCTCCTCCTTCTCCTCCTTCGTTTTCTTCTTCAAGTTACAAAACAAACTGGTATTTATCTCCAGAAGCAACGCTGCTTTAGTTATAAGGTCAACTTTTTTTTTAATTGAACAGTTCGGCAGTTGTACTTCTGCTCCAAATTTACAGCAAATTAGTCTTAGGAAAAAGTTTAAGTTACCAGTAGGATGAGTTGTAAAATTTTGGAGTTTTTATATGTTTATTCGTGTTTGAGCTAAGAAGATGTACACTATTTTTCTTAAAAATCACTGCTAATTGTGGTGCTTTAGCTCTAGAGCTGAAGTTCGCCAGTTACAAAACAAAAACTTCACCAGTTACAAAACAAAAACTTCAGCTCTAGAGCTGAAGTTCGCCAGTTACAAAAACTAGAGCTGAAGTTCGCCAGTTACAAAACAAAAACTTCAGTTCTAGAGCTGAAGTTCGCCAGTTAAAAAACAAAATCTTCAGCTCTAGAGCTGAACTTGAGGCCCGACTACTAGAATGCTGAAGTTTTGCGTGATTGCCTTTGCTACTTCAGTCCCGTATGCTGAAGTTATGCGAAAAAACGGGTACGCTTGTAATTTTTTTTGCAAAGCGGGCACAAGTTAAAATATGACACAAAAAGCAGGTATAGATGCAAATGCCCCTACTCCATCTGTTTCAATTTAGACGAGTTAGTTTGACTCGGCACAGACTTTAAGTAAAAAGAAGAAGATTTTTGAAACTTGTGATCTTAAAAGCTTAAGGGGTAAAAGCTTTGTGGGGTCATGATATTTGTGTGGTTATAAAAGATTCTCATTAAGGATAAAATGAAGAGTTTAAAGTTGAATTATTTTCAAATTTAGACATGTATCATTTATTTTGGGCAGATAAAAAAGGAAAGTACCATTTTTCCTTTAGTATCTTTGTGACATTGATTAGAAGTTTCAACGATATTTTATTTTTTCTTCTTTAAATTTATTGTAGTGCACATATCTATAATGTATGTCTTAAAATTTTTGCTTGAGCTGGTTAGAAGACCATGTTAGAGCATTTTTGTTGTTTTTAGTATGACAATTAACGGGAAAATATGATACGAAAATGGAGCTGGTTTAGAATTTTTCTTTTCTCTTTTTGGAAGATAACGATAGGTGTCATATAGACGAATGTCTTCAATATATAGAATTCGAGCAAAAATTACTGAATTCATGTGAACTATAACCAACACAGTAAATCAGCCCCGTACCTTATTTCTTTACACAAACAAGTCAAGACTTTTGAGGGATATAGTCCTCAACAGCTAACTGAGCCTATAAACATGGGTGTTTGGCCCAGGCGAATGGGCCTATAGTAGTTAAGTTTGTTTGGGCTTCTCATGCAGACTTCAGCCCAAATGAAATGAGAGATAGAAAAGTAACAAAAAGAAAGAGAGGAAAAATTACACCATATAATCGTTTCCAAATATAATATTCATCAAAATATATATTTTTTGTATATTAACTTTTAATATACATATTTCATACATATTCTATGTATATTTTGCTAGCAAATGTAATTATTTTTTGCCCACCAGCCAAATGTGTAACTTGCCCTAAAAATATCCAAGATCCCAGATGTGGGTTGCAAAATCAATTTTTAGAATACAATAAAAGGATTTGTTTAAGGGACAAGCAATGATCATCTATATGAAAATTACATTAGAAAATCCAAAATCTTAGTTCAAATATTTTGAACCATAAAAAAAATAATGACAATTTGTAACATAAATTTTCCATAATTGAATGAATCAACCATGACTTGATCCACTAAATTTCCCAGAACTTCCAATTAATCCTTCTCTTCTCAACTTGTCTTCCTTTGCTTTTCTACAAAAAACAACCCAAGAATTCACTTCTAAAGCCACAGAAATACCAATCAATGTTGACAAACACAAACAATAAGCCAATTTAGTATAAGACTTTCCTTCTCCCATTACTTCAAATCCTTGAAAAACATTCACAACTCCTAAAACCACACAAGCATAACCAACAAAATGGTGATAAGATTTCCAATATCTTCTAAATTTATTTGTCGTCTTAGGCCTAAAAAACAATGCCAATGTCTGTAACATGCCCAAACTAAACGTCGCAATCCCAAGTTTTCGATGTAGTCCATAAACTCTCCCAGGTGAAAGTTGACCTAATCGAATTCCAAATCCAAATCCAACAGTTCCAAGTAAAATTCCCGATAATTGTATCCCTGCATGTGCATAAAACCATGCAGGTCCTAGTGATTCTACGTGCCTTAAGTAACGCGCTGTGACCGCGCCTATAGGAAGAATAATTCCCCAAGAAATTGCATTTATAGCCCCATGAATATATTTTAGTGTCATGAAATTGTTATGATATTTTGCTTCTGAACCAGAAAGGACATCAATTGTGGCTATTGAAGAAAGATCATTGGTTGTAGTAGGATGAATTGTAGGTGAATAGCCTTGGACATATAATCCACGGTTCCAAACAAAGTGTATATTTTTGGTCTTGTTTGTAACAAGTTTTAACGTGGCATAAATTTGAATTGTAGCACCATTATGTATAGTAGCCATTTTGCCACCATATAAAGTAGATGAAGAAGTAAGGAGATGAATATCTAAAGGACGTGAAAGAAGTGGATTTTTTTGCAATTTGACTGATGGATCAATTATATAAGGTAAAAGAACAAGTTGGCCTGAATTTGGATCAGGAAAAGCTATTAATGCACGAGTTCCAGTCATTTCAGGAGAAGTAGGGTTAATTCCAAAACCAACCCAACCAGAAGGAGAAATAAAAGAACCAAAAAAGACAATATCAAGAGTGGCATTATGGGGATGAAAAGTCCAAGAAATAGAGGCATCTTGAGAAGGGAGTGGCATACATTTTTCAAATGTTTTGGTTGAAGTTGAAGTTGTGCAATGGGAGGAAAAGACTAGTGTAAATGGGAAAGAAGAGAGGAAAAGGAGAAAAAAGAAGAAGGGAAACATGGTAGTGAATTGGGAGTGTGATGAAAATGGTTGGATGAAAGGAATTAAAGGAGGGATAGATCTTTTGGTACTCACTTTGCCATAGAGGTTTTGTTAATTTGATATGATGCTTGTTGATGAAGAATTATTTGAGTTCTTTATCATGCTTGAACACTAGTCCTAAATGAATCATGAGGGAATTAACTTTATTAATTTAAGCTTAGCTTTGAAGCAAAGAAACTTGAATATACAACAACAAATGATAAGCCCAATATAATCTTACAAGTGAGGTCTAGGGAAAGTAGTATGTATCAGGGGCGACGCTACATTATCCGAAGGGCGGTCAATTGATTACGTCGAAAAATTACACTGTGTATGTAGATAAAATATTAGATTTTAGAGGTATATAATATATACTAAACACCATTTTTTGGGGAATTTATTTCACTTTTTTCAAGTTTAAACACCTTTGCTGAAATTCCTGGCTTCGCCACTTGTATGTACGCAGACCTTACCTCTACCTTGTGAAGGTAGAGAGGCTTAGTTAATTATTATAAGCGATGCGTACTGTTCACTTTGAAAAATTTAGTATAACATGAGTTTAATTTTTATGTAGTAACGGGTAAAAGAATTTTTATAACAAGATTGGATATTCTAGTTGGGGAACGCTTAGCTTTAAAGTCAAGGGAAAACTGAACTAACATGGTATACATTTTAAACAGATCAGATTTTGGACCCATAGACCATGATGTTGTGATGATAATGATAAGAAAGCTACTATTCTACTATATGTCTTTTATTTGAATCAAGAAAGCAAATGTAACTCATTTAAAGGGTTTGTCTCACCTTATATGTAGCTTTAATCATTTCTACTAGCTTTCCTTCCAGCTGTTAGAAGTCAATTTCTAGTAGAGCAGTGCGTTTGGTGCGGTGCCAACCACAAATGTAACAAAAAAATGGGACGATAATTTAATTAGAAAATCAGATTATACTTACGATTTACCTAAATGATCAAGTAAATAAAGCTAGTTATAACGGGATTGGAGAACACATTATGTATTTTTGCACATTCGAGTAAAATAATTAGGATAAACAAAATAAGTATCTGTTTTCCATTATGATATTTTACCCAACATAAATATAAAGGGAAAAAAAGGCAAGTACTACTTATGTTGATAAATTCTTGGTCCCATATTCACCAGTAGATCAAAAATTTGTGTCAGTACAAGGATAAGTGAGAAGGCTAAGTATGTATTGAAATGAGTATATAATTTTTTTACATGTATTTTCTTATTATGATCAATTAAACTTTTACTATAATCTTTAGGCGAAATGGCTTCCTGGCCACTTAAATTTGCATAAGTTTGTAAAGCCGATATATGAACTCTTGGGGTTTCCCATTTGAACACCTTTACTTGAAAAAAAGGCTACGAATAAACACTTGTAATGGTGCGTGTTGTTCAATTGCTACTGACATGGATTTAGTTTAATAATTTGTATAGCCACATCATCCATTCATTCATATTTTGTTGACACCTGTATATTCAAGGTTATCTAGGGATTTAATTAGTCAGCCGCAATTATAGCAAAGACAAATATATACAACTAGTGACACTTGCATTTTCCGATTAAAAACCATCTCAGTGTCCCGTCGTCGGTGACTGACCAAAAGAGCAGCTGCTAATAGGGAAGATGAACACAGACATAACAACATCGGCAAAGCCAGAATACCCAATTATAGATCGAAACCCACCTTCTACTAAGACTGTTGCCAATTTCAATACCCTCGATTACATCCGTCTCACCACCATCTTCGACATCTCCATCACTATCGGCTACCTCTCCGGTAAACTCCTTTCTCTGCTTTACTTTTTATCAATTAAATCTTATTAATCAACTCTTAAACCAACCAAAACCCTAAGAAAAAACCCGTTAACGAATCATTGACCCAGATCAAATATCTGGGAGCCTGATCCATCAAACACCACCCTCTTTCTTCTTTACTTTTTTTCATCTTCCAAACCTAAATAAAAAGTGCCAGTATATAGAGAGCAAAGGTTATAGAAATTTGAAGTATTATTTAGCTTGATTGCATTGAATTGAAGCTGGACCAAAACGAATTACAGTAAGAAATCTAAAATAAAGAGATAAAAATTGAGGAACCCTAGACCGAACGTGAAAGAAAAGAGAGTATGTGACTGAAGTCGATCGAGGATATAAGGATATCTTAATTATATGTGTGGCAGTTATGTACAGAGGTGGGAGGGAGGGGAAAAGAAAAGGGGAAAGGGAAAGGTTTTTTTTTGTCTCATTTATATTTTATTTTGATCTCATATTTTTTTTAATAAAAACAATACATTCCACCCGCCTTTGCAGTGTGATTTGCACATAATTTAGCCATGTCAGCTGCGCTGCTTTCATATAGGCATAGTCAATGGTCAAGTATGTTTATTAGTATCCATTGCATCAAGTTGGAGTGTTCAAATGGGAAAAGTGCAAGTTCATGTATCGGCTTTTAAAAACCCTACACGTTTAAGTGGCCAGGAAGCCATTACGCCTAATCTTTAATCCATCTTTATTAATGAAATAATTATGCTCCTGGATTGTTTTAAGATAACTAACTTGAGGCTAAATTAAAGAACTTTTACCCTTTGTACGTGTTGACAATACTGGGCCACTTGACAGCAGCCAAGAGAATTAACTATTGGGCCTTATTATTTCATACTTGGTTTGGGCCTTTATGTATACCCGGCCCATTTTCATTTAGTTATTCATTTTTGTATATACACGAACATTTTGGACAGAACACAATAATAAGAAATTCATTTCTCTTCTCAGATATTTTGCTCTTCTCTTTCTCTTTCTCTTCTCATTATTAGGGTTTCAATTCCAAATCAAATCTTCCGATTACACTAAGAATCGATGAATTAACATGGTATCAGAGCCTATTATCGACCGTTTATGGCTCCACATGTCCACTGACGGTGTTTGTTTCTCAAGTCCCTTCCTTATTGAAGTTTTCGTTGCCGAAAAATCTCTGGATTTTTCTTCGATTTTGATCGATTTGGTCATAACTGATGAATGTTAGAGGATTTCAGAGATTGTGAGCTATTTCTCTGGTAAATTTGTGACTCGATTCTGCGGAGTTTGTTCATCCCTAATTTCCGACTCTACCAGTGGTATCAAAGGTCATGGTGTTTTTTCTTCTGATAAATTGAAGGCCTTTCTTCTTTAGGTTGCAAAGAAGGACGATAATATCCTTTCATCACTCAAATTTGGGTTAAAGTATTGGTAGACACCAATTTTATGTTTTTCTGTACAAAATTGACTTAACTAGGGCTTAGAAATGAGTAGTCCTGAAGTGAGTTCGTCAACTACAACTGATGGTTTTGATGATTTTACTATACCTCCATCTCATCCTTTCTACATACATCCCTCGGACAGTCCAGGTGCTCACCCGGTGTCCCCTCCCTTTGATGGCAATGACTTTGTCATTTGGTGCAAAAACATGCTTACTACCATCTCTGCTAAAAACAAGTTAGATCTCATCACTGGTAGGATATCCAAACCACAATTTAGCTCTCCTTATTATCATTTTTGGAAAAGGTGCAATGACATGATCATTGCATGGATAACAAACTCTTTGTCTAAGGATATAACCAACAATGTAGTGTATTTTGACACTGCTAAGGATATATGGACTGACATTAATGAGAGATTTGGTATTTCCAATGATTCTAAATATATTCAACTTCAAAGAGAAATTAGTCTTACTTCCCAAGGTCATTTAGATATTGCTACCTATTCTACCAAACTAAGAGGTCTTTGGGATGAACTTAGTACTGCTTATGTTGGTCCTGTTTGTTCATGTGGTGCTCTCCCCAAATTCATTGAAGATCAGAAAATCTATCAATTCCTCAGTGGTCTGAATGAGTCTTATTCTACTTGCAAAAACAACATCCTTATGATGCCTTCCCTTCCTTCCCTGAGTAAGGCATACTCCATACTACAACATGATGAGAAACAGAAAGAGACCTCTGCTCCTGTCCCTGGTTTCTCCCATGATTCTGCCTCCTTTAATGCTTCAGCTGGTCATATGAACACTTTTACGATTTTTCATCAGAGTGTCCAATTTGATGCAAAGGGAGGTTATAGTTCATCTTCCAACCTTTCATGCAGATATTGTAAGAAGCCTGAGCACACCATTGATAAATGTTATATGCTACATGGTTTCCCTTCAGATTTTAAGTTTACCAAGAATAGGAAGTCTGCAGCTTGTGTTCAGTATGATGGACATCTTCTGGACTTTGCTTTTACCAAACCAAGTTCCTCTGATAACAATGGACATGGATTCAGTAAAGAACATTATCAACATCTCATGACTCTGCTTCAACAAGTCTAGACATCTCTGACTCTTCATTCTGAAAATTTTGTCATTGAAAATGCAGGATTTGCCAACTTTGTAGGTGAGTACAATCACCCTGAGGTGCATTCAGCTTCTTTTCATGCATGTGCAGTCTCACACTTAGGTTTAAACCATTGGATTGTCACCAACCACATGACATAACATAAATACTTACTTCACAATCTTAAGCCTTTAGTAACACCTTTTCTAATTACTCTACCTAATGGATATAAAGTAAACGTCATATCTACTGGTTCTTTGACTCTCAGGGCAGATATAATTTTGCATAATGTCTTATTAGTTCCCTCATTCTATTTCAATTTGATCTCTGTACATAATTTACTTCTTCAGTTCAAATGTCTTGCAATCTTCACCATTTATAGCTGTATTTTATAGGGCCTTTCTCTGAAGAGGCCTCTGGAAATTGGTAAGGCTGCAAATGGACTATACTTCCTGTATTCAGCTGATTCTCGTTTTCCTTTGTTTGTTCCTAGTTCCGTTTCCTCTTCTGCTCAATTTAGTGTTTCTGTTTCTGTCCCTAGCACTAATGTTGTTTCAAATTCTGTTGCTCATTCTATATCTCATAGTTCATCTTGTAATCCATCTCTTGTTGGTAATAAATCATGATTTGTTTTGGCATCAAAGATTATGCCACATTTTGTCACACCCCGAACCTGGGGGAGAGACTAGCACCCTCACCTATCCTTGCATACCAACTTGCAACTAAGAGACTCTGAACATATGATGTCATACTTTGGCCATGGGCCACATTGCAAGAAATGTGAATGCTGACTAGATGTCAATATACAACTGGGCCGACAAGGCCGTTAGCTGACAAACCAACCAAATATACATACAAGGCATGCAAGCCCAACATATTTTACTAACTAACAGGATATGTCTACAAGCCTTTACTGATGGATATACTGTGGTCGGAATAATTCCGACCTATTCATAACTTATATATATATATATATATAAAAGATGTACATAAGGCTCTAGACCCGGAAACTCTGAAAGGCATGGAGCTAACCCATCAAGCTGAACTCGGGCAATACTTATTGAGGAGGCCTACCCGTCTGTCTGTTTGACCTGCACACATGAAATGCAGCCCCCCCAAAAAATGACGTCAATACGAAATAATATACTGAGTATGTAAGGCAATATACTGAAAGCTGAAACTGAACTGATAGTATAATAACTACAAGTAGCTGGAAGTCAAAGATAATCTGAAGATATACTTATCTGTTGATACTGACTCAACTCTCTCAATATAGTAAATAATATAGTTGTCCGGCCCTATAAGGCTCGGTGTATATATAACTGCTCTGCCATAGTAGGCTCGCTCATAAGCGCTCGGCCATACTAGGCTCTGTATCTCGACCAACTGGGCTCGCTCATAAGCTCTCAGCCACAGTAGGCTCGGTATATAACTTACCATCTGATCAGAGGTTGTCCAATAGGGGCTGCCCATCGATTATAGCTCGATGGTAATGAAAATACTTTTAATACTGTATATATGCAAACTCTCTGCTATTTTGACTGGAAGGAGGAAATACTCAACTGAATATGCAGTCCCGATAAGAAGAATATGGTAACTTACAAAACTAGGAAAATATATGTAATTTGTGAGACTAGCAAAATATACGCAAATTCTGGGATACGAATTTTTTTTATGCCTCGTTATCGAACTTGTGTAATTACGATATCATGCTAAAATGAAGGCAAAGCTTAGTCTTAATATACCTGGAGTAGGGAAGACTTTGTATAATATTCTTAGAGAAGATTGCACCATACTCCTTTAGACCCGTAAAATTTTACGTAGCTACGATTCTTAAAAATTCTTATTGGAACCTTGTAGGAGAATTTGATTGCAATTCCTGCTCCATATATTCTAACTTCCAGATGCTAATCCCTTGCTTATATATGCTTACACAATGATACAGATACGATATATATATTGTTACATTAGGTTGATATTATAGTTTTTCTTCTTTGGCCACAAAGCAAAAGTTGGGTTAATTTGTGAAATTGTCAATGGAAGATGCTATTTTCCTCTTTGGCTAATAGTTCTTTTGGAAAAAATGGAGTGTTCTCTGGTTCTCACGTTTTTTTGGTTCAAAATCAAATTGTAAAAATTGTTGTTTTATCTTCTTTTATTTCTATATAAGAATCTTTATAGATAAGGCTTTGTAATTTTGCCTTGACACATGTAAAGGTGATTTATGACTCACCTTAAAACTAAGAAGGGGGCTGCCATGTCCCTTGGTATGATCTTGTTAATTTTATCTACCTATTAGTTAATCGGGTAATGTCCCGTTACCTGGTAATTAATCAATTACCCGCATAATTTAAAAATTACCCCAAATTACTTAAAATTCTATTTATTACTAAAATACTTCATATATACTTTATATGTTATACTACCGTGGTCATATGGTACCTTGCATGTTACTAGTCCATAAATACTGGGTATTTTAGCTCGGGGCGCATTTTATCTCAAAATGGCAAACTTGGAAAAAATTTATTTCCTTTGACTTGCTCCCCCTTTCACCTTCATAAATTTACTAATCACTTGTGAAATAGCATAATCCTTATGATCTCCAAATAATCTTTTACTTGGACTGATGTCAATTACCTTATGACAAATTCAACGTACAATACTTCAGGGTGCAACATCGTCGTAACTTAATACCGCGAAGCGTAACATTACCGCAATAATATTACTGCAGAGCATAATATTGATGTAATACTGCGGGGCGTAACATTATTCCCCCCTTTGGAACATTCGTCCTTGAATGTTGACTGATGCACTTATCATTTTCATAACTTATATCTTTCGAATACTTTAGAACTTCTCTTGCCATCTAGGTGACTGTCCTGTGAATAAGTCTAAAGTTCAGGGCATTCCCACCTTAGGCCTCCTTCTCACACCATAACTTGTAGTCGGAATCCTTCCAATCTCGTAACTGTTACTACCTTTCATCATGCAGCCTGTACAATTTTGACCTTGTAAGTGTGCCAAATCTCTAGGATTCATATATAGAGCGTGATAAGATGTCCCTTTAGGCATATATGAGTATATTGAAGTTCTTCGCTCGGTACTTTGTTGAATTCACGAATATTGATCTACAATATACCACTGATAACTTGAAACTTCTTATGTAATACTTTGCCCCTAGGGCTTACGTTACCTCAAGGAATATTCGAAGTGATTCCCATAATTGTATTTCAAAGTGTCTCAATGTGATTCATCTTGTGAGGGTATTCTAATTTCGTGCCGCTAGCGAAATCTTTTCTCCTTTTTTTTTTCAAATCATTATTCAAATGAAGGCCCAAACGTCATCTTGCATCTATCACAATTATACCCTCATTTTATTACCAGGTCAACATTCCATTCTTTCTAAATGCTATTAATCTTAGACTCCTTTGAGTTTATTAAAGCTATAGTGAGCTTTGTATAACATAGAGAAACTGTCTGCTCTTCTTGTTTTCATGGGCTTAATCCTAAAAACTTATCCATTCTCGTCACTTTTTTCACTTGCCTTTCCTCATCCTTACTCATGTTTCCTTAAAACTTTGTCGATCTACCATTAGTTTGAGACCTATACATATCCATTTATAAACTTTACTTCAACTTGCTTGCATAATAGATTTCCTTATGTTATTCTGGAATGTCAAGCGAGACATCACATCGTCTCCAACTTTTCTCTATTCTCTTAACTAGATCTCTTAGTACTTAGAAACCATAGGCTGGAAGACATGCCGTTGACGATGCCGCTATTATTCTCGGTTATTGGATCCCCATGCTTATAGCCTTCTATCTGAAGTATGGACTTTTCATGATCTTCTGCCTTTGAGTATCTCGTACGTTGTTCACCTTTACCTCACTTACCTTAAAATTTCGCATCGTATCTTCTATCTCCTTCATAACCTCCCTTCCACCTAGGTGTAATTCACGCCCATAACTTGAAGCTCTATTATAATACTTGCACCTCTGGTACATACACAGTCCGGTGGGAGCTTCGTACTGACTTCTTATGAGGCTGGTACTTCTTCTAACTGGCTTCCTTGTAGAGTCATTATAGATTATGGTTGTTGTGTTATTTCTCTTGAACATCTGATATTAAGAGTGATTCTGTCATGTTCTCAAGCACAACTTCTATAATTTTTCTAGGTCCAATAATCAAACTCCTGATTTACTTGGGTGATGTAATTCTTTAGTTTCCTCTTCCTTCTGATCAGCCTTTACGTAGGCTTAAGCTATCTTCCGATCTGTGGCTCATGATATTAGTTATTACCTTAGCCTTTCATGGGCGTTATGAAATATCCATGATACAATCTCCTAACAATTCAATCCTTTGTCTATGCTCTAGGCTCAATTTTTTCTTTTAACTTATATCAGAATCTTCTATGGCTGTATGATTATCAACAAATATGCTACCTGGATAATGCTCCAAAATCTTGAGTGTATCCATAACGTACTAACTCTGGATCATTGATCGAATAATTCCTTTCGTTCCATTTAAGCTTTCTTTAAACATGTGCAATTACCCTTCCTGGTCTTTCTACCCTTTGTTGCGTCCATACTTAGCTTATCTTAGTGCCCTCACTTGCCAGAGTTTTCATACAACTCATATGATCTCGAATATTACTTTTAATTCTTACTTCCCGTTCATTAGCCACGGTAGGTGCCACTTTCCTTTGGAGTGCTTACAATGTTGTTGCAAGATTGTTGTTACACGATTATTTCCTCTTTAGGTCGTTGTTCTTAGGTTGACGCCTTTTTTCTTATCTCCTCAGCTAGTATTTCGTTTTAGTACTTAGGGAGAACACTTGACTCTCGTAAAGTTATGAGCTTATTACTGACCTTTTTGATGTCCTTACTTGTCTATAATCATCCGCAATTGCTTACTTCCATGCCCTTGTGCTTGTATGGTTGCTTCTGAAATGATATTTTGACTGCCTTCCCAGTGGTACTTTCTTTTATTCCCGTAACACTTATACAATATCTTTAACTACCCTGACTCTTGTTTGAATATATCTCAAGTATTATAATGATATTCTTCGAGGCTGAACTCTCCATCTTGGGCTCTACTATGTTTATCTCACACGATCTGATGACTCGTCTGTAACCTCCTATTTAGCCATAACTGGAATCTTCCTGACCAATTACTAACTATATGTTGGCCCATTCTCATATCAATATTCCTCATAATCTTTTTTTGGGTTATTTCCTTTGTCTTAACTTACGTCTCGCACTGGCTCCTTATTTATTAATAACAGCTTGGGCAAGAACCTTTATTTTCTCTCATTGACGTCGTCCTTGCACAATATTCTTGAATCGTAGCATATCTATAAGATTTGGATAAGTGCCATCTCATTCCTCTTTCATTTATCGCATTCTTCCTTTACCATTCTATAGTCACTAGAACCACTTAATTCTGACTTAGTGCCATATCACTCCATATTCCCCCCTTTAGGGGTGTACTAAGAGCTGAAGCCACGAGGATCTACCTATAAATGTTTTACCTCTTCATCTTTGGTGTCGTTTCTCAACATTAATGATCCTTACTCGCCTTGTGGCAATCCATTCTGTACTAAGGATGACAAATTCCTTTACTCGCGATGGTGACACTTAATGTAACTGGTACATACAGTCCTTTAAGCTTAACTTTGCTAACATTGCTTGCTTTAGGAAAACGTCTTCCTGAATGACCATTCTCTGAATTTCTCATGAACCTTCTTTTGTTGTCCGTCCTATTGTTTCCGGAATGCAATATGAAATTCTCATGATGCTGACTATTACCAAACTCAGTCCCTAATTTATATTTAGTTTATCTTATTTACCAGCCCATACTGATTTTAATTACTCTGGGGTCTAACTTTTCCTCTTGGTAATCACGCTAGAGTTGCGGACTTATTTCTCGAAATGAGGACATGACTGTATGGCCTATACTCTTTTGTTGTCCTAAGGCCTGTCACCTCTCGTCTCTTTCTTCACTTGACTATAGATATTGTAATATTGTCATCTTTTGATCTACCGTTGTCATCCATGTACCACTTCTTACTCATAATGCTTCATTAACTCTTTTTTTGTTTCCCGCTAACATTTATGCCCATCATTTTATTCTGAAAACTCGAACAAGACATTCTTTTTCTTTTAGCTTCCCTTTGCTTCCTTCCGTGGCTCTTCAAGTTGCTTAACGTTCTCGCTTTACTAGGGACGCGAGCCACACTAAGGTAATATGTATCCCTTCAAGGCTTATAGTGCATGTCTTTGTAGTACTCATATCTGGCTGTACTATTTTAAAGTGTACCATCTGGGTGTCTCACAAAGAGATCTATTAGCACATTTGCAATATCCTTCAGAAATGTCAGCTGTCACAAACAATTCATCCATCATATCTTCTTATACTACTTCTATTAACCCACATAGGGCATATCTGGAATGGGTGCGACCAATTGTATATACCTCTGTTACTATTGAATATAACTCAAAAAGTTTATGTTCTTCTACCTCAATTATAAATGTTGTTAACCTTCATTAATTGGGTACCTCGTACCCTTTTTCACCTTGCTCCTTTTACTTACTGAAACTTGTACTTATCTTCTTAATCTCTCATTGTACTTCACCATAAAGATGGATAGACATTCTTGCCTTAAGACTTCTTATGAGGAAGCTTACACCTTTCAGTACACTCATGATCTGCTAAAGACCTCACATTTACTTATCGTAGGCATCATACAAAAATCCAATTCCTCTGACTCATCTCTTTCTCAACTATCTCTCTTTCAAAACTTCTTTTCAGATGTAGGCATCGTCTTATTACAAATAAAATAGAATTTCGAAATTTGAATTCTTATAAGTGAGCTCTACCACACGATCTAGAGTAAGGAGAAATAGTGACAATCCTAAATGCCCTGTAGCCTCCTGCTTATAAGTGTGGTGCACGACACACCCATAAACAAGACTCTACTAGACACGACTTGTAGACTCCCTAGGACAAAACTGCTCTGATACCACTTTTGTCACGCCCCGAACCTGGGGGTGAGACTGGTACCCAGTGCCTCACCTATCCTTGCGTACCAACTTGCAACTAAGGGACTTTGAACATATGATATCATACTTTGGCCATGGGCCACATTGAAAGAACTGTGAATGCTGACTAAATGTCAATATACAACTGGGCCGACAAGGCCGTCATAACTATTACAGTTGACAAACCAACCAAATATATATACAAGGTCTGCAAGCCCAACATATTTTACTAATGAACATGATATGTCTACAAGCCTCTACTGATGGATATACTGTGGTCGGAACAATTCCCCGACCTATTCATAACATATATACATATATATACAAGATATACATAAGGCTCTAGACCCGGAAACTCTGAAAGGCATGGAGCTTACGATCAAGCTGAACTTGGGCAACACTTATTGAAGAGGCCTACTCGTCTGTCTATCTGACCTGTACGCATGAAATGAAAGGGACGTCAGTACGAAATAATGTACTGAGTATGTAAGGCAATATACTGAAAGCTGAAACTGAACTGATAATATAATAACTGCAAGTAGCTGGAAGTCAAAAATAATTTGAAGATATACTTACCTACTGATACTGACTTAACTCTCTCAATATAGTAAATAAAATAGTTGTCCGGCCCTAAGGCTCAGTGTATATATAACTGCTCTGCCGTTGTAGGCTCGCTCATAAGTGCTCAGCCATACTAGGCTCTGTATCTCGACCAACTGGGCTCTCTCATAAGTGCTCGTCCACAGTAGGCTCGGTATATAACTTACCATCTGATTAGAGGTTGCCCAATAGGGGCCTGCCCATCGATTATAGCTCGATGGTAATGAAAATACTTTTAATACTGTATATATATAAACTCTCTGCTCTTTTGACTGGAAGAAGGAAATACTCAACTGAATATGCAGTTCCGATAAGAAGAATATGGTAACTTACAAAACTAGAAAAATATATGTAATTTGCGAGACTAGCAAAATATACGTAAATTCCGGGATATGAATTTTTCTTTATGCCTCGTTATCGAACTTGTGCAATTACGATATCATGCTAAAATGAAGTAAAAGCTTAACCTTAACATACCCGGAGTAGGGAAAACTTCGTATAATATTCTTGAAGAAGATTGCACCGTACTCCTTTAGACCCGCAAAATTTTACGTTGCTACGATTCTTAAAAATTCTCATTGGAACCTTGTAGGAGAATTTGATTGCAATTGCTGCTCCATATATTTAACTTCCAGATACTAATCCCTTGCTGATATATACTTACGCAATGATACAGATACGATATATATTGTTACATTACGTTGATATTATAGTGTTTTTCTTCTTTGGCCACAAAACAGACAATATTTTTAGTTGGGTTAATTTGTGAAATTGTCAATGGAAGATACTATTTTCCTCTTTGGCTAATAGTTCTTTTGGACAAAATGGAGTGTTCTCTGGTTCTCATGTCTTTTTGGTTCAAAATCAGATTGTAAAAATTGTTGTTTTATCTTCTTTTCTTTCTATATAAGAATCTTTATAGATAAGGCTTTGTAATTTAGCCTTGACACATGTAAAGGTGATTTATGGCTCACCTTAAAACTAAGAAGGGGGCTGCCACGTCCCTTGGTATGATCTTGTTATTTTTATCCACCTATTAGTTAACCGGGTAATATTCCGTTACCCGGTAATTAACCAATTACCCGCATAATTTAAAAATTATCCCAAATTATTTAAAATTCTATTTATTACTAAAATACTTCATATATACTTTATATGTTATATTACCGTGGTCATATGGTATCTTGCATGATACTAGTCCATAAATACTAGGTATTTTAGCTCGGGCCGCATTTTACCCCAAAATGCCAAACTTGGACAAATTTATTTCCTTTGAATTGCTCCCCCTTTCACCTTCATGAATTTACTAATCACTTGTGAAATAGCATAATCCTTATGATCTCCAAATAATCTTTTACTTGGACTGATGTCAATTACCTTATGACAAATTCAACGTACAATACTTCAGGATGAAACAACGTCATAACTTAATGCTGCGAAGCGTAACATCACTGCAATATATATATATATATAATACTGCAGAGCATAATATCGACGTAATACTACGGGGCGTAACACATTTCATTTGCCAAGATGAGATCTATTTCATTTCTGTCAAATAAGGTGTCATCTAAACAACCATTTTTATGCAATATATGTCCAATGGCTAGACAACATAGACTTCCATTTCTTGATAGTACTATACACTCTTCTCTTCCTTTTCAACTTGTTCACATTGATATTTGTGGCCCTTACAACACTCAAACTTATAATGGTTTTATTATCACTCTAGTTGATGACTTTACTAGAGTGACATGGACACATCTCCTCTCTTGCAAGAGCAATGCCATTTCAATTTTTAAAGCTTTCATTCAAGTGGCGAAAGTTCAATTTTACTCTTCTGTTAAATGCTTTAGGTCTGACAATGCCTATGAACGGGGGTAGTTCTCAACTCCAACAATTCTTTGCTGATAATGACATATTTCACCAGACCACTGTCCCTCACACTCCCCAATAAAATGGCATTGTTGAAAGAAAACACAAACATATCTTAGAAGTCTCTAGGGCACTTTTATTCCAATCCAAACTCCCTTTCAAGTACTAGGGTGAATGTGTTCTCACTGCTACATATATTATTAATAGAATTCCCTCTACAGTCCTACACAACATCTCACCTTTTGAGAAACTGAATGGTCACGCTCCCTCTTATGATCACTTGAAGTCCTTTAGTTGTCTCTGTCATGCAGCCAGTCCTAAGTCTACCAGGGATTGTCACACCTCCTTTTTACACACCCGAAGGTATATAAAGGGAGTTTTTCCAATTAAAGGATAATCGAAACGGGATTATTTACATTAAATTCAGAGTCGCCACTTAGGAGATTTATGGTGTCCCAAGTCACCGGTTTAAAATCCTGAATCGAGAAACGGTTGACTCTATAATACAGTCCGCGAATACAGAAATCCGGGTAAGGAATTCTGTTAACCCGGGAGAAGGTGTTAGGCATTCCCGAGTTCCGTGGTTTTAGCACGGTCGCTTTGATCATACTTGGCTTATTAAAATTATTTAATTACTGATTTTAAAACCTATGTGCATTTACCTTTCAACGCTTTTTAATCAAGAAAATTATCTTGAAATGGGTTACGCGCACGTATATCCATTTGTTTGGCGCGTCAAAAATCATATCACGCGAACGTGTCCACAATTAATAACGCTTTATTAATGTTAAGAAAATTGGGCCGAAGTTGCGCATACTCCGATTTTGCTTTTAGAATCGTAATTATGTCACGCGAACATGTACACAACCACGATAGTATTTTATTGAGATTAAGATTGTTTCGCCCGACGTTGCGCGAACGCATACGTTGGTCTTAATTCTGGAACCCGTAATCATGCCACACACAACAGAAAAAGTTATTAAAAGGTTTTACGCCTATCA
This sequence comes from Nicotiana tabacum, assembly GCF_000715075.1. Taxonomy (NCBI): domain Eukaryota; kingdom Viridiplantae; phylum Streptophyta; class Magnoliopsida; order Solanales; family Solanaceae; genus Nicotiana; species Nicotiana tabacum. The sequence goes on along the minus strand of NC_134089.1, from coordinate 154,715,204 downwards.
AGCTCTTTCTCAACCTATTCATTCTAAGAGTTTAGCCCAATAGACCTCTCTTTATTTCAATATCTACCAGATTAACTCACAAAACAAACCAAATAATCATTCCAACAAGCACATCATGAGATATTGAATTTAGAAGCTCTTTGTGATCAAATCACTTCGAAACCGTCTAGGAGGAATTAACAACATATTGAGATTTGAGACCAAGAGAAGTCTGTATCGTTAAGCGCACGAAATCATTAGCCTGATTACTAAAGCTCAAGATTTTTTGCATCAATATGTTGTACTTTAGATATGAGCAAGAATCAAAATATATTTTCTTCCTACTAATTAGCAACCATCAAATTAAAGTGCCATAATTATTCGCCCAATTGGTATGGTAATCCCTTTTAAAGAAACTAAACACAATTGATTTGTAACATTGGGGAACTGGGCCAATCTTAAAACGAAATTGTACCAACCCCGACTTACAGTGAAGAACCCTGTTTTGAAGCAAATAAAAGAAAACTCATGCAGCAGGGCCTATCACTTTCATTTATCATTAATTTTAAAATTCTGAGCCCAAATTGAGCCCAAGCAGAAGGCCCAAATTCTTTAAAGCCTCAGAACCAACACCAATTAGACTCGACATCGAGTCTGTATCGTGCTCCATGTGATGGCTGAGCAACAAAAGTTCAGAATGAACCTAAATAGCTAGTCACAACATACAAACAACACCAAGATTTTGAAATAGAAAACAATTAAGGATCCAATTCTTGATAAACTATACAGCATATGATTCTAAATTTTCAAGGCCCTAAATTAACTTGAAATGCTGATATTTATACCTTAATTAATCCTCACGTTGACAAAACTTGTAGAATTTAAAACAACCAAATCTGCTCAATTGACATGCAAGCAACATTAGATAACCAGTGAATCATTTTCAACATAACTAAACTAACTTGAATTTTCCCTAACACTGATAGTCACCAAACCAGTACATTAGAATCTGGTTCTCTCATGAATTCCAGAAAATCATACTAAAGCTTTCAATATAATCCTTAGACATTTTAAACTCATTCAGGAGCAAATTTAAACACAGAACATGCTTGCAAAATACTTCGAACTATACTAATATCAAATAAGAATCATACGTATATGTCCAATTACCTATACATACAACTACTGAACATACACAGCAGAATCATACATACATGTCCAATTACCCATACATATAACTACTGAACATACACAACATTAAATGTGCAAATTATAACTTAGATAACATCTAAAACTACATATCTATTACAGAATATTAAAGCAGTATGAGAAACAGGGGAAACTAAGTTCAAATGCAGCCTGTATTCAATTAGTATTCCACTTGATTTACATGCTCAATAATCAATCATTATTCAGGGGCTAAGAAGGTACCTGAGATTGAAGGGACAAAGAAATAAAGAAGGATCAACAATTTTTTAACAGCAGAAATCGACAGCAGCAACAACACAGCCCAAATTCAGCAAATGAAACCAGAAAATTGATTTACAATCCAATGGAACAGTAGTCTTTAACACAATTTGATCAAAACCTTCCAAAAAACTAGTATCAAATCAACTCAAATCCCATCACTGAACATTATTGTTTTCAGAACTTAAAAGAATCAGGAATTACTAAGGCTCAATGGTACAGTAGAGAGTTTTCAGCTGATTTATTGGATTCTTATCTCTAAAAAATCTATATTTTTTAATACTTCCAGAATATCAGAATGTTCTTATCCTCTCTGTCTGTCCGTGTCCCTTAACACCTCTCAAGTTCAGCCTTTTTATAGGCATTCATTTTAGTGTATCCTCCATTATCTATTCACCTTTTCATTTTTAACTACCCAGTAGCTTAGTGCTTTCTTAATTTAAACAGCTATTGCAATCCCAACCCTACCACTATTAGAAGCTTCTTAAGTAGGTAAACACTTGAATTATACTTATATTAATCAGTTCTTATCGACATAATTAGACAAGAGGTTAAACCAAACTATTGAACTAATCCTAACTATTCTGACTAAGTGATTAAACGAAATGCGATTTCAAAGTCTACTGATATCCCAATTATACGAAACAAATCCACGAAACCAATCTTAAAGAAACAAACAGTGAACAGAATAATTTATACCAGAGTACTGATCGAATTTCAATTGAAATTGACCAAAGAAAAATGAGAAAAGAGAAATGACCATTGGAATAAAATTAATCAAACAAACACAGAAACATGCAAGAACTTACCGATTAAACTGGAAAAGCTTGGTACCCTGACTTTCCGATTCCATCGCCAAATAATGTTAGTCACTTGTTCTTTGTCAAAACAAGTGAGTAACACTATTTTGTAACGAACTCGACTCTAAAATTATCATCAATCTTGAGTTCAAGTTTGCCTCTTGGATTTAAGATTCGAGCAGATTGAGCCCCATTCGAAGAAAACTGGTTATGGATTAGGGAAGAGGGGAGTGAGGGGGTTCTACGGTGTGAATTTGGGGCCGGTTGGGTAGGCAAGGGTTCAGGGGTCGGAACTTCTATTGAATATTCGATGAGTTCTGAGACGATTCAAAGGTAACAGGTTGGGGATTCGGAATGGGGAGATGAAGGAGAATCGATGGTGTTAATTTGGGGTTGTTTGGGCCACCAGAACCATCGTGAGGTGATTTCCAGTGGGCAGAGGGCGGTGGTGTGAGACGGTGGGAGACAAGGGTGTCTCTAGGGTATGCGAGAGATGATGAGGGGGATTTCTGAGGGGGTAGGGGTTTGGGTATATTAAAATGGGACGATTAATTTGAGCCATTGGATGATTGAAATCCAACGGTTGTGATCGAATCCTTAATCGGAACTTGGTCGTTTTGGTTACATGGGTGCTGGACTGGTTCACGGGTCGGGGTTTGGGAAATGGGTGAGAATCTGGACTGTTTGATCAAACTAATTCAACGGTCCAGATTAAAACACCTAAAACAGCGTCGTTTGGATTAAGCTGGAGATGGACCGGTTTTGGTTGGGTTTTGAGGATACTTCGGGCTTGTAGATTTGGGTTTGAAGAACAACCCAAACTCTGATTTCTCATTTCTTTCCTCTTTCTTTTCAAATTAATTCCCCCTTTTTCTTGTTTTATTTTTTCAAAAAATTAAAATCCTAAATTAATTTATAAAACCAAACTTAATCCTAAAAATACTAATTAACTCTAAATGATAATTATCATGAATAATTAAATACCAAATTAAAAGAAAATCACACAATTTGACTAAAATACAAAAAGATGTTATTTTTTGTGAATTTTCATTTTTGTAAAATACCTAATTATTAATTAATTCCAAAAAATATAAAAATCAAATCTTAAATGCAAATGCTATATTTTTTTGTATTTTTAATGCATTAATAAAATTAAACATGCACACAAACATATGCAAACAATCAGGAAAATCACACAATAATTCCTAAAATAATACATAATTAAAGAAAGACCTAATTTTGGGAATTATTTTGGAGTAATTCGTATGAGGAAAAAATCACGTGCTCACAGGGATAAGTTTCAATCAAGATCTATATCTGCTATCTTCTTGTTGTACCCTTGTGGGAAAAAAAGGGTACAAATTACCTAACTTGTCATCTTTTTCTATTTTTTTTCTCTAGAGATGTTATTTTTTATGAACACATTTTTCCTTATCACTCCCATTCTCCTTCTCCTACTTTCCCTCCTCCTTCTGATTATGTTGAGGTTTCCCCTTCTGTTCCTGTTGAGGTTTCTCCTTTTATTGCACCTTCTGCTTCCCTTGATTCTGTTTCCATCTCTCTTCCTCCTCTAGTTCTAGTTCCTGAACTTAGGAGGTCTGGCAAGCCTGTTCAGGTTCCTAAATACCTTAAAGACTTTGTTTGTTCTTCTGCTGTTCCTTCTTGTTTTTCTGCTTCTGTGTCCCCTCAGGTTCCTAGTGATGAAATACGCATACATAAGCCTCAATTTTACCAACAAGCTGTCTCTAATCCTGCTTGGTAAGAGGCCATGCTAAAGGAATTTCAAGCACTTAAAGCTAACCATACTTGGGACATTGTTCCCCTTCCTCCTCATAAGAAGGTTATTCCCCTAAATGGGTGTATAAGATTAAACAGAAATTTGATGGTTCTATTGAGAGGTACAAGTCCAGACTTGTCATAAGAGGGGACACATAAAGAGAAGGTGTTGATTATACTGAGACTTTTTTTTCTGTTGTTAAACTCACTATACCATCAGACGTCTTCTCATTCTAGCTGTGAAGAGAGGATTGTTTTCCAATTAGATGTCATCAATACTTTTTTTCATGGTGATCTCCATGAAGAGGTCTACATGAAGGTTCCTCCTGGTTTGGAAGTCTCTCCCTCTTCTTCTACCTCTCCTCTCTTGGTGTGCAAACTTTAAAAATCACTTTATGGCCTCAAACAAACATCCAGACAGTGGTTTGCCAAGATGTTTGAATCCCTGCTATCTAGGGGCAACATGTCCAACAAAAATAACTACTCTTTGTTTATCAAGTCTTCTGGTTCTTCTTTGGTGGTTTTGGCTGTCTATGTAGATGACATTTTATTAGCTGGTGATGACCTTGATGAGTTGAATGCTTTGAAAGCTTTCCTGGATGCTCAATTCATGATTAAGGACTTGGGGTCTGTCCATTACTTCTTGGGTTTGGAAGTTACCCCTCGTGACCATGGTTATTTTATGACTCGACACAAATATACTTCTGACTTACTTTCTGAATTTCATTATGACCACTTCACCCCTGTTACCACTCTTTTGGATCCTAGTGTGAAGATGGTTCTTGACATGCATGATCTCATGCCTGATCCTACCACCTTCAGGAGGTTAGTTGGCAAACTTAACTTTCTACAGCACACCAGGCCTGATATATTCTTTTTCAGTGCAACACTTCAAGCAGTTTTTACATGCCCCACATGTTCCCCATATGCTGGCAGCTCTACATGTCCTTAGATACGTCATGAATGCCCCTGCTCAGGGTATTCTACTTTCAGCCAGCTTTGATCTTTCACTTCTAGTATATTCAGACTCTGACTGGGCTGCATGTGCTGTTTCAAGGAGATTTGTGACTCGGTTTTACATCACTCTTGGGGGTAGTCCAATTTCTTGGAAGAGTAAGAAGCAACCCATTGTCTCTCTTTCTTCAGTTGAGGCTGAATATAGAGCATTAAGAATGGTTGTGACTGAGGTTTTTTGGCTGACTCGTTTACTTGGTGATTTGGGCCTTCCTATTTCTGCCCTTGTTTCTATATTTTGTAATAGTCAGGCAGCTTTGCACATTGACAAGAACCCAATGTTTCATGAACGCATCAAACATATTGAAGTTGATTGCCACTATGTTCGAGACGGCTTGCACTCTGGGTTGATATCTCTTCAGTTTGTTCCCAGCTCTGCTCACCATGCTGACATGTTGACCAAGCCTCTGCATGGCCCTCTACATCACCAATTTTTAGGCAAGCTTGGAATGCCTACACCCTCCAGCTTGGGGGGGGGGGGTGTTGACAATACTGGGCCGCTTGACAACAGCTAAGAGAATTAACTATTGGGCCTCATTGTTTCATACTTAGTTTGGGCCTTTATGTATACCCGACCCATTTTTATTTAGTCATTCATTTTTGTATATACACGAACATTCTGGACAGAACATAATAACAAAAATTAATTAACTCTTCTAAGATATTTTGTTCTTCTCTTTCTCTTTCTATTTCTCTTCTCATTATTAAGGTTTTAATTCCAAATCAAATCTTTTGATTACACTAAGAATCGATGAATTAACAGTTCGTGCTCTCATTATGGAAGAGATTGTCTAGCTCTCATTTACAGCCTTCTAATTTAATCTCAAGACCTCATACAAGAGTCTTTTTTAGGACTTGAAAAGAAGCGTTCTCTTCTCCAAGCTTGCTTGGTTTTGGTTAAATTGCATTTAAGTTTGGGGAGAAAAAGAAATAATGAGAAAAGATAGGATAAGAATATTCATTACATTCAACCTATGTGATGAAAAACCTTATTTTTAAGAGCTCAAGGTATGTTCTTTTATGGCATTAATAATTTAAAGCATGACGCAACACTCAGAGGCGGACCTATGCGTTATGTAGACGGTCACCAGACCCCATAAACTTCAACATAAATTTTATATAAGTATATGTGTATACCTTATGTTGAAATTTTATTTTCAACATAAATTTGATTGAACAGAAAATTATGCCCCTGCTGTATTAGAATTCTAGGTCCGCTTCTGGTACCACTTGTATGGGGTGTTATAGTTTGCAATTGTATGGATCTCTCTCCGCCATCCTGTATGATGAAAAAAAAAGGTATACCACTTGGTTTAGCAGTTTGTGCTGACATTTTCCCCATGTAGTTTCTTATTTTATTATTGTCAGAGCTTAATTTAACAAATAGAACATAAGAAGTCAAGTGCAATGAGGAATACTCTTGCATCAACAAATAGATTTTTATGTTTCTTATTCTTTAGACAATATTATTATTTATCAATTTTATTTAAATTTTTCAGCATAAATAGAATTTAGGCAACTGTTCCTTATCTATGGATTGTGCTTGGACCTATTCATTTGTTTAACTTCAAATTTTTAATATTTCAGGTGACTTGAAGCAGCAACTAGGGGTGTCAACAGTTCGGTTCAGCCAGTTATTTTATAAAATTTGTACCATACCAATTTATCGGCTATTCTATTATGTATAATCAAAATTAAACTTTTTGAAACCGTCCCAATCATGTCGGTTTCTCTTTGGTATCGGTACGGTTCGATTAATTTTCGGTATTTTTTTAAATATCATGTAAAAGTCACTAGTAAAAGTAGAATACAATACGTATATACTTTTATAAAACTTAGCAAAACTCTCTAGACATTTTTACTGTTTAAATGATGATAAATTATGAAAACGTGAAAGATGGCCATAGTAAAAATCTATCAACTACTCTACCACTGCGTAAAACAAACTATGCAAAGACAAAGAAAAGATAAATCACACAAGTAGAAAGATATTAACCAAGTTGGGACTCAAAAATAAGGTCTATAGAAGATTAATTATTCAAAAAGATAAATCTAAATCATACGAAAGGAATCATATTCAATACTTTGTAGTTTGATATTCATAATCGTTAGAATACTTTGTTTCTTGCTAGTGAATATGCCGAAAATAATTTAGTTTCAATAGAAGTAGCATAATAGGTTTGGGTATTAGGATTTTGATCTTAATTATTTGTTGGCTTGTAATCATTTTTATAATTCCAAGACCCAAGAAAAAAATTAGTACTTAATTGTTTTTAAGCTTAATATATAAATATATTTTTCATATGTAAATTTATTCGGTACAGTTCAATATTTTTTCGATTTATTTTCATAAAATAAAAAAAACCTACCATAATTATCGGTACGTTGTAGATTTATATAAAAACCTATAGTTTTATAAAGAAACCTAAAAATCGGTTCAGTACGGTACGGTCCGATCGGTTTAGTCAGTTTTTAAATATTCATTGACACCCCTAATTATAGCTGAGAACATGAATTTTGTATTTGCTGGAAAAGAGATTTTCATACCAAAGGATCCCAATGCCACCATTATAGTGGTAATATTTACTTGTATATTTATGCCATGTCACACATTCTTTCGCCTTCCTATATAACTAAACACTTTTTCCTAATTTGAACTTTTACATGTTGCTCGAAACTAGACCTGGAATTGCTCCTTTACGTTGTCGATAAAAACTGTTATTTGAGAAACATGATGAGTATATGATACAACCTCAAATCATTTGAACTGGAATTACTCCTTCCGTCTAATGTTCATGCATATACAGGTTTGAATATCATATATAACTCAAGCATAGTACTATACTGGCTATTTGTGCACAACATTAAAGAAATGGCTAAAACTTAAATAGGAGCCAAAAAGTGACCGCCCATTAAATTTCCTCTACTAAAAAAAGAGCAAATATTTTGGGAGAATGACACAGCTACCCACTAAAACAAAACTATTTATCCTTGCCTACCATTTGTTTTTCTACTCATCAAACTAATTACATTTCCTATCCATAGTAGTTTTTGTGGGAAACTTTTTCTTTTTTTCTTCATTTTTTTTCCTTTTTTTCTTTTTTTCTCGTTTTCTTCTTATTTTTTTCTTTTTTCCTTTTCTAATTTCATTTAACTTATTTTTTTATATTCTTTTCTCTTCATAATCTAATTTTATTTACTATTTTCACTATTTTTTATTATTCTTTTTTTATATAATAAGAAAAAATAACTGATATAATAAATATTTGTTCACTTTTTTAAATATAACTAGTATAATATACCTTTTGTCTTCTTTTTTTTTCATTTTTAAAATTCAGTTATTAAATTGAAATAATATCAGTTGTCACTTGATCTAATTCACTGAATATCACACTGATTGCTGCTGAGCACCATAAATTACATAATCGGCTTTTAAGAATCAACACGTGATTGCCATGCAAATCTTGATCTTCTTCCCTATAAATATCAGTACATACTCTACCATTAGCAGTAATACAACCAGTTATGGAGCAAGAAAATATAATCTACGGCCACCAAATCTTCATATACACTAGTTAGAATAGAAATGATAACAAAACATTGGAAAATGCAATAAAAGTATAAGTAGCAAAAAAGACTTCTAGAAACATATGATACCAATATGGTATACATGTATACCAACAGAGTATATGATTGCTCTAGAATATTGCTACAACTATCTGCGACTATACTAATGTACCAAAATATTAAGGATGCAATAAAAGTATGAGAAATTACATGCTCGCAACTAAATATCCGCAAAGCAACTTGCTCATTCCGTATGTTAATAGGGTATATAGTTGTATGGGGTCGTTCCAATAATTATCTATAATTATAAAAACTATTACATAATACACATAATCTATGTTCGTCGGTACAAAAAATTCCAGTACTGCAAATCATGTTCATATAAATAATTCCAGAATAGTAATCACTTAAAAATGCAGCTAAAACAACCAAACAAATGTTCAAACTACCATATGATACCAATATGGTATATAACTATACCAACATGGTATACAACTTTACTGGTTAATTTCCGGCAACTGTATGACTATACTAATATTATATAACACACATGCATAAAGAGAAAAATAAAAAAATAGTGTACCATATATTAATATAATAAAGTATTTCAAGATATTGTACTATATTACTATTATTAAAAGAAAATTAAATAGTGTACCAATTAAATGCAGCTAATACAACCAAAAAATGACTCAACTAGTATATGATACCATATAGTATATAACTATACTAATAGGGTATATAGTTGTACGGGGTCGTTCCAACAACTGCATATAACTATAAAAACTATTACATAATATACAAAATCTATGTCCATAGATACAAGAAAATCCAACACCGCAAAATATGATCATATAAATCATTTCAGAATAGAATTCACTTAAAAATGCAGCTAAAACAACCAAAAAATATCCCAACTACCATATGATACCAATATGACATATAATTATACCAATAGGGTATACAGTTCTACTAATTAATTCTAGAAAACTATATATGGCTATACTGCTATTACATAATACATATGCATAAAAAGAAAAATAAAAAAATAATGTACCACATATTAATATAAGAATATATTTCAAGATATTGTATTATAATACTATTATATAAAACAAACACATAAAGAAAAAATCAAAATGATTACATAATACACATGTATAAAAGAAAATAAAAAAAAATTCAAGATATTGTACTATTCTACTGTTACTAAAGAAAAATCAAATAGTGCAACAATTAAATACAACTAATACAACCAAAAAATGTTCCAACTAACATATGATACCAACATAGTATATAGCTATACCGACATGGTATACAATTGTACGCAAAGAGTTTAATTTTTTTTTAAATTCAATTATTAAACTGAAATAATATCAGTTGTCACATAATCTAATTAACTCAATGAAAGCTTATGCAATGAATAATACCTCCATGGAATTCCATTAGTGTTAATAAATATTATTATTTATTTATTGAAATTACGGACAAAAATTCAGGACAATCCTTTTGAAATTGTGGTATGCACGACAACCGAGAGTTTCTCCGATCAACTTATTCCTCTTGTCCATTTTTCTCTCTGCGAATATCCTATTTCATTTTTATTTTTCAAATAATTATTACTATATATTTGTACAGTCAAAATACATATCATAGATAAAGAGACAGTCAAAAGTAATATTATTCAAGTCATATAATAAAATAAAAAGGGGAATAAATTTGCATTTTCCACATGCCCCTCACGTGAGGTAAAGCAAATTAAAGGGGAAATAGGAAATTGAATTGTCCGGTAATAAGTTTGTATTGTATAGGTAGGAATTATAATTAATTTTCAAATGGGCAACACCGGGTAATTACTTTGGCCTTGATAGGCATTATGTGTTATTTCCTCAAATATTTTCTCACCAGCTTTTACTTCTCTCACCCGTCTGTCTTCTCTGCCCTCTTCGTCTTCGTGTGAAAATTATTTATGCTATCAGCTCAACTTTTATCTGAGGACAAGAATTCTGCTACTACGACACCACCGTCAAATTAGCGGCCGGGTATGTTTACATTTTTGTTAATTGCGTAGAGGCGGATCTATAGGGTTAGGGTTAGGGAATGTAATTCTGACTGGGGTTTGGACTTGTGGTAATAGTTCTTTCCCATTTTTCACTGGCATCGCTTTTTATTCAGTATAGTATTTTGAATAGAAAGCATATAACATGTTCAATATCATGTTTGCATTATTAATTCCTGACTTAAAATATTGAATTACCGTATCCAGGTTAGTTTTTGTTTAGATTAGGTTTATGTGATTAATTTCAGTACTATTCTATTCTAACTAAAATATAGTTCAGTTTTTTTTTTTAATGGCAATAGTTTATCAATATGATTAATGTGTACAGCATTAGAGGGTGCTGGAAACCCATATATACAGCTTATCAATATTACAAATCATCAGGCTATTTTTTCTAACCACAAAATCACTCAACTTACATTAAATATCATAAAATGTCATTTTCCACCAATATCAGATGAAGGTCTGCCGGAGATGCAACACCTTGCTCCCTTCCATTGAAAAGTGAAAACCTCCTTCATCCCTTTCCACACCACCTGAAACCACCAACAAATACCCATTTTCTCCATGAATCTACACCAACTCTGATATGGTGTTAACACCACCCTGCTCCAAAATCCGTTCAGCCGTTGACAGTGTTATACGTTAAAAGAAATGAAAACTTAGTTTCTGCACACTTTTAACTCAGTGTAAATGGAGTATGTTTAAATTTGTGGAGAAAAAACATCAATACAGCTAAAGATAGACCACATGGAGGAAAAATATCCTTATAGGTTATATCTACAATTCGGAACATGTTTTACTCTTGTTAGTATGTTGATGTTGTCTTACATGGTATGATAATAACATGAGTTGGGTGTAGCCAGGTATCATGTTCCACCATTTCCTGTCGTTTGAATGGAACTACTTTTGTATGATAGTTCATATGTTAATGTCACTTTAGACTCTATTTAGTAAAATGCAATCTTGTTCTTAGCCTTTCTTTTAAAAGTCTATTTGTGAAGTGCTATATCTCTATTCTAGTATCAGAAGTATGAGGGATGGGAATATGATATTTCATCTAGTGTTCATTCGCATAAGAATAAACGTTAGTCACTCTGTTAATAGTTTATAAACCGAAAAAGACACTACCCTTCCTAAGTGCGTATATTTTGTTGGTTGTCAACTTGTCATACATTAAATTGAATGTTTTAATCCTTTTAACTTAGTGGATTATAATTGAATTTGAAGCTACTTGTTGAGTCACGTCTTCTGTTATTTGTAATAGGAAATTTACCAAGCCAAGACACTCGATCTGATCTTACCTTTTAAGCGTAAACTCATAAATGTTCTGAGGAAGATTGTTAATGGGTAGGCTAATGTTACTCTTCCAATTTCTTTCGTAATTGGAAGCTAAAGTTTTAGCCTAGCTATACATTTAGTGCGTAATATACTAAACATTTGATGTACCATGCAATTGGACACATGTAGATATACATAAGTCTGGAATAGCCTAAATATAGGACTCTTAGAAAGTTGTTGTTTTTCTCACTATGTTCGTGATCCCAAAAAGTCAACCGTCATCACATATATTTCTACCTAGATTTTAAGAAAAGGGCATTTAAATTCTAACCATTAGTTGCCAACTCTTCTCATCTTGTTCTGTCCTCGGTTGTTGGTTTCAATTTTACGCTTTGGGCCACTATTACCAGCTTTGCTATTACCGTGGAGAAAAAATAAATTGAACTATTCTCTTGTACTATTATAATTTCTAGAAAAAAATGGCACCTTCTATATGACCAAAGTGTCCAAATTATGTCGTATTAGCCACAAAATTATAAATTCTAAAACTTTTCCATGTGTGAAAGCAAGGTTAGTTTGAGATCAAGCCAAGCCAGTTATAGAAAAGTATTCATTCTCTGAATTTAATACAATAAAAAAATATCAAACACTTTCCTGGTTACTTCCATTAGAACTTTTCTTTGTGTTTAATTTCTAATTAGACTTTGTTTTTTCACATATTTGCCTAAAATTCCACGTAAAGGAAACAGTCATCAAACTCCCTCAAATTGTCGTTACCTACTTCACCTTCCTTTCATCTTCTCTTTCCAAATTTTATAAAATCTAAGCCACTTTTAGTTTCTTGATTCAATCATCCAAAACCCAACAAAGACAATTCCCTTTAAAAAATAGCCATTCTTGCAAAAATAGCCAGTTCTTGAATTTGGTTCTCAAATATGGATAGACTTGTAACAACTTTGTTTTTTTTCATCATTCTTGTTATTAAGTCTATTTTCTACTACTACTCATGCTCAAACACAAAACTGTTCAGCTTTTGCATTCAGAAATAATCAGACTTTTGCAACTTGTAATCCTCTACCTTTGCTCAATTCTGTTCTTCACTGGAGTTATCATCCAGAAAATCACACAGTTGATCTTGCTTACAGACATAGAGGAGTTACAGATTCAGATTGGGTAGCTTGGGGTTTAAATATTAATGGAGCAAGAATGGTTGGTGCACAGTGTTTGGTTGCATTTAAAAATTCCAGTGGCCAAATTCAAGCTTACACTGCTCCTATTGCTAATTATGTTACTCAGTTAAGACAAGGTTCTTTGAGTTTTAATGTGCCAAGAATTGAAGCAGAGTTTTCAAATAATGAATACATTATTTTTGCAAGTTTGGAACTTCCTAGTGGAAGAACTAGTTTTAATCAGGTTTGGCAAAATGGCCAAGTTTCTGGTCAGGCTTTGCAAGCTCATAGCCAGTCTGGTGATAATTTGAGGTCTTTTGGAAGTGTTGATTTTGCAACTGGCCAGTTAGGGAATGATGGTGGTAGCAGGGTGTAAAAATTGCACGGGGCGTCCTATTTGGTTTCCCCCATTTAACTTATACCCATTTTTTTTAAAAGTTTTAACTTGTACCCACTTTTTAAACAACTTCAGCCCCCTTTTTCCTCCTCATTCTCCTCCTTCGTTTTCTTCTTCTTTTTTCTGTTGTTGTTGGAGCTGCTATGAAACTTCAGTTCATGGGATGATTGCCATAAATATGTTTATCAGATTATTTAAAAACCAATTATAAATAATTACGTAAGTTAGTAAACAATAATTTGTGAATATTTCCACGTACGTAAGTTAGTGGACAATGATAATTCTGTTCTTTTCACGTTTATTGTTTCCAAAATTTATGGTTTAGATACTGTTGGCAATCTGATTATTTATCTAGTATGTTAGATGCTGAAGTTTTTGAAAAAGCTTATCTAGGACAAAAAAACTTCAGCTTATTTAGTGCTGAAGTTTTTATAAATGAACTAAATAACTTCAGCATCTTCTGCTGAAGTTTTTGAAAAAGCTTAATGACAAAACTAATGAATCCAGGATAAAAAAAACTTCAGCTTATTTAGTGCAATTACAAACAAAAGCTTCAGCAAATAGAGAACAAATTTCAGCTACTATGCTTAAATTCAGCAATTACAAACAAAAACTTTAGCAAATAGAGAACAAAACTTCAGCTACTATGCTTAAGTTCAGTAATGACAAACAAAAACTTCAGCATACTTGGTTCAGCACACTTGCTACTTCAGACCCGTCTACTAGAATGCTGAAATTTTGCGTGATTGCCTTTGCTACTCCAGTTTCGTATGCTGAAGTTATGCGAAAAAGTGGGTACACTTGCAAATTTTTTTGCAAAGTGGGCACAAGTTAAAATGTGACTCAAAAAGCGGGTATAGATACAAATGAGCTAGGGGCGGTTCAAGAACGTTGGGGCCTAAAACCAAAGTTTAGCAAGAGGCCTTTTAATAACCAATATTAAGAGGCTTTAAACTTTAAAAAATATCAATAAGTAACATAATTCATCTTTATAGTTGATATGTTTAAATTATGATAAAATAATGAAATGAAATATACTAGTATAGAAATACAAAAAACAAATTTCAAATTTAAAGAAAAGACGGTAGCAAGTTAGAATAATCGACCTGATTGTAAACGTTGATAACTTGATATCAGAATGAAAAATTTATATTTTTAATTTGTTTGCCGCAATGCTTGAGAACCAAAGAAAGAAAGAAAAATGCAATTTTGTTATAAAATAAAGACTGTAAAGTAAAGACAAGTATTGAGAGAAACTGATATATTATTCGAATTCAAACTGATGTACATAATGAACTGAAATCTCTTCTATTTATAGAAGAAAGGAAGCTGCTACTGCAAACTGCTGTGTAAGCTGCTACTGCAAGCTGCTGTGTAAGCTGCTACTATACCAGATAGGGATAATCTTTTATTGAGAGCAATATTTATCCATAACGGAGTACTGAATGGATAAGCTCATTATACCCAGTATAGATAATCTTCTACTTAGGGTAATGTTTATCCATAACCGGGTACCGAAGTGATAAGCTTCTTCAGGAAGCTTATTTCCAATAGAGTACTAAATAGATAAACATATTTACGGTGGAGTCCCATATGGATAAGCTTATTCAGGAAGATTATTTACAACGGAGTACTAAATGAATATCCATAATATAATATATTTATAACACTCCCCCTTGGATGTTCATTAAAAGATAATGTGTTTCATTAAAACCTTACTAGGAAAAACCACGTGGGAAAAAATCCTAGTGAAGGAAAAAGAGTACACATATTTAGTAATATGCATTGCTAGGTGCCTCATTAAAAACCTTATAAGGAAAACCCCATAGGAAAAAACCTTAGTAAGGGAAAAAGAGTGCATCACGTATTTTACTCCCCCTGATGAAAACCTTGTTTCAAATATTTGAGTCTCCGCATTCCAATCTTGTATACCATCTTCTCAAAAGTTGAAGTTGGCAAAGATTTAGTGAATAAATCTGCTGGATTATCACTTGAACGGATTTGTTGCACATCAATGTCACCACTTTTCTGAAGATCGTGGGTGTAGAATAATTTTGGTGAAATGTGCTTCGTTCTATCTCCTTTTATATATCCTCCCTTCAATTGGGCTAGGCATGCAACATTGTCTTCGTATAAAATTGTGGGTCTTTTCTCACATTTCAAACCACATTTTTCTCGAATAAAATGAATTATTGATCTCAACCATATGCATTCCCTACTTGCTTCATGAATAGCTATTATCTCAGCGTGATTTGAAGAAGTAGCAACAATAGATTGCTTTGTGGAGCGCCATGATATGATAGTACCTCCATATGTAAATACGTAGCCAGTTTGAGATCGAGCTTTATGGGGATCAGATAAATAACCTGCATCTGCATAACCAATAAGGTCTGCACTATCTTTGTTAGCATAAAATAAACCCATATCAAGAGTTCCCTTTAAATATCGCAATATATGCTTAATCCCGTTCCAATGTCTCCGTGTAGGAGAAGAACTATATCTTGCTAGTAAATTAACAGAAAATGCTATGTCAGGCCTTGTAGCATTAGCAAGATACATTAGTGCACCAATTGCACTGAGATAGGATACTTCGGGACCAAGGAGTTCCTCGTCCTCTTCTGGAGGTCGGAACAAATCCTTATTCACTTCAAGTGATCGAACAACCATTGGTGTACTCAATGGGTGCGCTTTGTCCATGTAAAAGCGTTTTAAGACCCTTTCTGTATAGGCAGATTGATGGATAAAGATCTCATCTGCTAAATGTTCAATTTGCAGACCAAGACAAAGCTTTGTCTTTCCAAGATCTTTCATCTCAAATTCTTTCTTAAGATATTCAATTGCCTTTTGGAGCTCTTCTGGAGTTCCAACAAGATTTATGTCATCAACATAAACAACAAGTATAACAAATTCTGATGCCATTTTCTTTATAAAAATACATGGACAAATAACATCATTTATGTAACCTTCTTTCAGCAAATATTCACTAAGGCGATTATACCACATGCGCCCAGATTACTTTAAACCGTACAAAGATCTTTGTAATCTGATTGAATACATTTCCTGAGATTTTGCTTCAGGCATTTTAAATCCTTTAGGGATTTTCATATAAATTTCATTATCAAGTGAACCGTACAGATAAGCTGTAACTACATCCATTAGATGTATTTCAAGCTTTTCATGTAGTGCTAAACTGATGAGATATCGAAATGTTATGGCATCCATAACAGGTGAATATGTTTCATCAAAATTGACTCCAGGTCGTTGTGAGAATCCTTGTGCAACAAGGCGAGCTTTGTATCTTTCAACTTCATTTTTATCATTCCTTTTTCGCACAAAAACCCATTTATGACCAACTGGTTTTATACCAGCAAGTGTTTGGACTACTGGTCCAAAGACCTCTCTTTTAACAAGTTACTTCAATTCCAATTGAATTGCCTCTTGCCATTTTGGCCAATCAGATCTTTGTTGACATTCTTCGACAGATCGAGGTTCAAGATCCTCACTATCTTGCATAATATTAAGTGCAACATTATATGCAAAAATATTATCCACCACTATTTCAGATCGATTTAAATTAATCCCATCACCGATCGAACTTATTAAAAGTTCCTCACTCACATGAGCATAGGGTTCATTAATTTCTTCAGGAATCTCAGAACTAATCAGATTTTGGGTCTCTTCAGGAGATCCCTTCATAGTATCGTTTTGATCATTTGTCGATTTTCATTTTCGAGGATTTCGATCCTTAGAACCCAAAGGCCTACCACGCTTCAGGCGTGCTTTAGGTTCACTATCTCTCATGCTAGTAGATGGTCCTACTGGGACATCAATTCGGATAGGCACATTCTCTGCTGTGATATGTGACTTAGTTATCCTTTTCAAATTAGTAAATGCGTTTGGCATTTGATTTGCTATATTCTGTAAATGGATGATCTTCTGAACTTCCTGATTACATATAGGGGTACGGGGATCAAAGTGAGATAATGATGAAATTTTCCACACAATTTCTCTTTTGATTTCTTTTTTCTCTCCCCCTAATTGTGGAAAATTTGTTTCATCAAACGGACAATCTGCAAATCGAGCAGTAAATAAATCTCCTGTTAATGGTTCAAGATAGCGAATAATAGAGGGTGATTCAAACCCAACATATATTCCTGTCCTTCTTTGTGGTCCCATCTTACTACGTTGTGGTGGTGCTACTGGCACATATACAGCACATCCGAAAATTCGTAGATGGGCAATATTTGGTTCATGACCAAAAACTAATTGTGATGGAGAATATTTATTATAATGTGTCAGTCTGAGAAGGATAAGTGATGTTGCATGCAAGATAGCATGGCCCCAAGCAGAAGTGAGCAATTTTATTTTCATAAGTAGTGGTCTTGCTATCAATTGCAGGCGTTTAATAAATGACACTGCAAGACCATTTTGAGTATGAACATAAGCTACATGATGTTCACCTTTTATCCCAACGGATAGACAATAATCATCAAAAGCTTGAGATGAGAATTCTCCAGCATTATCAAGGCGAATAGCCTTTATAGGATAATCTGGGAATTGTGCCCTTAATCGAATTATTTGGGCTAATAGCTTTGCAAACGCCAGGTTGCGAGATGATAGTAGGCACACATGAGACCATCTTGAAGATGCATCTATTAGGACCATAAAATATCTAAACAACCCACTTGGTGGGTGAATAGGTCCACATATATCCCCATGTATACGCTCTAAAAAGGCAGGGGATTCAATACCAACCTTCATTGGTGATGGTCTAGTGATCATTTTTCCTTGATAACAAGCATCACAAGAAAATTCGTCATTTGTAAGAATCTTCAAGTTCTTTAATGGATGCCCACTCGAATTTTCAATAATTCGTCTCATCATTATTGATCCGGGATGACCCAAACGGCCATGCCAAAGCACAAAAGTATTTGAATCCGTAAACTTCTGGTTTACGATAGAGTGTGCTTCAATTGTACTAATTTTTGAATAGTATAAGCCAAAAGATAAAGTTGGTAACTTTTCTACAATGCATTTCTGGCCAGAAATATTCTTTATAATACAAAGATATTCCCTGTTCATTTCATCTATTGTCTCAACATGATACCTATTTCGGCGGATATCTATAAAACTCAACAAGTTTCTTCGGGACTTGGAGGAGAACAATGCATTGTCTATAATAAGTTTTGTTCCCTTAGACAGAAATATTATGGCTCTTCCGGAGCCTTCAATCAAACTTATATTACCAGAAATTGTTGAAACATTTGTTTTTTCCTTATACAAATAAGAAAAGTATTTCTGATCGTTGAATATGGCATGAGTTGTTCCACTATCAATAACACAAATATCTTCATGATTTGTCTTTGATCCAAACATAATTTGAGGGTTATCCATATTCTTCAAAATAACATAAATAAAATATATTATAGTAAACATCATTATCAAAACATAACTTTTATTTATGTACAACAATTACATAACCATACTATCTATTACAAACAACAAAAATTAAAATATTTACATTTCTACAGATTCACTACCGATTACATGACTTGTTTCTCCTTCTGGGAGTGCAAAGTAATCAGCTACATCCAAATGCATGAAGTCTAAATTATCTTCAGAAATAAAATTTGCTTCAGCATTTTTCTCTGTCTTCTTCAGGGAGGCTTGATAAAGCTCAACCAGGTGCTTTGGCGTACGACAGGTACGTGACCAGTGCCCTTTTCCTCCACATCTATTGCATGCATTTTCTGCATTTGGCGCTTGCACCGCTTCATGCTTTTGTTCCTTCCTTTTTCACTGCTGGTGGTGAGGAGGCTTCTTTGGTGCATTATTATTACCATGATTGGGGTTTCTTCCCCGACCACGGCCATGACCACGACTGGGGCCACGACCTCTTCCACGTTTAGCTTGGTGGAAGTTCGTCTCATTCACTTCAGGGAATGGACAAGAACCAATAGGTCGACTTTCTGATTTTTCATTAATAGCCCATTATGTTGCTCTGCTATAAGAAGATGTGAGATAAGTTCAGAATACTTTTTGAATTGCGTCTCTCGATATTGCTACTGCATGAGCATATTCGAGGCATGAAAAGTGGTGAAAGTTTTCTCCAACATATCATGATCAATAATATTATCACCACATAATTTCAATTGGGAAATAATTCTGAACATAGCAGAATTATACTCACTGATAGATTTAAAATCTTGTAGCCTTAGATGAGTCCAATCATAACGTGCCTGTGGAAGAATGACCATCTTCAGGTGGTCATATCTATCTTTCAAATTATTCCACAGTATGACTGGATCTTTAATAGTGAGATATTCCATTTTCAGGCCCTCATCAAGGTGATGGCGTAGAAATATCATTGCTTTAGCACGATCTTGGTTTGATGCCTGATTTTTATCCTTGATAGTGTCTGCCAGACCCATCGCATCAAGATGAATTTCAGCATCAAGCACCCAAGACATGTAGCTTTTGCCTGATATATCCAGGGCTACAAATTCAAGTTTAGAAAAATTTGACATTATTTAGGAAAAGAAAGTTCTTACCTCTAATACTTTCAAAGTATTTGCTCGAGATGTCAGAGTCTCGTGCTGATAACGTATTATAAAATAAAGACTGTAAAGTAAAGACAAGTATTGAGAGAAACTGATATATTATTTGAATTCAAACTGATGTACATAATGAACTGAAATCTCTTCTATTTATAGAAGAAAGGAAGCTGCTACTGCAAGTTGCTGTGTAAGCTGCTACGCAAGCTGCTGTGTAAGCTGCTACTGCAAGCTGCTAAGGATAATCTTCTACTGAGAGCAATGTTTATCCATAACGGAGTACTGAATGGATAAGCTCATTATACCCGGTATGGATAATCTTCTACTTAGGGTAATGTTTATCCATAACCGGGTACCGAAGTGATAAGCTTCTTCAGGAAGCTTATTTCCAATAGAGTACTAAATAGATAAACATATTTACGGTGGAGTCCCATATGGATAAGCTTCTTCAGGAAGATTATTTACAACGGAATACTAAATGAACATCCATAATATAATATATTTATAACAAATTTTAATTTATTCAATGCCTGTCGTTCGGGTTTTTTAGAAAATAAACAATGCCTTTTGTTCGTGTTTTTTAAAAAACTACTCTCTATACTCATACGTTCTCTATACTCATACGTTGCACGAATATCTCAAGTGAAGTATCACATATATTATTTATACAAAAGATTGTAAAAAGTAATATAATGGAATTAATTAATGTTACCATTATAGTAAATTAATATTTCAATTCAAAACGTAATCGGCCATTGTTTGTCCTACAACTGAACACAATTTAAATAAGTTACATATAATTTGTATTTCCTCCGTCTTAATTTATGTGAATCTGTTTGACTGAGCACGAAGTTTAGAAAAAAATGAAGACTTTTTAAGTTGTGGTCCTAAACAAGTCAAAAAGGGTCCAGAGTATTTGTGTAGTTATAAAAGTTTCTCGTTAAGGGTAGAATTGGAAGTTTAAGCTAAATTATTTCCAAATTCAAAAAGGGGTCATTCTTTTTGAAACGGACCAAAAAGGAAATAGGTTCACATAAACTGGAACAGAGAGAATAATATTTTGCAATGTTACTCTATAAATTAATATTTAATGTTTGTTTATTTTTTTTGCATGTCACATAGCTGAAATCATAATAGATAACTGATCTGAGTAAACTAATGTTTAGCTGAAACGGAAAGTATTCATCACTTCAAATATTAACAGGTCACAGAATTCATTTGCAAAATTACCTCCCCAAAATCAGGCTGGAAAAGATCGCAATCTACCGTGTAAGTTTTCATATAAATATAAAGTAAGAAAAGAAAAGAAAAAAAAATATTACGGGTTCAATGTAGCAGAGTCATCTTCAAATAACAAAAGGTTAGCAAATTAATCAAGTAAATAGTACATATTCTACGTTCTTATTTTCCCTAGTTCATCAACTTCCCATTGACAAAGGACCAAAAGTCTAATGCTCATAAAGTGATTGAGTAGATTAAAAAAAAAAAAAAAAAGATTAAACACTAATGTAGCTGGAGCATAAGGTCAATAAGTACCAGTGTGAGATATGAGGGAAGAGGACTTCTACGAATACATATAGCAGAAAATTCAGTTATTATAAGTATTTCATCATTAAACTCTCTTCCTCTCTTCTACTTATTTTTATATCACCATACTTCTTTCTTTAGACGGTGAAGTTTAGAAAAACTCATTAAGAAATAAAGGGGAAAAAAAGAAGAAGTAAAAATAGAAATTTGACTACAACTATTGGTGATATCACCTTTCACCAAACCTTGTGATCGGTATTTATTGCAGGGAACATCAAATTTCTAATAAAAGTTAGTCATCTTTAAAAAAAAAAAAAGAGTTCTGCACAATTAGCTTGCGTACGTGGAATTAATCTTTAAGAGATCAAGAAAATTAAATTTTCCTCAAGCAGGATTGATGTTTCGTGCATACGGTAATAGTTAATGAAAACCTATAATTAACAACAAAATAAGAATTTATACCAAAAATATTACAATTGAATCGAGCGTGCATTATGAAAACTCAAAGAGCACGACATACTTATATACAAAGAAAAACACCCATTATAAAAACCCGAACAAAGCCCTAGCTCATACCCCAAATACAACCACCATTAACCATTACGCATATAGCGGGTGAAAAGAAGGAAAGGATACAATAAAAGCGAGATGACACGATGGCATAATTTAGTAATTTATTCTAAATTTAGATAGATGAATGCTGTAATCAATGATAAACAATTCTCGTAATAAAATAAATTAATTATGGAAGAATGATTTTGTAACGACTCGGTCGTTTCATGAGTTACCTCTTCGTTTCCCCTATTTCTGCTTCTTTATGTGTTGTTTAGCTACATTTATTGTATCGGGTTGGTTGGTTCGGGTTCGGAGTGGTTTGGAGAGGTTTGAGACATTTAGTCTCTTTTGAGTAACCTTAAGTTGGAAAAGTCAATCGGACGTTGACTTATGTGAAAAGAGATCGGATGTGAATTTTGATGGTTCAGCTAACTTCGTGAGGTGATTTGGGACTTAGGAGTGTGTTCGGAATGTAATTTAGAGGTCCGTGGTAGATTTAGGCTTGAATTGACGAAATTGGAATTTCGGCGCTTTTCGATTGGTAGTGGAAATTTTGATATCGGGGTCGGAATGGAATTCCAAAAGTTGGAGTAGGTCCGTTGTGTCATTTTTGACGTGTGTGCAAAATTACAGGTCATTTGGAGGTGGTTTGATAGACTTTTTGATCGTTTGCGAAATTTGGAAGTTTTGGAATCCTTAGGCTTGAATCCGAGGGTGATTTGGTGTTTCGACGTTGTTTTGAGTGTTCTGAAGATTGGTATAAGTTTGAATAGTAGTATATGACTTGTTCGTACTTTCGGTTGAGGTCCCGGGGGGCCTCGAGGGGATTTCGGATGGTTATCGGGAAGTTTGGAGATTTGTTGGAGCAGCTTCAGCTGCTGATTTACTGTCATAACCGCACCTGCGGATTGAGGACCCACAGGTGCGGGCCCGCAGAAGCGTAAGGACAAGAGCCGCAGATGCGGAGTGTGGAGCGCACCTGCGAAGGCGCAGGTGTGGGCATTTTAGCGCATGTGCGATTTTGGGCGGATAAGTGGATTCCGCAGGTGCGCACTTGGGACCGTAGATGCGAGTATTTAACCGCAGGTGCGGTATCGCTGGGCAGAACATATAAATAGATGCCTTCGCAAATTTTTGCTAAGTTTCACCATTTTTGAAGACGGGAAGAGAGCTAGGGCTGCGATTTTCAAGGAAAACGAAGGGTTTCAGTTGGGTAAGCTTCTTAAGCCTTATTATTTGTGTTTATGGCCATTTTTCCATTGTTTAATCATGGTATTAGTGGAAAATTAAGGAGGACAGTTGGGAGATTAGGGCTTGGAATTGGAGACCTTGATTTAGGGATTTGAGGGGTCGTTTGTGGTCGAATTTTGGTGTATTTGGTATGTATGAACTCGTGAGAGTGTAAGGATTCTAGTTTTGTGAATTTTATCGGAATCCGAGATGTGGGCCTGGAGGTCGGGTTTGACCAATTTCGGGATGATGTAATTTGATTATTTTTGCGTGGGCTTTGTTCCCTTAGCATATGTTGATGTTATGGTTCTGATTTTGGTTAGATTTCGGGGCATTTGGAGGCCGAATCGAGAGAAAAAGGCGTGACGGGGTAGAGTTTGGCTTAGCTTGAGGTAAGTAACGCTTCCAAACTTGGTTTTAAGGGTTCGAAATCCCGAACTATGTGTTTTATGATTACTATTGAGGTGACGCAAATGCCAAGTGACGGGCATGTGGGCGTGCACCGTGAGAAATGCGGTATGGGTCATTCCAGAGTACCGTTTAGTGACTCTTTCTTGCTGATATCTGTGTTGTACTTATGTGATTAAGTTAATGAGCTGCAAATCATGCTAATTATCATGTTAAGTCTTCACGCCAATACTGTTGAGACCCGAGAGGTCGTTTCTTGCTGTCATATCATTAGCTGCATTGATATTCTATATTCAGTCCTGTTCATGCATATTATATCATGCCTCAGTCTCGATTATTACTATTTGACATATTATATCATTGTTCGGGCTAGTATCATGACATTTGAGCCCGTGTGTGTGAGATTGGAGAGTGATGACTGAGTGAGGCCGAGAGCCTGATATTGAGTAACAGTATGGGATCGGGCTGCACGCCGCAGCGAGATATTGAACATGCCTTCATTGGCTTGTTATAGCACTTGGGCTCAGAGAAGCCCCTCCGGAGTCTTTACACTCCTAGTGAGCGCAGATGATGATATTGGGGGATGGATCTTCCCTGAACATGGATCTTGTCCGAAATATTGATATCTGGTTATGGATCTTCTCCATAGGGTTGTAATGCCCTTCCTCGGTACTGGGTGACTACAGTCAGTTTTGTATATATTTCGGGATGGATCTCTCCTGGTCCGGATAGCCATATACAGTACCGAGTGGTTGAGCACTTGTGAGTGGAGGTATGTGGAACATTGATCATGCTATTTGTGCATTGGTACTTAGAGTTTTACTGAGATTATTACTCCGTACTAATCCTATTGAAAATACTTACTGTTGAGCTTTATTTGAATTGCAAGCATGTCTAGTTTTCCGTACAGTTATTTGATTACTTGTTGAGGTTTGGTTTGTCACTACCTGTCAGTCCATAGTTTGGACTTGTTACTTACTGAGTTGGTGTACTCACGTTACCCCATGCACCTTGTGTGCAGATCCAGGTATCTCGGGCCACGACAGCGGTTGCTGATCATATCATTGTGGACTTTTCCTTGGAGATCGCGAGGTAGCTGCTTGGCGACCGCAGTTCCGCCTTCTCTTTCCTTATCTTCCTTTAGTTTATTGTGGGATATTCTCAGACCGTGTTGGTCATGTTATTTCGAACAGTTATAGTAGTTTTGGCTCATGACTTAATGACACCCGAGATCGGGCTTGTATTTCTTTTCGCTGGATTTTGATTTCTACTTTTATCTTATTGGAATTCTGTTAAAAATATGATTTTCTTAAGTTTTAAATTGAAAAATGGAGTTTTTGGAAATACGTGGCTGGCCTAGTTTCATGATAGGCGCTATCACGATCGGGTCGATTTTTGGGTCCTGGCATATAGGTATCAGATCTTAGGTTACATAGGTCTCACGAGTCATGAGCAGGTTTAGTAAAGTCTTGCGGATCGGTACGGAGACGTCTGTACCTATCCTCGGGGGGCTGTAGAACCTTTAGGAAAAACTTTACATTCTTGAGTTCTTGTCGTGCGAATCTGTTGACTCTGGTAACTAAATATCTGTTATTCTATTCTCTCACAGATGGTGAGGACACGTGCTACCGGTCAGGACAAACGACCACCAATACCACTAGTTGGGGTCGCTAGAAGCCGAGAACACGGTCGAAGCCGTGGTATGGGCAGGGGAGTGGCCCGTACAGTAGCTAGAGTAGCACCTGCAGATCTACCCGCCGCCCCAATTCATGATCAGGCTCTAGTGGGGGATGCTCCAGCAGCACCAGCTCAGGCATCGACTGTGCCTATTGTTATTCTGGGTCTCCAGGAGACTTTGACTCAGATTCTGATCGTGTGCACCAGTCTTTCTCATGCAGTCACAGTTTCTATGACAGCAGCTACTTCTCAGGACAGGGGAGGCACTTAGACTCCCGCCGCCCGTACACCCGAGCAGGTTGTTCAGGGACTCCAGACACCGGAGGCACCACTAGCCCAGCCGGTTGCACCTGCTCAGGATTTTGTGGTTCCAGTTATGCCTGACGAGCAGCGTCGATTGGAGAGGTTTGGTAGACTTCAGCCTCTGACTTTGAGTGGTGCAGAGAGTGAGGATGCACAGGGTTTCTTGGATAAGTGTCAGAGGTTGTTGCGTACACCGGGTATTCTGGAGGCTAGTGGGGTCTCATTTACTACTATTGAGTTTTCTAGGGCTGCCTTTACTTGGTGGGAGGCTTATGAGAGGCGTAGGCCTGTTGGTGCACCACCCCTTACTTGGCATCAGTTCTCCATTCTCTTCCTAGAGAAGTATGTGTCTATTCCCGCAGAGAATTGTGGGTATACAGTTTTTTCTAAAAAAATTGCACCTTTTTATCTAATAGTAGTATTTCATTTGCATGCACTCTGACGAAAAAACAGCTGTTGTAATTGTGCAATTGATAAAGTTAAAATCCCATCCATACAATGATCCAATAAAATAATGTCGACGTAGAAGTTCTTTTTATGGAATGCACTAGTACTTAAAATAGGGAAAACTATGGGAAATATAGTAAATTTGTCCTTATGACTTGGTCTCACACATGCCCTTCTTATTAGTGGATTAGTTTAAATGTTTCCCTCAATAATGGAAAATAGAACAAATTTATCCTCCGATATGCTTGATTTTGGATCCAAATATGCTCTTATTATGATTTTCCTGAAAACCAAAACCAACAATCTACATCAGTCATAATACATTACACGGGGCAAGTCATGCCCGAGAATTGACGATCTTTGCATTGATAATTTATCTATTATATGTCATACTTTAGTTTAATCATGGTGGATTTTTTATTAGACAATTAAGTTCATGTGTTTCCTCTATGCATCCATATTTGATGAGCTAAACTAAAGAGGAAGAAAGAAGCATTATGATTCTATAAAAAAGAAATTTAGCTGGCCTTATAAATTTTTATTTGTGCTTCATTGTTGAATCTAGAGAGCTGGATCTCTTTTTATTAAGCAAAATTTGTAAATGTGTAAATATAGTAACTGTATATTGTGTATCTATATTTGTTAAAGATGTGGTATTCTATAAGATATTATAGGAATATGATATTTTGAGAATATTCTTAGGAGAAATTTTAGGGAGTATGAGCTTAAACTCATGTATATATACTCTTCTTTCATGGGAAAGCAGGTCAGATCCATCTAAAAGTTGTGCAAACTCTTCTGTATTGCCTTTCCCGTTTGTGTATTCTCTTTTTCATTCTTATTTATGATACTTTGAATTTTTTTTTAACCTTTATATGTTATTATTCTAAATTTTCATTCAATTTTTCCTTTGTTGTACTTAGAACTTTATTGATATTCTTTTTGTTTTCAAATATTTTGCTATTTAAATGTAGCCATAACTTTGACTAAGTAAGTTAAGGAAGGAGGTGCTAATTTCTGAGTCATTTTCTCATTAGTGTATGCCTCAAAAGAACATGATTTGAAATGGTAAGCATATCTAAAAAGGATATCGAATTGAGTTGCATTTCGTCTTTACTATGGATTAATTCTCATTGCTTATCTTTAAAACTTCTTATGCACTTTTCTACTTTTGCAAATAACAAAAGCTGTTATTTGTGTGTATATATATATATATATATATATATATATATATATATATATATATATATATATATATATATATATATATATATATATATATATATATATATAAATAGAGTATGGACAACAATATTAAGCCACATGGCACTTTTAGGACAAAATCTAATAAGATTAGGGTAAAGTCCAATAATATTTAGAATAAAATATAATTGAATTAGTAAAAAATCTCCTAAAAATATTATATATATATATATATATATATATATATATATATATATATATATATATATATATATATATATTAGGGCTGCTTATTGGGCGGATTGGGCGGTTATTTACTCTTAACGGTTTGGCTTTTATTGGGCGATTTATCGACCTAGCATACATATTCACAAATCAAAATTATCCTCAACTAGGTACTACCATACTGAAGTCATTCAAATCTCAAATGTTTATCCAGTGATTTTCATCTTTTGGTTCACTTCAAAGCAACTTACTTCATAATAATAGTTCCTTTTAGGTAATTGTACCAATAATATATTTCTGGAATTTGTGGCAATGGGATATGTAATTTAGACAGAAGCAAGACGAATGCTTCTTGCACATGTTTGCTAGGGATTTCTAAGGTGGGAAATGATGTCTCATGTTCAAGAAATTCTTCAGTGACAGGGAAATGTGGACATCGGCATGAAAACTTGATGTCTCAGTTCAAGATTTCTACTGTTCAGAAAACAAATTATTATTTCTCAGAAACATCTTTCATAGGAAATTATAGTGACAAAGGGACTGTGTCCAAATGTGGTGATGCTTGCTTATCAAACTGTGATTGTGTTGCTTCTGTTTATGGCCTTAGTGAGGAGAAGGCTTACTGTTGGTTACTTAGGAGCATGGAATTTGGTGGATTTGAGGATCCTGATTCAACTTTATTTGTGAAGGTTGAGGCCAATGCCTCAGCGTCTGGAGCAAGCGGTAGCAGAACACCTGCGGATTCATCAGACGAGTCATAAAGTACGCACGAGAAGGTTTTGGTACTTCCTATAGTCCTGAGCATGGCAGTTCTTATTGGCCTGCTCGGTTGTTTGTTATATATTAATATATTCTAGCATACTAAAATTTTCCAACTTAGAGAATAGACTATAGAGACAGAGACGGGTTTGTTTTTTATTATTCAAGTTCAAGGGTTTTTGTTTTTTTTTATATTTAATATATATGGATAAAAATAAATTTTATATATATATATATATATATATATATATATATTTAATTATTTATATTCTTAACGGGTTGACGGATTATCCGTTAAGAAAATTTAATAATCCGCCCCCAAACCGATAAGCCGTTAATAAAATAATTTCAATCCGTTCCCCGTCCGTTAAGCTGTTACCAGTAAGACATTAAGCTTTGGTTCGGTTCGGTTTTCGATTTCGGATCGGTTTTGAACACCCCTAATATATATAGCCAAGTGGCAAGCTTATAAAAACTCACTTGATAATTTTGAGATAATATCTATTAGACTATGTAATAAAATTAAATTTGAATTAAAAGATAAATATTTGAATCTATAGATGAAGATTTTGAATTGAATTGGAACCCGTTTGGATTGGCTTATTTTAAGTTCGTTTAAGCCAAAATAACTTTTAAATCATTTTGTAGCGTTTGGACAAAGTAAAAAAGTACTTTTAAGCACTCATTTTGAAGCTAAAATGATAAAAATAAGCCAAAACCCAAAAGCCAAAACCCAAAAGCTAGAATTCCTAACTTATGATTTTTGGCTTAAAAGTCACTTAAAACAAACCCATCCAAACTTGCTCTTGAAATATAAAAATAATTATGTTGAATTAAAAGATAAACATCTTCTTAAAAAATAGTGAAAATAATGGTGAAGATATTATTTAAACAAAAGTTTTCAATTAGTAAACTTAACACTTTCAATATATAAAGTTTTCGAATTTGTACGGGAATATAAAAAGAATTATTTTAAATTGAAAGATAAACAATTTTATGAAAAGCATGAATAATAATGGTAAAGGACATTATTTTAAACAAAAATTTCAATTAATAAACGTAATGTTCTTCTAAAATTATGAATGCAGTATTACACTTATAAGTAAAAATGTTTAAGAATATCTTATAAAGCAATTAACTAAAATTTATTTGATTTATCCAACAATAACGTAATATCATTTTTTGACAAAATTCTCTAGAGGAGTATCATTTTCTTTGATGCCCGAATAGTGTAACTACAAGTCATTGCGATTGATGGTAAAGTACATTATTTTAATTTGCTTGTGCTTCTCCTCAAAACTATTTTCTTTCCAAAAGCTTGGCCAAACACCTTAGTTTTAGAAAACAAACATTGTTGCCTCAAAAGAAGCTTGGCTAAACACCCTAATAATGTCCGCGCATCGCGCGAGTACTAATACTAGTTAACTTTAAGGGGCAAAAAGGTCGATCAATTTTTTGAGGATATTTTCGTCTCTTAACATTTAGCTTCCTAACATTCGTGCTTTTATAATAATATAGATAGATAGATAGATAGATGTAAGCACGTGATTTTTGCTTCACGGACAGTCACTCCAAAAGAAAAATAGTGACAAAGGACCTCGCTGTACAATTTTCAATTTTCCGTAACGTGTGCTGCTAGTCATGTGTGGTTCTGTCCATTTTGCTATTTTTTTTTACATTATTAAACAAAATACAAAATGTGTATGTCCTGGTAATTAGACCATAATTCATTCAGTAAAAGAAAATTCACAAAAATATTCTAGGGTGCGATTTAACCTATTTAAATATTTTGATAATTATGTTAGGTGTTAAATTAATGTTTGTTTGAACTTCATTTTATTTTTAGTTTTAAAAATTAGAAAAAAAGAAAAGAAAAATAAAAAAGGGGAGAAAAGAATGAAGAAAACGGTTTGGGCCAAGGAAATAAACCAAAAATAGGCCCAAACCCATTCGATCTGACCCAGTCCAGACCAGGCTTGCCCAGGCACCTCCTGAAACGACGCCGTTTCAGGCAAATCAATCTGAGCCGTCCGTCCAGGCCAATCCAACGGCTCAGGATCTCTTTCAGCAACCCATTTTCAAACCCGACCCAGGAACCAATCCGACCCAATCCCTCACTTAAACCAAACGACTCCGTTTAACTACCAAACGACCCCGTCTCATTTCTCACCCTCAGATCCAAGCCGTTGAGATCATCTGATCTAACGGCTCAGATCCAATCCCATAGACCATATATAAACCTTCCCTTACACCCCACGCCCCCTATACCATGCACCCCATCCCTTCGTCCCCAAGATCAAACCTGAAACCCCAAACCCTAGCAAGCCGCCCTAGTCCCCCTCGCCATTAAAGCCGGCGGCACGAACGCCGGTGGCCACCTCCTGAACACCCTAAGACCCCCTCACTGTCCTAAACATGGATCTGCTATCCATTTGCCTCGAATCATCTTGCTTCGTCTCGAATCTTCATTTGAAGATTTGAGTCGAACCCGGAACTATGCCAAACCACCCCATCTTCATACCAGACACTCCCCTGACCTTCCTCGTGACCAAACCAAGCTTGGTTTGGTCCGAATCTACCCACAACTCCTAAAAATCCAGATCTGAAAATCCAGAACTTGAAACACATGCACCTGGGGAATCCGGCCGGTCTTGACAAGGGTTTGAGGTCTAATAGACCTTAATCAAGGTGTTCTCATGTGAGAACACCCTGATTAAAGTTTGTTCGGCCTCAAGAGTTCGAAGTTGAGTCAGATTTGGGTCCGTTTTGATTTCAAACTTTTTCGGTAAGTTTCCTTTTCTCTTTGTTTGGTTCTAATTAAGTTGTCAGCATGCTTCGTTGTGTTTGTTTGTTATTTTGTCATTTTCATTCGGATTTCTTCCATCTCTATCAAAGGCCTCTTATTTGGTCAGTTGGTTTTCTGTTTGTGTTCTAAATGTACTCTGTGACATACATGTGCGTCAATTAGATTAGTCGTCAAATGAGTTAATTCATATAGGCCCCCCAGTAATTGAACAAAAGTTGTTTGATGCCCTTTAGGTCCCTGAACGTAGTGTTTATATGAGCGACTGATTATTACCTGTTATAATTAGTGTGGTCGACCTGATAAATGTCGTCGATTAGTTTCCTACTAATAATGTCGCATGACTAATTGAACCTTGCCATTGACTGAATGCCCCAGCATTGTTTGAAATGGTTTGTTTGCATTGTGAAACTGACTGAAAAGGTTCAGTCCAGGCAGTCTTGAATTTGAACTTTCATCAGTTCAAAAATGCCCTGATGCTGCAATAGGCAGGGCAGTAATAATCAAGGTTAAGCAGGGGTATTCTGGGGTTTGAAAAAGGCAGAAAAGGTTAGTTTAAATGAAGCTGACAAGTAGGGTACTAATTAAGATTAAACTAATACTAATGGGGAGCAAGACATAAGAGTATGGGGCTTAAAATGAATAAATAAAATGAGCCCATAACTCTTGATTAAACAAAGACCAGGCGTGGGGAACAAAGGGGCTGGCACCAAAGATGCTTAGGCATGGGCTTAAAGGGTATGGGTATTCTGCCAATTGGCAGGGCAGGCAGCTTAACTGCACTGGTTCATTTGGCTTATAAATAGGCCATTTGAGAACTTAAAAGGGGCTGGACTTTTAGTCTTTAGAAAAAAGGAAGAATTTTGAGTCTTGAGGCTGGAATCTTTAAGTCTTAAGAAAGGTTTTGTGAGTTAAAAGAAAAGATTGAAAACATAAGAGAGTTCCAGGTTGCTGCATTGTATACTCTGTTGTTGCTGTTGTTTCATCATTCTTTTCTGGGTTCACTGGTTTGGTACTCGACTATTTGCTGGTTCTCTTTGGTTCTGGGAAATATTGTTGTTTGTCTGTGGACTGTGGACACCACTGGGATTGTTCATTTGTTGTTCGATTCTTTGCTGAGCTTCATCATTATTGGCTGGTTGTTTGTTGCTGTGTTGTTGCTGTGAATCTGCTGATTGCTGTTGTTTGCTGTGTGCTACTCAGCTGATCCTTTTCCTTCTTCTTCTGTTCCTCTACATCAGGTACACAACCAAGGCACTATCAAATGTAATTGGAACATTGAGCATGAATGCAAAAAAGAAAAAGACTTGAAGTTGATTTTCATATATATACTGTTATATTAGATATCATGTATTGTATGATAATTTTCATTCTTGTGTTGACAATCGAAGCAGCCTGTATGCCTAGTGTATATCAATATAAGTTAGCTAAATGGTAGCTTACATATGTATGCTGATAGGTGATAATATGTTCAATGAGATAGGTTGCATCTCAGATTTTAGTTTACTTTGCAGTATATGTTGTAATGTATGCCAAGTATGAACACTGTACATCATGGATTAAGTTCTTCCTTTTCGGATTGATGGCCTCATATAACTAGTAAACCACCTGTTAAGACAAAGAACACCAAACTTGCGATCTCAACCTCATAAAGGTCGAGTTCAGGCCAAAACAGGCCAAGCCGGCCTGCCTCGAGCAAGCAGTGGCCCAGGTCTGGCCAATCACGCTTGGGCTGGATTTGGGCCCGTGATTATTTGTTCGGCTGACTGTGCATGCAGCCTCGTTTCTGATTTTAAGCATTTCTGAATGTTGTTACAAACAACTTGCAAGCATGTAATTAATTAGGACTATCTACTGTTTTCAATTGATAAGGACAAACAAGACAAGAAACGTAGTTGCTATAGGATATCCTTTTAAAATAAGAACGAGATGAGCCTCGACGGAAATAAACGAAACGCGCAGATGCGGGGCCCTTGTTAAAATGTATATTATCGAAGCATTTAGTTTCCAGGACGGGTTGTTTAGCAAAATCTCACAACCCTCCTAAAATAACAATACGTTAGACTCTTTAGGACGCGCCTTAACAAATCTTACCTTCTTAAACTCGGGTGCGCATTTATGTGACCCAAATCCGAATCTCGACGGATTCGAAATGCGTTTCTAATCGCGGGTACATTGATTGTGACGTGGTTCGAAATGTATGTCCATGACGTCGCAAATTCTTTTTTTTTAAAAAAAAATAAGAATGAGACGAGCCTCGCCCAAATAAAAATACAAATTTGCGGGGCCCTCAGTAAATATTTGCTTTTAAAATTGTTTAGACTTCGGGATTGACCACTTAGTAAAATTTTACGGTCTTACCCAAAATACATACGCTAGTCACTTTAGGCGCGCCTTTAATAATTTAACTTCCTTAAACTCGGGTGCACATTGATGTGACCCAAATCCAAATCTCAACGGAGTCAAAGTGTATCGACGACCACGGGTACATTGATTGTAACGCGGTTCGAGATACATTTTCACAACGTTGCAATTCTTGATAAAAAAAACAGTAAATAATAAAAGCGGTTAAAAGTTAAATTTTGCACATAAGTTCACACTTGTATAAAATCAGATAATCAAGCCGAATATAACAGTTGAGCGACCGTGCTAGAACCACGGAACTCGGGAATGCCTAACACCTTCTCTCGGGTTAACAGAATTCCTTATCCGGATTTCTGGTACGCAGACTGTAATATAGAGTCATTCTTTTCCTCGATTCGGGATTAAAATTGGTGACTTGGGACACCCTAAATCTCCCAAGTGGCGACTCTGAAATAAATAAACCAATCCCGTTTCGATTGTCCTTTAATTGGAAAAACTCCCTTGTACCCTCGCGGGTACGTAAAAAGGAGGTGTGACAATAGATATAGATAAACAATTTAACGATGAAGAAAGATAATTTAAAATACAAGTTTTATTATGAGAAAATATTTATTAATATTAGAATATTAATTAATAATAATCACTATCAATCACGTTGGCTAAATAATTTTTTTTTTTTTTTTAAATATAAGAATCTTATACTTTTCTTACCATGAACATTAAATATTTTTTGAAAAATGTCTACCATAGATAAACATATTTTTACTATTAATTAAAAAAAATGGGGCCTTAGAAAATTAGGGGCCTAAATCCCTTGCTTCAGTAGCCTGGCCCTTGAGCCGGCACTGGATGGTAGCTCAATCAATTCTAGACTAAATATTTTGACGTACCATGCAGTTGGAAACATGAAGGATACACATGTGAATACGCGTAAGTCTGAAATAGCCTAAATATAGGACTCTTAAAAAGCTGTTGCTGTTATTTTTCTCACTATGTTCATGATCCCAAACAAGTCAATAGTCATCATATATATTCTACCTAGAGTTTAAGAAAGGGTATTTACGTTCCAACCATCAATTGTTAACTCATCTCATCTTGTTCGGTCTCTGATTGTTGGTTTCGATTTTACGCTTTGGGCCACTATTACCCGCTCTGCCATCACGGTGGAGAGAAACAAACGCTCTCTGTAAATGAAAATGTATATTAAGAACATTTATTAGTTTACTTTTATAAGGTAAGATTAGACTAGTAATGTATGGAAACCAACAAGGTATATGTATTTTACCTCAATGCTTGTGTTTTGGCTTGGTAAATTTTCTATTAAAAATAACAAAAGACGTGATTCAATTATAGTCCAGTAAGTTAAAAGGATTAAAACATTTAATTCAATGTATGAAAGCCAACAAGGTTTATGCATTTAGGAAGTTTAGTGTCTTTTCCGATTTGTGGCCGGATCACACTCAACTTTTGTTTATGTTATTTACCTCAATGATAGTTTTTTGGTTTAGTAAATTCCATATTAACAACAATGTGACTGTTGATATCCAATTTTTCCCAATGTGTTTACTTACAGCTTTCTACATCTATGTCTATTTTACTACTTCTGCAGAGTTAAATACTTAAACTAGCATGTTGATTCCCTTTTGCTTGTTTCTGCTATGAATCCCTATTCCCTATTTCCCTTTATGTGCTTTGAGTTACAGTTTAAAACATGGCAATATACACGTTATTGTCTATGGATTGAACTTGACCTCTAAACAATGTGTTCCAGTAGGCTTATGGGTGTGCCAACATCTCCCATTGTTGGTTTATGCCCACTAGCCTGCTTTTTACCTCTTGCAACTCCCCATTCCCTATATCCCTATGGAGTCGTTTGGTAGGGTGCATAAGAATAATGCTGAATATGGTGTATTAGTAATGCTGGTATTAGTTATGCTTGCATTAGTTATGCTGGTATTAGTTATGCTGGCATATTTCTTATCCATTGTTTGGTTTGATGTATTAAAGTATTGCACAATTTCTAAAAGAATTATTTGTTTACAAAAATGCCCTCAAAACTAGTTCACACTCTGACTTTTTAAAAGAAATATATGTTGAGAAATATTTTTATATGAAAAAGTTTACAAAAAATTATTTGATTTGTCTACCTATAATGTAAAATAAAATTAAATATTTATTTATAAAAAAGAAAATATGCTAAGTATTTATTTATTTACTAGGGATATAATTTTATTTCTCACTATTTGGATTATTTTGAACTTGCATTAATATACTAACTAGCATATTTTAATCAAACATAAATTTTGAAGGACAATTTTGTCTTTAACTAAGCTAATGCATGCATTAAAACTCATTGCATTGCTAATACCATTGTTTTCTATGCATTAGTTATGCATAGGATAATACCAAATAGAATGTATAGCTAATGCTTGCATAACTAATGCATAGGTTCAAAATGTGTACCAAACAATGTATTATTAATACACAAAGCTAATGCATGCATTATTTTATCTAATGCATCCTACCAAACGACCCCTATGTGTGTTGTTTCCCTTCCCTTTCCCCCTTTCAGAATTCTGCACTTACACTCTCTCTTAGTTCCTAAGTTCTGCCCCCCCTCTTGTGAGCCTTGCCTTGGGACCTTGAGTTCCCTCTGAACTTGGACACCTGAGGGCTGGCCCTTCCACACTGTATTTTGGCTTAATATGGTGACACATTTGGGTGTAAGCACTCCCCGGAGTTCTTATGAAACTCTTAGGGAACTCTGACACACCCAAGTGAGAGAAAGGCTTTGAAACATGATCTTTGGAGTTGGTTTACTTCATACTTCAGACAGGAAGTCTGAATCAGGCTCTCCTCGGTTGTAATTTTCAATTTCTGATGTATTTTTCTTTATTTTATTTGGACTTTAATAACTTGTAATAACTTTTGGGGACGGTTAGTGAAAAGGGAAGGGTAGCCATGCATGTAAAAAAGGGTAGATAACTTGCCTATAAGATTTCTGCATTTTTCATATAACTATCATGCCTATATGATTTCTACATTTTTTCATATAGCTACCATGCCTATAAGATTTCTACATTTTTTCATATAGCTACCATGCCTATAAGATTTCTGCATTTTTCATATAGCTACCATGCCTATAAGATTTCTGCATTCTCATTTAGTCGCCATGTCTATAAGATTTTCTGCATTCTCATTTAGTTACCACGTCTATAGGAACTTTAGCATTCTCATTTAGATACCATGACTATAGGGACCCTGCACTTTCATGTAGATATCGTGACTTCTGTATATGCATGTAGAGAACATGTCTATAGGTTCTGAAAATCAACTACAATTAGATGTCATTCTTATAGGGTTTCTGCATTCTTATTATGTCCAAAAGTTTTTTTTAAAATCAGCGACGCATAGAAAGCATGCCTATAGGAACTATCAATCATGTCTGAAACATTTCACTCACTTATAAGTCTAAAACCAATAACAACAATGTCTAATGTCTGCAGAATTTATGATTTTTTGTCAAAACTCGTCTTTCCTTAATAACTGACAACCTTTTCTAAAATCAGTATACTTCATATTTTCTAAAATTAGTAAATATCATGCCTATAGGTTTTCGTCTAACAGTTAGGCAAGCCATATGACAGTTTATAAACTGAATCAGATTTTATTAACTACAACTAGTAGGCAGGCCTGATTCGGGCTTCTTATCTGAAATATGCAATAAATCAGTCTGCCCCAACTTTTAAGTTTAACCAGACCCTAATCAGTACGTGTAAGACATGTTAAACTATATGCTTTTCTTTGATTTAAGGAGGTCTGTTTGAGCCTTATTTGCTTATGTGCTTCCCATACTTGCTATATATATATATATATATATATATATATATATATATATATATATATATTTGCTTGTCGCCTTAGTATTTTTACCTTTGAAACCACAAATAAGCCCAACTTCTCCTCCTCTTTTAGGAATAGTAATCCCAAGTACCTTTGGGGCTAATAGGATTGGGGCGGGTAATAGCATGCAATAAGTAAACGAGACCGATCTGCGCTTTAGTACCTTAATGGGGTGGGAAGGGTAGATATGGATATGATGACCACGCGATAACATCACGTGTAGCCCCTCACTGAGGAGTGATTACCGGATGTTGTATGGGGTGATCCATATTATTAATAAACCTAGGACCCCCCTTCCCTCTGTTTTCTTTGTTTCTTTTAAATCTTTTTTAAACCATTTCTTTTAAGAAAATCAACTCTTTTGTTTCCGTTTTCTTACTTTTGTTTATTTGTAACCATTACGTGAAAATCCCCTCTTATTTTAAAGCCTTACTTGCCTACATGTTATTTGTACTTAAGTCACAACCATAGCCTGGCCGGGAACCACACTAGTGGATCCTGAGGGGTACCTAACACCTTCCCCTCGGGATAATTTCAAGCCCTTACCCAAATCTCTGGTTTTCTAAATCAAACCATTCTTAGTGTCCTAATGCACTTTAATCATTAGGTGGTGACTCTTCAATTCAAACCCAATTCCCAAAAGGGAACGAGTTGTCCTCCCAAATGTCATAAACCCAATTTCGCGAGAAAAAAAGGGGCGCGACAGCGTGGTGACTCTGCTGGGGATATCTTTTAGGCTTCTACCATTTCAAGCTATTACTGTGACTTTACATTTCTTATGTGCCTTATTTGTTTAATACCTTTAAGCATTTAATTCCCTCTTCTACTCCAAAAAAACTAACTTGTCTCTTGTTTCTTTCACTGCTTTCCTTTACTGCACTCCTTTATTATTGTTTTAAATTATTGTAATTATTACTTTATGAACGTGCAAATACGTGACAACTTGTTTTAATTATTGCATAAGCATGTTTTCAACATCATATTCCACTCGTGCCAAACAAATACCATAGCAACGCTTATAATGAGTGGTTGTGCTCTTCCGATATTATCACCCTTTAAATACGGCAAAGGCGTATTTGTGGTAAAACCATTCGATCAACGATGTAGTCAACGGTTCTGTGCCTTTCCCTCTTGAGTTGTTCGCTCAAGGGTACCAGTCTAAAACCCCCATAGAAACCTTACTCTATTTAATTGTGCATGCATCATGGTCAAACCTAGTCGAGTCAGTTATGTGGTCCGTATAATGACTCTTTAAGATAGCCTCGTCCAAAGTCCACTGGGTTTTCCCAAAACCCAAACGGACACTACCACGTTTTGTGCATTTATTTGGAGAACTAAATGCTTTTTTGCCAATTATTGGTATTTAATAGTCGGGTCTGGTGGGCGTAAGGGCCTAACCCTTTTGTCTTGCAGAAACATGAGGCACGAAGTCCTCAGATTCGTAATGGACACAAACATCCACCCAAGGTTGCTAAGCTGGTGGGAGGATCTTCATTCCGGTGATCAGACTCTTGTCCGAAAATACCTAGGAAATCTTCCTTCCCTCCTGGAGGTCCAACCCAACAATAAAATCATAGAAGCTGCTACTCTGTTCTGGGATTATGATAGTTCTGTGTTTCGCTTCGGAGAGATTGAGATGACACCCCTTCTAGAGGAAATAGAAGGATTGGCTGCTATACCATGGGAGACCCCGGGTTTTTTAATGCCGGAAAATCGCAAGGGTAGAGGTTTTCTCAAAATGATGGGCCTAAAGAAGAATCTAGACTTGACATGTTTGAAGGAGTCCTACATTCCCTTTGATTATTTGTACGATAGGTATGGTCACAACAAATCCTACCGTACATATCCGGATGAGTTCGCTGTTACATCCTTGGGGCATATTCACCGAAGGGTCTTTGTCTTCATGTTCTGATTCTTGGGGATGATAGTGTTTCCAATGAAGAAAGCAAGGATCCACACCAGTCTAGCCATGGTCACCAAAACTTTGATAGAGGGAATTGGTGGACAACCATTTAACATAGTGCCCATGATCATCGCAGATATATACCAAGCCTTGGAAAAATGTCAACAAGGAGCCTCACACTTCGAGGGTTGCAACTTGCTACTCCAGCTCTAGCTCATGGAGCATCTTCAAATGGGTGAATATCGGCAAGAGATTCAGCGTAGAGACTGGGACGATCATATAGCCTTCCATCAACCAAGGTGAATGAACCACATGCCCAACATGTTTGCTCAGCCAGAAGATGCCAAGGGGTCGGTGGAGCTGTTTGAAAATCTAACTGAGGATCAAAACAATGGATGTTTGAGTGGCTCCCTACTGAAGAGTTCATCGCCCGATCCAGGGACGCACCATTTCTGATACTAATCAGTTTGAGAGGAACCTACCCTTATGTCCCTCTCCGAGTTATGAGACAGGATGGTAGGAAGCAGGTTATACCAAGGGTCGACAAGATGAGTCACTTCCGAGCTGACTTCCAAGCTGATGACAGTCCCTATAAGTGCCAAGCTCAATATATGTGGCATTGCAAGATCATCATGGGAAAAGATACTATCGAACTAGACAGATACCATGCTGCCTGCACCCCATACTATTCAGGCTGGCTGGAGGATAATCACAATGGTCTGGGCCAACCCGGGTTTGTTCGAGGTCACAGAATCATCGATGAAAGGGCTGAAGCACAGGTCAAATACAACCAACTGTGCAAGAGGATCCGGGAATGTGAAAGCGAGCACTGCGAGATTCAAGAAGCCAACCATAAACTGATTGAAGAGTGGAAAGACATGGCTGTCAGTGCCAACATGCAATTAGGATACCTGGAACGAGGTTTAGTGGAGCTGGAAAGGAAGTTTCTCAAGAGGATCGAGGACTGCCAAAATGCTGAAGGAAACGAGGGTGGACACCTAGCCAGAGCCCATCTGCTGCTGGGACTTTGCGAGCTGGTGAAGCTGTTCGATAGAGCCAAAGATGTCGAGTCTGGGGAAGGTCCTTCTGGGACCAAATAGATAGGAGTTTTCTTTTACTTTATGAAATGTAATAAGGCCAATGGCTACTAGTGACATTTTATTCCTTGTTATTAATATCGTTTTGGGATTCGTCTACTTTTATCAATAAAATGAGGCATTTAGCATTCTAATTTCTCCAAATCAATTTGTTGCTAGGCCTACCTTGGGCACAACGAGGCTCCCAAATTAGGACGCGATTTACATTCTTGCACTATGTGTTTAAATATCGCAACGCTTTCTTATGATCCTCACTGACTTGTTACCTTTTTTTTTTTTACTTTTTGTTTATTTACTCCCCTCCCTAAAGGTTAGTTCATGCACTCTGGCATCGTCATCATATTCCATAAGATCAAAGGGCCCTCCACCCACTCCTTCTCCTAGTCCTATCAGAAGTAGGAACAAAGGAAAGATGGAAGATTTGAACAACACCAGAAAGGAAAACTCAACTGAACGGGTAGAGGTCACTCATGGTGCTCAGGTCTCCAAAGAAAGTGCGTCCCAACTCGAGCAGAAACTAGTGAAATTTCAGGAGGAACTTGATCAGGTTCGGAATCTGGCAAACTTGTCATTTTCCCTCACCACTCCAGATATCAATTTTCCAAACGCTCAGAACCCCACGCCTCCACAAAACATCCCAAAACCATAAAACCATCCCGCTCCTCTTCCACACTCTACTACTCATCCCAGAACCTATGAATTCCACAAATGACCATTTCCACCATAACACCCCCATCTATGTGGAAACCATGCCACCCTCCACCCAACCTGTCTCAAGCACACCCGAGTCTGATGATAAAGACTCACTCATCATGAGCTTGGCTGCGGAACTCAAGAGATTGACTAGTCGAATTCAGGGTGTCGAAGGAAGTGAGGGGATTGAAGGTTTGAACTACGAAAATCTTTGCATACAACCTGATGTCGAAATGCCTGAGGGGTACAAACCTCCTAAGTTCGAGATGTTTGATGGTACAGCGGATCCGATAGTCCACTTGAGAACATACTGCAACAAGCTGGTCAGAGTAGGGAAAGACGAAAGGATTCGCATGAAACTTTTCATGAGGAGTCTGAAGGGAGATACTCTGTCTTGGTACATTAGCCAAAACCCGAAGAAATGGTCGAACTGGGTGAGTATGGCGCCCGACTTTATAGACAGGTTCAGGTTCAACACAGAATATGCACCAGATGTGTTCTACATCCAGAACTTAAAGAAAACGCCCGCGGAAACATTCCGCGAGTATGCCACTCGCTGGAGATCAGAAGTTGCTGAGGTCAGACCTACTTTAGAAGAAGAATAAATGAACAAGTTTTTCGTCCGAGCTCAAAACTCACAGTACTATGAAAGGCTGATGTTGATTGAGAGCCAAAAATTTTCCGACATTATCAAGCTGGGTGAAAGGATTGAAGAAGGCATCAAAAGTGGTATGGTTACAAACTTTGAAGCTTTGCAAGCTACTAATAAGGCTTTATAATCTGGTGGTGCGTCCAAGAAAAGGGACGTAGATGCCGTAATGGTTTCACAAAGAGCCAAATCCCCTATCAAATACCAAGCCTATCCGATACCTCCACTCACATATCAGCCTACCCCGAATTACCAAGCACCCTCACCCTCTTACCAAGCACCATCACCTACTTACCAATCACCACCACCTCCTACATATCAACCTACTTCACCCAGATATTCCCAACCTGCACATGTCTACCAAGCCTACAATGCTCAGCCATCCCACTATCAATCACCTCCCACACGTCAAAACTTTCCTAGACCTCGACCAAATTTCGATCGCAGACCCCCCAAACAGTATACCGCCATTGCTGAACCGATTGACCAGATGTACGAAAGGCTCAAAGTTGCTGGTTATATCACCCCTATCCCTGCTATAACCCCTGAAAACCCTTCTCAGTGAGTCAATCCAAATAAATCCTGTGCATACCATTCCGGCATGAAGGGACATGCCATTGATGAATGCTGCTATCTGAAAGATAAGATCCAGACTCTGATCGATAACAAGATCATTGTAGCGAAGGAGCCTACTCCAAATGTCCACAACAACCCTCTACCAGACCATAAGGGTGGAGGTGTTCACATGATTGAAATAGAGGATGATTGGGATCCCGAAGGATCGATCGGTTTAATCACAGAAGGTGACGAACAAAAGAAGCCAATAGTCACCCTCAATCCGATGTAGTCCAGACTAAGCCTTCTGGGGATGCTGAGGTAAACATGTCTGTACCACTTGAGTTTGAAGCACCACCCCCTACAAAGATGCCAACACCAATTGAGGTCGAGTTTTGGTCTCCAGCAAACGCACCCGCACCGTTTGAAGTTGCGGTTTTACCCTCCAAAACACGTGCTCCTTTCGGAGTAAAGGTGCCCATCCCATTAACAATGTTGGTCGTAACACTGTTCCATACAAATGCCATACATTGGGATTACACAACCGAGGCAAGAAGGAAAGGGAGAGCTAAATTCGGGGAAATGGTTGTGGCATAGGGTATGACAATAACCGACAGGGTTTATACTCCGGAGCATTTAGCTGGGTCGAGTAAGCAAGCCTCTGGTCGGTCGACCATCACTCAAACCGGGTCTGATGATATCTGGAGAAGGATACAAGCCAAGGAATACTCAGTCATTGATCAACTAAACAAAACACCGACACAGATTTCTATTGTAGCTTTGTTGCAAAGTTCCGATGCACATAAGAATGCCTTGTTGAAGGTGCTGAGTGAGGCATATGTACCAAGCAACATCACCGGAGGAGATATGGCAAACATGGTAGGGCAGGTATTGGAAAGTCACAAGATTACTTTTCATGAAGATGAGTTGCCACTAGAAGGGTTGAGTCACAACAAAGCGTTGCACATCACTGTGCAATGCGAAGATTATTTTATCACTAGGATCCTGATTGATGGAGGGTCTAGCCTCAATATTTGTTCGTTGGTAACACTCAGAACATTGATAAAGGGTCTACATGAGATCAAGGACGGGGCTATCAACGTCAAAGCTTTCGACGGTTCCCAAAGATCCACCATTAGGGAAATCAGCCTGTGTTTGCAAATGGGGCCTACTTGGTTCGACATTGATTTTCGGGTTATAGACGTGCCGACATCTTACAACTTGCTATTGGGACGGCCGTGGATTCATGTCGTTGGGGCCGTAGCGTCAACACTGCATCAGGCGGTGAAATTTGAGTGGAACCACCAAGAGGTGATCATTCATGGTGACGGTAGAAATCCCATATACAGTCGCCAAACCATCCCAGCGATTGGAGGAAGGAGAAAGATAGGCGGGGAAACCTATCACCACATCGAGCGAGTCAACGCTGTTGACAAAGACAAATGGTGGGACAATAAAATTGAAAGCATATTGAACTGGAGCGGATATGAGCCTGGCAAGGGACATGGCAAGAACCTCCAAGGAATCTCCAAGCCGATCAAACTAAAGAAACATGGCACCACTTTTGGTCTGGGATATGAGTATACTTGGGAGGAATTCAACAACTGGTCGCCTCCATGGCGCGGTCCATACTACCCACTGGAGCAGCCAATACCACATTTGGAGCAGACTTTCCAGCCAGCCGATGTTATCTATGGGTTGGAAGAAGAGGAAGCACTGGCAGCAGTAAGGAATTTGTTCTTAAAAGATGATGACATGGATTGTTGTGTCATTTTCGAAAGGAGGGGGAGGAACGCCCTTCCATACAGGCCATAAGCCGAGAAGCATGCCTCAACAATTGGACCATCAAAACCACCAGAGCCCGGAAAGCCTCGGGATAGCAAGGCTGAACAAAGCATCATGCACTATCTTTTATTTTTACTAGTTGATTTTCCTTTCGCATTTTTGAATTTTTGCAATAAGATCTTCCAATGTTCAAAACAGTTATGAAATTTATCAAAGCATTTCGGTTTCCTTACAAATCTTACTCTTATTATTTT
This sequence comes from Nicotiana tabacum, assembly GCF_000715075.1. NCBI lineage: Eukaryota > Viridiplantae > Streptophyta > Magnoliopsida > Solanales > Solanaceae > Nicotiana > Nicotiana tabacum. Next base: position 154,670,801 of record NC_134089.1, on the reverse strand, counting down.
CTCTCATTACTTTTTTATACAACATTACTATTACCTATCTTGATGAACCAATGGCTGTGACATGCAACGAGACAACGCAACAAACAGACATAGATTCAGAGGAAGAGGATATACCGAAAGAGATTGTTAAAGAGGTTGAAATTTTTGAGAACAGACCTAAGTCTAACCTGGATGAGACCGAGATTGTTAACCTGGGAGATGCATAAAATATCAAAGAAACTCAGATTAGCGTTCATTTGTCACCATCTGAAAACGAAGAGTACACAGAATTTCTAAGGGAATATGAGGACATATTCGCCTGATCATATGATGACATGATTGGTTTGAGCACATCTATTGTGGCCCACAAACTACCAACTGATCCAACATGTCCACCAGTAAAATAGAAGCTCAGAAAGTTTAAACCCGACATGAGTCTGAAAATCAAGGAAGAAGTCACTAAGCAGGTCAAAGCTAAGGTTCTCAGGGTAGTAGAATATCCGACATGGTTAGCCAATATTGTGCCAGTTCCGAAGAAGGATGGAAAGGTCAGAGTCTGTGTCGACTACCGGGATCTCAATCGGGCCAGTCCAAAGGACGACTTCCCCTTGCTGAACATACACATCCTGATCGACAATTGTGCCAAACATGAGTTGCAATCATTTGTAGATTGCTTTGCTGGATATCATTAGATCTGGATGGACGAAGAAGATGCTGAGAAAACGTCTTTCATTACGCCGTGGGGGATGTACTGCTACAAGATGATGCCATTCAGGTTAAAAAATGCAGGGGCCACCTACATGAGGGCCATGACTACTATCTTCCATGATATGATACACAAGGAGATTGAGGTGTATGTAGATGATGTCATCATAAAGTCCAAGAAAGCCACTAACCACATGAAAGATTTGAGGAAGTTCTTCAACAAACTGAGAAGATACAACTTGAAACTGAATCCCGCAAAATGTGCATTTCGGGATCCTGCCGGAAAACTACTTGGGTTCATTGTGAGTCACCGAGGGATAGAATTGGATCCATCTAAGGTCAAAGCTATTCAAGGACTGCCACCGCTAAAGAATAAGAAGGACGTAATGAGCTTCCTGGGAAGACTTAACTACATCAGCCGGTTCATAGCATAATCTACGGTCATCTGTAGCCAATCTTTAAGATGTTGAAGAAGGACGCCGCTACCACATGGACTGATGATTGCCAAAAAGCTTTCGACAGAATCAAGGAATACCTATCAACACCACCAGTCTTAGTTCCGCCTGACCCGGGCAGACCTCTATTACTCTACCTTGCTGTATTGGATGGAGCGTTCGGTTATGTTCTGGGGCAGCATGATGAAACAAGGAGGAAGGAGCAGGCCATCTATTACCTCAGTAAGAAGTTCACCCCGTACGAGGCTCGGTATTCTTTGTTAGAGCGCACCAATTGTGCTTTGACTTGGGTAGCTCAGAAGTTGAGGCACTACTTCTGTGCCTATATTATATATCTCATATCAAGAATGGATCCCTTGAAGTACATCTTTCAGAAGCCCATGCCCACTAGCAAGCTGGCCAAGTGGCAAATCTTGTTGAGTGAATTTGACATTGTCTATGTGACACAGAAAGCAATCAAAGGACCGGCACTAGCAGATCACCTTGCTAAAAATCCCGTGGATGGAGAATATAAACCCCTGAAAACATATTTTCCTGATGAAGAGGTATCATTCATAGGAGAAGACATTGCATAATCCTATGATGGTTGGAGAATGTTTTTCGATGGAGCAATAAATTTCAAAGGAGTTGGCGTAGGAGCGGTCCTAGTAGCAGAAACCGGTTAGCATTATCCAATGTCTTCCAAACTCAGGTTCCCCTGCACCAACAATATGGCCGAGTATGAAGCTTGCATCTTAGGGCTCAAGATGGCCATTGACATGAACATCCAAGAGTTACTAGTAATTGTGGATTCAGACTTGCTTATACATTAGGTCCGATAAGAATGTGCAACCAAGAACTCCAAGATACTCCCTTATCTGCATCATGTGCAGGAGTTTAGAAAGAGATTCACAAAGACAGAATTCCAGCATGTTCCCAGGGTCCAGAATGAATTTGCCGATGTACTTACTACCCTATCATCCATGATACAACATCCAGACAAGAAGTTTATTGATCCCATTCCGGTAAAGATCTATGATCAGCCCGCTTACTGTGCTCATGTCGAAGAAGAAGCAGACGAAAAGCCTTGGCTTGACAAAATGAGAATACACAGAGCTCGCAAACGCTATTCAGAAGCGCATGTTTCGGAGGTTATCCAACAATTTCTTTCATAGCGAGGAATCCTGTATAGGAGGACTCCTGATTTGGGATTATTAAGGTGTGTCGACGCAAAGGAAGCATCCAGGCTATTAGAGGAAATTCATGCAAGGACCTGCGATCCACATATGAACGGCTTTGTTTTAGCAAATAAAATACTCCAAGCTAGTTACTTTTGGATGACTATGGAAACAGACTGCATCCAGTATGTGTGAAAGTGCCACCGCTGCCAGATACATGCAGACATGATAAAGGTGCCTCCAAATGAGCTTAATGCAACAAGCTCGACGTGACCATTCGCCGCCTGGGGAATGGATGTTATCAAACCAATCGAACCCGCCGCATAAAATGGGCACAGGTTTATCCTAGTAGCAATTGATTATTTCACCAAATGGGTTGAAGCAACATCTTACAGGACAGTGACTAAGAAAGTCGTGGCAGATTTTGTCCGCGACCGTATCATGTGTTGGTTCAGAATTCCAGAGTCAATCATTACTGATAATGGCTCCAACCTCAATAGTGATTTGATGAAATCCATGTATGAAACCTTCAAGATCAAACACAAGAATTCTACAACCTATAGACCTCAGATGAACGGAGTCGTAGAGGCTGCCAACAAGAATATCAAGAAGATACTAAGGAAAATGATAGAGAAGCATAAGCAGTGGCACGAGAAGCTCTCATTTGCTTTATTGGTATACCGCACCATAGTCCGCATAACGATAGAAGAAACCCCCTATATGCTGGTTTACGGTACAGAAGCAATCATTCCCACTGAGGTGGAAATTCCCTCATTAAGAATCATACAGGAAGTAAAGCTAGACGATGCAGAATGGGTGAAAAATCATTATGAGAAGCTAGCTCTTATAGATGGAAAGAGAATGAATGCAGTTTGTCATGGTCAACTTTATCAGAATAGGATGTCCAGATCCTTCAACAAAAGAGTCAAGCCGAGACAGTTCACACCGGGAAGCTGATGTTAAAGAAAATCTTTCCACATCAAGATGAAGCCAAAGGAAATTCTCTCCCAACTGGAAGGGTCCATACATAGTTCACCGGGTTCTAACAGGAGGAGCCCTCATACTTGCAGAAATGGACGGAGAAGTCTGACCAAAGCCGATCAATTCAGACGCAGTCAAGCGATACTATGTGTAACCTTTATGCTTTCTTCTATGATGTAATTTGAACTACGCCTGACCTGATTCCTGTTTAAGAGGGGATACGTAGGCAGCCCTATGGGTTTGGTCACAATTCAATAAAATTTCCATCTCCCTCGCTATTGGAAACTGGGGTAGAATTTTGAGGAGGACCCTCAAAATTTTGAAGTCGATTCCAGCCATTTATCATTAATAGCCGTTAGAAGCAACAACCCAGTAAACTGGGGCACAATTTTGAGGAGGACCCTTAAAATTTTGGAGCAAGAGAAATCGCAATGTCTTGAACCACGTCACAGTCGTCGGTTCATCTAAAGAAAACTATTCTTAATTATGTACTCATGTTATGCTTTTACTAAATCATGCATGTTTATTACCAAAATTGCCTTGTTTAGAATGCCACCCCAGTGATATATGCGGTATCACCATATCAAAGCAGAGCAGGTCAAGCAGAGCCAGCGAGAATACGAACTAACCTCCCCCCTTTACAAAACTCATGATTTTTCTTTGGATGCAGGAACTTGAGTTGCAAAATCATCAAATATACTATACACTCACGAGACTCACATTTAACTCTCTGAACCGTTGCACTTGCTCGCAACTGCTATCCGCACAACAGTGTCCCCAGCAGGCACAATATACCCAACAATCACGATACCGCAATCCTCTATCAGCTAAGAAAACTCTATTGCCATTTGCCATTTTTACTTCCTGCATAAGGCTACCATTCTGCCTTCTGAGGTTAAGCTCTACCTCCATCTGCATTCTCTGCATTGCATAAGGCTACCATTCTGCCTTCCGAGACTAAGCTCTGTCTCCTTCTACATTCTCTACATTGCATAAGGCTACCATTCTGCCTTCCGAGGTTAAGCTCTACCTCCATCTACATTTCCTGCATTGCATAAGGCTACCATTCTGCCTTTCGAGACTAAGCTATGTCTCCATCTGCATTCTCTGCATTGCATAAGGCTACCATTCTGCCTTCCGAGGTTAAGCTCTACCTCCATCTGCATTTCTCTGCATTGCATAAGGCTACCATTCTGCCTTCCGAGGTTAAGCTCCACCTCCATCTGCATTTTATGCACTGCATAAGGCTACCATTCTACCTTCCGAGGTTAAGCTCTACCTTCATCTTGCATGGCTGAAAGATTGCCATTTCATTTACATCTTGCATCGGCTGAAAGATTGCCACTTAATTTATACCTTGCATAGGCTGAAAGATCGCCACTTCATTTACATCTTGCATCAGCTGAAAGGTCGCCACTTCATTTACATCTTGCATCGGCTGAAAGATCGCCACTGCATTTATACCTTGCATCGGTTGAAAGATCGCCACTTTATTTACATCTTGCATTGGTTGAAAGATTGCCACCTATTACATCTCATAGGCTGAAAGATTGCCAAATCATCCGAAGGCGTCATTGTTCGGAGGCACCATTTTCATAGCCCGAGAACGCCATGTCATGGCTTGAGGACCCCTTTTATCTTTTGCATATCATTATTCAAAGGCGTCATAGTTCGGAGGCATCATTCTCATAGCCCGAGAGCACCATTTCATGGCCTACGAATCCTTATTATACGCTTCATGGCCCAGGACGTCATGGTCTGATGACGTCATCCTAACCGTCCAAAGACAACATTTCATGGTCCGACGGGAACTTGTATCATGTTTAAATTTCCGCACAACATATGGTTCATTTGCAGGTAAACCAGCAAGCAACAACCATCTCAGCAGGAGCAATCCCACTCCAGTTCCCGCAGCTCTATTAGACTTTAACCATCCATCCTAACCCAAATATTACGTCCGTTCTTGGAAAACCTCCATCGGCATACTCCACCGACGGATCCTGAACTACATATGGCCTGATTCCTGTAAGAATAGGGATATGTAGGTAGCTCAAGAACAAGGGCACAGTCAAACTTTTCAAACCATTTTGTTCGGTCAAAATTGGCCATCATATCTTTACCCGACAACTCTTTCATCCTTCACGGATAAAGAGGGGCAACTGTTGATACCCAATTTTTCCCTATACATTTTTCATATGCAAAATACTTTTAAAATAGTAGGTATATGCATATATAAGTATGTCCCAAGATTTTACTATTTTTCTCTTAATTTTTAAGATTTTTAAATCAATTTATTGCCCTATTTTATCAAGAAAAACCCAATAATTATCCCCAAAATTATCATTTTGGGTGATTCACTTATTGAATTCTCATATTTATATTAAAATATAGCTGGCATAATTTTTGCATATTTTTAAAAATTGTTTAGTATTTTTAAAGTTAAATTGCATATAATTGCAATTTTAGCCTATTTTAAGATTTAATTATTTCATAATTATAAAATTGACTCCACTATTTTTTTAATTTGATAATTATGTATTATTAATCATTTAGTACCTTTAATTTATTTTCAGAAATTATTTTACTATTTTTTATAAAATAAATAAGAGAAAAGTGGCTATTTAAATAATAGCCCTATTTCATTTCAATTGTAGCCCAAATCAACCCTCCAATTGAACCCAATTGCAACTTCAAATTACTCAGCCCTATTTCTAAATTATCGACCCCTGACCCGTTTAATTCAACCCGCCCGGTTCCCCTTTTGATCTAGGCCGTTGATCATTTTGATCAACGACCACAAACCCTCCTTTCCTTTTTTAATCTACCAACACCCCTTAACCCTAAATCAGTTCACCTAACTAGCCACCTCTGAACTCTCAAACTCTCTTGAACATTGCCAAACCCTAACCGCCTCTTACCACCACCTCCACCTTGAAACCCACCGGAATCCATGGCTTCTCAGGCTATGTGAGTCTTATACTCACCTTCTCTTGCTCTCACGTGCCTGATATCTGAAGATTCAAGGCCTAGCCTCAAAGCTTTGCACCCAGACCTCTGTCGATTCAAGGTTCCACGGCCATCTCCGGCTTTACTCCGGCGTACCATGGTGGTTTGAGCCTGATTCTGACCTCTCCGACTCAGATCGGTGACCTTTCAAAGCCTATCTCACTTCTAGGGTTCTTTTGAAACCATAACCCTTCGAGTTTTTCTCCGATTTCCTTAGATCCGTTGTGTATCTGTGCTCTCCTTGAGTTTTCAAACGATTTCCCTAACTTTTCTTTCAAAAATTACTTTCAAAACGCTTCATTTCCGATCTAGGGTTTTCTGAAAATGCTTAAGTGTTTCTCTAAATTTCTTTTCCTTTTTTTGTGTGTATTTGCCTCTACTTTGTTCCTATGTTTTCCTTCTACCTTGTATGTTCTTCTATTGAGTTTTTACACCCCGTTCTTGTATGTTCTTTTACTGAGTTTTATATACTCTATGCTTGTATGTTCTTCTACCATGTTTTCCATACTATGCTCTCATATGCTTTTCTACCATGTTCTTATATTTTTTGTCTTCTACTATGTTCCCGCATGTTTCTCCTACTGTATTTTCCTACTAAGTTCTTAAGTTTCCTTATTTTCCTTCTATTAAGCCCTGTTTAAGTTTCTTCTGAAAAATCTCTTAAGCATGTTTCTTTTACTGTTCCTATCAGTGTTTTTCTTTTGAGTGCTTCTACCATGTTTGGCATGTTACTTTGCTATCATGTTTTTCTCATGAGTTTCTGTTGATGAAAGAAGCATGAAAGAGGTTTCAACTCTGAAACCTCTAAGCCTGTTTCAACTACTTGCCTCCTCTTCTCTGTACTTGATTCAATGTGGAAACCCTAGAATTTGGGGGTTCCGCCAAGCTTGATTATGTGATTTTATTGAACTTAGGGTTTATTTCAAAACCCCTAACTTTTTCAGACCCATTCCTTGCTTTCATATGACTCTAACCTTTTGCTAAACTTTTCTATACTGGATTTTCTACTGACTTTACAATGACACTACAATCTTTTCTTTCATGCTTAACATGTCCGTATGCTCCTTATATATGATAGACTTCCCTTTAAAGTGGCTTTTAAATTTGTGACTAGTTCATACTTCCCTCTGAATATGGTCTGATTGATTCCCTTTCCATTGTTTGCTGATTTCTCTTAAGTTAAAAACCTTTCTTATCTTTTTGACTCAGTTCATTCATACAAAACCCCTGACTGTTGATTTACTGGCTGTCAATTGATTTCCTTACCTTATTTATACAAACCGTGTATTTCAAAAACCCTGTCCTTAAATAAATTTTATGTATTTACCCCTAATTGCCTACTTTGCACAAAGTGTTTGATTAATTTCTTTCCTTAATTGGTTTATATCCGTTTGAATATGAATCCCTTAACTAAAGAGAGTCTTGTGTAATTGATTGACAATCAGCTCTTCAATTATTTCTTACCTTATTTCTACTTGGTTTTTACACTATAAAAAGGCACGACCTTTCTACACTTCAGATGACACAATTCACAATCTCTTCTGAACTCTTACTCACATAATAGAACTCTCTCTTCTTATCTGCACTGAGGTTTTTACCAGACTACTGCATTTTTCTCTACTTGTTTCTTTGAAACTGGTATGTCCTAATTTCAAATTTCAGCGTCCCCACAATGTGTTTACTTACAGCTTTCTGCATCTATGTCTACTTTACTACTTCTGCAGAGTTAAATACTTAAACTAGCATGTTGATTCCCTTTTGCTTGTTTCTGTTATGAATCCCTATTCCCTATTTCCCTTTATGTGCTTTGAGTTATAGTTTAAAACATGACAATATACAAGTTATTGTCTATGGATTGAACTTGACCTCTAAACAATGTGTTCCAATAGGCTTATGGGTGTGCCAACATCTCCCATTGTTGGGTTATGCTCACTAACCTGCTTTTTACCTCTTGCAACTCCCCATTCCCTATATCCCTATGTGTGCTGTTTCCCTTTCCCTTTCCCCCTTTCAGAATTCTGCACTTACACTCTCTCTTAGTTCCTAAGTTCTGCCCCCTCTTGTGAGCCTTGCCTTGGGACCTTGAGTTCCCTCTGAATTTGGACACATGATGGCTGACCCTTCCACACTACACTTTGGCTTAATATGGTGACACATTTGGGTGTAAGCACTGCCCAAAGTTCTTATGAAACTCTTAGGGAACTCTGACACATACAAGTGGGAGAAAGGCTTTGAAACATGATCTTTGGAGTTGGTTTACTTCATACTTCAGACAGGAAGTCTGAATCAGGCTCTCCTTGGTTGTAATTTTCAATTTCTGATGTATTTTTCTTTATTATATTTGGACTATAATAACTTCTACATTTTTTCATATAGATAACTTGCCTATAAGATTCCTGCATTTTTCATATAGCTACCATGCCTATAAGATTTCTACATTTTTCATATAGCTACCATGCCTATAAGATTTTTGCATTTTTCATATAGCTACCATGCCTATAAGATTTCTACATTTTTTCATATAGCTACCATGCCTATAAGATTTCTACATTTTTTTTACAGCTACCATGCCTCTAAGATTTCTGCATTTTTCATATAGCTACCATGCTTATAAGATTTCTGCATTTTTTATATAGCTACCATGCCTATAAGATTTCTGCATTCTCATTTTGTCTCCATGTCTATAAGATTTTCTGCTTTCTCATTTAGTTACCACGTCTATAGGAACTTTAGCATTCTCATTTAGATACCATGACTATAGGGACACTGCACTTTTACGTAGATATCGTGACTTCTGCATATACATATAGAGAATATGTCTATAGGTTCTGAAAATCAACTACAATTAGATGTCATTCCTATAGGTTTCTGCATTCTTATTATGTCCAAAAGGTTTTTTTTTAAATCAGCAACACATAGAAAGAATGCCTATAGGAACTATCAATCAAGTCTGAAACGTTTCACTCACTTATAAGTCTAAAACAAATAACAACAATGTCTAATGTCTGCAGAATTTATGATTTTTTGTCAAAACTCGTCTTTCCTCAATAACTAACAACCTTTTCTAAAATAAGTATACTTCAGATTTTCTAAAATCAGTAGATATCATGCCTATAGGTTTTCATCTAACACTTAGGCAAGCCATAGGACAGTTCATAAACTGAATCAGATTTTATTAACTACAACCAGCAGGCAGGCCTGATTTGGGCTTCTTATCTGAAATATGCAATAAATCAGTCTGCCCCAACTTTTAAGTTTAACCAGACCCTAATCAATACGTGTAAGACATGCTAAACTATATTCTTTTCTTTGATTTAAGGAGGTCTGTTTGAGTTTTGCTTATGTGCTTCCCATACTTGCTATATATATATATATTTTTTTTTTCTTGTCGCCTTAGTATTTTTACCTTTGAAACCACAAATAAGACCAACTTCTCCTCCCTTTTTAGGAATAGTAGTCCCAAGTACCTCCGGGGCTAATAGGATTGGGGCGGGTAATAGCATGCAATAAGTAAACGAGATCGATCTGCGCTTTAATACTTTAACGGGGTGGGAAGGGTAGATATGGATATGATGACCACGCGATAACATCGTGTGTAGCCCCTTACTGAGGAGTGATTACCAGATGTTGTGTGGGGTGATCCATATTATTAATAAACCTAGGACCCCCCTTTCCTTTGTTTTCTTTGTTTCTTTTAAATCTTTTTTAAACCATTTCTTTTAAGAAAATCAACTCTTTTGGTTATGTTTTCTTACTTTTGTTTATTTGTAACCATTACGTGAAAATTCCCTCTTATTTGAAAGGCTTACTTGCCTACATGTTATTTGTACTTAAGTCACAACCATATCCTGGCCGGGAACCACACTAGTGGATCCTGAGGGGTGCCTAACACCTTCCCCTCACAATAATTTCAAGCCCTTACCCAAATCTCAGGTTTTCTAAATCCAACCCTTCTTAGTGTCCTAATGCACTTTAATCATAAACCTGATTTCGCGAGAAAAAGGAGGCGCGACAGTGACATAACAAGTATAAGTTTCAGCAAAATTTCAATTAATAAAGACATCGATGCATATATACAGGATTTTCTTATTTGATGTTTATGTTGTAGCACTTTACAAAAAGACTTTTAAAAGAAGGAAGTCCACGAGCATGATTGCACTTTACTAAATCGAGTCTAAAGTGTCATTAACATCTGAACAATCATACAAAAGTAGTTTATTCAAAAGACACAAATATGTGGATCATGACCCATGTTATTATTGTAACGACCCAACCAGTTATATTGTGCTCTAGCGCGTCGTTCGGCGGCTTGAGGCCATGAGCAACTTCACTTTGGGTATTATGACTTGTACATGTGGTCGAAAATTGAATTTGGGGAAGTTCGGAGTTAATTTGGAAAGAAAATTCTCATTTCGGAAGTTTTAAGTTGGAAAATTGGCTAAGGTTGGATTTTTGAGTAAACTCTCTCTGAATTGGGATATGAAGGTTCCAGCAGGTTCGTATGATAATTTCGGACTTGGGCGTATGTTCGGATCTGTGCATTTGTCATTTTGGAAGAAATTCATAAATTTGGGTTGAAGTGCATTTTAATGTTATTGATGTCCATTTGGGATCCGAGTCTGGAAATAGCTCCGTATGGTGATTCTGGTATTGGGAGCGCATTAGGATGTGGATTTGGAGGTCCGTAAGTCATTTCAGATTCGTTTGGCATAAGTTAGAAATTTGAAGGTTTTTGAGAAGTTTTACTGGGAGTGGACAAAAGATAAAGGGGTCGGATTCCGATTCCGGAAGTTGGAGTAGGTCCGTAATATCGAATGTGACTTGTGTGCAAAATTTGAGTTTAATCGGACATGATTTAATAGGTTTCGACATCGAATGTAGAAGTTTGAAGTTCTAAAGTTCATTAAGCTTGAATTGGAGAGCAATTCATGGTTTTAGCATTGTTTGATGTGAATTGAAGCCTCGAGCAGGTCCGCATTATGTTTTGGAAGTGGTTGGTGTGATTGGATGGGGTCCCGGGGGATTCCGGATAGTTAACGGATTGAATTTGGCCTTATGAAGGTGCTGAGGTTGCTGTCCTCTAGTGTAACTGCGAGGTTAGGGCCGCAGGTGTGGAGCCGCAGAAGCGGCCATGAGGGTCGCAGAAGTGGCTTAGGTTGGAGAAGGCTGGGACCGCAGATGCGGTCGAGTTCCGCAGAAGGGGGGCTGCACCTGCACGCATGGAGCCGTAGAAGCGAAGGCACATAAGCGGATGGCGGTCTCAGATGGGGAGTTGAGGGGTCTGGAGGTGGACCGCAGAAGCGGTATGTTGGCCGCTCTTGCGGAACCGCTGAAGTGGTCAAGTGACCGTAGGTGCGAAAGGTCGCTGGGCAGATTGCTTAAAGGGCGAGATTTGCCTCTTCTTCTCTCATTTTTCCACCTGGTTGGGGCGATTTTGGAGAGCTTCAAAGGTAGATTTTCATCAAGCAACACAAAGTAAGTGATTCCCACTTATTATAAGTTAAACACATGGTTTGTAGGAGGATTTCAACATGGAAATTAGTAAAAATTTGGAGTTTTGGTGGAAAAATTAGAATTTGTATTTTTGAATTTTGACCACGATTCTAGAAATGGAACTTGGAATAAATTATATATTTGATTTTGTGGTGTTATGAGTAAAGTTTATTTTCGAAATTTTTTGGAATCCGGGCACTTGGGCTCGAGGGTGATTTTTATCAACTTTTCGATCGGGATTAGAAATTGTTATAAATCAAATTATAATGTGTATTAGAGTATGTCTTTATGGGTTTTCATATTTATTTTCTAGTTTTGGAGCATTGGGCATTGGTTTGAGCCATCAGAAGGGCTTGGGAGCTGGTCATGGAGCTTCGGAGCGAGGTAAGTCTCCTTTCTAACCTTGTAAGAGAGAATTTACCCCATAGGTAAAATAATTCAATATGTGCTTCTATTTGTGGGGGCTACGTACACACGAGGTGACGAGAGTCTGTGCGTAGCTACTATTATGCTTATGTCCAGGTAGTTTAGGACCCAAATCATGTTACACTTCCGATGCTTGCATCTTACTTGTTAATTTAACCGTTTAAAACATATTGGAACTTGATAAAGGAATTTCAAAAGGTTAAACTTCACCTACTTGGGTTTTGGACGGGCCACTTGACCGTTAATGAGAATTGATATATCCTTGATCATCAAACCTAAATAAATTCTTGATGTGGTTGTTTGAATGTGTTTATCTTTTGTGGAACGGGCCGAACGCCTCTGCAGATTAAATAGATGCATCTATGGTTCACGCCGTTCGACCCTCCGGCAGTGCATAGTTTAATTATTATGTTGGATCGGGCCGTACGACCTTGATATGTTTTGCGCATGACTTAATTGATTTTTTTGGAATTATTGATAATTGATGTGGCCTCATTGGCCGGAGATATAAAAAGTTAAAAGATGAAAATAAATTTGGAGATCTCATATTAACAAAAGAATTATTTACCTGCTTCATGTTATTGAGTTTATAATCGTCTTATAAAATCCATAATTTATTATATTATCGGTATATTATTGTTGGCCATAGTAAGTGTCGGAGTCGACTTCTCGTCACTACTTCTTCGAGATTAGACTGGATACTTACTGAGTACGCTTTGTTTTCATACTTATACTACACTTGTTGTACATTTTATTGTACAGACACATGTATGCCTAGTGGCCTTATGGGCGTAGCGACTTGGTGGATACGGGGACTTAGGTGAGCTGTATCTTATGAGACGATCCGCAACCAGCAGAGTCTCCTTAAGAGTACTTATATTTTCTTTTCTGTCCAAATTTGTATTTCGGACAGTAAATGTATTTTATTGTATTTCCTAGTAAATGCTCATGCACTTGTGACACCGAGTTCTGGAATGATTATATGATATTCAGTATTGAAAATTGAAAAACATTATTATTTATTCTGTAAAGTTCATCTTTTACTAGTTAAATTGAAGGAAATTATGATTTCAAAATATTAAAATGAGAATTTAATTAATTATTTAGTGTTGGCTTGCCTGACAATGGTGTCCGGCGCCATCACGACCTTTAACGGATTTTGGGCCGTGACAATTTTCATACCAAATAAGACAACATCAACATACTGAGTATGCACTCACTAGTTTCCTATTTGTTGTCTTTGTTTGAATTTTGTCGAAATCCGAACGGATACTTTTAATTCAATTTCTTACGATGAACATCATATTCATAATTGTTTACCTGTAAAATGGTACAGTTGAGTTTATGCGTAGTTTTTAGATAAGTGAATTAATTTGATCCTGAAATAATAAAAGAATTGAAGAAATATGTAACACTTAGCCTTGATATGAAGATGAAATAGCAGAAATAGTAATTTCGGGAGCGAGGTTTTCGAGCACAATGATAATGAAACCAAAAAGTAAGAAGATAAAATTGTATAGAGCTTTGGATAGATTATAACATAAGTTTGCAAGAAAACTCGTCCCCTACAATGATAATATAGCTCACTATTTATAGTTACACCTAGAGAATAAGGACATAGGATCAAGCCTCTCTTCAATGCCAATTATAAGGGCCATTGAAGAATGTGTAACTACAGGCATATATGTGATATTCTTTAACGGGCATCGTATTAAGTGCTATAGAATATTTTTAATTAAATGTTACCGGATGACAGACATTTATTTCATCTTTATGAATATCATTCCTTCCGGTAACAAATGGAACAATTATCTTCGGTTTTGTCTATTTTCTGCCTCCGGCTCAACATGTCACTTTCTTATGAAATTACTTAGCATAACATATTTTACCCTATATAGATAGTCCCCCTGCTTTCCGGTGACATAACTTTGTGTCACCGGAAAGTTGGTAGAAACATTATTTTTGGCAGGAATTTCTCTGACCCCTTCTGAAAAACTTCTGACGGTTGATTAGACACACGTTTCTATGCATTTATTGCTCCGAACACGCGTCATCCCATAATTTACATAATTTTTACCGGATATCGAGGCAATTATGGGAACAAATTTAGCCGCCTATACCTTTACTTATGCACATCAACTTCATTACACTTCATAATTATCCAAATTCTCAAGCTCTCTTCATTCAATTTGTATTCTATTCTTCAAACTTTCTTTATCCTCCTTCTTTGGGAAAAAGAAAACCCTTCCTCTTTATAAAAAATGGTCTCCTCTTCAAGAAAACCTAGTTCTTCAAAGACCAAAGGCAAAGCTGATGATATCGCTCCTCGTACGGTGAGCACCATTATTCCAAAGAGCCTGGTTACCACTAAGGATTTCGAAGAGAAGTTTCTTTTTGCTGACCCTCGCTCGTGGGCCGTTGGCAGATACCCTTCTTTCACCCGTCCTTCTAGTATTTCTACTGTGAATATAGATTGCCGCTGCCAAGATTTGGACATTATTGCTCCTGATCTAACAGAGCGAGTCACCCTACCCAAGGAGGGTTTTACATACTTTTACACGTATCCCTTTACTTTGGGAGAGTTTTCTTTGAGTGGAAGCTTGACTCTATTATTGTGGAGTTCTGCCTCCGCTATCAGGTGTTTTTGGCACAAGTCCTTCTGTGCGGAGGTTGACTGCTTGCCTTTCGCGTTTGTGCCAACAGACGGGAGATGAGCTATCCTTAGCTCATGTGGTAAATCTCTATTCCCCCAAAGTCTTTCGCAGGGGAATAATAAACTTCAGCAAATGCAGCCTTATCTAGCATGGATAATAACAATGACCGCGGGTGGATGAAATGGTTCATTATAGTTGCCACCAATGATATCATTCCGGCAACGGCTTCATCCTTTCCAGAATCATGGAACCACACTCGTAATCTCCTTGTTTAATATTTTTTCCGTTAGAAAGTTTTTCATATCTGTATTTATCCTCCTTCCTTTGCCTGTCTCAACAACTCAATGGGTTTCACCTAGGGTTGAAGGCTTGGACCAGTGGGTCCAAAAAATCTTGGATGTTACTACGCCTGAAACCCGCACGTGGAAAGACTTGGCCCTCAAATACGGGTGCACCAATAATAATAACAACAACATACCTAGTATTATCCCACACTGTGGGGCCCTCAAATACGGGTGGAAGGCCAAAAATTATTGTAACATAGACTCATCTTGTTTTTGCTTTTTATGTGAGGAAATTGATTGATCCTTTCTCCCTTTTTTTCTGAATTCAAGTCTACCAGTGAGTTTGGCTGTCGTCCCCGAGGAGGATGTTTTTGCTGATCCTGCTGATGCGGCGAGGCTGCTTCAGGAGGGGCTTACTCGAATAGGTATCTCCGGGCCTGCTTCAGGTACAATTGCTTCTTAATGGATTCCCGGTTCGGAGAACAAGCAACCAAAAAGAAGTCGTTCCTCCGCGGCCGGGGGAAAGAATAAAAGGGCAAAAAATGCCACCCCCGAGTCATCTTCGAAAGTCGTGGTGACGAGCCCTCCGCCTGGTTCGGCCATAGAAACTATGATAATTGACGATGATGGAGAAGCTAGTGATGAGGTAGCTTCTCTACATAGAAGGTGACGATCCTTATCAACTCAACAGAATGCTCAACTTGTTGAGTTAGTTACACCAACCGAGGATAATGTCTCAGCATTCTATGGGGAGTTCGAGATGGTAGAAAATGCCAACTCCCATTGCCCTATCCCAGTCATTGCACCCTAGTACCACGAGGCTGAGTATTAGCCCCCTGCCATGTTCGGTTGATGAGCAACCAACACTACAGTTGCCGCAGTTGCTTCAACGACATCAACTTCATCACCTTCTTCACCCATTCTTCAATGTGACCGCTACATCATTTCCACCATCCACATCTGTTCGAGAAGAGGATGCTCCTCTTCCTCATTCCCCAGTACATGGGAATTTGGGACAGAGTTATGCCTCCCCCTCAGAAGATCCACAAAGGAGGAGGAGCGTTAATCTCTCGGTCTCCACCGGGTGCAACCTGTTGTCCCAGCCGGTGGAACTTACTAACCATCTGAATCCTTTGGCTTTAGAAAGAGATTGGGAAAAGATATAGGCTCTCTCGGGAGATTGCTTGTTGAATAATGCCATGCACAACGCCAGAGTGGTATACTCTTCTTTTCCTTTGTCATTTCTTCTATCTTTGATTTAGTATTACTTTTGAATTTGCCTTTCTTGTTTTGTAGGCCAATTTCCCTGCTTCCGAGGGCCTTTAGAGATTGATTCAGAAAAAGGAGGAACTTACCTCCAAACAGGATCAACTTTTGGTCGAGCGGTATCAAGTCGCTGCTCTTCTCTCAGAACTGGAAACCAAAGTTGTTGAGGCCGTTGTGTTGGAGGCTCGTTACAGCAAAGCGAGCAAGAAGTAGAGACCCTTAGCCAAGAGATCGCCCCGCTGAGGGTTCAATTTGAAGATGTTAGGGCCAAATGGGCTGATGTCCACAATGTTGTTCTTGCTGCATCCAATCGTGAGGCTGCCTCCGCTAAAAGATTGACCAATTTAGACGCGGCCTTGAACTCCAAAACTGAAGAGCTTGCTGCTACCGAGGTAAAATATGCCCAATTGGAGGAGAACTATAAGAAGACCATTGAGCATAATAGAATTTTCAGCTCTACTATCCGCGAACTTGGCGTTAGCCTTAAGTCGATAAGATCCCCCGAGAAAACCTTTCTGCCAAAGTTAACCAACATAAAGAAGAACTCAAGCACCGAGAAACTCTCTCGTTGTTGAGAAACTTATGTTATGTACAACATGAGGAGGAGAATCTTGGAAGAGGCTAAAGCGGGTATCATTCACTTTGATACCAAAATCCCTAAAGCCCGTGAGCTTGAGTCAACAGCTAAAAGGGGTCTCCTAGCAGGCCTGATGCTTCCGGTTCTTCTGGTTCCGGTTGTGAAACTTCGGGAACTGATGAGGAACCGAAAGACAAAGATGTTGAAGCCAAACTGATGAGAGCCAAGATGTTGAGCCATCGGCGGATCTATCCACTTTCCCTAGGGGCGCGGACACTTCTCTTCCTTCGGGTTCCGAAGATGCAACAATTTAGCTTTTCCTTTATTTTACCAACTTTTGTAGCTGTGTCATTTTGGCATGTTTATTGTAAATAAAAACATTTATTGCTAAAGTATTGCATGAGTCTTTCTGCGTTCTTTCGTTTGAATATTTATGCAAGTTTTAATCTTTGCATTCTTTTTTGGTTAAGTGTTTTGCGCAAGTTTTACTGTTTGAATCTGATTATGTAAGGCCTTGGGTGTATTTTTTACCCAAAAGCATTTGGATTTCGGGCACAAATTCGTCCGAAATCAACCCTTTAATGTGAGAGTGTATTTTTCCCCGCAGAGATTTGGATTGCGGGTATAAGTTCTTCCGAAATCAACCCTTTAACGTGAGGGTTTTTATAAGTATTTGCGCAAGTTTGCTTGTTGTGTATTTTTGTGCAAGACTTCGGGTGTATTTTTCCCCAAAGGCATTTGGATTCTTGGTATAAGTTCTTCCGAAATCAAGCATTGAGGTGATTTTCAAAGAACAAGTTCTTCCCCAAAGCATTTTTTTGGCAATCCACTAGGCAAGCGCCTAGGGCTAATTTTTATATATAAATCAAATTGAAAAAAATTACAACAATTCTGGTGGTCTTAAAAGACGAAAGAAGTAAGAGATGAGACGCACATAAATCCTATTACCAATGCTAAGTAAAATACTCATCATTGATAGTACAATTTGTCTACTAAAAATGCGCCTAAAGTGATGATGTATAATCTTGTGAATTATACATTGTAGTCTCCTTCCAGAATTTTGAATACATCGCAATATCTTGCCATGTATTAATTCTATGCATTGCAACATACATGTGTGTAGCAATGCTAACAGATTGGTTGTACTCCAGTTTTGATGTTTCGTTCCTTGTGAATTAAACAATTCATCTTTGCAACAGTACATCCAAACGTTTGTGGGTGGTCTCCAATGCTTTGTCAAAGCGCTCAAATGTATACAGCACTGCTTGAAGAAAATGTCGTCGACAAATGCGTTCGCGTACAGATTAAATCTGTAACAGGTGCTAAGCGATGCGATCACAAGATCGTGCAAAATTTTGTTGCATATTTCTAGTTGAAACCTGCAATGTCGTGCTTCACTGCCTTCAGTTGTGGAGAAATTATGTCTGCCCACAGCTGAAATTTTTTCTGGAAGAGAACTTTCCATAACTGTTGGAAATTGCATCATTGAAAATTCCACAAATGTACCAACTGACCTCGGGAGTTGCCAATTCTATTTTGCATCTATTATTTTATCTATCTTTAACTTCCTACCCTTGGACTGAGTGCAATGCACTAATACCACCAAAATGGAATCCGTTAAAAAAATAGAGTCTAGAAATAGAATCTGCACCATTTTGCATCTTTGAATAAACCATATAAAATTGTGTCGATAATTGTCGACCATGTCTGCCCCTAACAAAACATGTACATTCAGTGATTGAATGTCTATTTTGTTGTACCAATAGATTGAGAAAAGAGATGTAACTTGGTCTTTTGCAAAAAACCAAATTAAAAGGAATTCTCAAGTAACCGTGCATATCTAGTGTGCTTCCATATTGAGAACATTGACCTTCATGCTCGTAATCTATCCAGCTTATGGAAAATTCTCCAAGGAGATGAACAGAATATGGCAATATCCCTTTGAGGTTTGATCAACAAGAGAGGTATATCAAACGAACCTGTTCCTACAAAAAAGAAAACTGAGTTATTTAAAAAATGCATCCTTTCAGCAGTAATCATCTCGTTTTCATGTGCATCCTTAAGATCTTGCAACTTTCACTCTTAGGTATGGACATTTCGAGGCACCAATATGGTTTGTCAAGTAATTGCTGCTCGCTTGGTGGTTTGATATTGTTTATAATGTGTACAGTATATTCCACAGGCACAATGTTGGCTAACTTGTCTGTATCCCAAACTCCTCCAGTCACAACATCAGCAACATTATTAACTGATTCATCAATGTAGAAGTCATCAGGTGTATTGAAGTATAATGCTCCCAATCCAGTCCAGTTGTCAAACCAAAAAAGCAAAGATCCCATTTTTGGACGCCACCCAATTTGATGTTCTATAATGTCCCGACATTCCAGCATTCGTCTCCAAACATGAGAACCATCTCTCCAAGGTACTACAATAGGATTTAATTTTTTGCAGTATTTTTGGGACATGAAAGAGCTCCATAAAGTTGGTTTTGTCCTGAAGTTCCACCAGAGTTTACAAAAAAGAACTTTTGCAACATCGTGTAGCTATTGAGCCAAAGACTATCTAACAATCCCTTAATAGTTTGCGCTTGTGAATGGTCGGGTCTTGTTCGATAGCAAACTTAACTTCCAGTAGGAATTTTGCTATCGAGCGAAAGATTACTAACCGTCCGCGTGGTTCTTTACTTGTGTGCCTTGTTATTAGAAGGTCTTATTGCTGTTTTTGAAGCTTTCTTTGTAGTATGGTTTCCGCTGTTGCCTCATTAGAAACCTTGCTAGAAAAATCAAATTGGGACAAAAACTGGACGAAGGAAAAAAAAGTGCAGCACATACTTTCAGTATATGTTATGTTTGTCAGCAATATCTCTTGAGGTGTGCCACGTTCCAGTTGTTGTGCAACTTTTCTCCATCTTGATTCTCCAACTCGTACGAACCTTTCCTGGCTACAGCTGAAATCCGGTAGGGGCCTTACCATATTGGACCTAGTTTCCATGCGTTGAGCTCTCGGGTGTTTTGAGTTACTTTCCTAAGGACCAAGTCTCCTACTTTTAAATAACAGAGGTTGGCTCTTCGATTATAATATCATTCCATTCTTTGCTTTTGGGCTGCCATTATTATATGCGCCAAGTCCCTGCACTCATTGAGTAGCTCCAAGTTGATTAACATTGCTTCGTTGTTTGGCTCTTTATCAAGGTGGGCTCCTCTACTTCCACCAGGATTAAGGCTTCTGCTCCATACACAAGGGAAAAAGGAATTTCTCATGTGCTTTATTTGTCCGTTGTTCGGTATGTCCATAGCACTCAAGGTAGTTCCTCAGGCCATTTACCTTTGGCTGCTTCCAACCTCTTCCTCGGATTTTGTATAATCACTTTGCTCGTTGATTCCCCTTGACCATTTGCGCTCGGATGGTAGGGCGAAGATGTGATTCTTTTGATTTTCAAGTCTTCAAAAAACTTTGTGATCTTTGCGCCTATAAATTGTCACCCGTTATCGCAGGCTATCTCTTTTGGAATTCCAAATCTGCAAATTATGTTTTCCTACAAGAAATTCACCACTTCACGTTCGTCGATCTTCTGATAAGGACGTGCTTCAACCCACTTAGAAAAATAGCCAGTTAAAATTAGAAGAAACCTTACCTTACTAGGGGTCGGCGGCAGTGGTCCGACAATATCCATTCCCGACTTCATGAACGGCCACAGAGATAAAACTAAATGTAATGATTCTGTTGGTTGATGTACTAGTGGTGTTTACCGTTGTCACTTATCGCATTTTTGCACGAAAGCTTTAGCGTCATTTTCCATTCGGGGCCAATGGTATCCTGCCCTTACCAGTTTTAGCACTATAGAGTTTGCGCCCGAATGATTTCCACATATCCCTTCATGGACTTCTCGCATAATATAATTAGCTTCGGATGCTTCCAAGCATCGGGCCAGAGGGACTTTTAAAGATTTCCTGTACACTTGGCCTCCTTTGAAGCTATACTATGCTGCTTTGGCGCTCAGCGCCCGGGACGCCTTCGGGAAACTTTACGTGCTCGATATAATCGATGATCTTATTCCTACAGTCCCAGACCAAATTAGTCGTATTTACCTCATAGTAGCTATCTGAGTCCAGAACCTAGTGCATGAGTTGTACTACCGTCCTGGAATCCGATCCCTTCATTTCTATTATGAACCGAGGTTAGCTAGTGCATTTTCTTCCCTCGAGATATGAGCAATCAACCACTCCGCTCCTCTTTGGTTTTGAAGATCTCGTAGATCTGATTTACCACCAACTAGGAATCACATTTGATTTCTATGAACTCGGAGTCTAGTCCCCGAGCCAGTTCGAGTCCGGTAATCAAAGCTTCATACTTTGATTTGTTGTTAGTTAAAGGGATCATTCGTATGGCCTGCCTTAGGGTTTCTCCCGAAGGTGTGGTTAATACTATGCCAACTTCTTTGCGTTGGAAGCTCCGCCCTAAATAAGGTCCAAACCCACGATGCCGATTCTGACACCATCATTGCTTCTTTGGTTACTAGAGGCAGCAATCTCGGGCTGAAATCGGCCACAAAGTTGGCCAAAACTTGCGACTTAATCGTACTCCTAGGTTTATACTCTATGTCGAATTCACTCATGTCGACGGTCTATTTGGACAATCTACCCGAGAGTTCGAGCTTGTGAACGATATTCCGCATGGGAAAGGTGGAAGATTCTCCAAATGCCGGTAGAAAGTTTCTCCCCCCATTAAAATTCTACTAACGTAATAAATAGGAGATTGCATACCTTCGTCCGCATGGACTAAAATGGCGCTTACCGCTACCTCCGAGACTGCGAGGTACACTAACAGTGTTTTACCTTCCTCTGGTTTTGATAATAATGGAGGACTTGACAAGTACTTTTTCAAATCTCTCAAAGTCTACTGGCATTTCGGGGTCCATTCGAAGTTATTTTTCTTTTTAGCAGTGCGAAGAAATGGTGGCATTTTTTTGATGACCGAAAAATGAACCTGCTCAAAGCGACCAATCTCTTAGTGAGCCTTTGGACTTCTTTTACGCTTGATAGGTGGTCTGGGATGTCTTCGATGGCTTTGAGCTTATCGGGGTTCACCTCAATCCCCCTTGTGACACCAGAAATCCTAGGAACTTGCCGGAGCTGGTCCCGAACGCACACTTCTCGGGGTTAACCTTCATGTTATGATCCCTTAGGATATCAAATATTTCTTGCAGATGCTTACCTGCGTTAAAAGAGTTAACAAGCATATCGTCTATATAAACTTCCATGGTTTTCCTATTTGTTTTTCAAACATCTTGTTTACAAGTCGTTGATAAGTGGCTTCGGCGTTCTTTAGCCCGAAGGGCATCACATTATAGCAATATGTGCCAAATTCGTTATGAACGAAGTCTTTTCCCGATCCTCCGAGTTCATCTTGATTTGGTTGTACCCGGAATAAGCATAGAGGAAACTGATTAACTCGTGCCCGGCCATTGCCTCAATCATTTGATCAATGTTTGACAGTGGGAACGAGTCTTTTGGGCATGCTTTATTCAAGTTCTTATAATCTACACACATGCAAAACTTAATGTTCTTCTTAGGAACTGGGTACTTTACTCTTGGATCAAACCGATATCAAGTGGGCAAGTTACCTCTTTTTTGACAAATTTATTCCTAGCCTCCACAATAAGGAGTTTATTTTGTCTTACCGGAGGGATGTTGGGATCCAAGCTCAGCTTGTGTACGTCCACTTCTGTTGGGATACCTGTCATATCCACATGCAACCACACAATCGGCATTATATTTAAGAAATCCAATAAAGCCAGACCTGAGCTCGGGGTGCAGTCCTGTTCCCAAGTGGAATTTCCTTTCTAAGAAATTTTCAAACATTACAACTTGCTTGAGTTCTTCCGCTGTGGATTTTCTTGCATCTATCTCTTCCGGTACCTGGAAGTATCTTGGCACCTTATAAGATTCCGATGATTCTCCCTCCTGGTTAGCTTCACTTAATTCAGGAGCAGGCACCGGTTTCTATAATTGCTATGCCACATTCTCTTTCCCCTTGCTACTAGAGATCAAAATCGCATTCATCTCCCTTGCTGTCGGTTGGGCACCTCTAATCTGCTTGATTCCTTCGGGTATCGGGAATTTCAACAACTGATGATACGTTGATGGTACGACTCTCATCTCATGCAACCACGGTCTTCCCAGAATAATATTATAACCCATATCACCGTCCACCACTTTAAAAAGAGCCGCCTTCATCACCCCTTCGGCGTTCGTGGGCACCAGGATCTCTCCTCGGGTTGTAATGCTAGCAGATTGAAACCGGCGAGGAGTTTTGTGGCCAGAATAATGCTTCTGGTAAGTTTAGCTTGCTCCAATACCCTCCATTGTATGATATTGGCTGAACTTCCTGGATCCACCAAAACACGTTTAATTTGAAAATCTAGTACATTTATAGAAATTACCAATGCATCGTTGTGTGGTAGCAACAGTCCGTCTACATCCTCCTCCATGAAAGTGATGTCGTCTTCAACGACTTCCCGTAGTCTCTTGCTATGGGTTACCAATACCTTCATTTTCTTTGTTGCCGAGAAGGTAACCCCGTTGATCTCGTTCCCCCCGAAGATCATGTTGATCGTCAGACATGGGGGGTCTTCTCCTGCTTTTGAATTCTCATCATTATCGCAATTGCGACCGTAATTGTTTTTGGCCCAGTCACTTAAGAATTCCCTAAGATGGCCATTTTTTAGTAGCGTCACCACCTCTTCATGCAGATGTCAGCAATCTCCAGTCCGGTGGTCATTCGTCCTGTAGTACTCGCACCACAAGTTGGGATCCCTCTAGCTAGGATTGGACCTCATCGGCTTCGGGAACCGTGCTTCTTTAATGTTTCTAATAAAAGATACCAGCTTTACTACACTAATGTTAAAGTTGTATTCCGATAGCCTAGGATAGGAAGGATCCCGTATACCTGATGCTTCTTTGTCCTACATTGACCTATTGTTCTGACCGCGGTCAATTCTTCTATTAGTAACGAACCTGTCTATCGACTATGAGCTTCTGCCACGTACTTCGGTCCATTCGTAGGGCAATAACCGGCCTAAAAAACTGTCTATCTGTGTCAAAGTCATATTTGATTTTTCTTTATTCTTCCCCCAACCTTTGTCAATGCCAGGAAGCCAAAATGATAATATTCAATCATTATCTTGGAATCATACCGGTTGTGAACATCTGCCAAGTCGTCGCTTGGAACTCAAGCAAGCTTTCCTTCATTTTTCGAGAAGCATCAAAACTTCTCGGATTTAGACCCTTGGTAAATGCTTCAGCTGCACATTCATTTGGAATAGCCGGGAGCAACATTCTTTGCTTTTGGAACCGGGTGACTCTCCTTGTGCAATTCTAAATATGTCGACCTTTCGGGCATGCACCTTTCTGGCCCCAACATGTGCCTTAATAAAAGAATTTGTGAGCATATCAAAGGAATCTATGGAATGCTCGGGCTCCCCTCGTGAGAGTCTCCCCGAATTTCTTTAGCAAAATAAATTCAATCTCATGGGGAGCTAAATCGTTCCCATTCACCGCCATTGTAAAAATGTTAATATGCTTATGAGGGTCCGAAGTCCCATCATATTTTGGCACGTCAGGCATTTTAGACCGCTTCAGGATTAATTCTGGTGTCGAGCTTGGTTTGTACGACAATTGAGTATACTTCTATGAGTCCAACCCTTTCAACACCGATGGTGCACCCGGGATTTGGTCCATGCGGGTGTTTACTTCCCTTATAAACCGTAAGAGTTTGCTCTTGAAGGGGTCGTTCTCGTTGTTAGGGCCTGATCCGCTCCCCCCATCCCCATCGAAGCCAACCTCGCCCCTCGAGGTGTTATTGTTGACCCTCTACGTTGTTTGATTTGTGGGAGCATTGAGAGGAACTGTATCTCGCCCATTCGCATTAGTGAAAGCACCCGACAACGCCTGCTTTAATTCTGTTATGACCTTATCCTGCCGTGTGAGATGGCTTAGAATGGCCTCTTGTTGCTCCTGCAAGACTCTTACCCTTCAACAACTTGCTCCTCTTCGGCGTCATCAGGGATCGCCTCCCGAACATGATGTGGGTACCATTTGTCGTGGATCACGTGACATCACTCTCCTCATTGCGGGTATCGCTGATCGAATCCTAACGCTGAGGCTGGTCTCCTTGGACCTCAAGATTGTGTGTATTGTTAACACCATTATCTGCCATATTTTGTGATTTTCTTCTAAGACAAATAATCAAAACACGTTAGCAAAAGAGGCAAGGATCAACTTAATTACACGATGTCTAGGCCCTACGGTGGGCACCAAACTGTTTACTGTAAAACGGTATAGTTGAATTTACGCGTGGTTTCTATACAAGTGAATTAATTTGATCCTGAAATAATAAAAGAATTGAAGAAATATGTAACACTTAGCCTTGATATGAAGATGAAGTAGCAAAAATAGTAATTCCGGGAGCGAGGCTTCTGGGCATAACGATAATGACCAAAAAGTAAGAAGATAAAATTGTATAGAGCTTTGAATAGATTATAGCATAAGTTTGTCAGAAAATTCGTCCCCTACAATGATGATATAGCTCACTATTTATACTTACACCTAGGGAATAAGGATCTAGAATCAAGTCTCTCTTTAATGCCAATTATGAGGGCCATTGAAGAATCTGTAACGGCAGGCATGCATGCCATATTCTTTTGTAACGGGCATCGTATTAAGTGTTGTAGATTATTTTCCATTAAATGCTACCAGGTGACAGACATTTATTGCATCTTTATGAGCATCGTTCCTTCTGTTAACAAATGAAACAATTATCTTCGGTTTTGGCTATCTTCTGCCTCCAACTCTACATGCCACTTTCTTATGCAATTACTTAGCATAACATATTTTATCCTATACAATAACCAATGTACATTCCATTGTTTTATGGTTATTCTTTTCCTTTTATTTCTTTTTGGCGTGGAGTGTGAAGGGACATGGCTCACAATGAACTTATTTGGCGGGTTGTTAACACATGCAGCGTCTGAGCCAACCGAGGCGGATCCAAAATTTAAATTTAATGGGTACAATTTTTAAGATTCTCGGCATTGAATACATTATACTATTAAAATTATGGATTCTATTATAATATTTATTGAGATTTAATAGATATTTACATATAAATTTTTACTTTATTTGTGGCGGATTCAAGATTTTCAAATCATGGGTACTCAAGTATTTTTAATCTAAAAATTGCTACTAAGACTGGGTGCTCAGTTAATTTATTTATATGAATTCCTAATTTTCTTATATAAGTAATAGTGTTTGGCTGCAAAAGTAATGGGTGTTCATAGAGTAGATCCGCATTAATTTCGTGTAAAAAATTATGGGTTCAGTTGAACCTGTAGCTAAAGCTATTGGATTCAGATGAATCCATCCGTAAGCTGTACGCTAGAACCGCCCCTGCCTGTTCCAGTAGGATTGGTTTAGCTCTGTCTGCAAGTTGTAGTTCCTGTGTAGATGTGCATTTAAATGATGTAAGTTCAATGCATGAGGTGAATTTTAGTAATTTGAATTGGTTGAGAAGGTGTAGTTTGAGCAGTTCTAAACTGAGGCTATAAGATACGGAGAAGTAAGGATGTCATAAGCTGATGTTCAGAACTTGAGATTGTAGCCATCAGAGCACTAAGTTCATTTTTCTTACCTCAAAAAGGTGAAATATAAGAAATGGTCCATAAAATGGAAGTAGTTGAGCTGGTTGTAG
The DNA here is from genome assembly GCF_000715075.1 of Nicotiana tabacum. Classification (NCBI taxonomy): domain Eukaryota; kingdom Viridiplantae; phylum Streptophyta; class Magnoliopsida; order Solanales; family Solanaceae; genus Nicotiana; species Nicotiana tabacum. The sequence continues at coordinate 154,644,071 of NC_134089.1, read as the reverse complement.
CAGTCAAATTCCAATGGATATAAAGATGTTAGTTGCTCTTTTATCAAACTTTGCAAAATTGCAGCTTTGAAATTCAAGAAGATTATGTTGGTCGATTTGAGGAGTATGAAGCAGTGAGTTATTTCTTTTTTTTTCATCCGTTGTCCGGTACCCCTTTTTGGTCCGACTAATTCTGAACTCGCGCTGAGAAGTCCCATATTGAAGGTAAAACACTTCTAGAAAATGGGCCTATTGCAACAGTTTTTGTGTAACGGTTATAGGGCCGTTGCCATAGAAATGCTATAGCAACGGTTAGAACCGTTACAATAGAAGTTGGATGATAGCAGCACACTTTAGATATCAAACCGTTACAATTGTAGTTTAACCGTGGCGATAGATATCTTTCGCAACGGTTTTGTAAGGCGGCCTAATAGACCTGTCTATGGTAACGGTTATTTGGAAAAAAATTATTATCGGAACGGTCTATTTTCTTCTATTCATTTTTCCTCCTAAATTTTGCTAAACCTGCCAATAACAATCCCTATTTCTTTTTATTTTTAATTAAATTTCAAAATATAAATATAAAATTATAATTTATATTCTATATTGTATTAACTCTCCTCATATGTCCCCAAATATCAATACCCACCATACCTCCTAAACTCCATTGATAGCCCCAAAGCCTTATTGTCTTCTTTGCCACACCGTAAGAGAAAGTACCCAAATCTAAAAATTGGGTTTGAGTTAATGTTTTAGATCTGAAAATTTCCCTCTTATAAGAGAAAAACTTTATGGAAGAAACATTGGATGGTTTTATAGTGCTTGAAATCCAGTTGCTGCTTTGATTCCCAAATCGCACCTCGACTTCTCGACTGCTTGAAGGGAAAGCTGAACCCAAATCCACCTCGACTGCTTGAAGCCAAAAATTGGGAAAAGATGAAAGGCAAAGTTTGCAACTGGAATAACAATGCAAATAGGTACTCCTTGAACAACCACTTTCGGGACTTTCATGTGTTTCATATTTCTTGAGTTTTCTTTACAAATTCTTGATTTTACCTTCTAATGGGGCTTAATTTTCATAGTGATTAGTAGCTCTCAATAGTTGAAGATTTGGTTGTATTTGGGGGTTCAATATTTGGGTAAATAGGGTTGTATACTGCTACTACCTCTCTCATGGTTTTTTCCGATTGTTTTTTCAATTTCTCAACAGCAAATTTGTCGAACTGTAGAATTCTTCGTTTACTGGTAGTGTAGGAAGAAATCACTATTGGTAGCTGAGGAGAAATTGTTGTTGGTTGCTAAGGAAAAAATTATTATTGGTAAGTAATTTTTAATTTAAATTTTGGATAATTGAATTTGTTGGTAGTGTACTTGTATACTTCTTATTTAAGATTTTTTATAATTTTAATTTTCTCTGTATTTTCTTCCTTCCCCATTCTCAAGACTACTCCTCGGATTGGGATTCTATTTTGGGGTTTTCTTAATTGTTGGTTGAGTGCTCTCCAACTTCTACTTATGCTGTAGGATGGTTTGAATTATAGGGGGTTTAAGGATCCGAGTTTGTTTTATTAAGAGGGTTTATAATTTATAAGAGGGTTTATAATTTATACTTTTATTTTGGGCTAAAACTAGGATGGGCTCTAACATCCTCCATTTTTGGTGTAGTTGTACATTGCGGCAAAAGTTGCATGAGATGAGAAGTTGCTTGAGTTGAAATAATTTGAATGATATTATTTTGGAGAACAAAGATTCAGTAGTGTCCTGGCATGATATTACTTTGGAAAACTTCTCAATATTAATATCATTCATATTAATTTGAAAAACATGTTATATGTCTGTTCATCTTATCCGAGAAACTGAAAATAAGAGTTGTTGTATTTGTGTAATTTCTTTGAACAAAAGCCATCTATTAGCCTCCATCTTCTTTGTGCATGAATTTGTCTGCGATTAGTATAACAATTATTATCTAAAAATTATAGTCGTCATATTTAGGATGCTATTAGTAAGATATAGAAAACATGCTTTAGATGTTTTTTACTGTTCTTATTTGAAAATATTTGTGTTCAGAAGTTTTGCTCATAAATATTTTTAACTCTTTCAAGCCCATGATTGTATGAAGAGGTACTGATTTTTCTGGGTGAAAGTACTAATATTTTAAAAGCTTGTATGTTTGATATAGTTATTAGAATCTCATTTAAAAACTAAATTCAAGTGGAAATAAAAAATCTTGCAGTAGACTGAAAAATCTTTTGAAAACCATATAGTTTTAAAAGCTTGCAGTAGACTGAAAAATCTTTTGAACTAGGATGGAAATAAAAATTATCCATCTCTCATCTATGTGGAAATGATATTGTTTTAAAGGTTTAAATGGTTATTTAGTCAGACATACAAATTGCAGCATTCAAGTTAGTGTCTTTGTTTTAGCAGTTTCAGAATATAATCCATTTTCCTCATCCTTTTAATTTTTTTTTTTATTTTTTAATAAAAACAAACATGGGTGGCTTGTGAGACTTGAAGTAGAATTTAACAAGGATTTGAGCAGTAGCTCAGTGGTGGCAAGGTTGCAACTCCATTCTCCAATACTTTAAGTGCATGATTCAAAGAACAATTTTAACATGAGGATCATCTTGAACACTAAGTAGTTCCTTTTCTAAGTGATTGCTCATAACTGATCGCATAGAATGATAATGAAAGAGAGAGTCTCTTGTCAAAAAGTTTTAAGTGCACAACATATTTGGCAGCTAAATTATGATACTATCTTTATACATCAAATGCACTTAAGTTACATAACATAAGATTGTTTCTTGATTTGAGCAATTGCATCGATGATGGAATAAATTTTGCAATGGATAAGCTTACAGTAAACTTAAGTGCAAAATTTTAAGCTTGATTTGAATCTGTTGGGACAACTTTGCTGGTGAGAATTTGCTTATCGAATTCTTTTATGCATAAAGTATGTGAGATAATGGAAATATAAATGCTTAGTTCTTTGATTGTTTATAGTGTATGCAAAGAAATCATGGCTTTTGATACAACTCTAAGTTGCACGTACTGTTTCTAAGTTTTAACCTTAACTCTATGTCGTATCGATAACTGGAGTAACCTGAGACTCACTTCTACTTCTGAACCTTGCATGTCTAACAGGCTTGGTGAAGAAGTTTGGAATCTGAAATATCTGTCAATAAAACAGGCACTTTTTGATTTGGCAGCTTTCAGAAATTTCTATCAGGTTGGTTGCATCTTAATTCTATATCAGGAATTATATAATTCCAAGTCCAGCATCTAAATAGATGTCATCTCCAGATGTTCAAGCATGATGTAGAAGTCAAATAATGCTTCATTGATATGATATGTGCCTTAACTTTTCTATTCTTTCAACAAGTAATGATAGTCTAACTAATTGATTGATTCTATCAAGTTTGCATATAAAGCTGTGATGTCTAACTAATTGATTCTATTCTTTCACAAAGTAATGATAGTCTCTCTAACTTTGTTCAGAGAAAATAATTGATTCTATTCTTTCTTTAGTAAATTGAAACTATTTTTTTTATGTGAAAGGCTGACTGATTACAGAAAAGATCAAGGTAACATAGACTTGTGAGGTGTATACAATGCATTATTGTTAATGCTTTGATAGCTTATTTCTTATTTAATTTTATGATTTTGACAGGAATTTGAATAGTCATGAGTCAGGAAGGGCACTCAAGTAAAAATAAAAAGGCTAAAAATTGCATTGCAGCCGGATCACTTGCATCTTTGCTGAACCAAAAGGTTTCATCATTGAAAACAAAAAGAATTGTTCAAGCTACAAGGACAAATGACAAGCATCAACTGAATTCAATTGAAAGACAACTTCCGCAATTAGGAGCTCAAGTGCAAGAACAATTATTGCAACTGCCTCTGTCTTCTGCTTCTCCTCCAGCACAAATTGTACATGAGCAAGTGTAGCAAAAGTCACTCAACTCTACCTCTCTTGCATCACAAGCAGTACGTGAACAATTGCAGCAAAAGTTACTGGATTCCACTACTCGTACTTCACAAATGGTACATGAGAAATTTGAGGGTTCTTTCAATCATAAAACAAACGAACAATCCGAGGAATAAGGCAAGAACATATAAATTTCATTTTGTTAAATTAACAAACAATATTGACTTTTGGTGATTATTCTTACTTAATATTAATGCAGGTCCTTCTGCCGAAAAAAGAAAAAGAGGAAAAACTCTGATGCCAAATGTTCATGGTAGGAAATAGCGCAAGCTAATTGTGCTAAACGAGAACAATCAACCCATAGGTCCTACTGATGATGTTGTAGCAGAGTTGGGTAGCTTCCTCGGCACATTGGCAAGGAATGCGACCTTTTGTCCTCTTAATGTGTTTAATTGGAGGAAACTTCAAACAAAAGAAGGTATGTGGAAATATATCAAGGTTTGAAGTTTGCAATATTCTGTGTAGTTATTTTATTTTTTTACACTAACCTAACTGTACCAAATTTGTAGGAAAAATATGACATTCTTGATGCTTCAAAAAAGTGGGTTTTTGATTCAATTCAAAATGCTTGGAGAAAGTATAAGAATCAATTATTTAATGACCATTATAAAGCCTATGAGAATGACGAGTTTCGAATGGAGAAAAAGCCGATTTATGTTCCTCAATCTCAATTTAGGGATCTTTTTAATTATTAGAACTCTGATGCCTACAAGGTAAAACTAAGTATTGTCCCATGATTTGCTGAGAATGTCTGGTTTATGTTTAATTAAAAATCACTTAACTCTGTATTCATTGGCTGATTTGCAGCAAAATTAGAGGAAAAGGAAGAAAGGATGCAACAAATATTGCAGGAAAAGTTCAATGCACAAAAAGATGCCATGGAACTATAAGTTGCAGTTAACATCATTTCACAACTTAAATATCTGAATCCAGATTTACGAGTTGATCCCAGCATGCTAGCTTTCTATGCTCGTTCACCTGGAGAAGCTTCCTCTGCACAACAAGCTGCCGTGCAACTAATCAATCGTCAATCTACTGGGAGTAATAATCAAGGTCAGTACGTCTATCTTGGCTCTGCAACCTTATTTTTGGGATGTGATGAGACATGGAGAAAATGATATTTAGTTTGTTCAACATGGTGGGTTGTTTGGTCTAGTATGTCTGTTCTTGTCATTGATTGGTCCAGTATGTTGGCCTCTTGAAATAGGACATGGTGGGTTGCTTGGTCTTGTGTTTGGGTTTCAATGTTAAGCGAGAGTAGTTATTCAAGAATCCTGAGTATGAGGTTATTACAGCTGCAAGGCCTACATTGTCAAGGCTTATGTATTACCAGACAGTAAGTTATTACAGCTTACATTGTCAAGGCTTATGTATTCAGATTACTTCTGCTCCTTTCTCACTTCTTCTCTTTGCTTTTGATTTTTATTTACTGTGTGCATATATACAAGACAAGTTGGTTTGTTTTCTTGTTTTTATTGCTTGTTTATAAATCTCAATTTGTCTACAACTATATGCGGTTCAAATTTTCTTTATAGCTTCTACTAAGTGTAACTTGTTTTTGATTTGTTTTAATTGTTGTTTAGATTTATTTGATTTTGCACGATACCTACTTTATGGGAAGGATCGGTGGTTTTGTCTGTTTTCCGGAAGGCTCATTTGCATTTTAGACTAGGACTTTTATGCATTTTGTCTTCTTTTTTTCTTCTTTAAATTGACTGATCTCTCTGCTTGTAGCGATGCCTTAAGGTACAAGTGTAACTGGGTTCAATAGAAGTTTTTGTCTTTGAGATTTTTACAGAGATTTTGTGTAATTTGTTACTGAACTTGGATAAAGAAGTCCACTTGATTGTGGAACTTGTCTAAGAAATGGTAAATGTGAAAGTACTGAGTTTTTAAAGTTTAGTTTCCACATTTCTAATTCCTTACTATTTTTATAGCTCCATTTGTGATGTGGTATTCCAATTTACTTGTTATTTGGTTAGTTTTGACTAATGTCCTATCATATATGGATCTACTATTGCCCTAAGAAAATGTGGCAGGAGGGGGTCATGAAGCTCAAGATGGATTTCTCGGTCATTGAAGAATATCAAAGTTGTTATATTATGCACATTTGTTGACTTCTTATTGTTCCTGTGTTATATTAAGACTCATTTGCATTTTAGACTAAGACTTTTATGCATTTTTTCGTCTTCTTTTTTTTCTTGTCTTTGAGGTTTTTACTGTTATTTTGTGTAGTTTGTTACTGAACTTGGATAAATAAGTCCACTTGATTGGTTCTGTAAAAAAATAGTCCTATCATATATCTGAAACAATAGTAGAATGATTAATTTGTTGAACAAAGTTCCCAATATATCTTTCTTCGCTTGATTTCCTTGCTTTAGTTGTTCAACTTTGTGCTTTATGCATTGTTTATGGACCATACCCATTCTTATAATGATAAATCAACCCTTGAAGGATAATGACTTTATTTATCCTCTTTTGTAGGTGGAACAATTGAAGAAAGGGAAGATGAAGATTGTGAAGATCTAGACCTTACTTAAGAACTTTGAATTGTTGTCCATGTTCTAGGAATCTTTTGTTATCAACATTTGAAACTTACTCTAACTCTTGAAGTGTTGAAATGTAAAACTTATGTGATTGGGTTAAAACATTTTGGTTTTATGGAGACAATGTAGATTATGAAGTATTTTATCTTTTTATTTATATAAATTTCAGGTTATTACAAATTATTATATATATAAAATATTCATTTACAGCCAGGGTATAATAGTCTAATAGAACCGTTCCAATAGGTCTTGTAAACCGTTCCAATAGGTCTTACAAATCTGTCACGACCCAATTTAGGGCCTAGACCGGGGGGTAGGATCCCAAAGCAAGCCTTAACGGAAATTTACAGAAAATTGGGCAGAGTTTCCCATGTTTAAGGACTATCAAAATATTTACCCTGTCTCAAAAATCAACAACAAAACGAACCTATATTAACCAAAATATCTCATATTCTTCATCAACTAATCAAACAGTTACTCACCACGATTAATCAATCACTTGTAACACAATAATCTTAAATTCATCTCCAAAATACTATAAGAGAGTCTAATACTAGTCGTAGGTATAAAATTATGAACAAATATTCATGACACTAACAAAATGACTATGGAGCGACTCTAAGAGTTTGAAAGAAAAGAACATAACAAATGAATAAACACTTCGTCCACGCGAACAAGTGCGGGGCTCACCAAAAATTTGTCAAATCGTGTACTCTAATTAATGAAATCCTCACTCGCGTCAACTGTTGTCTCTGTAAAAAAAATAGCGGGGAGTGAGTCGCTAGCTCAGTGAATAATAACACTTAACCACAACCGTTTTTAATGGGGACAAGTCGGAAAGCATGCTAGCATATTAACCAGAAAATATCATAAGAATGCCCTTTCTAAATAGTAAATATAATCAGTCTATTCATGTGTTCCCTGTAACATAAATCAATTTAACAAACGGTAATAAACTCGGTAACCCGTTATCATAGAAAATCTTTATGTTTGGGTGGTTTCCAAGAAATGATCATGTAATCAATATCAATGTGTGGACCCTTTCGTAAAAGGAGTCAAATATAACTGTAGGTCCCTACTCGAGGGAAAACTGTAACTGTATGCTAGTTCTACCTTCCCACTAGCGAGGGCTATAACTGTAATCGGTAATTTGTAATCTGTAAATACAAGGTGCACCAGGTCTAACGAACCCGCCATTAGCTACGGTATCTTTCAAAGTCTCCTCCCATTTATACTCTTTCTTGTAAATAGTAAATATTCGTACAAAAGCATTTTCAAAATAATAAAGGGCATATCATTTCTTATCAAATCTGGAAATTTTATTTCGGTAACAGTAATCATGTCTCAAGTAACAGTAAAACATATCTTGTAACGGTGAAAACATTTAGATTAATCAGTAAACATCTCAAGTAAACTGTTCGGTATCATATCAAGTAAAGAACTTGCCCCACATGCAATTTCAAGCATCGGTAATATATTTATTTTCAAAATCATATATAAACCATGCAGGTTATGAAAACACAAATTGTAGTAAGATTACTACTCACAGGACTTGTGCCGAATTACCGAATATGTCACCACAAGCAATCCGTTCGACTTCTTCAATCACCTAAATTGTGTTAAAATCAATCTATGTATCATCCGTGAACCATCAACATACCAAATCAAAATAACCAGCCCTTATGATTTCTTGTTTGACTCTTGATTTGCCAAATTGGATTTTCCCACTCTACCCGAGAGTACTTATATGCCTTAATCACATTCCTTATGTCATAAATACGCGTTTAAAACTTCTAAAGCTCGTTTAAGTTAATAACTATATCGTGCCCTTATAGAAGTAGCTTTTGTCAAGAGTTTTTCACTTAAACTGATCCATACTCTGTCGATTTCAACCTTTCATAAAATATTTTCATTCAATTTTTAACACTACATGATATCCAAGTCTAAACTAAATAGAATCACTGCCAGTCGGATAGTTTATTATTATTATTATTATTATTATTATTATTATTATTATTATTATTATTATTATTATTATTATTATTATTATTATTATTATTATACAATATTCACTACCCAATAAATTTTTCTATAAACCAGAGAATGAGGGCAAGCAAACCTGTAGAGAAGAACTGATACTGCTTGAACTGAAAGAAACTTTTTAAAACTTTAATGGTTTTCCCTACTTCTCTATATCACACCGAAATTGCAGACCCAAACGTTACTCCCTCTTTCTCTTCAATGTCAATATTTCAGTTGGTGTATTTGAGACTTTATGTATGACTTGGTAATTGCTTCTATTTCTACGAGAAACTCTTCGCAACTTTCTCCTTCCCCTAAATCCCTCTTTTCTTGTCGTTCATGTCTTCTAGGGCTTTTGCCCATTCTTTTAATCAATTAGGTTTTTCCCTTTCTTTTTTTTTTCTTTCTTTTTTGATTCTTTTCTTTTTGTAAATAAAATGTTTAAGTTAGGACTAAAAGACCAATATACCCTAACTTTAATATGAGGTATTACATTCTCCCCTCCTTATGAAATTCGGTCCCCGAATTTAACTCAAGTACGTATCTGTAAATTGAAATAGGTGAGGATACTCACATAGCATCTTCCGCTTCCCTAGTAGCTTTTTAAATTCTATGGTTTCTTCATAAGACTTTCACGAACACAATTTATTTGACTGTAACCTTTTTACTTGTCCGTCAACAATAGCTACAAACTCCTCCTCATATAATAAGTTCCCATTATACTCTATAATCGGTGCTTCACTCATATGAAAGAGTTTGCTACACATTTTCTTAGCACATAAACATAAAATACTTGATTTGTGAAAGACGATTCGGGAAGAAGTGCCAAACAATACGCCATAACTCACACTTGGTCTAGTATTTCGTGCGACCCTTTTAATCTTGGGCTCAACTTACCTCTTTTTTTTTTTATTTAAATCACATTACATCTTTCATAGGGAAAACTCGTTGGGACACTCTACCCCAAATTGTGAAAACTAAGTCCATTCTCCTTTTATCCGTATAAGACTTTTGTCTTTTATGAGTTGTGAGCAATCTGATCACTAGACCTTGTCAATAGCTTCTTGCACTAAGTCGGGTCCTAATAAGTTAGTCTCATCGGGTTCAAACCATCTGATAGGAGAACAATATCATATACTATACAAGGCTACATATGGTACCACCTAAATACTAGACTGTAAGCTATTATTGTAGACAAATTCAGCTATAGATATATAAGGGTACAAGCTACCTCCTACTCAAAATATAAGCTCTCTACATGTACTTCAAGATTTGCATAGTACATTCAGACTGCTTGCCTGTTGGCTGATAAAATAGGATACTAAGATCTATCTACTCGTGTAACCAATGTTTCTAGGAAAGATTGTTAAAATCGTGTAGTAAATTGTGAGCTTCTGTCAGAAATGATGGGCAATAGACCTCGTATAGTTCGACAATTTTGCATTCATGTATATTTGAGTGTATTTATCCTCAGTGTGCGAAATTTTGACTGGCATACCATGTAAGCCAATTTCAATTACCCACATATAATTATAACTTCTAATTGTTTAAGGTAGTTTTGTCATAAAATTCACTTTTATTCTATTCTACTTTCACTTTGGAATCTCGAGTTGTTGTAGCATGCATGCAAGTCATAGATGTTGACATGCTAACCAGTTAAACTTTTAGAAACAAGGTTAAGTTAATCTTCCTCGTTTTCTTTTCCACAAATATAATTTTCTTCTAGTCATGGTACATTTTACTAGGCTTCAGATGTACACATCTAGGACTGTGAGCTCCTCAAGAATAACTCGTCTTAATATATCTACATCTAGTACACATAACTAGTTACCTAGTCGAGAATACAATTTCTGTCAATAGTTATATCCTTCTTTTACTAGCTAGAGCCTCATCTTGATGTTTGCATAATCGCTCATATTTATATTGAGTGGCCTTTACGCATTTTACTGATAAAGACCTTGCTTGAACACAAGCCAACAATGGCTCTGAAATTTTTCACACTAAATCTGACAATTGTACCATTTAGTTTGTGCATATTCTTAACCAAAAGTCTTGTTATAGGAGCTATATGTGCCGAACTACCCCATATCTTTTTTTTACTTAATGCATTGGCCACAACAATGGCATTTTCAGGATGATATAGAATAGTGCAATAATCATAGTCCTTAAATAGTTTTATCTATCTACCCTGCTAAAATTCGAATGTCTCTGCTAGAAGACGTATTTCAGACTCTTGTAGTCTATAAAAATCTCGCAAGTTTTATTGTATAAATAGTTTCTCTAAATCTTCAGAGCAAATACAATTATGACAATCTCCAGATCATATATGGGATAGTTCTGATTGTACTTCTTTAGCTGTGTTGAAGCATAAGCTATCACATGATCAGTCTACGTGAGAACATATCCTAATCTGACATCTGAAGCATTACGTAACCCTGTGAATCCTCTAGAACATAATGGTAAGGCTAATATTGATAGTCGTCAAACATGTCTTGAGCTTCGAAAAGCTCTACTCACTTTTTCGTCCACTGCAACTTTGATTTTGATTTTTTTTCTATGTTAACTTGGTAAATGGCGCCACAAATATAAAATAATTCTACAAAAATAGCTTGTAGTAGCCTCCCTATCCCAAGATGTTGTGAATCTCCATAGAAGTAGTTTATCCTTTCTACTTTTGAACTGCTTCTATCCTATAGGAATCTATCGTAATCACACCCTTAGTTATAATATATCCGAGGAATGCCACTGGGTCTAGCTAAAATTCATGCTTCGAGAACTTGGTAAGAAGCTGATTTTATCAAGCGTCTTTAACATAATTTTAAAGCGATCCTCGTGTTTTTCATGACTACAAGAATATAAAAGAATATTGCTTTTAAGAACTATGAAATTTTTTTTCCTCCAAAAAGCCAACTTTGAAAACCTTATCCATTATGTACATCAATATAGCTTGAGCATCGGCTAGTCCAAAATGTATCATAAATAATTCTTAATGTATGTACCGAGTTCTAGAGGCGGACATCAAATATATTCCTTTTTATTCTAAGCTGATGATAGCCAGATTGAAGATCAGTGGCTTTTTGTAACAGATCAAACAAGCCATTTATATGACACAATGAATATTTATTTTATGTTTATGCCTTGTTAAGAGTCTGTAGTTTATGCACAACTTTCTTGTTTTTTTTTTGGTCTCGTCTTTCTTTTCGCTAACAGTATTGGTGCACCCCATGAATATATACTCGATTTGATAAAATTCTTATCAATAGGTCTTGCAACTATTCCTTTATCTCTATCTAGTTCCGCTGTTTTCATACAATAGGGGGTTTCGATATGAGTTGCATGTTAGGTTTCAAATCGATACAAAAGGCTATTCTCGTATTAGCTAGTCCTAGTAAATTCACAAAAACATATCAAAGAAATCTCTAGCTATTGGTACCTTTTTCCGAGTTAGGTGTCTTATCTATTTATGTCTCTTATCATAGCTAGGACCCCGACAATCAATCTTTAGTAACATTGAGCCTTGATACATGATATAACCTTATTTATCTTTGGAAATTGTTCTCCTCTTAGGACAAATTGGGTTAGTTCAGTATCTCAAACTCAACTTCCTTTGCATGTAATCGAGGGTGACATGGCAAGAAGATAACCGATCCATTTCAAGTAGCCCATATAACTAATATCAAGTCGACTAAGATATCCCTATGTTCAACTTAAATTTGGCAAGCTCGTTAAATATATTCAGTTAACTTAAATCCTCCCATATGAGTAAAAACCCAAATGGATCATTCAACATCTCATAGTCCATATTTCCAATTATTTTACCCCCGCTAAAATGCTCACCTAATGAATTCCCCAATTTATGCTTCCCTCGTAAAACTTTTGTTGCATACTATCACACCCATGTTTTCAATCTTTTAGCAAGCTCAATTACCATAAAATAGATCACACTCTTTGTATATGAAGTTATTGCCTTATTTAAAAGGTTAATCACCCTTAGACAATTCCTTAAACTTTAGATAATGTGTATTTAGCTAGCTGAGGAAGTCTAATGGCATATATCGGTACTTCTATTGGGTTAACCAATTTCTTACATAGTAGATTCACGCTTTTGTCTTGCAAGAAGGAAGCGATTCATAAATAGTTTAGAGAACTCATTCCCAAGTAAAATGTGTTGCTCCTATCGATGTTCCTAAATAATATGATATTATACCACTAATTGGCTAGTTCTCCGGTCTGTAAACTCTAACTAAACTGACCTTTTGCTAGTATATTCTAGAGCCCATAAAGCTAAAAAAATCCTTAAATTATCTGAGGATCCTCCAAACTATCAAAAATGTTAAACTCAGCAGTTTCAACTTTAGGAACTTTATTAAGCATACATCTTTATTTCCGATAATCTTAGCCAATTTAGGTGTCTGAGGCCTCTAAAGCTTCATTTTCTTTCCATCCTTCTCTTGTTTACCAATTATATCCATTAAGATTTAAATTGTTCCTTTTACATAAAGGTAAGTAACTTTGTGACGACTCTATTCTACTGTTATAATAGTAAACTAGTGTTATTTTCTAAAATGTAGTCTATTACACATCTTAGGAGTATGAAAGCCCCTTGTTGCGGTACAATAGCCCTTTTTATTGATCTTTCGATTAGTTCTGTCACTTTCCTTTGCTTGGAGATGATTAATTGTTTACTGGCAATACATGTGTCTTTGAACCTCTAGCCAAATTCTATTATTGGATGATTGGTTCTAGCCAAATCGGAACAAGATAAAAGGTGACATATTGAGTTATCTGGCACTATTCGCAACACACGTAAGGAGGAATAAGAAGAAAAACAAGATACATCCTATCACGCTTCGCAGAATCACGATAATGGAAATGGCCAGCAACATAACCATAATTGGGATTCTACTACCGACTTGTGCTCCATTAGTCACAAGAATAACTTAGGGCTCTGATACCAACTTTGTCACGACCCAATTTAGGGTCTTGACTGGCGCTAAGCGGTAGGATCCCAAAGCAAGCCTTAACGGAAATTTACAGAAAGTCGGGCAGAGATTCCCCTGTTTTAGGACTATCCAAACATTTACCCTGTCTCAAAAATCAACAACAAAACTAACCTATATTAACCAAAATATCTCATATTCTTCATCAACTAATCAAACAGTTACTCACTACTATTAATCAATTACTTGTAGAACAATAATCTTAAATTCATCTCCAAAATACTATAAGAGAGTCTAATACTAGTCATAGGTCTAAAATTATGAACGAATACTCATGACACTAACAAAATGACTATGGAGCGACTCTAAGCGTTTTAAAGAAAAGAACATAACAAGTGAATAAACACTTCGCCCACGCGAACAAGTGCGGGGCTCACCAAAAATTTGTCAAATCGTGTACTCTAATTAATGAAATCCTCACTCGCGTCAACTGATGTCTCTGTAAAAAATAGCAGGGAGTGAGTCGCTAGCTCAGTGAGTAATAACACTTAATCACAATCGTTTTTAATGGGGACAAGTCAGAAAGCATGCTAGTATATTAACCAGAAAATATCATTAGAATGCCCTTTCTAAAACGGTAAATATAATCAGTCTATTCATTTGTTCCCTGTAACATAAATCAATTTAACAAATCGGTAATAAACTCGGTAACCCGTTATCATAGCAAATCTTTATGTTTGGGAGGTTTCCAAGAAAGGATCATGTAATCAGTATCACTGTGTGGACCCTTTCGTTAAAGGAGTCAAATATAACTGTAGGTCCATACTCGAGGGAAAACTGTAACTGTATGCTAGTTCTACCTTCCCACAAGCGATGTCACGACTCCAAACTTGACCCGGTCGTGATGGCGCCTCTCGTGAAGACAAGGTCAGCCGACACAACCATTTTCCATTAAAAGTTATTTTTATACCATTTATAAACCGTTAATCTCATAATGAACATTTAAAAGAAAAATGCAGAATAATTACACAAGCCTGACATCGGGGTGTCACAAGTCACGAGCATCTACCAAGGTCTGAATATAACAAAAACAGTAAAATGTACTAAGTACAGAAATGAAAATGAGAGGGAGGAAGTAGTGCTGCGAACATCGTGCAACCACCTTGCTAACTCTGATGACTTCACGTCTGAGCAACCGACACCCGCTACCGAGTTCCGAAATACCTGAATCTGCACATGAGGTGCAGGGAGTAATGTGAGTACTCCAACCTAGTAAGTAATAAGAGTAAATAAAGACTGAGTAGTAGAAAATAATGAATCCACATTTATGTTAAACTCAATAAGCACACATGCTGCTAAATCAGAATCCGAGTCATCGCCTCTTTTAAAATCCAACTTTTGGTAAAAATCATTTAAAATGCCTTCCAACAAATTCAGTAGGGGTTCAATACCATTTTAATAAAAGAGCTGAAAACCATAATCGGCCCCTCGGGCAAAACATAGTTAGTAAACAGCCCCTCGGGCAAAACAAGAGTCATAAACACCTCCAAACAAGAAAATCTCAGTGGAAATAACAAAAGCCAAATCAGTGATTAAGTTCTGAATATCTCATAAACCCCAGCTTAAATGAAAGTTGTTTAAATACATTTATCTAACATTATCGACAGAGGCTTAGTATAAAGATGAGTGAAAACAGTCATTAAATCAACATATTCGATTGAAAATCACTCTAAAGAGAAGTGAAAATCAATAAGTTCATAATCAGGCTCCTCACGCAAACATCACTCATGTGCATGTATATATCTATCGCCCCTCGGGCTAGCCTCTCAGTCACTCGTGACTCAACTCCTACCATTCAGCGTTCACGCTCAATAGGTACCATATAGTAACTGCTGCGGCGTGTATCCTGATCCATATATATAGTCGACTGCGCTCACTGGAGGTGTGCAGACTCCGGAGGGGCTCCTACAGCCCAAGCGCTATATCACTGCGCGTGCAACTTGATCCAACATATCGCTGTGGCATGCAGCCCGATCCATATACATATATATTGTTGCGGCGTGCAGCCCGATCCATAGATATATAATCCTCACAATCAGGCCCTCAGCCTCTCTCAGTCATTAACCTCACAATTAGACTCTCAGTCTATCTCAGTCATCAACCTCACAATCAGACCCTCGGTCTATATCAGTCATCAACCTCACAATCAGACCCTCGGTCTATCTCAGTCATCAACTTACGATCACTCGGACCATCAGTAAAATAGGGAACCCAACCCAAATTTTTTTACATTTCTAAGAAATATAGTGATAAAACCATATTTAAACAATAACCAGGTAAAAACATGATTGAGGATATGCTTTCAAAACAAATAGAGTGAGGAAAAATAGTAAAAATGCCCTTAAGGGTCTCAACAGGTCGGCACAAGGCCTTAAACATGGCATACAACCCAAAATATAATATCAATCTCTAGAACATGGAATATCATAATGTTTCAAATCAAATACGCGACTTAACAATCGTACGGTACATACCAAGTCACAATACCCAACGGTGCACAACTCCACGCTCGTCATCTAGCGTGTGTGTCACCTCCAAATAGCACAACGATGTGTAATACAGGGTTTCAAACCCTCAGGACAGTATTTACAATCATTACTTACATCGATCCGGTCCAAACTCTAGCCCGTGATGCCTCGTCTGCACGAATCGACCTCCGGATGTTCCAAATCTAGCCACAATTAGTACATAATCGTTAAAATATGCTAAGGGAGCGAAGCCCACTTGAAAATATCCAATTTAACATCAAAATCCCAAAATTGCTCAAACCCGGCCCCAGGTCCCACGCTTCGAAATCCGACGAAACTCACAAAATCCGACAACCCATTCAACCACGAGTCCAACCATACCAAAATTATTAAATTCCGATAACAATTCGGCCTCCAAATCTTCAAATCTTATTTTCAAATCTCTAGATCCAAATCCCCAATTTACACCTCAAAAACATGTAATCTAGTCGGATTATTCAATGATAATTCAATATTATGGAGTAGAAATGATCACAAGTGACTTACCTCAATATTTCCCATGATTTCTTGCTCAAAAATCGTCCCAAGCCGTGTTCTTTTACAAAACAAAACGTCAAAATGAGCTAAAAAAAACGTAACGGCTTTAATAAATCCGATTCTGGTCGCTAAAGGCTTAATTCCCGTCGCTAAAAGGTCCAATCTAGTAGCTAAAAGGTGCACACCAGATCTGATGCACCAACAGTCTTTAATTTCACTAAAACGGCTCTAACTCCATCATACGAACTCGGAATTCGATGATTCTTATTCCTATGTGTCACAAATAATGATACGAAGATAGTCCATCAATCGAAACTCAATTCAGAGCTCGTTTGCTCAGTGCAATATCCATTTCTCTCGTTAAACAATTAACTCATGATTCGCGTCAAAAACCCAATCGTGACTTGATGAAATTAGACCAAACTTTCCAGATCACTCCTATAATTCATTATTAAAATTCCGAAAGTCTCAAAATCAAATTTCGATCTCTAGAATGGACCTTTGGATCGTTACATGCTTATGCTCAAAACGCCAAAATCTTCCAAAAACTCTTCCAATACATATCCGAACCTCATGGGACCCAGACCAAATATGCCAACACACCCCATAACATATTTCAAACTTGTTCCAACCTTCGGAATGCTCAAAACATCATCGAAACATCAAATCACCCTCGGATTCAAGCCTAAGAATTCCAAAACTTTCGAATTCCGAATTCGATCAAAAAGTCTATCAAACCTCGTCCGAATGACATGAAATTTTGCACAAACATCACAAATGACACAACGGACCTATTCCCATTTTCGGAATTCCATTTTGTCCCCGATATCAAAATTTTCACTGTCGACCGGAAAACGCCAAATTTTTAATTTCGCCAATTCGAGCCTAAATCTACCACGGACCTCCAAAATACATTTCGGACGCGCTCCCAATTCTAAAATCACCTAACGGAACTAACCAAATCATAGAAATCCAAATTCGAGATCGAATACTAAAAAGTCAAAACTTGATCAAACCTTTCAAATTTCATGCTTCAAGTGAGAACTGTTCTTCCAAATTCATTCCGATTACCATGAAAATCAAAACCAACGATTTACATAAGTCATAATACATCACACGGGGCAAGCCATGACCGAGAACTGGCGAGCAAAGTGCAATAGCTCAAAACGTCCGGTCGGATCGTTACAAGAGAGGGATATAACTGTAATCGGTAATCTGTAAATACAAGGTGCACCAGGTCTAACGAACTCGCCGTTAGCTACGGGATCTTTCAAAGTCTCCTCCCATTTATACTCTTTCTTGTAAATTGTAAATATTCGTACAAAGAATTTTCAAAATAATAAAGGGCATATCATTTCTTATCAAATCTGGAAATTTTATTTCGGTAACAGTAATCATGTCTCAAATAACAGTAAAACATATCTAGTAACGGTGAAAATATTTAGATTAATCAGAAACATCTCAAGTAAATGGTTCGGTATCATATCAAGTAAAGAACTTGTCCCACATGCAAATTCAAGCATCGGTAATATATTTATTTTCAAAATCATATATAAACCATGCAGGTTATGAAAACACAAATTGTGGTAAGATTACTACTCATAAGACTTGTGCCGAATTACCGAATGTGTCACCACAAGCAATCCGTTCGACTTCTTCAATCACCTAAATTGTGTTAAAATCAATCTATGTATCATTCGTGAACCATCAACATACCAAATCAAAATAACCAACCCTTATGATTTCTTGTTTGACTCTTGATTTGTCCAATTGGATTTTCTCACTCTACCCGAGAGTACTTCTATGCCTTAATTATGTTCCTTATGTCATCTATAAATTTCTTAGCCTAAAGAAATATTTTTGTAGAAGGAACTACCAGGCTGCTTTTAAAACTTCTAAAGCTCATTTAAGTTAATAACTATACCATGTCCTTATAGAAATAGCTTTTGTCAAGAGTATTTCACTTAAACTGATCCATACTCTATCGATTTCAACCTTTCATAAAATATTTTCATTCAATTTTTAACATTACATGATATCCAAGTCTAAACTAAATAGAATCACTGCCAATAATAGTTATTATTATTATTATTATTATACAACATTCACTACCCAATAAATTTTTCTATAAACCAGAGAATGAGGGCAAGCAAACCTGTAGAAAAGAACTGATACTGCTTGAGCTGAAAGAAACTTGTTAAAACTTTAAAGCTTTTCCCTGCTTCTCTACATCACACCGAAATTGCAGACCCAAACGTTACTCCCTCTTTCTCTTCAATGTCAATATTTCAGTTGGTGTATTTGAGACTTTATGTATGACTTGGTAATTTCTTCTATTTCTACGAGAAGCTCTTCGCCTCTTTCTCCTTCCCCTAAATCCCTCTTTTGTTGTCGTTCATCTCTTCCAGGCTTTTGCCCATTCTTTTTATCAATTAGGTTTTTCCCTTTCTTTTTTTCTTTCTTTTCTGATTCTTTTTTATAAATAAAATGTTTAAGTTAGGATTAAAAGACCAATATACCCTAACTTTAATATGAGGTATTACATTCTCCCCTCCTTATGAAATTCAGTCCCCGAATTTAACTCAAGTACGTATCTGTAAATTGAAATAGGTGAGGATACTCAGACAACATCTTCCGCTTCCCTAGTAGCTTTTTAAATTCTATGGTTTCTTCATAAGACTTTCACGAACACAATTTATTTGACTGTAACTTTTTTACTTGTCCGTCAACAATAGCTACCGGCTCCTTCTCATATAATAAGTTCCCATTTAACTCTATAATCGGTGCTTCACTCACATGAGAGGAGTTTTCTACACATTTTCTTAGCACATAAACATAAAATACTTGATTTGTGAAAGACGATTCGGGAAGAAGTGCCAAACAATATGCCATAACTCACACTTGGTCTAGTATTTCGTGTGACCCTTTTAATCTTGGGCTCAACTTACCTCTTTTTTTTTTATTCAAATCACATTACACCTTTCATAGAGAAAACTCGTTGGGACACTCTACCCCGAATTGTGAAAACTAAGTCCATTCTCCTTTTATCCGTATAAGACTTTTGTCTTTTATGAGTTGTGAGCAATCTGATCACTAGACCTTGTCAATAGCTTCTTGCACTAAGTCGGGTCCTAATAAGTTAGTCTCATCGGGTTCAAACCATCTGATAGGAGAACAATATCATATACTATACAAGGCTACATATGGTACCACCTAAATACTAGATTGTAAGCTATTATTGTAGGCAAATTCAGCTATAGATATATAAGGGTACAAGCTACCTCCAACTCAAAATGTAAGCTCTCTACATGTACTTCAAGATTTGCATAGTACGTTCAGACTGCTTGCCTGTTGGCTGATAAAATAGGATACTAAGATCTATCTACTCGTGTAACCAATGTTTCAAGGAAAAATTGTCAAAATCGTGTAGTAAATTGTGAGCTTCTGTCAGAAATGATGGGCAATAGACCTCGTATAGTTCGACAATTTTGCATTCATGTATATTTGAGTGTATTTATCCTCAGTGTGTGAAATTTTGACTGGCATACCATGTAAGCCAATTTCAGTTACCCACATATAATTATAACTTCTAATTGTTTAAAGTAGTTTTGTCATAAAATTCACTTTTATTCTATTCTACTTTCACTTTGGAATCTCAAGTTGTTGTAGCATGCATGCAAGTCAAAGATGTTGACATGCTAACAAGTTAAACTTTTAGAAACAAAGTTAAGTTAATCTTCCTCGTTTTTTTTTTCACAAATATAATTTTCTTCTAGTCATGGTACATTTTACTAGGCTCCGGATGTACACATCTAGGATTGTGAGCTCCTCAAGAATAACTCGTCTTAACATATTTACATCTAGTACACATAACTAGTTACCTAGTCGTGAATAAAATTTCTGTCAATAGTTATATCCTTCTTTTACTAGCTAGAGCCTCATCTCGATGTTTGCATAATCGCTTATCTTTATATTGAGTGATCTTTAGGCATTTTACTGATAAAGACCTTGCTTGAACACAAGCCAACAATGGCTCTGAAATTGTTCATACTAAATCTGACACTTGTACCATTTAGTTTGTGCATATTCTTAACCAAAAGTCTTGTTATAGGAGCTATATGTGCCGAACTACCCCATATCTTTTTTTTACTTAATGCATTGGCCACAACAATGGCATTTCCAGGATGATATAGAATAGTGCAATAATCATAGTCCTTAAATAGTTTTATCTATCTACCCTGCTAAAATTCGAATGTCTCTGCTAGAAGACGTATTTCAGACTCTTATACTCTATAAACATCTCGCAAGTTTCATTGTACAAATAGTTCCTCTAAATCTTCACAGCAAATACAATTATGACAATTTCCAGATCATATATGGGATAGTTCTGATTGTACTTCTTTAGCTGTGTTGAAGCATAAGCTATCACTTGATCAGTCTACATGAGAACATATCCTAATCTGACATTCGAAGCATTACGTAACCCTGTGAATCCTCTAGATCATAATAGTAAGGCTAATATTGATAGTCGTCAAACATGTCTTGATGTCACGACCCCAATCCCCGATCGTGATGGCGCCCAACACGATGTTAGGCAAGCCCGACCAATTCGTCACTCACAATCCCTTATGTAGAATTCATTACCAATTAATAGGATTTAATGCCAAATTAACATAAATATAACTATGTAGTAATAGATAAACAGTACAGAAAATCCATAAAATATCAATATAAATCCCACCGATCTGGTGTCACGAGCCAAGAGCCTCTAATACAAGTCTTTGTAGCAACCTATACATAGAGTTGTCTAGAATGCGGAAAATAAAGAGGATAAGGGGAGAAATCGGGTCCTGCGGACGCCATGCAGCTACCTCGATGACTCCGGAATAAGATGAACAGCAGCAAAAGGCTCAAACTATGCCTCCGGGATACCTGTATCTGCACACATGGTGCAAGGAGTAAAGTGCGTACTCCAACTCAGTGAGTAATAGCAATAAATAATGACTGACGGAAAGAAAACTTGTAAAACACTACGCAGTTCTATATTAAAACAGTGAGAATATCAAAAACAGCAACTGAATGAAGAAGTCAGTTAAAAGTCCTTTAAGCCAGTATTCATAACATTTACTCCTCACGATAACCGAATTCATAGTTGTACTACTGCGACGTGCCGCCCGATCCATCTAGTATACTACTGCGGCGCGCAACCCGATCCATATATATATATATATATATATATATATATATATATATATATATATATATATATATATATATACTGCTGCGGCGTGCAGTCCGACCCATATAATATACTACTGCGGCGTACAGTCCGATCCATATAATATACTACTGCGGCATGCAGTCCGATCCGCATAAATATATACACTGCTGCGGCGTGCAGCCCGATCCATAGCATATCAAATACCCTCACAATGGGGTTCTCGACCCCTCTCAGTCAATATAGACTTGGCCTCTCGGGCACACTAAGATAAGACGGGGTTCTCAACCCACACGTTACTCTCATTAGGATTTAACAATTTCTAAAGCTGGTTCATATTATGTTTATCAGTTAAGAACATGACTGAGGGTATGATTTCGACAAGAAAAGTGAGGTCAACCAATACAAATGCCCCCTAAGGGTTCTACAGATCGGCACAAGGCCCCAAACATGGCAACTAGCCCATAATATAATGATATTAATTAAGTCTCAGTCAAAAGTACAGTAGAGTCATCAAACGGGACGGACCGAGTCCAAATCCCCAAGTAGTAACAGACCCCACGCTCATCATACAACGTGTGTCTCATCTCAACATAGCACCACGTTGTGCAAATTCGGGGTTCCAAACCTTCAGAACATCATTTATAACCATTACTCACCTCAAGCAGGCCGAAATCCTAGCTCGCTACTCCCTTGCCTCGCAAATCAACCTCCTCGAGCGTCGAATCTGATCAAAACCACAAGTAATATGTTACAATAGGCTAAGGGAATACAACCCAATCGAAAAGACTCGAAAAATATCGAAAATCACGAAGTTGACAAAACCCGAGCCCCGGCCCCACTTCTCGAAAAATCAAAAAATTGACATCACCAGATTCCTTATCTCGCCACGAGTCTATACATATCAAATTACCGACATCCAAGCTCAAATGCTCCCTCAAACCCCCAGATTTCTATTTCAAAAGTCAAGCCCTAATCCTTCCCTTTTTAATCAAATTTTCATAAATTTAGATGTTGAATCTACAATAAAATGACGTTTCTAGGCCATAGGACTCACCTCCAATCGATTCCCAGTCAAAATCCCTCTTTAATACTCGTCAAAAGCTCCCAAGGTTACTCAACAATGGAGGAAATGGGACTTGGTTCGCGGGTGAAATATTTATTAAAACCCTTCTGTCAGCCCAGATTTTACTCTATGCGATCGCATCCAAGCCTCTGCGATCGCATAGATCAACTTTCCCAGGCCTCCAAAATGTCCTATGCGAACGCGACCCCTTAACTGCAATTGCACTACTTCACCAATCAAACCTACGCGATCGCATACACTACTCCGCGATCGCATTGAACAAAGTACCCCTCAGAACCTCATGTCCATTTAACACTACGCGATCGCATTACTCCTCATGCGATCGCAATGAACAACCTCCTCAACCTATGCGATCGCATACCCTATTCCGCGATCGCATTGAGCAATCAGAAAGGCCTTCCCCAAACCTTCTATGCGATCGCAATTGCACTCCTGCGATCGCAAAGAACAAAAATGTTTTGCAACACTCAGCTGAAGTCTGCAACTTCAAAAAAAACAAGATTGGTCCGATTGGCCATCCGAAATCACCCCGAGGCCCCTGAAACCTCAACCAAAAGTGCCAACCCATCCTAAAACATCATTTAAACTTGTTCCAATCATCAAAATACCACAAACAACACCAAAACCATCAAATTACATCGGATTCAAGCCTAATTTTTTTAAAAACTTCCGAAATACGCATTTGATCAAAAACCCGACCAAGACACCTCCGAATGATCTGAAATTTTGCACACACATCCAAAATCACCTAACGAAGCTACTGCAACTCTCGGAATTCCATTCAGACCCCCGTATCAAAATCTCACCTACCAACCGAAATTCGCCAAAATACTAACTTCGCCAATTCAAGCCTAATTCTACTCCGGACCTCCAAAATCAATTTCGATCACACTCCTAAGCCACATATCAAACCCCGAAGCTAACCGAATCACCGGAAATCACATCCGAGCCCTCTAACTAAATAGTCAACATCCGGTTGACTTTTCCAAAACAAGCCTTCCTTAAAGATACTAAGTGTCTCATTTCCTATCAAAACCAATCCGATTTAACTCTAACACACCGAATACTGATAATGAAACATGAAGAAGCATAAAAATGGGGGAAACGGGGCAGTAACTCACGTGCCGATGGGCCGGGTCGTCACATCCTCCCCAACTAAAACAAACGCTCGTCCTCGAGCGGGTCAAGAAACATACCTGGAGCCTCAAACATGTGAGGATATCTGCTCTGCATCTCCCGCTCGGTCTCCCAAGTAGCCTCCTCAACGGGCTGACCTCTCCACTGCACCTTTACCGAAGCGATATCCTTTGATCTCAATCTCCGAACCTGACGACCCAAAATAGCCACTGGCTCCACATCGTAGGTCAAATCATCACCCAACTGAACCATGCTGAAGTCTAAAACATGAGACGGGTCCCCAACATACTTCCGGAGCATAGAAACATGGAATACCGGATGAACGCTCGACAAGCTGGGTGGTAAGGCAAGCTTATAAGCCACCTCCCAATCCTCCTAAGTACCTCAAAAGGTCCAATAAACCGCGAACTCAGCTTCCCTTTATTTCCAAACCGCATAACACCCTTCATGGGCGAGACCTTCAACAAGAACTTCTCACCCACCATGTATGACACATCCCGAACCTTCCGGTCCGCATAACGCTTCTGATGCGACTGTGCTGTACGAAGCCTCTCCTGGATCAACTTCACCTTCTGTAAGGCATCCTGAACCATCTCTGACCCCAATAACCTAGCCTCGACGGGCTCGAACCATCCAACAGGAGATCTACATCGCCTCCCATACAATGCCTCATACGTGGCCATCTGAATGCTGGATTGATAGCTATTGTTGTAGGCAAACTCTGCAAGTGGCAAGAACTCATCCCAAGAACTCCCAAATCCAATAACATAGGCAGGCAACATGTCCTCCAATATCTGAATGGTATGGTCGGACTGTCCGTCCGTATGAGGATGAAATGCCGTGCTTAACTCCACCTGCGTACCCAACTCTCGCTGAAATGTCCTCCAAAACTGAGAAGTGAACTGAGTACCCCTATCTGAGATAATAGACACTGGAACCCCATGCAATCGGACAATATCCCGGATAAAGATCCCTGCCAGCCGCTCCAAAAAATAAGTAGTACGTACTGGAATGAAGTGCGCGGACTTGGTCAGCCTATCCACAATCACCCAAATCGAATCAAACTTTTTCAAAGTCCGAGGAATACCACTCACAAAATCCATAGTAACTCTCTCCCATTTCCACTCAGGAATAATCATCCGCTGAAGTACGCCACCCGATCTCTGATGCTCGTACTTTACATGCTGACAGTTGAGACACCGAGCCACATACCCTACTATATCCTTTTTCATCCTTCTCTACCAGTAGTGCTGCCTCAAATCCTGATACATCTTCGCGACACCTGGATGGATGGAATACCGCGAGCTGTGGGCCTCCTCCAATATCAACTCCCGAAGCCCATCCACATTGGGCACGCAAATCCGGCCCTGCATCCTCAACACGCCATCACCATCAATGGTCACATCCCTGGCATCATCATGCTGAACCCTGTCCTTAAGGACAAGCAAATGTGGATCATCATACTGGCGCTCTCTGATGCGGTCATACAAGGAAGACTGAGAAACCACACAAGCCAACACCCGACTAGGCTCTGAAATGTCTAATCTCACCATCCGATTGGCCAAAGCCTGAACATCAATTGCAAAAGGCCTCTCCCCAACTGGAATGTACGCCAAACTCCCCATGCTAACCGCTTTCCGGCTCAACGCATCGGCCACCACATTGGCCTTCCCAGGGTGATACAAAATGGTAATATCATAATCCTTGAGCAACTCAAGCCACCTCTGCTGCCTCAAATTAAGATCCTTTTGCTTGAACAAATGTTGAAGACTACGATGATCGGTGAATACCTCACAAGATACGCCATATAAATAGTGCCTCCAAATCTTCAAAGCATGAACTATGGCAGCCAACTCTAAGTCATGAACATGGTAGTTCTTCTCGTGGAGCTTCAAGTGACGAGAAGCATATGCAATCACTCTACCCTACTTCATCAACACATAGCCAATCCCAACTCTCGAAGCGTCACAATAGACGGTATAAGAACCTGAAGCTGATGGTAACACCAATATTGAAGCTGTGGTCAAAGCTGTCTTGAGCTTCTGAAAGTTCTTCTCGCACTCGTCCAACCATACAAACGGAGCACCCTTCTACGTCAACTTGGTCAAGGGCGAGGCAATAGATGAAAAACCCTGAACGAACCGGCGATAATAACCTGCCAAACCGAGGAAACTACGAATCTTTGTGGCTGAGGTCGGTCTAGGCCAACTCTGTACCGCCTCTATCTTCTTCAGGTCGACCTTAATATCCTCGCTAGACACCACGTGACCTAAGACAGCCACTGACCCAAGCCAAAACTCACACTTGGAGAACTTTGCATAAAGCTTCTCCTCCCTCAATCTCTATAATACCACTCGCAAATGTTGTGTGTGCTCCTCTTGGCTATGCGAGTACACTAATATATCAGCAATAAAAACAATCACGAACGAATCCAGATATGGCCGAAATACACTGTTCATCAAATGCATGAACGCGGCTGGGGCATTAGTCAGCCCAAAAGACATAACAAGAAACTCATAGTGCCCATATCTAGTCCTGAAAACAGTCTTCATAATATCTGAATCCCTGATCTTCAACTGGTGATAGCCTGAATGGAGATCAATCTTGGAGAATACCCTTTCCCCCCTGAAGCTAGTCAAATAAATCATCGATACGGGGCAGGGGATACTTGTTCTTCATTGTTACTTTGTTCAATTGCCTGTAGTCAATGCACATTCTCATTGTGCCATCCTTCTTTTTCACAAATAGAACCGGTGCACCCCACGGTGACATAATAGGCCGAATGAACCCCTTATCTAGGAGTTCCTGAAGCTGATCCTTTAGTTCTTTCAACTCTACCGGTGCCATAGGATATGGAGGAATGGAAATGGGCTGAGTTCCCGACACCAGGTCAATACCAAAATCAATGTCCCTGTCCGGTGGCATGCCCGACAGGTTTGCAGGAAACACATCGAGAAACTCCCTCACAACTGGAACCGAATCAATGTTAGGAGTATCAACTCCAACATCCCTCACAAGAGCCAAATATGATAGACAACCTTTCCTAACCATACGTTGGACCTTTAGAAAAGAAATCACCCTACTAGGCACATAGTTAGTCACGCCACGCCACTCGATCCTCGGAACACCCGGTATAGCCAAAGTGACTATCTTAGCATGATAGTCAAGAATAGCATGACACGGAGATAGCCAATCTATGCCCAGAATAACATCAAAGTCCACCATGCTCAACGGCAATAGATCAACTCGGGTCTCCAAACCCACAATAGTCACCAAACACGACCGATATACATGGTCTACAACAATGGTATCACCCACCGGGGTAGATACATGAACAGGTAAGGCAAGACATCCTCGGATCGTACCTAAATGATGAGCATAATATGAAGACACATAGGAATAGGTGGAACCGGGATCAAATAAAACTGAGGCATCCCTGTGGCAGACTGAAATAATACTTGTGATAATAGCATCCGAGGCAATAACATTTGTCTTGTCCTGAAGAGCATAAAAGCGATCCTGACAACCGTTTGATCGGCCTCCCCTTCTAGGGCGATGCCTGGCTGCCTGACCCTTACCCATAGCTGGTGGGGCGGGTGCTGAAGAAACTAGGCCAGAAGATGAGGGCTGACCCCTCTGCTGAGATGAGCTAGCAGCACGGCGAGGACACTCCCTCCGTATATGCCCGAACTCTCCACACTCATAGTAACTCCCGGGTGCTGGGAACTGGGACTGAAGGGAACCCCTCGTGCCAGAGTGGCTAGCTGATGCACTCGGCCTAGAAGAACCCTGAGCAGATGGAGCACAAGACGAACTCTATGCTGGAAGAGCGTTGAGAGATGGGTGACTCTGCTGAGAACCCTGATAACCACGACCAGAAGATCCACCTCGGTACTCAGGTCGAGCTGACTGAGCGGGCCTGAAAGAATGACCCCGACCCTGCTGGAACTGGCCCCTCGAAGGAGCACCACTGAAACTGCCAAAACCTCGAGGCCTCTTGGCCTCCCTCTCTTCTCTCTCCTGACAGCGAGCCATCTCAATATCACGAGCAATATCAACTGCATCCTCGAAGGAAATACCCAGAACTCTTTCTCGAGTCATCAGAATACGAAGGTGATAATTAAGACCATCCACGAACCTCTTAATCCTCTCCCGATCAGTCGGAACTATCCATGAGCAATAACGAGCCAACTCAGAAAATCTCGCCTCATACTGACACACAGTCATATCTCCCTGGCGAAGCCACTCAAATTGTCTACGCAGCTCCTCCCTCTGAGACTGCGGTATCCACTTCTCCAAGAAAAGAGTGGAGAACTTCTGCCAAGTCAAATGTGCTGCACCTGCCGGCCTACGCCGCTCATACACCTCCCACCAAGTGAAGGCCACTCCAGTAAACTGAAATGTAGTAAAAGCCACACCGCTGGACTCAAGAATCCCTGCTGTTTGAAGCATACACTGACACTTGTCGAGAAAACCCTGGGCATCCTCGCCCTGAGCACCACTGAAAGAAGGAGGCTGAAGTCTACTGAACCTCTCAAGATGACGTTTCTCATCGTATGGCATAACTGGAACCCTGTACTCCTGAACGGGTACCACTGGCTGAGCTAGAGGTCCTCTGGAGTCTGTAATCCCTGCACTACTTGCTCAGGTATACGAGCAGCAAGGGTCTGATTGCCTCCCCCAGCCTGCGAAGTAGCTGCTGCTACTGTGGTGGCTGAAACCACCTGAGCCAGGCCCGTACAAACTGTCAATATCTTGGCCAATGTCTCCTGGAGACTCGATATCACAATGGGCACAACTGGTGCCTGCACTGATGCTGCTGGAGCCTGGTCTTGAGCTGGGGCAACTAAAGGATCCACAGGTGCTGCCCCTGCTGCTCTATCTCTACCACAACCACGACCGCGTCCACGACCTCTAGTAGCCTTAGTAGGTGGTACGGGTGGTCGTCCGGCACGTCCGGTAGCTCGAGTCCTCACCATCTATGAGAGAATGGAACAAAGAGAAATTTAGTATTCGGATCAACAAGTTCGCACGACAGGAATTTCAAGAATATGGAATTTTCCTAACAGGTACTGCAGCCTCCCGAGGATAAGTACAGACGTCTCCTTACCGATCTGCTAGACTCTACTAAACCGGCTCAAGACTCGCGAGACCTAGTAACCTAGGCTCTGATACCAACTTGTCACAACCCCAATCCCCGGTCGTGATGGATCCCATCACGATGCTAGGCAAGCCCAACCAATTCATCACTCACAATCCCTTATGTAGAATTCATTACCACTTAATAGGATTTAATGCCAAGTTAACATGATTATAACTCTATAGTAATAGATAAACAGTACAGAAAATCCATAAAATATTAATATAAATCCCACCGATCTGGTGTGACGAGCCAAGAGCCTCTAATACAAGTCTTTGTAGCAACCTATACATAGAGTTGTCTAGAATGCGGAAAATAAAGAGGATAAGGGGAGAAATCGGGTCATGCGGACGCCATGCAGCTACCTCGATGACTCCGGAATAAGCTGAACAATAGCAGAAGGCTCAAACTATGCCTCCGGGATACCTGTATCTGCACACATGGTACAGGGAATAAAGTGAGTACTCCAACTCAGTGAGTAATAGCAATAAATAATGACTGACGGAAAGAAAACTCGTAAAACACTACACATTTCTATATTAAAACAGTGAGAATATCAAAAACAGCAACTGAATGAAGAAGTCAGTTAAAAGTCCTTTAAGCCAGTATTCATTTCATTTACTCCTCACGATAACCGAATTCATATTTGTACTACTACGGCATGCCGCCCGATCCATATAGTATACTGTTGCGGCGTGCAGCCCGATCCATATATATATATATATATATATATATATATATATATATATATATATATATATATATATATATATATATATATATATATATATATATATATATATATATACTGTTGCGGTGTGCAGCCCGATCCAAGAATAGTCGACTGCGCTCATTGGGGGTGTGTAGACTTCGGAGGGGCTCCTTCAGCCCAAGCGCTATACTACTGCAGCGTGCAGTCCGATCCATATAATATACTACTACGGCATGCAGTCCGATCCATATAATATACTACTGTGGCATGCAGTCCGATCTGCATAAATATATACATTGCTGCGGCGTGCAGCCCGATCCATAGCATATCAAATACCCTCACAATGGGGTTCTCGACCCCTCTCAGTCAATATAGACTTGGCCTCTCGGGCACACTAAGATAAGACGGGGTTCTCAACCCACACGTTACTCTCATTAGGATTTAACAATTTCTAAAGCTGGTTCATATTATGTTTATCAGTTAAGAACATTACTGAGGGTATGATTTCGACAAGAAAAGTGAGGTCAACCAATACAAATGCCCCCTAAGGGTTTTACAGATCGGCACAAGGACTCAAACATGGCAACTAGCCCATAATATAATGATATTAATTAAGTCTCAGTCAAAATTACAGTAGAGTCATCAAACGGGACGGACCGAGTCCAAATCCCCAGTAGTAACAGACCCCACGCTCATCATATAGCGTGTGTCTCATCTCAACATAGCACCACGTTGTACAAATCCGGGGTTCCAAACCTTCAGAACATCATTTGTAACCATTACTCACCTCAAGCAGGCCAAACTCCTAGCTTACTACTCCCTTGCCTAACAAATCAACCTCCTCGAGCGTCGAATCTGATCAAAACCACAAGTAATACGTTACAATAGGCTAAGGGAATACAACCCAATCGAAAAGACTCGAAAAATATCGAAAATCACGAAGTTGGCAAAACCCGAGCCCCGGGCCCACTTCTCGAAAAATAAGAAAATTGACATCACCGGATTCCTTATCTCTCCACGAATCTATAAATATCAAATTTATCGAAATCCGAGCTCAAATGCTCCCTCAAACCCCCAAATTTCTATTTCAAAAGTCAAGCCCTAATCCTTCCCTTTTTAATCAAATTTCCATGAATTTAGATGTTGAATCTACAATCAAATTACTCCTCATGTGATCGCAATGAACAACCTCCTCAACCTATGCGATCGCATACCCTATTCCGCAATCGCATTGAGCAATCAGAATGGCCTTCCCCAAACCTTCTATGCTATCGCAATTGCACTCCTGCGATCGCAGAGAACAAAAATGTTCTGCAACACTCAGCTGAAGTCTGCAACTTCAAAAAAAACAAGATTGGTCAGATTGACCATCCGAAATCACCCCGAGGCCCCCGGAACCTCAACCAAAAGTGCCAACCCATCCTAAAACATCATTCAAACTTGTTCCAATCATCAAAACACCACAAATAACACCAAAACCATCAAATTACATCGGATTCAAGCCTAAATTTCTTAAAAACTTCCGAAATACGCATTTGATCAGAAACCCGACCAAAAAACCTCCGAATGATCTAAAATTTTGCACATACATCTAAAATCACCTAACGAAGCTACTGCAACTCTCAGAAATCCATTCCGACCCCCGTATCGAAATCTCACCTACCAACCGGAATTCGCCAAAATACTAACTTCACCAATTCAAGCCTAATTCTACTCCGGACCTCCAAAATCAATTCCGATCACACTCCTAAGCCACATATAAACCCCCAAAGCTAACCGAATTGCCGGAAATCACATCTGAGCCTTCTAACTCAATAGTCAACTATCACGACCCAAACTGGAGGGCCATGACTAGCACCCGACCATACTTGCCGAGGACCAATGTACATTTTATCTAACCTTTTTTTATTATCTTTAAGGGTTGACGAGATCAATATAAATGGGAGACATGGATCATGTACAACCAACAATAAAATATGATAGCATGAACATACATAGTAGGGGATGACTAGACAATCAAGAAACTACATATAAGGTACGAGCTACCACGCTACGATGAAAGACTGTACAACAAAAACCAGCCGACAAGGCATACCAAACTATACATGAGTCGACACTTGTATATGAGCCTCTAAATGAACATAAGTGCTGCAACATAGCCGGAACAGGGCCCCGACATACCCATTATATCTATAACCAAAATGCATACCAAGACCACGGCAAGTCCGGAGAAGGGATCTTGCCAATCACTGCTGAACTGGACAACCTACTGTGGTGGGGGAGCTGCACCTGCCTGTCTATTAGGACCTGCAGCACGACATGCAGCATCCACAAATAAAAGGACGTCAGTACGAATAAAGTACTGAGTATGTAAGGTAGGGAACCATAAATACGAACAGTAATGTAAGCAGGGATAAAGAATATACAACCTGAAACATCTGAGTACCTCTGAGGGCTACTGACATGAAATGCATGATACATATGTATGTATACATAAACTTTTAAAATATACGCCTCTTTGGGCATCATCATCATCATATCGTACCCAGCCATAATAGGCTCGATAAAAATGTACCCGGCCGTCATAAGGCTCGGTAGAATCGTACCCGGCCACGTGGAGCTCGGTAAAACCCAACTGATCAGTGGTTGCACAATATGTGTCGTACCTCGTCGACTATAGCGTGGCTCGGTATAGTAAAATAGATACATATATATAATGCATGCTCGACTCATGGAATCACATTCTAAACCTTTCGGAGTGACGTAAGGTTGGTATCCTCTGTACACGTTATTAGGACCAACTCTTCATTACGAACTTTATAAGAATCAGGAAGTACCAACAACATTGATAACATAAGAATAAGAGAAGCAACATTAACATCAATCGTTCCATAAGAGGGAAAGCAATGTAAGTACTGCTAGCTTCTAAGAGTAGAGTATCTTTGGAAGCTCGTTCATTACATTATGTACAATTGGAGTCGTGCAAAAGAAGAAAAGGGATAGCCTCACATACCTTGTATATACTTTCCCAATCACAAGCTATACAATTGTCACAACTCCTTAGTCTATAATAAGAGAAACGATACTATCGTTATCAATTAAGCGTCATAACTATTATGTAACGACCACAACCTATTTTACGTTGAAACGGACAACACCTCCCCTATATATATGAATTCACACCATTCAAAACAATCACCAAACATCCCAAACAACATCAATAATAAACATATTGAGCCTCCCAATATAGTCCACGCACAACCTAATTACATCATACATACGACGGCCACCGTAGTCGTGTCAAACGACCCGGAAATGTTATGAATAACTATTAGCCCACAATCCTACATATATATGGTGTTTCTCCACACCCTTCCACCTCCAAAACTCCACAATATAGTAGTAAAACACATAGCCCAATAGCAACACAAAACAGTCCGCTACAAGTGAATAACTCGAACTCACGGCTTCCGATCACCGTCCCGTGAGTTCTTACATGTATAGAACGAATTACCATGAATTCACAGCAGAGCAAAATGTATGAAAGATGGCAGTAACTTACCTTACTTGTTGGATAACTTAGCCCTTCCCTTGGTTCTTCAAACTCTAGGTTTTACCTTCAAATAGAACTTGAAAGAGAGAGAAAATCGATTAGTGTTTGTGTGGGATTTTTGGGGAGGAGTTGCAGGGGATAACTTTGGTTTTGAGGGTCTGAAATATGGATGAAATAACTGAGTTCATAACCCCTTAAAATTCCTCTCTTGTCCGACTTAGGTCTTTTAAATTTGTCCTATCATTTTGGCAAGTAGGTGATGCACCTACTTGTCATCTACCAATCTACGCAGGCTTGTGAAAATATAAATATCTCTATACTCCAAGATCTTATTGACAAACGGTTTGATGCGTTGGAAACTAGACTCATAGATCTTTAATTTGGTGGGTAGATCACCCCGTAATTCCTTGTAAATTAGGAGAAAATCTTAGAAACATTTAACCTAATGTTTAAGTAAAATTATGAACCTAAGTTACGACAACGTTTGTCGACTTTTGTTTCATAACTCGTTTGACTTCAAGACTTATGATATGGATATTATATGATTCAAATACCTTAATACATGACCTCTTGAGTGTATTAAGAACCTCTAGGTTTACCTGAAAACATGAGTTACAACATCCTTGATTCGTTTAACTTCTAATACTTGTTAATCACCCTTATACACCCTTGTATCACTTAAGACCAATAGGATTAACTTCTTATCATCTCAAAGGTAATTTCTTCTTG
This sequence comes from Nicotiana tabacum, assembly GCF_000715075.1. Taxonomy (NCBI): domain Eukaryota; kingdom Viridiplantae; phylum Streptophyta; class Magnoliopsida; order Solanales; family Solanaceae; genus Nicotiana; species Nicotiana tabacum. The sequence continues at coordinate 154,609,955 of NC_134089.1, read as the reverse complement.
GATTTATGTTAACTAATATATGTCATGAACTAATGCGTGTGGATATGGGTTGTAACACCCTTCCCCCCTTAGGAACATTCGTCCTCGAATGTAAGGGTTCATGGGAAGTTTAAATCATCGTGGATTCCGGCCAAGTTTCTCCCATAAATAGAGGACAAACTTGCAAGCGGTTAACTCAACATATGGCCTTACAAGAGTATGCAAAGCATTATGGACATGTACATTATCTGCATATCGCCATTTTGTATTAAGGAAGAGTATTCTCAAGTTATTGCTTACCTCATAGAGCCATTTCACCTTCCAATGTATCATGTGTTCCACCAGCATCCTTGTTATCTTCATTCTGGAATAGGTACGGGTATTTAGACTTCATCTCCTCTTCTGCTTCCCATGTTATTTCTTCCATATTCTTGTTCCTCCACAATACTTTGATGGAAGCTACATCTTTTGTTCTCAGCTTGCGAACTTGTCGATCTAATATAGCCACTGGCACTTCTTCATATGATAGGTCCTCTGTAACCTGTACATCTTTGATAAGGACGACTCGAGAAGGGTCTCTAATACATTTCCTCAACATAGATACATGGAATACCGGGTAGACAAATTCCAATTCGGATGGCAATTCTAACTCATAGGCATCCTGTCCAATCCGTCGAAGAATTTTTTACGGACCGATATACCTTGGACTCAACTTACCTTTATTCCCAAAATGCATAATACCCTTCATTGGTGAGATCCTCAGGAAAACCCAATCACCAACCTCAAACTCCAGATCACGGCGTCGGACATCGGAATAAGATTTTTGCCTGCTTTGTGCCGTCCTCAATCGCTCCTGTATCACTTTCACCTTCTCAATAGCTTGGTGAATCAAATCTGGCCTACATAATTCTGTTTCACCGACTTCGAACCATCCAACTGGTGATCTACATCTTCTCCCGTATAGTGCCTCGTATGGGGCCATTTTAATACCGGAATGGTAGCTATTATTGTAGGCGAATTCTATGAGTGGAAGATGGTCATCCCAATTTCCCTTAAAATCTAGAACACATGCTCGTAGCATATCTTCCAGTGTCTGAATGGTACGTTTAGCTTGTTCGTCAGTCTGCGAATGAAATGCAGTGTTGAGATTCACTTGTGTGCCTAAACCCTTATGAAAAGACCTCCAAAAGTTAGTTATAAATTGAGCTCCTCGGTCGATATAATAGATACCGGCACACCATGAAGCCTAACAATCTCCTTGATATACAACTTCGCATAATCTTCAGCCGTGTAAGTTGTCTTAACTGGCAGAAAATGGGCACATTTTGTAAGTCGATCAATTATCACCCAGATGGAGTCAAACTTATGATAAGAGCGAGGTAATCCAATAATGAAGTCCATATTAATCACCTCCCATTTCCAGGTCGGAATCTCTATATTCTGAAGCAATCCACCGGGTTTCTGATGTTCTATCTTTACTTGTTGACAATTGGGACACTGGGCTACAAATTCTGCAATAGACTTCTTCATGTTATCCCACCAATACTGCTCCTTGACATCATGATACATCTTTGTCGAGCCGGGATGGATGGAATATCGGGATTGATGAATCTCATTCATAATCTTCTATCGCAACCCTGCCACATTAGGCACACATAATCGACCCTGGTATCTCAGTGCGCCATCTCTTCCGATCTCAAAAGCCATACTTTTACACTGCTGAATGCTCTCTCTTAATCGTACTAAGATAGGATCTTCATATTGTCGTGCTTTTACCTCGGCTACCAAAGATGATTCTGATGTATTTTGTACAGTAACACCTCTGTCATCAGAGTCTAACAATCTGATTCTCATACTGGCTAGCTGATGAAGCTCTTTAGTCAACCCCCATCTACCTGCCTCAATATGTACTAAGCTTCCCATTGATTTACGACTGAGAGCGTCTGCCACAACATTGGCTTTACCGGGATGATACAATATCTTGACGTCGTAGTCTTTCAGTAATTCAAGCCACTTACGCTGCCTCAAATTCAACTCTTTCTGCTTGAAGATGTATTGTAAACTCTTGTGATCTGTGTAGATGTCAACATGGACATCGTATAAGTAGTGCCGCCATATCTTCAAAGCATATATTACTGCAGCCAATTCCAAATCATGGGTTGGATAATTCTTTTCATGATTCTTCAATTGTCTTGATGCATAAGCAATCACCTTCCCACGCTGCATCAATACGCACCCCAAACCTATACCTGAGGCATCACAATATACCACATAACCTTCTGTTCCTTCAGGGAGAGTGAACATTGGTACGGATGTCAATCGATTCTTCAGCTCCTGAAAACTACGTTCACAAGTGTCAGACCACTGGAACTTGGTAGCTTTCTGTGTTAACTTAGTCAATGGTGATTATATAGAGGAAAACCCTTCTACAAACCGCCTATAATATCCTGCTAGCCCTAGGAAGCTGCGGACTTCTGATGGTGTTGTAGGTCTTGGTCAATTCTTTACTGCATCGATCTTCTGAGTGTCAACACTAATACCCTCTTCAGATATCACATGGCCAAGGAACGCTACTGAGTTCAGCCAAAATTCACATTTGGAGAGCTTAGCATATAACTTACGATCCTGAAGCATTTGTAATACTATCCGCAAGTGGCCCGCATGTTCCGCCTCCGAACGAGAATATACTAGAATGTCATCAATGAATACAATCACGAACACATCAAGATAGGGCCTAAATATAGTATTCATGAGATCCATAAAAGCTGCTGAGGCATTTGTTAGCCCGAACGACATCACCAAGAACTCAAAGTGCTTGTGTCTTGTCCGGAAGGTCGTCTTTGGAATATCCTTATCCTTAACCCTCACATGATGATACCCTGAATGTAAATCAATCTTGGAGAAATACTTGGCACCCTGGAGTTGGTCAAACAGGTCATCAATTCTTGGAAGTGGATACTTGTTCTTTATAGTAAACTTATTCAACTGTCGATAGTCGATACACATCCGTAACGACCCGTCTTTCTTCTGCACGAATAGGACTGGTGCACCCCAAGGTGAAGTGCTAGGTCTAATGAAGCCCTTATCCAGCAAGTCCTTCAACTGCACCTTCAACTCTCGCAACTCTGTCGGGGCCATTCTATATGGAGGGATAGAGATCGGTTGAGTGTCACGCAACACATCAATGCTAAACTCAATCTCCCTTTCAGGAGGAAGGCCTGGGAGTTCATCTGGGAAAACATCTGGAAATTCGTTGACCACGGGGATTGATTGTAAAGTAGGCGGTTTCGCCTCCGCATCCCTATCGCGAACGAAATGATAAATGTAACCTTTTGAGATCATTTTCCTTGCCTTAAGATAGGAAATAAACCAACCTTTTGGTGTAGCAATATTCCCTTTCCATTCAATGATGGGTTCACCAGGAAATTGAAACCTAACCATCTTCGTACGACAGTCAACATTTGCATAGCATGAGGCCAACCAGTCCATTCCCATTATCACATCAAAATCAACCATTTCTAACTCAAATAAATTTGCCGAGGTTTGACGACTACAAATCATCACAGTGCAACCTCTATATACCCTTCTAGCAATCACAGAATCTCCTATCGGAGTAGATACCGCAAGGGGTTTACTTATCAATTCAGGTTCAATGCCAAACTTATTAGCCACAAAAGGTGTAACATATGATAATGTAGATCCCGGATCAATCAACGCATATACATCATAAGAAAACACAGATAATATACCTGTAACAACATCTGGAGACGACTCGAGATCCTGTCGACCTACTAGAGCATAGGTTCGATTTTGACCACCACTCAAACTCGACACTGCACCTCTACCTCTACAACGACCTGTCGACTGCTGAAAACCTCGTGCTGGACGTCGAACTGATGAGGAAGAAGCAGACATAGATCCAGTCGGCTGAGCCATACCATCACCTCCCATGTTAGGACAATAACACATCATATGGCCAGGCTATCCGCAAGAATAACATGCATCAGAACCTCGACGGCACAGTCCAAAGTGGGCCTTGCCACACTGATCACAATGTGGTGTTGTGGGTCTCGTCTGACTAGTATCCTTATGATGTTGCGAGCCTGATGCCTGCGAACTCTGACCTGGACCAGAATGGGTAAATCGATCATATCGAGGCCTCTGAAACTGTGGAGGAGCACTAGCTACAGGTGGCACCGAACTCCTCGAAGACTGGGGCTTGACGCTGCCTCTAAAGTCATTAGAATACCTTGCAAATATCGCCCTCTTATGTTGGCCCCTATCCTGCTCCCTATCAGCCCTCTGCTGGAGCTTACGATCCTCTAGGGTCTGGGCATAAGACTGAATACGGTAAATATCCATGCCCTCTACCAAGTAGGCTATTGTGCACTCATTTATCAGATGTGGTCCCAATCCGTTCACGAACAAATCCACCCTATCACTCATCTCGGCCACCATATGGGGAGCATACCTTGCCAAAGAATCAAACTGCATACTGTACTCTCGCACACTCATATTACCTTGTCTAAGGTTCAAGAACTTATCAGCTCTAGCTCGTCGTATCTCAACTGGCAAGTAGTGACGAAGAAAGGCCTCAGAAAATTCCTTCCACATAGCTGGAGGAGCGTTCGGACCCCTGGATCTCTCCCAACTATCATACTAGAGAACCGCTAAATCCCGTAGCCGATAAGAAGCCAACTCTACTACCTCTGTATCACAAACATGCATAACCCGCAATGTACGATGAACCTGGTCAATAAAAGTCTGCGGGTCCTCCTTGGGGTCTGATCCGGTAAACACTGGAGGGTCTAAATTAATAAAATCACGAACTCTCGTACTAACTGGTTTATCAGTAGCACATGTATTCTGCCTCTGAGCCTGAGCAGCTACCAAGCTAGTCAATAACTACAAAGCACTCCGCATATCCTAGTCTGTAGTACCAGATGGAGGAACTGGAGGTGCTGGGTACCTCCTAATATCTTTTGGAGGAGACGGAGTAGATGAGGTATGAGACGACATCTCACTCTGAGCCTCACTTTGGCCTGCTCTGGCTTGGGGCACCTGACTGGTACCCTCTCCCGCAGCTGTATCAAGCCATCTACTAATTGTTTGCTTCCTAGTCGAAGGTATCACTGAAAGAAAACAAGGTGAATATTAGAGACGAACACTTACGACTCAACTCTACACACGATCTAGATTTAGGAAGAAGGTAACAACCCTAGATGTCATGTAGTATACTAATTATAAATGTGGCGTGCTACACATCCATAATCAAGACTCTACTAGACACGACTCATAGACAATCCCTAGGACAGACTTGCTCTAATACCAAGTTTGTCACGACCCAAACTGGAGGGCCATGACTAGCACCCGACCATACTTGTCGAGCACCAACGTACATTTTATCTAACCTTTTTTTATTATCTTTAAGGGTTGACGAGATTAATATAAATGGTAGACATGGATCATGGAAAACCAACAATAAAATATGATGGCATGAACATACATAGCAGGGGATGACCAGACAATCAAGAAACTACATATAAGGTACGAGCTACCACGCTACCATGAAAGACTATACAACAAAAACCAGCCGACAAGGCATACCAAACTATACATGAGTCGACACTTGTCTATGAGCCTCTAAATGAACATAAGTACTGCAACATAGCCGGAACAGGGCCCCGACATACCCATAATATCTATAACAAAAATGCATACCAAGGCCACGGCAAGTCCGGAGAAAGGATCTCGCCAATCACTTCTGAATTGGACAACCTACAGTGGTGGGGGAGCTGCACCTGCCTATCTATTAGGGCCTGCAGCACGACATGCAGCATCCACAAACAAAAGGACGTTAGTACGAATAAAGTACTGAGTATGTAAAGCCGGGAACCATAAATACGAACAGTAATGTAAGCAGGGATAGAGAATATACAACCTGAAACATCTGAGTACCTCTGAGGGCTACTGACATAAAATGCATGATACATATGTATGTATACATAAACTTTTAAAACATACGCCTCTGTGGGCATCATCATCATCATACCGTACCCAGCCATAATAGGCTCGGTAAAAACGTACTCGGCCGTCATAAGGCTCGGTAGAATCATACCTGGCCACGTGAAGCTCGGTAAAACCCAACTGATCAGTGGTTGCACAATATGTGTTGTACCCGGCCGACTATAGCAAGGCTCGGTAGAGTAAAATAGATACATATATATAATGCATGCTCGACTCATGGAATCACATTCTAAACCTTTCGGAGTGACGTAAGGTCGGTTTCCTCTGTACACGTTATTAGGACCAACTCTTCATTACGAACCTTATAAGAATCAGGAAGTACCAACAACATTGATAACATAAGAATAAGAGAAGTAACATTAACATCAATCGTTCCATAAGAGGGAAAGCAATGTAAGAACTACTAGCTTTTAAGAGTAGAGTATCTTTGGAAGCTCGTTCATTACATTATGTACAATCAGAGTCGTGCAAAAGAAGAAAAGGGATAGCCTCACATACCTTGTATATACTTCCCCAATCACAAGCTATGCAATTGTCACAACTCCTTAGTCTACAATAAGAGAAACGATACTATCGTTATCATTTAAGCGTCATAACTATTATGTATCGACCACAACCTATTTTACGTTGAAACGGACAACACCTCCCCTATATATATGACTTCACACCATTCCAAACAATCACCAAACAGCCCAAACAACATCAATAATAAACATATTGAGCCTCCCAAAATAGTCCACGCACAACCTAATTACATCACACATACGACGGCTACCGTAGTCGTGTCAAACGACCTGGAAATGTTACGAATAACTATCAGCCCACGACCCTACATATATATGGTGTTTCTCCACACCCTTCCACCTCCAAAAATCCACAATATAGTAGTAAAAGACGCAGCCCAATAGCAACACAAAACAGTCTGCTACAAGTGAATAACTCGAACTCACGGCTTCCGATCACCGTCCCGTGAGTTCTTACATGTATAGAATGAATTACCATGAATTAACAGCAGAGAAAAATGTATGAAAGATGGCAGTAACTTACCTTACTTGTTGGATAACTCAGCCCTTCCTTTGGTTCTTCAAACTCTAGGTTTTACCTTCAAATAGAACTTGAAAGAGATGGAAAATCGATTAGGGTTTTTGTGGGATTTTTGGGGAGGAGTTGTAGGGGTTAACTTTGGTTTTGAGGGTCTGAAATATGGATGAAATAACTGAATTCATAACCCATTAAAAGTCCTCTCTTGGCCTACTTAGGTCTTTTAATTTTGTCCTATCATTTTGGCAAGTAGGTGATGCACCTACTTGTCATCTACCAATCTGCGCAGGCTTGCGAAAATATGAATATCTCTATACTCCGAGATCTTATTGACAAACGGTTTAATGCGTTGGAAACTAGACTCATAGATATTTAATTTTGTGGGTAGATCACCCCGTAATTCCTTGTAAATTAGGAGAAAAGCTTAGAAATATTTAAACTAATGTTTAAGTAAAATTATGAACTTAATTTGCGACAACGTTTGTCGACATTTGTTTCATAACTCGTTTGACTTCAAGACTTATGATACGGATATTATATGATTCAAATACCTTAATACATGACCTCTTGAGTGTATTAAGAACCTCTAGGTTTACCTGAAAATACGAGTTACAACATCCTTGATTCGTTTAACTTCTAATACTTGTTAATCACCCTTATACACCCTTGTATCACTTAAGACCAATATGATTAACTTCTTATCATCTCAAAGGTAATTCCTTCTTGGATTTATGTTAACTAATATATGGCATAAACTAACGCGTGTGGATATGGGTTGTAACATCAACATCTAGTTGACTTTTTCAAAACAAGCCTTCCTTACAGAGACTAAGTGTCTCATTTCCTATCATAACCAATCTGATTTAACTCTAACACACCGAATACCGATAACGAAACATGAAGAAGCATAAAAATGGGGGAAACGGGGCAATAACTCACGTGACGACGGGCCGGGTCGTCACACTTGAGCTTCGAAAAGCTCTACTCAGTTTTTCATCCACTGCAACTTTGATTTTGATTTTATTTTTCTATGTTAACTTGGTAAATGGTGCCACAAATATAAAATAATTCTACAAAAATAGCTTGTAGTAGCCTCCCTATCCCAAGATGTTGTGAATCTCCATAGAAGTAGTTGATCCTTTCCACTTTTGAACTGCTTCTATCCTATAGGAATCTACCGTAATCACACCCTTAGTAATATATCCGAGGAATGCCACTGAGTTTAGCTAAAATTCATGCTTCGAGAACTTGGTAAGAAGCTGATTTTATCCAGCGTCTTTAACACAATTTTAAAGTGATCCTCGTGTTTTTCATGACTACGAGAATATACAAGAATATTGCTTTTAAGAACTATGAAATTTTTTTTCCACCAAAAAGCCAACTTT